>NC_090267.1:405307019-405910074 GCF_040414725.1 Anabrus simplex | reverse complement strand
CGGAAGTAAGGGAAGTAAGAAATATACTGAGAGGAGAAGACGTGATTTTTTCTCAGGGAATACTATGGATGTATGAATCAGTGGCTGTATAGAAATTAGCACGTGATAGTGTGGGATGGAAAGCTGCAACAAACCGATGAACCAATCAAACACCACTTTCAGAAAAAAAAGAAAGCATGTATAGAATTTGGTCGTGTCTTTAAAGTCACATTTCCCCGGCTACATCATCAATGGGTGAATTTTCCAATCGTTTTCACGTGGATTAAAGAGATTCGGATAATGATTAGGACGAGTTGTCCACGAAGTACAAATCCAAGCGACGATCATAAGACGCGACTAGCGGTTCGGAGGTATCCCACCACGACTACTCCAAGTCGCAACGTGTTGTTTTTCTACCCTAGCGATAAGATGTTGATGATTATTGTTGTTTAAAGGAGACTAAGAACTATAAGGAATAGACCCTATGATGCAAACTTCACTCTCGACAACTAAGGTGATGCCCAGAATTTCTTTACTCCTCAAAATCATAGGACATGGTATCGTGCTGAACTGTTTGCGTAGCAGTAACGGACATAGTATCGACTTCTTCTTCTTCCTCCTACTGACAAGGTTTAAGCCTAATGGCCTGTTTCGACTTCAGTTAATCTTTTCCTTGGCCTTTCCATGTCTCGTTTACTAGAGTGATGGTACTGATATGCAGTTTCGCAATATTTGTTTGAGTTTCCATATTCTACATGATAATTCCGTTTCGTTGTCAATATACCTATTTGTTCAAGTGTAGATTCAAACACGTAGTGAGTTAGCCGTGCGGTTGTGGTCAAGGAGCTGTGAGCTTACATTCGGGAGATAGTGGGTTAGAACCCCACTGTCGGCAGCCCTGAAGATGGTTTTCCGTGGTTTCCCATTTTCACACCAGGCAAATGCTGGGGTTGTACCTCTATTTAGGTTATGGCCATTTCCTCCCCACTCATAGCTCGTTCTTATCTCATCTATGCCATCTATGTCAGTGCAACGTAAAAAAAATGTAATTTATAGACGCAAACTGCAATTCTAGGTGGAAAACACCATTCTGATTCCTGTCTAAAAGAGAGCATCCCTTCTCTCCTCATTGTAGATGTCTGTATTGTTTAAAGGGAATTTTACGTGTAGTGCCTTTTACTTTATACTGTTCTCCATAACTTGCAGTAAACCGCTAAGGACCGTGTCCATCACTGCCTGGGAAGTGTTTACATTACACACGTCAACGCACCTGTTTATCCTTCCAGCTCACGCATTATGAAGTACAACCCGAACACTCGTTCTATTTACATCGATCTGTCATGACTGATGATGCTTGTAGAAGTACGTTTAATGATTACCAAATGTCTTCCTCCAATGTTCTCCCAGACTATAACGTATTGTGGTTTCATATCTCGTCACTACGGTCCATCATTCTCGTCAGAGCATGTCCGCACTGTGCTAGATAACGCTGCTCACTTTTGCTTCTGCATCTCGAATTTCCCTATCACTTTCCTCGGACGAACGCTCAACACAGATCCTATCACATTGCCTTGAGATGTGCAAAAAGCCCTGTCAGTCCTCACATTGCCAGTCCTGCACTTAAGCTAAAGCGCTGTTGATGTGGATGGTCGGTTACTCTGAAATAGAATGTCACCATTAAAAAAAATTACTGCTACTTCTTGATGAAAGAAGTATTTTCGCTCCTAAATGTAGCTTCCCCCGAAGTCTCAGTCTCATTTATGCTTGTCACAATATTATGGAACCTGCTGAAGTATGAGTGGTACTGCGTAATGACATTCAGAGCACGACTAGTGCGCTTTGATGTTATGGATGTAATTTCACGTAGTACTGGATGAGCGACAATAGTATTTGCTGGTGAAGTGAAGAAAGCAATGACAAGTTACCTTACTACTCTTCGTGCCTTGCACGTCTCATAATGGTACCAACATAGCATTTTCTTTGCGGTTTTCCTATAACCGCATAATTTTTGGTGTTGCTACTTGAGAGTCGAACGAGTGTCCGAGCTGAAGACTTAACAGACAGACAGACAGACAGACAGACAGACAGACAGACAGACAGACAGACAGACAGAGAGACTACGTGGAATTCAAACACCGTAAATATATGCATGTAATGGCATTTCAGCCGTAACCTTAATAGGTACAGTCTCGTGTTTGTATGACATGAAAATGGGAAACCAAATGAAAGTGTCTTCAGGTCTGCCGACAATGTGGTTCGAACCCACCATCTCTCGAATGCAAGCTGACACGCGCACGACTCGAACCGTTCAGCCAGCGCACTCGGAATGGCAGAAAAATCCACGTAAACATTTCTAACGTCGCTCAGTTAATGAATAAAAACTATTATGTGATAGCTGATGCCGATTCAGTGCTTCAAGTAGCGTAAGTTACATATCATTCTTAGGAACTTTATTATTATTATTATTATTATTATTATTATTATTATTATTATTATTATTATTATTATTATTATTATTATTATTCCTCGCATTTTTAGTGGTTATCTGGAGTCGTCAATAACGTAGACTAAGCCCTGTTTTACAACTGGATGTCCTTCGTGACGCTAACCCCATGTGAAGGGATGTGTTCGTTATGGGTATTTCTGTGATGGTTGGTAGTGTGGCATCTTACGTGCAAGTCAAGCAAGGTGTGTGTTGAGACGTTCACAAATACCCATCCCCAGAGCCATAGAATTAAGGAAACGTGATCAAAATTCCCGTGCAGGCCGGGAATCGAATCCAATGCCTTAAACCAAAAAACCACTAAAATGACCATTCAGCCAAGGATCCGGACTATATTATCATCATCATCAACATCATCATCATCATCATCATCATCATCATCATCATTACGGTTGCCTCCGTGTCTCAGGCGGCAGTGCGCCGGCCTCTCAAAGCTGGATTCCGTGGTTCAAATCCCGGTGACTCCATGTGAGGTTTATGCTGGACAAAGCGGAGGCGGGAAAGGTTTTTCTCCGGGAAACTCCGGTTTTCCCTGTCATCTCTCATTCCAGCAACACTCCCCAATATAATTTCATTTCAACCGTCAATCATTAATGATTGCCTCAGAGGAGTGCGACAGACCTCGGGAGCCGGCAAAATTCCTGTCCTCGCCGCTAGATGGGGGCTTCATTTAGGCCCCTATTCCATTATGACCCGGTCGAATGACTGGGAAAAGGCATTATTATTATTATTATTATTATTATTATTATTATTATTATTATTATTATTATTATTATTATTATTATGTCAGTGCCCCCTCGGGAAAAAATCAAGTGCAATAATTACTCTTATGCTGGAGCCTGCTTGGCGTATAGTACATGTCAAACTACTGTCAGAGGTTCAGTACCCAGGAAAATCTTCTCAGACCAAGTCCACCAATTGAATCGGGCTTTATATTATATCATTTCAAAAGTTGTGAATTAAATAGGCTGCTTCCATGCATTCTGAGAGTGTTATGACTTCGTAAGTTTTCCCAGCAAGGAGGAATATCCCTTCGTCGATGGTACGGTCTACGATTTTCAACATTCCGTGAATTCATTCACATTTCAAAAGACTGCAGTCGGTTATTTCACTCTAAATCAGCACCGATCATATTAGACTTGACGACAGCTTCAAATCCTAAGCCACATCTGAGCTCACACACCTCAGACAATGGCGATTTTAGTTTTAATGTATACATCTGGATTCCATTCTTGCATTAGTCAGTATCCCAGATAATAGAAACGTGACACCCTTTCATTAGTGTTTAATACTAGGGTGAGAGCAATGTTGTCTATTTTCTACTTGCTGATAACTATGAATTTATTAATGAAAATGACCAGGTTAGGAATGGTATGAATGAAGCCCCCAACTAGCGGCGAGGATAGGAATTGTGCAATCTGGCGAAGCCTGTCCCACTCCTCTGGGGCAATGATTATTGATCCTCACCCGATCGAACAGAACAGGCTGTGTTTCATTTTCATCAGATGAAATGATATTGGAGAGTGTTGCTGGAATGAAAGGTGACAGGAGTACCCGCAGAAAAATCTGTCCCGCCTCCGCTCTGTGCAGTACAAATTTCACATGGAGTGACCGGAATGTGAACCACGGAACTCAGCGGCGACAGGCCAGCGCGCTGCCGCATGAACAAGGGAGGCATATAATAATAATAATAATAATAATAATAATAATAATAATAATAATAATAATAATAATAATAATAATAATAATAATAATAGTTTCACGTCCCACTAACGATATTTTACAGTTTATGGAGATGTCGAGGGGCTAGAATTTGATCCCAGAGGAGTTTTTTATCTGCCAGTAAATATATCGGCACGTTGTTGACGTTTTGAGCACCTTCAAATACCACCGGACTGAGTCAGGATCGAACCTGCCAAGCTGGGCTCAGAAGGCCATCGCTCTACCACCTGAGCCACTTTTTTAAGACTTATTTTATATTTTTACTGATATTTTCTTATTTTTCTCATTCATTCCTTGTTTTCGTTTCATTTTTTTTGCTTAAGGACAAACACACACACCCAGTCCCCGAGCCAGAGGAAATAACCCATTAAGGTTAAAATACCCGACCCGGCCGGGAATCGAACCCGGGGCTCCTTGAACCAAAGGCCAGCACGCTAACCCTTCAGCCATGGAGCCAGACACTTAGCTCGGGGCGAATTTAGTTTCCTGAAGTTCATTTTCAGGCTGATTCGTTGATACTGTTCCAAAGGAAATGACATTCTTTAGTCAGCTAATGATCACAATGTAATCCGCATTGCTGATGGCGTTTATTCGATTCTACTTAATTTTAATTCCTGCAGAGTATAAAGTAAAATGATCAGAGAGAGAGAGACATCATTCTTCTTTGTATTTTAAGCTGTTTTGTTTCAGAACACCTTCTTCATCGTCATACGCGATATGTTCCATCTGATGTGCAGTGATATTAATATTAATAATAATAATAATAATAATAATAATAATAATAATAATAATAATAATAATAATAATAATATAATACGGCCTTTGCTGAGTGGAATGTGTTTGCACTTGAAGCCACCTGAGCAACTTGTATGTAATTTTCAACATTCGATTCTCGATAATAAAACGCAATGTCGCATCGTACAGAACTTCCAATACCATTTCAAGTATTAAAAACTGAGTTTTATGTAGATGCATCAGAATTCTGACAGATTTCAATTGAACTAACTCCTAACATGATTATCATATCTGTGTACTTATTACGTTCTTTTACTTGTCATCTCGATTGACGTTGCGTGCTGCGCATATTTACCGATTTTTAAACACCAACGACCTCTGCTGGAATGAGAACCGCGAACTTGAGGTTCAAGAGGTTATCAGGATAACCTCTGAATGACAGATACTATGAATTATGCACGAATTTTAGCATGAAAATGTGATTCCAAGGTCTTCATAAGAAGTAAATATAACATTTTGCTAGTCGTGTCGTGGACTAGCCTCTTTGTACAGCAGGAAGAATAGTTCCGTGACGATCTCTGGGTACCACATGAAATCATACAATTCGATATGAAACCTCTCACATTCTTCTCATATAGTTTAACTTCAATTATTATTATTATTATTATTATTATTATTATTATTATTATTATTATTATTATTATTATTATTATTATTATTATTATTATTATTATTATGTCAGACTCGCTGGCTGAATGGTCAGCGTACTGGCCTTCGGTTCAAAGGGTCCCTGTTTCGATTCTCGGCCGGGACAGAATAAGACAGGACAAGTACAGAATAAGAATCTCATACTTAAAGAAAGTATATGTAATTTATTTTCAGTTTTAATTTCTGAAAAGGAGAATGCTACAACTGAATTATGTAATACGTGAACTCTACATGTATGAATGTTCTCTAACATAGTGTGTGATGCATGGGTTCACGTATCTAATTTAGACTTATTTTTGATCAGGGAATTAGAAAATTAAGTACAAAGTACCATTCATTCATGGCAGAATGAATTAACCTTCATTGGTTAATTCCAGTGGCCCGGGGACTGGGTGCACAAATGAAGACTGAATCGAATTGGCGAGAGGAGAACGATGTGGTGAAATTGGACCAAAAGAAGGGACAGAAGGAGAGGACACATCTTAAGACACCCAGGACGTGTGCAGTTACAGTATTTTTTGAGGGAAGTGTTGGTTGGAAAAACGGCAGAGGTAGACCAAGGTATGAATATGACAGACAGATTAGAGTACATGTAAGATGTAGTAGCTACATCGAAATGAAAAGCTTAAGCACAGGCGGAGGGTAGCAAGTGCATCAAACCACTCTGTGGACTCTTGAGCCAAATAACAGCAAATGATTCTGCTATAAATCACACCAAATAAGTGACTCTAAATATTACCTTTAGAAATAGATTACGTTTTTGTATTTTTTTGATGGACCGTCCCTTGGCAAAGAGAATATTAATATTAAAAATTAATAAACAGATTTATTTCTTCTTGAAATTACAAATTTGAATATTTAATTTTCTATCTCACGTGAAGGAAATACGTATATACAGTAGAACAATCACTGAGGACTCAAGAAATAATACGAACAAGACATGTTTCAGTAATGATCGTAGATTTTCGTGGCTCATTGTATTAACGAATTAACGTAAAGAAATAAATGAATACTGCTCACTGTCGGAGACAGAATTTAACATGCCCTGATGAAGACAAATGCAATTTGGATGGAAGCTCGGCTTCATTAAATAAATATATATAGTGGCTTTAATCCAGTAATCATTTATTTCTTTACGTTAAGGCACATTTCATCCAATTTTCAAATACATGAATTGTTTTCTAGAAGAGATAGATACATATGAATCAAAATTTTGGCCCAAATTCTTCATTATATACCGTAAATAGACACGAATTATAACATGATTTTACCTAAATTAAACAAAAAATATTAACAAATACAAACACACTATCCCTTACTATAAATCAAAATACCACCTTCAAGAAATTGAAATAATAGGGATAATGGTCGGAGCTTGCGGTACCATACCTCGTCACTTCGTCGCCACATGGAAGCGCTTCCAACTCCCAATGAAGCTCATCTCCGAAATCGCGACCCTCGTCCTCCGAGCCTCCATCAAGATCATGAGGCACCACCTCTACAGCTAGGTTTGAATTTTCTTTAATTAGATATGTACAGAAAATTGATATGTTTTACCTTGTTCTTAGCGGCAGCCTCTAAATACAGGAGGTCTTTCCAAAATAAATGGAAATGATATAGGCCCCTATATATAGCATCAGTTGCACTGGAAGAATGACTACATTTTCCTAAGCCCCTTTATCAAACGCGGACATTTACTGGTTCTTGAACCACAAATGGTATTTAACCTTCGCGAAAACCCCAAGAGATTACAATGTGTCAGTCTTTCTTATCGTAAAGCATGTTTTAAGGTCCTTTGCACATCTAGTCCAATACTGGATTTGCATCTCATATTAACATACGTTCCTTAATCATGTGTGAAAGGTTTAGATGTATTCAAATATTTTTTAGTGTTTAATCAAATGAAAATTTTATTTGCACCTAATATTTTAACTGTGTTCTGTTCCACTTATTTGAGTGAGCAACTGTTTTCGCAAATGGACAATGGCAAGTTAAAATACAGATCCTGCTAGACAGACGAATATAGCTGAAAACAGCTGTGAAAGAAATAAACCCAAATTTTAATCAAATATTATCAAATTTAAAATAAATATAGTTAAAAATAAAATTGTATTAATTATTGTCTGTTTAATGTAGTTTAAATTACATTTAAACCGTATTCCGGTATTTGTCTAAGAATCATCAACCACCACTGCGTTTTTGCCTCCATCTACCGGTTCCTTTCCTACTACGCGATGTTTGCTGTCTTTGTAGGTAGCTTATCTATTGGTTTGGGGTTTGTCCATTTATTTCCTAAGTAATACAATATGCGCGCACCTTGGAAACCGTGCAACTGGCCATCTGGTGGAATAACGTACTGCAGCACGTCTGACAGGATAGCTGGGCGGGACAGCATGCTAATAGATGACAGGCTGTGGAGAAAGATTTACACCTCCACATTCGACAGGACAAAACACGGGCGAGAGTATATTTTATCCATCGAACACCTGGTCACGTACATTTTCACCCAAACAATCTAAATATTCCGCACAGACTAGTGAGATTTACACGGAGGAATCAGAGTTGAAAAATTCATTTCGTGAGATTTTTATTTCACACGAATTGTCCATCTCATGAGTGTAGTTGGAGAGTACCTTCTAAGTTATCAGCTAAACGACAGAGATCGGGAACATTCCTCGTGAGCACAAATGTCCCTTCACCAACAGTTAAGATGTCCATTAATCCCACTGTGGTAGAGCTTCATCCAACATAAATCTAAGACCTTAGCTAGTGTTATAGCTAGCTCGTCGACATTTTTAAATATCCGTAGTCGAAATAGGATGTTTTACAAATGGAATTAATGGTAACTGGTAGGGGCGATACAAGAATGATATGTTGGGTGAATCAATAATTCTCAACTAGGCAAATGGTGATGTAATGTGTGACAAAAGCCTCCAGTGTTTCATACTTATAGGTACAAACTGATAGTTTTCAGTTTTTCTTGAACAGGTTCTAGTTGATCTGTGAGCTTTGGTTATTTGTCTCGTTTGCAGCAATTCGCGACCTACGAAACGATAACACTCGGTAAAACGGAAAAAGCATTATTTCAATGCATTAGGGCTATTGATTGTTCTGAAAAGCGCACAAGCAGGAATTTAGATATTAAAGGTAGTGACGAATCCTTCGTGGAAACACCATGTGGAGCGGCAGTACAAGGTGTATGCATAAGTCTTCCCCTGTTTCACTAAGAGATGGCGCCAGCGAACAGTACTAAGGGTATGAATTTGACACGTACTTCGGTTTGTTCTTATGACATTAATCTACCAACACACACAAATTCAGTCCGCCACTAGCATCTGTGTTGTATCGTTCAGTGATCATGTCGACGTTTGTGCCTGATAAAGAACATTTGCGGCAAGCATTGCTTTTCTTATTTAATGGAAAAGCTGTGAAAAGTCACAGTTTGCTTGTAGAAACATATGGTGAAAACTCTCCACCGACAAAAACATGTGAGACATGGTTTAGACAATTTAGATGTGGTGATTTCAATGCGAAAGACAGTGCGCTCTGGTAGACCATGAAAGTGTTAAGACGAGCATTTGCAGGCGTTACTGGATGATGGTCCGTGGTTCAAATCCTGTTGACTCCATTTGAAATTTGTGTTGGACAATGCGGAGGAGGGAAAGGTTTTTTCTCCGGGTACTCCGGTTTTCGCTGTCATCTTTCATTCCAGAAACACTCTCCAATATAATTTCATTTGTCAGTCATTAATCATTGCCCCATAGTAGTGCGACAGACTTCGGCAGCCGGCAAAATTCTTATCCTCGCCGCTAGATTGGGGATTCATTCATTCTATTCCTGACCCGGTCGAATTACTGGAAAATATCTGTGGATTTTCATTTTGATTCATCGGATGATGACCCAACTGAAACTCGACAGCAATCGGCACAATAATTAAATGTGTCGCAAGAAACAATCAGCAGACGTTTACGAGCAATGAGGAACTCAGTAAATGGGTCCCACACGATTCGAATGGACGGCAAATGGAACATTGGAAAGTCACTTGTGAAATACTGCTTCAACGCCACGAAATAAATCATTTCTCTACCGAATTGTAACGGGTGACCAAATATGGATTTATTTTGAAAAACTGAAGCGTAGAAAATCGTGGCTGTCACCTGGCGAAGCCGGTCCTTCAACACCAAGGCCAAATCGCTTCGGCAAGAAGACTAAGCTTTGTGTTTGGTGGGACCAGATTGGTATTGTGTATTATGAACTCTCGAAGCCCGGAAAAACCGTTAATGCACAACACTATCGCGAACACATGATTAATTTAAATCACTCATTGATCGAAAGACGACCGGAATGGGCTAGAAGGCATGACAGAGTGATTTTGTTACACGACAATGAACCGTCTCACACGGCAAAACCAGCAAAAACACCTTGAAATCGCTTGGATGGGACATCCTTCTGCACTCCCCCTACAGCCCCGACCTAGCGCCATCTGACTACCACCTCTTCGCATCAATGGATCACGCGCTGGCAGAGCAGCACTTCAGCAATTTCGAGGAAGTTGGAAAATGGCTCGACGAATGGTTTGCCGTAAAAAACAAGCAGTTTTTCTGACATGGTTTTCTAGACTTACCTGAAAGATGGGCGAAGTGTGTAGAAGCCGATGGCCAATATTTTGAATAAATACAAAATTAATTTCCTTTGAAAATTACGTGTTTTATTTACCACAGACACCGGCAAAAACTTATGTACACACCTGATAATACCCGGAGAGAGAGAAAATTAAGGCTGCTATTCATATTATTAATGTTCGAAGCACCGGAATGGATTGGCGTATGGCTGTTAGTGCCGAGAGTGTCCGAGGACAAGTTCGGCTCGCCAGATGAAGGTCTTTTGATTTGACTCCCGTAGGAGACCTGCGCGTCATGATGAGGATGAAATGATTATGAAGACGACACATACACCCAGCCCCCGTCCCAGCGAAATTAACCAATTAAGGTTAAAATTCCAGACCCTGCCGAGAATAGAACCCGGGACCCCTGTGGCCAAAGGCCAGAACGCTAACCATTTAGCCATGGAGCCGGACTGAAGAACCGGAGAAAAATAATTTCAGAACTATTCGACATCTCTACAATTTCCTACATGAGTGTGAAGATGCGTCGGGAAATTTCAGGTAACCTATATCTTTACACATAATGATGTTTACTTCAGAGTATTTTTCACCATTCAGCAAATTGAGCTAAAATGGTTCATTCATAAGAGAACATGAAACCTTCCATACGCAGCTTGAGTTAAGCTACCAGCAATTAGAGGTATTATTAACAACTCAAAAAATGCTTCTGTGATAAGTGGATGTATTTGTCTCCTGAAGTTGGTAAAGTGAACACCATTTCAACAATTTGTGTTCATTTCACCAACTAGTGAAGACCCCTTGTTTGAAACGTTGGTTATCATAAGCAATCATATACTTGATCTCGTTACCCTAGATGACGAAGTTATTTAAAGAACTTTATTCCGTAGCAGACGCTAAGAGTTGAATGGGTGCAGAATAGATGTGACAACCATACAGAAACACATTTATCAGGATAGGTACCTTCTCTGGAAGAGTAGATATAGATTTAATTTAATGGGGAACATTGCAGAAACTATTTGAGTACACTTTGACCAGTTTCAGAAGCGTCATATTGTGTTATCAAACACGAATTTGTAAATGTGACAGAACATTTTTTGTTACCGTTATATTTAGAAATAAGGATATAATATTCACTACTTTGGAGTGTTTATCAGAATTATCTGTAAAAATATATTATCTAGAAATCGTGTGTGTTTGCGTATTGAAGATATTTGAGACTATTTACTTTTGGATATTTAAACCACTGTATCTCTAAATCTGCAAGGCAACCTTTTTTTTTCTTTATACGTATTCAAACCCGTCTCTGCTGTTCTTAAAAAAATCTGGATATCACTCACCACCAACAAGGACAGAATAAGAATCTCATACTTAAAGTAAGTGTATGTAATTTATTTTCAGTTTCAATTTCTGAAGGGACGAATGCTACAACTGAATTACGTGAACTCAACATGTATGAATGTTCTCTAGCATAGTGTGTGATGCATGGGTTCACGTATCTAATTTACAGTTATTTTTGATCAGGGAATTAGAAAAGTACAAGGTAATATAAAAATTATTTGTAGCCAGCGAGTGTATGTCTGGTATAAGGACCTCTAAGGACTTCCAAACAATGCACTAATTGCGAGAAAGTAGAGCAACATAAGTAGAAAAAGAAATTAAACACGCACTATTATTTGGTGTTAAGTAAACACGTTTTAGTATAGGACTACAGTGGCAAATACTTGCCCCGCTTGAGTGCTGTTACACCCCAGGAGCGCTAATAGTTACAAAAGAGCAAGGGAAAGGTAGTTTTGGAAGGAATGAAGCAAAATCAGCACTCACAGCCCTAGAAATGAATAATAATATTATTTTAAGAATAACAGGATTCCTATTTATCTTACAATAATTATATTTTGAATACAGAACACATGCATTGATTATTTTCAGTAAAATAGGGAACACAATGACCTGAGATTGGAGGTGTGTTAATCTAAGTACGTTTGAACTCCACAATGCATTTAATAATTGAAACAGCAGTTGACGGTACATTCAACGACACAGAGTTGCGTAAGTTAATCCCATTTAAAACGGCACTTTGCCAGGACTAGATACATTTCACAAGAGAAAACACTTGCATATATAGATGGAACCGAACATTCGAAGGGAATGAGAAGCTTGCCTTTAAAATAGTTTTAAAACTCATGCACATTTTAATAATAATAATAATAATAATAATAATAATAATAATAATAATAATAATAATAATAATAATAATAATAATAATAATAATAATAATAATAATGTTATTTGCTTTACGTCCCGCTAACTACTTTTTACGGTTTTCGGAGACGCCGAGGTGCCAGAATTTAGTCCCGCAGGAGTTATTTTACGTGCCAATAAATCTACCGACACGGGGCTGTCGTATTTGAGCACCTTCAAATACCACCGGACTGAGCTAGGATCGAACCTGCCAAGTTGGGGTTAGAAGGCCAGCGCCTTAACCGTCTGAGCCACTCAGCCCGGCCATGCACATTTTAGGATTGTATAAATATATATACGTAGTAGAGTCATCAAGGTGAACAGAAGCAACTGCCGTGGTCCCGGGGTAGTTGTGGATATTGCTCTGTTAATTACGGCTACGGTTTCATTCCCGCAATGAGCAATTAAATATTGGTATCACTATAGATTGAAAGTGTTCAGGACTCCGTTATCGACCACCCGTCGTTCGATCCCCATGATATGTGACGAATTGTGTGCCGCGGTTTGATCATTACTGTTAGATATCCCCTGTATTTTAAACATTTTATCTGCTACTATAGAATTTGCTAATGAAAAAATGAAAATTCACAGCCTGTTTTCCAGTCATTCGATCGGGTCAGGAATGAAATGAATGAAGCACCATCTATCGGTGAATAGGAATTGTACCGGCTGCCGAAGCCTGTCGCACTCCTCTGGGGTAAATGCTTAATGGCTAACAGATGAAATGATATTGGGGTGTGGCTGGAATTAAAGAGGTAAAACAGTACCTGGTGTAAAACCTGTACCACCTCCGCTATGTCTAGCACAAAACTCACATGGAGTTAGCGGGGTTTTAACCACGGAACCCAGAGGTGATAGGCCGATGTTCTGTCGCCTGAGGCATGGAGGCTTATGGTTGTGCTAATATATTGTTATTATTGTTATTATTAATTTATTTACCGCTCTTCCCACAACTGTGGGTTTGTGGGTGCGAACTGCGTCGCACATGAGAATTTTCCCCTGTTTTAGGGACGGATGCCCTGCCTGACGCAAATTCTATAGGGAGGGATGTAAGAACTATTGTATGTTTCTGTGGTGGTTTGTAGTGTGGTGTGTTGTCTAAATATGAAGTCTCCGAGCTAGAAGGATTAATCAGAAGATATTAAAATCCCCCCTGGGACTCTGTGAACCTAAGGGCAGTACGCTGATCATTCAGCCAAGGAGTCAGACTATTATTATCATCATTATAATGTATGAGAAAAGTCAACTTGATGTGAGGCGCCACTTGGTCTTGTAAGATACGAATAGCCAAAAATAAAGTTTACATTCGAGAATATATCCATCATGGTACCTCAAACGGTGAAAATGAATGAGACACAACTGATCGGAAGTGACCTTTCATTTAACTTTTCTTATACACAGAATTGATATAAAACAGATATTTTCGGAGATATTTGGACATTTGTGAAAAATATTATAATCGTGAAAATCTCGGTTATTTTTCCTCACACGGCAAAATCGCACAAAACGTAAAAGATCTGAAGTAATATCGTCGTTGCCGGGACAAAACCACCTATGTAGAAATATTTTTGGAGGTATACTGACCCGCAGCACATACATTATGAAGAGCGAGAATGCCTTGACAATATTCACACAATGTTGCACCTTAGATGACAGAACCTTACCGGCCTAAATTATAACCTGTAATACTTCACATAGGAGATTTTGTCCCGGCAGCGAAGATATTCTAAACATCTTCGTTGTGTATAGATTTTTGATACGGCGAATATTAACGGAGAAGTATGACATTTACTGCCTTGGGCTCCTTAAAATTACTAACCATTTTGCTATTATTGTTACTATCATAAAGCACGACACAACTCTATTCCTTGCTAGGTGCGTCTTATAACGTTCTACTTTCAGAGCTGAAAAAAGCAATTGTCCAATTTCATTTTAAAGCCTTTTCCGGAGATGTTTCCGTATCCATAAGCCCAACAGCCTGCCGTTCTGCAATTTTCTTCAAAATTCTGACATAAGAAATTCGTAAATTCACACATATTTCAAAACTATAATCTCCCTTGTTTAACAAAAGCATATTTTTTATACTATTGAATTTAAAACAAGTAGCCTACACTTCACTGAAATTGCATAAAGAGTGGTCTTACCCTGGGCGGAATACATACGTTTAAATCAACTGACGGGACATTTGGCTAAAGGATGGCAGAGCCAGTCAGAATGAGGAATTCGTTGGCCCCACTGTACAGAGAGAACCACTGTACTACAGCGGAGATGTCGGTAGATACAGAGTGGGTCTCGGCCCATAAGTGACCGCCAACCGAGCAAAAGAGGGGTAGCAACGGCTCTATCGTGGCTCTACGCCTCTGTATTTGGGAGACGGAGAAATGGTTTTCCGTAGTTTTCCATTCTCCTGCACTAATATGAATGCAGGGACAGTTCCTAGTATAGGCCGCGATCACCAACTCCCTCACCTTCTCCGAGCATCTCCTTCACCGTAACAAATCTCCTGGCCTAAGAGACGGCGTCACCGCCTAAGAGGCCCGCCTCCACCTTCAGGGGAGAAATGAAAACATTTTAATAGTAGCAGTAGCAAAGAATTTTCACCACAAGATGTTGCCGTGATAATTCTTCTCTAGTCCCAGCAAGAGGCGGTTGCGTGCGTACAGTATAAGCAGAACTACTGCCTCTGTTGTGAAGGATAATTGAATGTCAGTGGCGGAAATTGAGAATGTCCTAGTTTGAGCAACGGGAGCATTGCAAGTTCTGCCAAAAATTACGCAAACCCGCTTGAAAATTGTTCGAGATGACGAAGTCAAATTTTTCAGGATTACCACGACAGGAAAAGGCCGCGAAAAGACAGGTCAAAATATCCTTCAACTGTAGGAGCTAGTCCACCAAGGTATTGACTGAAGTACGTGAGTGTACGCTTCTTTGCCTGACTGTGGGCCCCAGTCTACGAATTTATTGACTGTAGAAGTGTATCCTTGAGCCGGGCATACCAATGCAGATCTTCAGCTAAATGGGGAAACATTCTGCGTCAAATGCAAGAAAGATCTGATAAATACGTCGAAAGTCCTTCTTGAGTCATTCGAATACTTGAAACCTTATTGAAAACAGACCGCCTGACAAGCTGGCAAGGTGAGTATATTGCTATCACGCGATACTTCCCGGGTTGAGTGGTTCAGACGGTTGAGGCGTTGGCCTTCTGACTCCAACTTGGTAGGTTCGAACTTGGTTCAGTTCGGTGGTATTCCAAGGTGCTTAAATACGTCAGCCTCGTGTCGATAAATTTACTTCCACGTAAAAGAAATCCTGCGGGACAAAATTGCGGCACCTCGGCGTCTCCGAAAACCGTAAAAGTAGTTAGTGGGACGCAAAGCCAATAACATTTATATTAATCATTGTCATTCGACAAGACAGTTAATATTTCCCTCCTCTAGACACGATGCCATGTTACAATTAAGAAACATTAAAAAAATCGATCTGCCCGACTGAGTGGCTCAGACTGTTCAGGCGCTGGCCTTCTGACACCAACTCGGTAGGTTCGATCCTGGCTCAGGTCGGTGGTATTTGAAGGTGCTCAAATACGTCAGCCTCATTTCAGTAGATTTACTGGCACATAAGAACTCCTGCGGGACAAAATTCCAGCACTTCGGCGTCTCCGAAAGCCGTAAAAGTAGTTAGTGGGACGTAAATCAAATAGCATTACTATTAAAGTCACCCTAGGCTGTGTAGAGGTCAAAGCCCCCAGTTTTTACGTAGAATACGTACCGTACAGTTAGTTGAGATTTTGTTGTCATTTTACACGTTTTTAAAGTTATGAGTTCCAAATCATTTTCCACTACTGGGGCAGTAGATGTGCTCGGCTGAGACTCAAGTAGCGCAGAACTCACCTTGTGACACTCGGCCGCATTAACTTTGAACAACTCCCAGGTTAGATAGGCTCTTGACACTGGTGATTCTGAACGTTTTGGAATTAAAATAAAACACCCTATCTTTCAAATGTGTTCTAAATAATGTCAATGCCGTCTGTCGCGAGATTTTACGAACGAAATACATTTTTCTCAGTACTTTACACCATAATTTTCTAAAATATTACATTTGATATTTTTTTCCATACACTAGTATAACTCATTGATAGAGAAGGAATCACACCTCATGCGACGTGCTACCAGGCAGAAATCCAGAGCTGGACTATCCGTTGAAATGAAATGGCGTATGGCTTTTAGTGCCGGGAGTGTCCGAGTACATGTTTGGCTCGCCAGATGCAGATCTTTCGATTTGACACGCGTAGGCGACCTGCGCGTCATGATGACAATGAAATGATGATGAAGACGACACATACACCCAGCCCCCGTGCCAGCGAAATTAAACAATTTAGGTTGAAATTTCTGACCCTGCCGGGAATCGAACCCGGGACCCCTGCGACCAAAGTTCAGCACGCTAACCATTTAGCCATGGAGCCGGACCATGGTCCTATGGGCTCTTAACTTGAGAGCGTGGTTGGGTGACCACGGAGCCCTTACCTGAGACCTCTCATTGATTCCACTTGTGCCATGGCCGATAGCTTCATTTCACGAAGTGTTGGACCCCTTTAGTTTTTTTCCTCTGATTAATGTTTATAGAAGATGTTTCTCCAGTTTCACTTCGTCAATCCCCACCAGCACCACATACAGAGGTGAGACTCTTGCTGCTAGCTGATAAAATGGGATACTGAAAACTGTTATTGCACGTGATGCCCAGAATTAATTTTAAAACTTTCATGTTTCTGTAACACTAACGGGGCCAAGTACATTTCCGAAACTCTACACTAACTGTACTTCACAATGGTCCGGCTCCATGGCTAAATAGTTAGTATGCTGGACTTTGGTCACAGGGGGCCTCGGATTCGATTCCCGGCAGAGACGGGAATTTTAACCATCATTTGTTAATTTCGCTGGCATGGGGGCTTGGTGTATGTGTCATCCTCACCATTATTTCATCCTCATCACGACGCGCAGGTCGTTTACGGGCGTCACATGGAATGACCTGCACCTGGCGAGTCGAACATGTCCTCGGGCACTCCCGGCACTGAAAGCCATACGCCATTTCATTTACTTCAGAATATTCTTTCGTTCTTTCGTTCTTTCTTTCTTTCTTTCTTTCTTTCTTTCTTTCTTCGCTATGCCCAATATACAGAGAGCGTTTGAACTTGTTAGCTTGGTCTGACGGCTTCCCCTTGCTCTTCTTCTTCTCCCAAAACCTCCTCATGAATTCGCTGTGGTGTGTTTTCTTCCGTTCTTCCGTCCACTGTTCTCCAGCCTTTTTAGCTTTTTCCACAAATCTGTGATTTGCAGCCAAAAGTCCAAAGAATGTACTATTTTTACGGTATCATCTATAGCGTTTATTTCCTTCTTTCAATTTTTTTAGCCAATCTATCATTGTCCATTCTATAGTTGTGACCACAGAATCAGCAAATCAGTAAACTTATCTGTTGCTGTGTATAGGTCTGTAGTTTTACTTTCAATCCATATGTCATTTACACGAGTAGCACCATATGTATTCCTAAAGATTTTTCGTCCTTGCTTTCCGATTTCATCAATTTTAGAGTGCCGTAAGTATCGTCTTTTCGGGTCTCAGTGGTTCACGCTTGCTTATTTAATATAAAGGGTGGTCCACCAGCCCCTTGCGATCCAGTTTTATGCATCCCTTCACATGTACTACAATTCTGAAAAACATCTGTCCCTCTCCCTAAACCGGGGTAAGATAACGAGATATGTGTTTATGGGCTAGAAGACAGTAGGAATCGTGAGCGCCACTCTTAATTCATTATGGGTACCTCGAATGAACCCGTGAAACGAGTACAGATACGCAGAACACGTACTGTAAAACAGGAGGTGAACGCACAGACCGGGAATACGGTACTTTATAGCACCATACGCAATGCAATGATACATACGGTCTTTTACAGGGTCAAATAAAAAATCGGTCCTTGGAAGCTATCAAGTATGCAACCTTACCACATACCAGTCAACTGTCTGTTAAAAAAAATGTTAGGTGGGATTCGAACCCCCTACCTCGAGCACTGTCCACTATCACATGACTCCCCGCCCGCTTCCCATGTGAGCTACTACGACACTTGACCTACGGAGCCCACTTCCCAGCCTATAAAGTACCGTGTTCCCAGTCTATACATCCATCTCCTGTTTTAAAGTACTTGTTCTGCGTCTCTGTACTCGTTTTACGGGTTCATTCGAGGTACCCATAATGAAGGAATACGGGCGCTCGCGATTCCTGCTGTCTTCTAGCCCGTAAACACACATCTCGTTATATTAGCCCAGTTTAGGGAGAGGGACCGATGTCTTTCAGAATTGATTAAATGTGAAGGGATGCATAAAACTGGATCGCAAGGGGCTGGTGGACCACCCGATATATGTATTGTTGTTATAGGGAATATGACATTCGTTAGATGAAAACCAATGCTCTGGTTAGTGAAATGCTTTTAAGTAAAGAGAAGAGTCATTATCTCCTCAATGAATTCCAAACGTCACATACCTCTCCTAGGAAAACCCTCTGAAATATTTTGTAACGTACATACCGACAACATACCATTTAACATTACAGTACATATGCATGCGGAATGAAGTAGGGAGGTTTGTTTCATGGACATACACGCTCTTTTGAATGCATAAACAAAAATAATGTGATTACGTTGTTGGCTGACGATCTAACGAATACAAAAACTAAAATTGAATATGCAAATTATTCTGGACTTTCTCACTCAAAAGAGAACGGAAGCAGTGTAATTACTCTCGTAATCAGAAAAGTTGTAACGAAATTTACAATCCTTCTTCTCAACTCTGCTCAAATTAACTCTTCACAGTAGTTTTATTAAAAACGATGGGTGCGTTTGAATACCACACATGATAATTTTGTAACATACGCGACTGTTGCTTCAGATAAATATTTTTACCAGACACTCTGTCCATCACCACATGAATTTGCAAGGAAAATAATTATATTCGATTCAGTAAAACATTGTCAATAACATTGATTTTCCTCATTCCTTAGTAATTCATCGGGATTATGATTGATCTCGTCTCTGTGTTTTTCGGTATGGACTACATCAAAGTTATTAATTTCACTGACCTGTTTCAGTCTCATCCTTGACTTTGAGAATATGAAAGTGACTGAGGCATGAGCAATGCCAATAATGCCATTCCTTATGCAGTCAGTCCCTGTGCGAGAATGATGTGGGAATGCCACTCATGGTCGGTTTGTGCAGGCATATCAGTGGGTTTGGCAGACTGATATGTAATAGCAACTTATAGCTCGGCGTGAAAAGCAACTGGAAACTATCTCACTCCACATTTCCTTAGTATGCATCTTCAGTGACCCCAGCACATCTATGAGAGCTGTTGGTGGAGCTGTCGAAGATGATACCAGATTTCAGGCAGAATATTTTGTTAAGAAGAAATCCATACTTTTCAGTGTCGGCTCAGATAAATGCAGCGTAAAAGCTTTTCATCTGTAGAACACACATATTCTATATCAACATTACACTATAACATACCTGTAAAAAAACATTATTAAACAATGAATAAAAATAACAAACTATTAAACAAAGAATGATATGTTCCGTTCTTAATAGAACATTATCAGATTCTTGTTGTTGTTGTTGTTGTTTTTGCTATTTGCTTTACGTCGCACTGACACAGATAGGTCTTATGGCAACGATGGGACAGGAAAGACCTAAGAGTGGGAAGGAAGCGGCCGTGGCCTTAATTAAGGTACAGCCCCAGCATTTGCCTGGTGTGAAAATGGAAAACGACGGAAAACCATCTTCAGGGCTGCCGACAGTGGGGTTCGAACCCACTATCTCCCGAATACTGGATACTGGCCGCTTATCAGATTCTATCAAGTCACCTTCAATAACTGGAAATATTTATGCTTGTTTCTGTCCAAACACCTATGAATTTGAAATTTGGAAATTAATGAAGCCCTGGTTTTTCACCACTCCAGAATAAAAAGTGAGGGGCCTGGAAAACCGTTGCTCCTTCATTGGCTCGAATTCAAACGGCTGCCAGTTCGCTGTCCGTCCATTATGTCACACCTACCACCCTGGTTGGGTCTTTGGCATGTGTGTACTTCCCCATAATGTGTTTTCGTGTTCCCTTAATATTATCATTGTTGTTGCTAACTTTATTATTATTATTTCTCGTATTTTATTCTTTAAAAACTAAGCTAGCCCACCTCTGTGGTGTAGTGGTTAGCGTGATTAGCTGCCACCACCGGAGGCCCGGGTTCGATTCCCGGCTCTGCCACGAAATTTGAAAAGTGGGATGAGGGTTGGAACGGGGTCCACTCAGCCTCGGGAGATCAACTGAGTAGAGGTGGGTTCGATTCCCACCTCAGCCATCCTGGAAGTGGTTTTCCGTGGTTTCCCACTTCTCCTCCAGGCGAATGCCGGGATGGTACCTAACATAAGGCCACGGCCGCTTCCTTCCTTCCCTCTTCCTTGCCTATCCCTTCCAGTCTTCCCATCCCTCCACAAGGCCCCTGTTCAGCATAGCAGGTGAGGCCGCCTGGGCGAGGTACTGGTCATTCTCCCCAGTTGTATCCCCGACCAAGAGTCTGAAGCTCCAGGACACTGCCCTTGAAGGCGGTGGAGGTGGGATCCCTCGCTGTGTCCGAGGGAAAAGCCGACCCTGGAGGGTAAACAGATGATGATGATGATGATGATGATGATGAAAAACTAAGCTAGGTTTCTTAATGAGCAGTTAATGGTCTGCCTATTTTACCGATAATTTTGTTATTACTTTTTAAATATTATTATAATTTTTCATTAGAGAGTTATTATAAAGTGATATTTAGTGATACTCAAAATACATGCACAAGGGGCAATCACTAAGACCAAGTGATATAAGCAAGATTTTCTCAGACAGTATTTCGTTCACCGTTGCATAATAAAAAAAAACGAAGCATGAATTTCGTGATTAAATTCATCTTCATTGTAGACGTCAACTGATTTTCATTGCACGTCTTCTACAGAGTAGTTATGATTCAATAAAAATGTATTATCACCTCGGAGTTACGAAATTACAAAATATGGTTTAGTGAACACCCTGATCACCACTACACGATTGTTAACCAAGGTGTTCGCGTTTCAAATCCCAACGATTACATGCGAGATACTTGAAATGATGTCTCGCAAAGAAAATTTGATACAAATATTTAATTCATTAGAGCATGGTCGTTAACAATGATTTACCTTATTCCTTAGTAGTTCATCCGGATTAAGATTTATCCTCTCCTTCATGTAGTGAAAAGGGGCTGCCTGGCCGAGGCGGTAAACACGTGCTCGGTTCGCCCGAAAGGACGTGGGTTCGAATCCCCGTAAGGAAGTCGTAAAATTTAAGAAACGGGATTTCCACTTCCGGCAGTGCATATGGCCCTGAGGTTCACTCAGCCTACACCAAAAATGAGTACCAGGATAATTCCCGGGGGCGAAGGCGGCCGGGCGTAGAGCTAAACACTCTACCCCATCACGTGCCGAGGTTAACACGGTGGAAGCCTTCATCTTCCACTCCTCCAAGGGCCTTCATGGCCTGTACGGAGGTGACTTTGCTTTTATCTCATGTAGTGAAATATGGTTGAACATTAAGGAGCATAAATCAAACTGTTAAACAAAACTTTACTTTTGAGGAAATTTATGTATACTTTTCTTCTACCGTTTTTCCGAAACAGGTGTCGCACATGTCGATTTGGCCCTGTTTTACGCCCGGAGACCCTTCCTGACGCCAACCCTTTCTGGAAAGATGTAATCACTATTGCGTGTTTCTGTGGAGATTGATAGTATGGCGTATTCTCTGAATGTGAAGAGGAGAGTGTTGAAACAAACACAAACAACCAGTCCCCGCAGCCAGAAGAACTAATCACACGCGATTAAAATCCGCGTCCCAGCCGAGAATCGAACCCAGGACCCTCAGAATCGAAGGCCTCAATGCTGACCATTCACCCAAGGAGTCGGACAGGAAATGTATTTACTTTAAACAATAAAAATATTGAAGATAAATTTTGGTTTAACATTCTGAGTCGCTTATAATAGGTAATTCTACCACGAGAGCTTATTATAAATCTTCATTATGCTCATGAAGATAAAGAGCTGACGTCCTGTTCATTATTGTAATTATTATTCCCTAAACGATCACTTCCTTTGAAACTGAAGAGCCTACATAACAATTTTGCTCCTTATTCTTGTAATATTTGTAATGTTCAAAAGCCAAAACTTTATTGACAGTTCTTCAGCATGGGGATACTGTCCTAAAATTCGATTCGTCCACAAATTTTCGAATCATACACACGAATGAACTGTCAACAAAAGGCAATTATTTTTCTATCTTCTACAACGGTGGGCGCGTTTTACTGCATTTTAAACAAGTATTCGTAAAATTATATCCCACTTCAACTTCGATGGCAGCAAAGTTTTGTAAACGGTTGTTCAATAAATGTATATAACAGATTCGTAATAATATGCTTCCAGTAAAGTACTATTTCTCAGTTTAATCATCGCCCTCTACTATGACTGCGCTAATACGCCTTCTCATTCGCCCAGTCACACATGTAAACGAGCGAACACGGCGTAGTTACAAGTTCAGGCGCTTGGAGCGCTGAGAAGCTGACATTAGTCTGCTTGACGAGACACACTCAGTGATCATTGCTAAGAGTGCTGGTGTGATTTGAGCCAGTGTTTTCCTTATTTGGCTTGTTTCTTTGGTCGTGAACCGTTTTAATGTTTATGTTCATAATATTATTTACTACTGTGTGCCTTAACGTAAGATGAAAAGCAGATCGGCAAGTGGGATTTGGTTTCATGAATTTACTTTCAACGAATAACGTCATCAATGGCTGTTACTTCAAAACAGAATTTCTCGTCGAATTTCAATTCAAGATCACCAAAACGATATGTTTGGCATACCGAATAAATCCACACTTTCACGCTACGTAGGAGATATAAACTGCGAGACTGGAATAACACTATCAGTAAAGGAGCGCCTCTTAGAAGAAAGTTAGCGCCTAAATGAAGCAGAGAGATTGTGTTTGTTGGTAGTCCATCGAACAGCAGTTATATGACAAGAAACTCGACACCTTCTTTCAACAGCAAGACGCTTCATTCCATGTTGAGTGAATAAATACTACTCAAGATGATTGTCGTGCAAGCGAAAGTAGAAATCGAATTACCCTAGTCAATAACCTTTTCTGTTTTATAATTTCTGCTGTGACCACAAAATAAAGGTCACAGCAGCATTTTTCTTGTTTAAGAGGCTTTTAGGTACAGAGGTATATATTAACCTTGCGGTTTTCTCGTGTTGCGCATTGTGAGTGATAATCGTAAGACTAATGTTAGCAGGATAAGAAGAATGTCTTCTTCAAACCACATTAAACCGAAGATCTGTTATCCTGTTGATAGTGAAATGCCTCTTGCTTTTGACAAATGGCACATTCTGAAAAGTAAGAAATCCCCCCACACACACACAAGATCAATGTTTGATGTTTCCCAGGATATAAATGGTGATTTTATCAAGAAATTGTATCAGATGCAATCAAATTAAACTGTGAAACAGGTTCATTTTTCTTACATGCAAAAACATTGAACCGCCTAAGTTTAAGAAAATGAATGTGCTGCGCCCGAAAGATATTTTCGCGACTGAAGTAATAACAGCCTTATAATATTTAAAAGACCATTCATGTATATATATTCACGATTTTTAATGCAGGTACCACTGTCAAATACAAGATATCGATAAAAAATTGATTCGACATACGTATCCGTAGCACAAATGTAGCAACATTGCAGCCGAACATGATGCTTGATTCTTTTGACAAGACCAAGGTGCTCAACAGTGCTAATGGACTTGATTTATAGAAGATATTAAAACAGCAAGCTGCAGTACCCATCTGATTTGCCACTGTGGATTTTGAAAGTTATTCATGATTTTGTATTGAAAGCACAACCATTTGTGCATAAAAATCCTCTTGCATCTATGAGTGACTATTTAGTGCCTGTGTTGCGTGATTTTCCTCACTTCAGTTGTTCTGAAATTGGACATTCATAGTTATTGAGTGAAGTTATTTTTCTTTTTGCTAGTTGCTTTACGTCGCACCAACGCAGATAGGTTTTATGGCGACGATGAGACAGGAAAGGCCTAGGAATGGGAAGGAAGCGGCCGTGGCCTTAATTAAGGTACAGCCCCAGCATTTGCCTGGTGTGAAAATCGGAAACCACGGAAAACCATATTCAGGACTGCCGACAGTGGGGTTCGAACCACCTATCTCCCGGATGTGAGCTCACAGCTGTGCGTTCCTAACCGCACGGCCAACTCGCCCGGTAGCGAAGTTATTTGCGAGTGTGCTACTCCTGTATTCTTAAATAACATAGCCACATAAATAACAGAGATCTTTGAAAGATTTGAACGCGAGAACGCGAAACACTTCAACAGAAAATTGTGTGAATATAATTCTCTACAGTATTTACTACCAACCGTTAACATTATTTTGTACAGCTTTTCCGCTGCGGAGGGGTACGTTCTTCACTGAATTTCTTTATTAAGGTGTAAGGTGTGATTAATATATGTTTTTTGAGTGATTGGCTATATATTTGAACAGAAATATACTAAACACTTAACTTGTGCTGTAAAGAACAATCGTGTTTCAATGCCAGCGAAGCAGCGCTCGGTGGTAGAAATGGGAACTAGGCTCATATCGCTCATATTGCTGTATTGGGAAGGCGTATTAGCGCAGTCATAGTAGAGGGCGATGGTTTAATGATCAATAAAAAACCAGTTCTGAAAAACTTTCTAAGATGGAGGTGGTTTCTTGAAGAATCACAGGAAAGAGAAAACCCTTGCAGCTCCAACCGTAGCGAAGAGGAGTCTTAGAGGAATTAAACTGCGTTAGTCTTAGGAGAGGTGAAATCCTCCAGTGGTTATATATTACAAGTGTGTGCGATCAATATAGCACCCTGAGCGTACCTCTTATTTGCCCGTTTGCAGGATCGGTTCGTTGAAGATTTGTGGTCCATACAGGAGGTCGATCAAAGATAAATAGTACACTAAAGAGCGTCCTATTGCTACAACATATTTTCACATCAAAAGAAATTGTGGTACGACAACGCATTAGGGTCTTTGCCTTTTAAGGACAGGAGGTAGGTAATTGTTATAATTTTGCAGCCTGCTTAGGAAAAAATTCAGACTAACACAGCTGGGACCCTATTCACAATAGACTAATGAACTTTACACCACATACATGTAGAATGTTCTTAAATGTTATTATAAATTTTTAAACGAATTATTTCACCTTCAATGATTCATTTTTGAAATACATATGATTAGAGACTTCAGATATTCAGGTGCACTTTTCTCAGCAATTATTTAGGAAAGAATTATGATTTTTTTCTATGCGACCTCTTGAAACCACCCTCAAGGTGATAAAGAGAATTTTTTATTATCTAAATTGAAACAATTTTGATTAAATTGATATTTAAACATTTTCTACGAAATAGAAAAACAATTTTGCTAAATAATACATAATTTAAAAAAAAAATATTTTTGTTTAGTAGATGACAAACCATATATTACATCCAATCTAAAAGTTTAGTGTATGCACATTTGTAATTTTATGAGAAAATTATATCTAAAGAAAAGCATGCGAGAAACGAAATTAATTTTATATACAAAAAAATCATTCACAGCCAAACTAAACTGTATTAGGATATTAAAATGTATAATAACAGTTAAGAGAATCCTCCGTGGCTCAGACGGCAGCGCACCAGGGCCTCTCACCGCTGAATTCCGTGGTTCAAATCCCGATCACTCCCTGTGAGACTTGTGCTGGACAAAGCGGAGGCGGGACAGGTTTTTCTCCGGGTACTCCGGTTTTCCCTGTCATCTTTGATTCCAGCAACATTCTCCAGTATCATTTTATTTCATCTGTCAGTGATTAATCATTGCCCCACAGGAGTGAGACAGGGTTCGGCAGCCTGCACAATTCCTATCGTAGCCGCTAGATGGGGGCTTCATTCAATCCATTTCTGACCCGATCAAATGACCTGAAACAGGTTGTGGATTTTCATCTTTCAATAACAGGTAAGTATGGTCTGGTGGTGGAAATTTAACAGTCTGTTGTGAATAGGGCCTAGCTTCATTAGTTTAAATTTTACCCAAAGCAGTCAGCAAAATGATACCAATTGTGGCATTCCCCTATGGTTGGGGACATCCAGGATATCCCTGCCTGACGTAAGATGTGACTGGAGCTCTCATCTTGAGAGCGTAGGTTGTTGACCACGGGCCTCCTACCCAGGTCTGACATGCTCCACCTTACTTGCGAGAGGCTGCTCACTTTCATTTTTCCAATCCGATCTCCCTCAGCTAAATCCTGTTCTCTTCCGACCTCAACGATATTAGGTTTTCGAGGCCAAGTTTGCATTTTTATCTTCACGATCTTCATGTCCCTACCCTTTCCTTTTGCCGATACCTTCATTCTTTAAAAGGTCAGGCCTCTTTTACTCTGATTAGTGTTAAGAAAGGCTGGTTACCTCGTTGTAGTTCAAGGTACACGCGATCTGTGTGAAGACTACCTCAGCCGTAATGCTTGGCTTTCTTCACTGGGTCCACTGCTTCTCGTAATCATACAGCTCATTGTCAGCCTTTTATTTTTTTTTTAATTTGTTTTACGCTGCACTGATACAATCGGTCTTTTTTTTTTTTTGCTATGTTGCTTTACGTCGAAAAAAATGGACAGGAAAAAGTTAAGGAGTGGGAAGTAGTCGACCGTGCCCTTGATTAAAGTACAGCCCCAGCATTTGCCTGGAGTGGAAATGGGATACAACGGAAACCCATATTAAGGGCTGCCGACAGTGGTTTCGAATCCTCTATCTTCTGAATGCAAGCTGGCTGCTACGTGGCTCAACGCCGTTCCAGCACTCAGTCAGGAATTAAATACCTGAACTAGTCGTTAATCGAACTTGGACCCTCCGTGTAAGAGATAGACAGGCTACCCCTTCGTTACGGTCCTGACTCGTGGTTTTGGCATCACTAATTTATTGTTAGAATTCAGTTCGTTTACACAATTCTTAATAAGGAATTACCAAATTTTGGTTACAACTGGAAATATATAACGATGTTTGTTAGAGCCTAGGCTTCAAAATATGGTTGTGCCATACGTATACTTCTTTGTGGCCTTATAATTTGTGAGCTGTGAATACTGCAAGTAAAATTTCAGGTTTCAGAAAGGCTCCCTCGACCTGGCTCATGAAGTAATGGTGATGGTGATGAATGCTTTTCGGGATCATACATCGAGGCCCTTAACCATCAGCCTTCTGTCAGCTGTGGAGAAAAATCAGACCTTCGTGATCTGAGTTAGCAAACTCTTACGATTTAAGAGTGGTGATCCGGGAGGCCTCTTTATTTTACTACATATTCATCACTCTCAGACCTTTCTGCTTGATAATGAAATTCATTTTGAGAAGAATGTCATATCGAATGGTGCACACTGTGGATACAATTATGGACCTTAGACATCTGTCGTCTCTAATAGTGGGAGTGTAGGTGTCTGAAAGTATGTGTTTGTAGTTCTGCCAGCAGAATTAGAAGTGCATTGGGTCACATGGAGGTGGAGTGGGGAAAATAATAGAAACAAACTGTTCGGGGATATTATCTCGTTATGTATTCCTCGTTTAATTTCTTCTTCCGTAGACCTGCTATGTTTTGAAATATTTTCGAAGGGCAAAGAGAGGTATAGGTGGCCCTTAAAACAAAAAAAAAGGCACACAAATCAAACGAAGATATTATGGCCTGTCTAAGAATACGAATAACACTAAGAATAGGAATAAGAACAATATCGTTTGCCAAGATTCAAATTTGAGGTAAGACCAATAGGGAACTTCTGCGTGAATTTCGACGTTGTGTTCTCGGTATTACGCCGCAACACAGTAGTTAGCTATGGTCACATTGCCAGTGGCCGAACAAGTGAACTATAGTTTGGCAGCGTATAGTGCCGAAACAGATGGTTGTAGCAGTGGTGGTTATTTTTCAGTCAGTCAGTCAGTCAGTCAGTCAGTCAGTCAGTCAGTCCGTCAGGTCAGTCAGGTCAGTCAGTCAGTCAGTCAGTCAGTCATTATCGTGTCCGTATTCAGAGGTGGTGCAGCTCTATTCAGGTACACACCCAGTGAAGGTGAGCTGAATGTACCCTTTTCCCAAACACCTACCAGCCCTCCTCCCATTATTAAATCCGTGACAATACCGAGAATCGAATCCGGGGCTTCGAGGACGGTAGCTAATTACAATAACCGTTACACTGCGGAGGAAGACTTAAGAGGAAGTGCAACAAGGAAACAATCCTCTATTATCAGTAGTTGTAGGGAAAATTCGAAGGAGTCCTAAACTTCAAAACATGAAAGTATCGGCCAAAGGAAGGCAAAGGCCACGAAAGGCGTGAAGATGAAAAACTTCCTAGGCCTCGAATGCTCTAATATATTCGGTGTCGGAGAAAACAAAAGTTAACCATGGGAGGTCGGATGGGATGGATGAAAGAGAGGAACCTGGAAAAGTGAAAGCAATTCAAGGACTCAGCTAAAGGCCCCATGGTCTCCAATGCACGCTTCCAAGTTAACATCCCCTGGGGTCCTTTTTTTCGCCTCTTACGAAAGGCAAGATGTAACATGGGTGGTTTCTACC
The DNA here is from genome assembly GCF_040414725.1 of Anabrus simplex. NCBI lineage: Eukaryota > Metazoa > Arthropoda > Insecta > Orthoptera > Tettigoniidae > Anabrus > Anabrus simplex. Next base: position 405,880,856 of record NC_090267.1, on the reverse strand, counting down.
GACCGCACCGACAGGGATTGAATTATTTCTTACGCTAAATTAGATTAATTCTTCAGAAATCCTTCGACCTCAGTGGAGACTGAAACAGAGTTCACCGGGCTGGGTGACTCAGACGGTTGAGGGGCTGGTCTTCTGACCCCAGCTTGGCAGGTTCGATCCTGGCTCAATCCGGGGGTATTAGAAGGTGCTCAAATACGTTAGCCTCGTGTCGGTATATTTACTGGCACGTAATTGAACTCCTGCGGGACTAAATTCTGGCACCTCGGCGTCTCCGTAAACCGTAAAAATAGTTAGTGGGACGTAAAGCGAATAACATTATTATGAAACAGAGTTCCTTGGAACAAGAAGCAACGCTGATTTGAGAATTAAGTTTAACGAATTGCAAATTCGTGTCGAACGCAGGTTACTGGATAGTTATTCCTGAGCCTTGTGGTGGTTATTTCTATCTGGCACACTAGCAAACTCACCAGTAACTTAAAAGACAAAATACTGTGTAGTCAACATACTGGGAAGTTGGGGGAAGTTGTGTTAATAATAAAAATAATAAACTTGCTCGCCATCACATTTAACATTGCTGTTCAATACGGTGAGAATATTCAACAGCGATATTAGCCGTCGTAAGCACAACTTACGCCTCTTTCAGTACTCAAGGTCAAGAAACTATTCTAGTATATTGAATCCATGACCTGTGTGCCCTAAGAACATTATGCACAATGTAACAATTAAACTAAAAGTTGGATTTTTATGAACTATTTCAAAGCGCGTGTACATGGCGTGACCACGCCAAGTCAAGAAAATATAGTGCCTATCAAAGGGGGTCAATCGTCTCACAAATCGAACCCGTAAAAATTTTAAATGTCCGTGAACACTACCGCCAGAAATGTAGCAAGCATGTAATCACTTTCAAAACTCTTGAAATTACAGTTTAGGTAAGTCAGAAAATTTACAGAAATTTTCTTGGCGGCAAAAGGGAGAGATCCGAAGAGAGGGGGTAACTGCTATAAATACGAAGGGACGCCATGACGAAGCTTCCTTCTCCGGCATTTGTGATACAAAGCGGACGAGAAATTGTTGAGCTGCTCTGCGAAATCAAACCAACGAAAGTAGACTGAGTTCAACTGCAGATTTTAGCCATTGCGGCTAAGTCTTGACTCCATGAGGAGATAGTTTTCTTGAGTGAAATAATTGTACCAGATAGGACGGTCAAAGTCCTGAATAAATTCTAATGTGATTAAGTAATTCGTGTGCGTAAATAACTATAGTCCATCGTGTGCACTCAACAAATAAGTGAAGGGTATTTCTTTTTTTATGCTTTATTCCAGGAAACCTGAAGAAATAATAATAAATTGTGAAGCCATGAATGTAAAAATGGCTAAATAAAATGCCAGGGTCACAGGTGAGCCCTAAGACGAATACTGGCATGAAGACATGAGGTAGGTGACTTTCCATCTTACTACCTCTTATATCCTGTCTCGTGATTTCTTAAAGTGTATTTGAATGGGGATATACGACGCAGTGGTCACCCCTACTAAGTTTGGTAAATGTGAGAGTACGACTAAAGGAGTCATTTGTTTTATTTTCCACTTGGATAAAAGTTTGAAGTCTTGCGAGTGCCGTATAATGTTGTAAAAAGTTATTGAATAGGGTTCCGAAGTGATATCACGTCCAATGTGGATCGTCATCCGTGTGAGTGTACTGCCTATATTTTGTGATGTCAAATTAAGATGTTCATTCGATGTAAACTTTTTCTGTCTGCAATTTGACGTTAATAATAATAATAATCCATGGTTACTCATTTTCAATCAAGTGGAAGCGCGCTGTCGGGTGAGAACCTAGGGTGATGAATTTGGTCACGGAGAGAAACGTTTTTCTAGGCTCATTTTGAACTGTGTCTGACTGACAATTAAAAGATCTAGTAGAATGCTTCAGTCATTTCTCGTAAAAATCAAGTTATTAAATACGATATCATTTATGCGAAGTTATTCATGATTAATGCATTGTGCGATATTAGACGTCGGGATTTCTAGTGAGGATTTTATTCCAGTTCTTTGTCGATGATAATTGTGGAGCTGGGAAACAGAGGTTAGTTTTGTGAATCAGGTTGGACCTGTCATTGAAGCCGGGACACGGAAGCCCTAGGAATGTTTTATAATGTTGAGATGAGATGTGCGAATCAGGTTAGAGTCCTGTCATTTGAAGCCGGGACATGATAGCCCGAGGAATATTTTATAATGTTGAGAATGGAAAGAAATTCATAGAACTCCATAGCGGTGTAATTGGCGACGCGTGTAATTAGTGTGGGCATCTTGAAGCATAATCTGTGCATTTTGTTGGTTAGAATATCGTATTTGTTTAATTATGTCGGCAGAGTTTAAAGGTGAGCATTTTGAGAAGCCAGTCAACTGGAACAAACAGGTGTTTCATGTAACTGCCAAGCGAGCTTGGGGGGATGAGAGAGCTCAGCTATGATAGCGGGAAAGGAGTGGACTTGAGATTGTACTGTAATTCTCGGCCAGGGGAAACGTTAAAATGCTGGATTTAGTTGAAATTCATAGCCGGTAATGATCTGAGTATTGTGAGATACTGTAATTGGGGACGTAATGAACATTTGAAATCACGAACTTTGAGTATAAGGAACAGAGTAACCCAATTTCAGGGTTGTCCAAAATATAGAGCGATGGTCGTGATGATCGGTTTGTCTGTGAGGGGTGTGCAAAATTCATAATGGTAATGACGAGATATGACATCGTAATTATATGGCGAGTTGTTTGGTTTGTACGTAGATTATTAGGATATCCAAGTGTTAATAACGGTTAGGACTAGATTAGATTTTTAAGCATGATATCACGAGACAGGATATATATAGCTGGGCATGAATTATGTAAAATTCTTTTCCAGCCAGATAAACATCGCAATGTTGAATTCACATCACAGCTGCGTAGGAATCTGTGAAGAAACCAGAGTCCGCGGAGATAAAATTTGTTGTTCGTTAATATTTCGTTAAATCATTTAAATTTATTTAATTATTAAATTCAGTGAAACCGCATTTTGAAATAACTTTAATCAAGCGAATAACTTGGAGATGCATTCTGGAAATTTTAGTTTGTTTTCTGGGGAATATTAACATGTAAAGTAACGATTAAGGGGGCATATCCGAAGGAAATGGATTTTACTGCCACAAAGTTTGTGAGCATTGCTACTGTTGTAATTATTGAACTTTGATTGATTGAGCAGTGAATGTGCTGGGGATAGTAAAGTGGAACTTTGGTCATCAACCGATGTAACTTAATTGTGTTTAGCCTTCAGCCTAGAAACTTGGATGGTCAGGGGGTCATCAACCTCAGTGACTTAGATTAGGGCCATATGCCATTGTAGCATCATTTCCTTGCGGTCATCATCCACAATGACTTTAAAGTAACTTAGAAGAATAGATGTCGGTCCATGGCATAGACGCAGGTCACATCGATTCAATTAAGGGTCCATGCCGTAGAACCACTGTGTGGCACACACCGATTGGACGGCCTTAATTATTCCCAGAGTCCAGAGTTCGTGTTACGAGGGCTGGACCATAACGAATCACTATGATGGTACATGTGGTCTCACATGGAAGCCGAATTTAAGGATTTCCAGACTTTCCTTTCTTAAATGATTAATAATTGAGACAATGGTTTCTAGTATGAATGCCCGTCAGGCAGTTACGTTAAAGTCTCACACCAGTGTTCTGACGTTTATGTAAAAGTGATTGTGGTGTCCAGTGGACACAATTGACTTCTCTGATACTGTTGACATACCATGATGCTTCAGAATTTTCCTGAATAAATAGGAATCTTTTAAATAGACCTTTCATTCCAGTAGATAGATTAGAATTAATGAACCCTACCTTTACCTCAGCAAGTAACGAAGAACCCGAAACGACCCAAGAGACAGATCTCATGAACTTTGCTAATAGGTAAGGAAGGTGGGTATCCCTCAATATGGACCTAAAGGGTTCAATATAAGCCTGTCCTCGACGGTCAAAATCAACATATTCACCTCTGAATACAATATCACGAACCGAGTTTAACTAACCTTGATCTCCTGATAAATAAGCACTTGATCCTAGGTAAGGTAAGGGTTATTCTGCCTGAAGGCAAGTCCGAACCTCCGCAGAGGTGTTCCTGAGCCGGAGTTTACGTGCGGTAGGGTGGCCAGTTCCTTTCCGCTCCTCCATTACCTTACCCCCACCAACAGCGCGTGGCAACCCATCCAACTCCTGACCACACCCAATGTTGCTTAACTTCGGAGATCTCACGGGATACTCCAGTGTTTCAGCACGGCTACGGCCGTTGGCCACTTGATCCTGTATCACACAATAAACCTTCCGTCATCGTACAAATAATAGAGACGAATTCTACGATGCAGAAACCTACAATAGAGATTGAACGATCATCATTTGTTACATATCACTCTCTACATGGAAAATTTCAAAAAGGCAGTAGGAAATAGTTATCACACGTCACTAGACGAATTTAATGTTGTTACTTGTACCAAACTGACAATCTCACTCCGCAGAATGAGAATAATATTATTGGAAACTAACCAAGCACACGGAATTTCGCATCGCCTGAATGTTTCTGAGTATCGCTGTGGAAACCGACGATCTCATGGATGAATGTAGCTATTAACTTATGCCAGTGGAGCTGTGAACTTCAATATGGCGAGTATGATAGTCACTTCACTGCGATATACGTGTTTTTCTTTAAAAAGGACAAAAAACGTGACTGTTAAAGAATAGTATTGTTCTTGTAAAGGGAAGATAACCTAAGTGTTTAGGTTGTTGGGAAGGTCTCAATTTCTTAACACGACTGGAAAGTTATTTATAATAATGTCATAATTATTTTAATTAATTAAAATGAGCTTATCGGTGTGTTATTTTCGTTGACATACACATTTCCCGTTTGCATAATATTTATGAAGATTTCAAAAATGTGCTCCTGAGGCGACATTCATTGGCTCGTTGTATTTCATGTAGGTCTATAACCTAGTTGTGAGTATTTTCAGAGCACAAATTGTTAAATTCATCATTATCTATTGGCATTGTTTGCTGGATAAGGAACTCGAGAGAAAACATTCCCACGAATAATTAAAATTCTGATTATTACCATTATACTCTAAAATTGAAAAACAGCCTATCACTTGGGGATGTCTCACTGAGGTAGAAAAGGCATGTTCGGTCACGAAGTTTTAAAAACGCAGCAACGGTGCTTCTACACGAGGGGCTCTGAAGTTCATTCAACTACACGAGAGCACCAGGTTCGTTTCTGAGTGCATAGACTCCTAGTATAGAACTAACCACTGCATCTCAGTTTCTACCCAGCTTACAGATAGTGGAAGCCACTACCTTACACTGCTCCAAGAGCCACCATGGCCTGCATGGAGAAGATTTTCCTTCGATTGCTTCCTTTTATGAACGTTATTAAAACTAGTCTGTTAATATAAGCAATCCTGTTATACCTTTATATCAAGGATCATTGATCGTTATAGCAATGGCAATTGCAGCATTGTTTCTTTACTTTTCTTACCTCTATTAAGGAGAAATAGTAGCGTCTTATTAACTGACTGAAACTTAAATACTGCATTCCTTGATCCATCCGGAGGTGGACGTCATTCTACAACGAACTATCTTTAATAACTCTCATTCTGTTTAAAGTGTACGATATGACTTCAGAAGCATACGTAGTGTAAATGAAATTAATTTCCTTAAAATTTACAGCATTCCTAAAATATATCCATTAGAAAATGATAGACATTTTATCGTCTATGAACAAAGTAGCTCAACCTCCGTGGTGGCAGCACGCCGGCCTCTCACCGCTGGGTTCCGTGGTTCAAATCCTGGTCGCTCCATGTGAGATTTGTGCTGGACAAAGCAGAGGTGGGACAGGTTTTTTCTCTGGGTACTCCGCATTTTCCCTGTCATCTGTTGTTCCAGCAATACACTCCAATATCATTTCATTTCATTTGTCAGTAATAATCATTGCCCCGGAGGAGTGCGACACGCTTTGGCGGCCAGCATATTTCCTATAATCAGCGCTAGACGGAGGCTTCAATCATTCCATTCCTGACTCGGTCGAATGACTGGAAACAGGCTGAGGATTTTCATTTTCAAAAAAGTAGCACCTCCATAATCCTTCAATTTCTGCTACCATTGTTGCTTCTTCGGATTCTATACCTCCTATCCTGAAATGATTACATACACAGTTCACCCTTTTCCCGCTTCTGGGCTTTTCATAACTCCCGTAAACTCCATGACAATGTTACTTAATCTACTAACAAATTTAGCTCCTCCTATTTCCTTCACTTACCTGCAAAAATTAAACCAGTTCAACGTAGAGCTTCACCAATTAATTTATAACTGGTTTATACTATCCTTCTAACTATTCAAATATTTTTAACAAGTAAGCATTATAATTATTTTCATGTCTGCGTCGTCCAACTTATGAATACAATAGATCGAATAAATATAACTTCAACTCTTTTATAGTAAAGGAGGCCGGAAAACAGAGCAATATAAGGATAGGTTATTTTCTCTGTAAATTCACTTCTTTCATACAAAGTACCATCGATAAAAATTCATCTCATATTTATTATGAATCGACTCGAACAGAATATGACAACAACTGCACAAGACGCTTTAGGCGCTTTGTTAACCGTACTAACAAACTACTCTACGAACTTTACTGTAACTCGAATATAAATTTGACCGCGTGAAATTATGCGTGCATTCGCTAGTTTGGATATAAAACCACATTTGTTGCAGGTAGAATGGAGTATTTTAAAGTTTTAAGCGTTAACATTGTCTTCACGAGACTTACGGAACTTGAAATCCTGCTCTGCTTAAAGTTCAAGTAAGCCCAGTCCTTTATGACTCCCCAAGGTTAATTGTAAATTATTATCCGCTTGGTGCGGGGTATTACTGGCACCCGAATATATTCGTATTAAATTCGTAGTAGAGACAATTATTTTCAACACAGTTACTTTGTAAAGAATCATTTACTTACATTTTATCGATCAGAGCCGTTCAGAATGCATAATGGACAGCGTCTTACCTGGAATAAAGAAAACAATTATTATAATCGACAGAGAAATTTCTCTAGGAATAGAACGACATGCAGCATAGAAGTAATGACAACTAATTATTTTAGATATTTCAGAACATCCAGAATTTGATTTAGAGGATATGAATTTCCCATGCAGTCTGATCAGTTTGCCGAGTGAACTTCATTGAAATATGGAAAAACAAATGGCGTCTGCCTCTCTGTCTTCTAAAACGATATTAATTCTAAGCTGTTCGGCGGAATATCAATAACTTTTTCACAAACATTCTCAGACGGATCTGCCACGTGACTATATTTTATTTCAAACTATGGACCTAAAATATAATATTTGCAAACATGAACGCAAAGAGTTGCGAAATAACTGGTCCATCATTGCGTGAGAATAGCAATGACGTGAGTTTATGGTTATGAAGTTGAAAGCCGACATAATTATAGTCTGTCGTATTCCGAAAGTGGTGAAAGTACGCCGGTATCTGCAGAGGTTTCCTGTTCCCTAAATATTCCACTGTAAAATATATTTCCTAATTGACGTCAACTTTGTAACAGCGCAGCTAAAATAATGCAAACCTCTAGAAACCTACTCAGAAGTGTAGAAGAAATGAAATTGATATTTACCATTTCCAATTTATTTTTAGCCTGTCATTTTAAAAGGCGACAGGAATTTGAATTTCGGACTGTAGTATATTAAACTTGGATGAATTAGAGAAAATAATGGTACCAAACACACACTTGTAGGATTTGAATTAACCCCGAGTAAAAGCGTTTCCCTTTGAGAAGAACTAACGATCATGAACATGTTTTTAATAAATGAAACTCAGCGTTATATCGAGGAGATCTGCAACTCTACGGCAAAAACAAAAGTTGTAGCAGTAGCATCTTTGCGACCAAGACCTACAGTAACGATTAATGTAACGTCACTGGTGGTAAACTTTCTATTTCAACGCACTCTATTTATACAAAACCTCAGGCGCAGAATTTTTGGCGACCAAGACCTACGGTAACGACTAATGTGACGTCATTTCTGTCACACATTTCGTCGCGTTACGTTACACAAATTTTCGGATGACCCCCAACCATAGGACATATTTACATCAAAATATACAAATAAACGAGCAAACACTTATACTATCGGACGAAACTATCTTCAGATCGGTTTGTTGTAAGAGCGATTTTGCTATACGGTAATGATAGCTGGGTGGACACATAATACCTTCTACATAAATTAGAAGTGACAGACATAAAATTAGTGAGAATGATTGCTAGTACAGACTTTTGGGAAGAATGGCAGGAAGGTACTCGAAATTAGAGGATAAGAGTAATAAACTCGATGGATGAAGTTGCGCGTATGAACTGTCTTCGACAGGTACAGGTACCGTCATGTTAGGCGAATGGAGCATAGTAGATTACCTAAGGGCCCCTACAACGAGCGTTTTCTTGTCGTCGTTGTCGACTACAGAAGTACGCTTCCTAGTCGCCGGCCCGACCACTTCCGTAGTTCATTTTAGCCACAAAATGTAGTCATACTGTAGTCCAACCACCTTCACCGCGAATGGAGTAATTTATTTCGGCAAGTGGAACTTCAATCGGTCATTCACTGCGATGATGCAGAAAACGATGGAAAACACGGAGAATGTTGTTACATACAATTGTAGAAGTCCGTCTACAGTTTGGGCAGTTTAATTCGTTGTATCATGAAATTTACAATCACCCGGATAAGTATTTCCAGTTATTCAGAATGTCTAAAAATTGTCTCAATGAGTTACTGCAGGAAATTGGACCAATTATTTCAAGGAAAGATACTGTGATGAGGAAAGCCATATGGACAAAAGAAAGACACTCAATAACTTTTAGTTTTATTATTTATTAATAATTATTTATTTTATTGTTTACCTTCTATCACTCTAAAATGAGTCAGTACAGAATCTGGACCCGTTTGGATCACCACGTAACTGGGATAAGTTGAAACGTGAGAAAATGAACGCACTGAACAAGTGGTTGATTCTGGCTCAACTACGCTTGTATGAGTGTGGCAGAAGTGTGCCTGGAGCTGTGTCATTCCTGTGGAAGAACGAACTTACCCTACGTTGCCACATAGGAAGACTATATTTCGGCAATCAACGCGTCCGTAATTAAAGGCTCCATCATGATAAATGCCAGCGGAAACTTGCACCCGTCGTCACGATGTGGCTGAAATGCCGTTTGTGTGAAAAGGAAAGCGCTGCAGTCGGACTTTGGTCAGTGGATGTGAATGGCTACAGCTCGTGACAGTGGTTCACGTGTGGTCGAGAAAACGTTCGCCTTGTAAGGGGCAGCAGCAAATCTGGATATAAAAATAGACGTGTGTGTCAGTTTATTTCACCTTGCAGCCAAACTATCCACCGAAGAGCACTCGCGTTTATGTGCAGTAGTAACCTCGAGTTACCCTTCGTGCCTATGGTGGTTGTGGCTGTGGTGGTGTGGGAGATGTGGATGTTGCAAATTACCGAATATATATATATATATATATATATATATATATGTATATATAAAATAGACGCGAGTGTCCGTATATTTCATCTTGGAGCCACAAATACCCACCTCAGACCACTGGTGTTTGTGTGTGGTAGTAACCTTGAGTCTTCCATCGTGGAATATAGTGGTTTTTATGTGTAGCTAGGGTGGTTTGGGAGATATGGGGGTTGAAAGTGGCCGAGTATATATATATAAATAGACGTGTATGTTCGTATATTTCACCTTGCAGCCACAACTGCCCGTCCAAGACCGCTGGTGGTTGTGTATGGTATTACATAGCCTCGAGCCTCCCATCGTTCACTAAGGTGATTGCATGTTCGTAGCTGTAGTGTTGTGGGAGATGAGGGAGTTGAAATTGGCCAACTATATATAAAATTAGATGCGTGTGTTCGTATATTTCCCCTTGGAGCTACAAATGCCCACCGCAGACCACTGGCGTTTGTTTTGTGTCTCGTGTCTCCCATCGTGCACTACATTAGTCGTGTGTATGTAGCTCTAGTTGTGTGGGAGTTGTGGGGGTTGTAAGTGGCGGATTTATGTATAAAAGTAGGTGTGTTTTTTCGTATATTTCACCTTGCAGTCACAACTATCCATCGCAAAGCACTGGCTTTTGTGTGTGGTCGTAGCCTGAAGTCTCCCGTCATGCCATATAGTGGTTGCGTGTCGGTAGCTGTGGTGATGGTAGATGTGGTGCTTGAACGTGGCTGACTTGTCATTTAATGTATTAAAATAAGTGAGAATATATTGGAAGGATCGGAGTGAGAATGCATTCTAGAAGGCTGTGATGTGCACTCCATAGTTGTATATACCATCTTTGATTCATCTCGCAGGAGTATGGAGATCTCGGAACCATAACAGTTTGGTGCTTGAGTAGTTCTGTGAGTATTTTGTGTAATTCTTGAATACAAAGCAGATTCTTACTCAAACAGCTCCTTAACTTTAACATTGAGGCAGTAATTCTAACCGGCAAGGAAAATGGAAAATCGGTTTTAATACTAAGTGTTGTCATTTCTCATTTGTTTCTACAATTTACAGTGAGATTAGTTTATAGTATGATAATCGGTAAGTCTCAGGGTCAAACGTTCTACAATTGAGAGTTAATTTGAAGGATTCCTGTTTCACACATGTCCAGCTCTACGTTGCATTCTCCGGTGTCGGACAAGCATAAAATTGTTTGTATATGCGCCAGATATCAAGACATCAAATGTATTTCATGAAAATACTTAGAATTTAAGATATATATGTAACCATAAAAAGAAGAAACAGAAAAATAGTGGTCCTTTAATGCACGTCTTCTGTACTATATAGAGAAAACTGCACGGGTGTACAAAAAAAAAACCAGCGAAGCGGGTTGTCTTCAGCTAATTTACCATAAAATCAATGTCGAAAATTAGTAATATATCAACAATTAGGCCCGCTTGCTGGCTATGATCATTAGGGCGTCAGGTCTATATGGTCTGACAGCGTAGTTAATCGATTCTATACCCGTTGGTGGAAAACATTTCATCATGTTGGCCGGCAGGGTAGAATTTCTACTCACTAGATTGCGTGCCAAATCTCTCCACAGTGTCCATGTGGTGTTAGGGCGTATGACGCTGTTGATTGATTCATCCTTTGGATGGTGACGTAAGGCCTTGTGCAGACCCCGCGGTGCCATTCGACAGGAGTAGGCTACGTGCTGGCACCGAGTTTCACCCTCTCCCTTCCTACTATCATCTCATCACGTCATTCTTTTGACCGGGCTCGAGAGCTGCAGTCACTGAAGTGCGGCAAGTATCCAGTATTCTGTAGATAGTGGGTTCGAACCCCACTGTCGGCAGCCCTGAAAATGGTTTTCGTAGTTTCCTATTTTCACACCAGGCAAATGCTAGGTCTGTTCCTTAAGGCCACGGCCGCTTCCTTCCCACTCCTAGCCTTTCCTGTCCCATAAACCTATCTGCGTCGTTGCCACGAAAAGAACTTCTCTGGTGATGCTGACGTTATGAAGGACATCCAGTCGTAAAAACTCGCTACGAAGATTCATCCTACTTCATACCTGACCCCAAAATTCCTGCAAGTCTCACACCTCAAATGACACAATCCTCCACCACACTAACGCGTACTTTACCATATACGGTGTCCGGCTTCATGGATAAATGATTAACACGCTGGCCTTTGGTCACAGGGGTCCCGGGTTAGGTTCCCGGAAGGGTTGGGAATTGTTACTATCATTGGTTAATTTCGCTGGCACGGTGGTTGAGTGTACGTGTCGTCGTCTTCATCATAATTTCGTCCTCATCACGACGTGCAGGTCGCCTTCGGGTGTAACATCAAAAGACCTGTACCTGGCAAGCCGAGTATTTCCTCGGACACTTCCGGCAATAAATGTTATACAAAATTTCATTCCCCGTACACGACAGATGCCACCCACCCTCGAAGGAGGGTCTGTCGTACAAGGGCACACCAGGCTGTATTATGAAAGCTGTTTAAACCGATATCGCAGCCACAAGACTTCTTGTTTCCAATAAATTCCAAACCACGAGGGATTGAGTTGTGCAAAAGTATTATTGGATGAAATATTTGAGTGCAAATAGGCTCAGAAAGAAATAAATCAGACGAACAGACGAAGAAGCATTTACTATTTTTTACCTTTATTCTGCTCCAAATTGACTGTAGCACACATCTCGGTCTTTCGTGTTTTTATTTTTCAGTACACAAGTTCATGCCCCCCCGCTCCTTCTTCACACACAATAGCTTTCCACTGACTGAACATCTATGATACGTGGCTGACCTAACATGCCCCCCAACCGGCTTCAGATGTCCACAGCACTGGATTGTACTTGATAATGTATTATAGCTCACCAGAATAGAATTCACCAACTGTATTGCTCACACACAATTCGTGTTGGAGATCATGACACTCATTTGGACATCTCAGAATATTGTATTTCCCTAGCGTGTAATTTTCATAGGATAGTGCGTATTTAATGGCTCTTCAACTGGTATAGCTCATTACGGATATTGGAGTTCCGAAATTTTGCGGGTTTTTCTAGTATTTTCTTTACGTTGCACGACACTCATAGGTCTCATGGCGACAATGGCATAGGAAAGGGCTAGGAGCGGCAATGAAGCAGCCGTAGCTTTAATAGGGTACAATCCCAGAATTTTCGTGGTATGAAAATGGGAAACAGATGAAAACCATTTTCAGGACTGCCGACAGTGGGATTCGAACCCACTATCTCCTGAATACAAGCTCACTTCTGAGTACCCCAAACCACGCAGCTACTCGGTCGGGGTGTTGAAAATTGAGGACAATAATTTTTATATATATGGATCATTCACATTTATTTATTCATTTTTCTGTATTTAGTAGTGCCGTAGTTAGGGCTGATGGTTCTCTCTTAAACTTCACCACGTGATTGTACAGATTAATATGGAGAATATAAAATATTTAAAAAGAAATGTTCTTGAAATTTAAATTCAAAATAAATGCAGCATAATTATTATGCTAATATGTACATATCATTAGACATTTAGCATATTAAAGAGTAATCGACGGTTGTAGGTTTTGGTCTTGCAGTTCAGGAACTGAACTTTGAAACAAATTAATTGCTCAACTGGCATGTAAGCTGTGTATCATTTCTTTTACTCATAGTCGTGTGAATAGAAATGGTAAGTATGGAAACCGTTCATTAGGCAACTGCTTTTGAAATGGGGAATTATAACATAGAGGCACTCTCATAGTTTTCCCATCAAGAAGACTACGATTGGAAATCGGCCAATGGATGTGGGATTTTTGAACTTTGGAATTTGCACGTTAGAACTTCACTTATACAGGTGGACCTTTGCTGTCGGTTTTAAGAGGGACTGTCTCATTGCATGAGAGATCTACTTCAACTGGGTATTATTGATTTCATAAATGCATATCTATATGATTGCTTTGTGGAGATAATCGACTAGAATCTTTCTCCTGAAGCATATAATGAGTCAAGCCTTTCAATAAATAAACTCCTCGGAAGTAACAAGCATTATCGTCTCCACATTATACCAGCAGCACACTGAAACTATGGGAAATCACGCTTAACCTTTTTGAAGATGGTCCAATCCGGGATTCGAGTGCACATGTCTTCTGAGTTCATTAATATTCCCGACACTCAGTAATTTACCTAGAAATACAGTTGTTTGTTAACGTAATAATAATAATAATAATAATAATAATAATAATAATAATAATAATAACAATAATAATAATAGAAGTTACGCACTCCTTCACATTTTGGAGATAGCACAATACGTAAAGGTTCTAAATGTTACTGACAGGTGTGTGCTTCATCGGAAGTGGTGGTGGGGCGGGGTCTTTCGTAACCTGGCGCAAATTTATTTTGTTAGATTGCACTTATTTTTAATCTTAGAGACCTTGGTTGCCACATACCTCTCCCCGCATTCCTTGCCTTTGGTATGTGGTCAGTGGCATTGTAGTGAAGAGTGTTGATATTTAGGAAGAGGGATTATTTGTCAAGCGGTGTAATAAAGTGACTTGTTAGATCCCGTGCCGCTAGTCCCGTTCGTCGGAAGTGCAACAGGAACAGTGTTGAATGTACCCAATAATTTACTTGTGTAATCATGTTAGGAATTCAGTTCAGTCAATCCCTTATCGCTGAAATGAGTTTAGCGATCTATGGAAGAGGAAGTTTTAGTCAGAGTGAGTATTAATTGGACGTAATAGACTCCAAAAGTGATACGGGGCAGAGCGCTAATGAAGAAGTAGTAAATATTAATGATTTTGATTAACCTTTCTCAACGGTTTTTGACCGTAATTAGAAAGGATGGTGTTACAAAATGGACAAAAACTCCTCCTGCTAGAAACCCACATACTCGAATCCACAACTCATTTACCGGAAGTGAATCTCATGGCAGGAAGTGCACCATCGCCCGAAGGAGCTTGGAGCATTTTTGTTACAAATGATAATATGTTGCAACACATTGTAAACTGTATGAACCTGGAAAATGAAAGGGTCGGAGGAAATTACACTCGCAAACGAATTACTTATCACGATATGGATTGTCATGAAAAGGATAATTATTTCCAGTACCGTAATTATTTTGGAAGGACCCCCCCTCTCCACCCAGGGACATACTGAAGGAATAACATTATGTAGTCAGCAGAATCTGAGCTTGTCATCTGAATTCAGCAAGATAAAGTGTTTAATAGAGATTATTCTTGTGCATGACAGGTTTTTAATTTTATAATATTCATGTGCTGTGAAGCTAATTAGTATGTGATATATACATTTATTATTGATAAAATATTATTCTGTTGAGTTAATAAACTTAATACATCAATATACGATGCATAAAAATGAGTAACTTTGTTATTAGAGCAAGCTCAATCATGGTGGTCAGTAAGTGCCCCACGCCACCTCTCACCTTGCAGGGTTAAGTAACCCGTTAACAGCTGTCCTGTTCGAAATCGCACAATATTCTTTAGATACTTGTAGAAGGACAATTTAGTGTGTTTCCTACGAAGAAAGTATCCCAGTTCAAGATCAGGTAAGCAGAATTGTGCTTATGGCATTGAAAGCTCCATACAACAACTTGTTAGGATGAGCAATATTAACTTTGAATGAAAACTTTGTCCACAGAAAATCGATTGGTTCGCCTTTGAGTGGTGTGGAAATCATTTGTACCTGAAATAGAAATGTTCTATTTTCTCGCTGTCGACATTGTAAAATGTATGGAGTTCTCAAGAATATTGCAAAGTATCTTTACTGGGACCAGAAGGCTGCTCTGAAAGTGATCAAATGTCAACGCCTGTTTACATAACGCGAAGAGTATCAGTATCTACTCAGAGATATATATTAACAAAAGCCCGCGAGGGCCCCCAGAAAGGTATTAATATTAATGGCGAATTTGTCAAGAACATACGGTATGCTGATGATCCAGTGCTGATTGCAGATTACATTCAGGTACTTCAAGAACTAGTCACTATTGTTTATCAAGTAAGCGAGGATTACTCTTATGACTTCAACATCAAAAAGGACACAGTAACATGTCCATAAAAAACGAGCCTGCTCCACTTGAAACTCTTATGGTGAACAACCAGCAGATCGAGAGGGTCATAAACATGGTATATCTACCGTGTAACATTAACTGGGACCCATTTTACTAAAGTCGAATGCCGATTAAAGAACGCTAGGTCCATCCTCATGAGCATGTGGCTTAGTCACTTAAACCTAAAGTTTAGATAATTAACCATAATTTTATTATTTTTACGTCCCACTAAGTACTTTTTGACGGTTTTCGGAGACGCCGAGGTGCCATAATTGTATACCGCAGGAGTTCTTTTACGTGGGGATAAATCTACCAAAACGAATCTGACGTGTCTCAACACCTTCAAATACCACCAGAATGAACCAGGATCGAACTTGCCAAGTTGGGGTCAAAAGGCCAGCGCCTCAACCAACTGAACCATTCAGCCCAGAATAACCTAAATTTCCAAAAGAGAACAACAAAGTTTATGTTCTTTCAAACCCTACTGTGTGATATACTGGCCCCGACAATGACAAAAGCCACAGGAAAGAGAATCCAAGTTTTCGAGATGTGGAGATACCGGCGAATTTAGTTTATCTCGTGAATGGACCATTTGAAAATTTAAGTAGTACCTGTCGACCTGAGGTCATAAAAACTATTTAAAACGAGAAAACCGGAATACATTCCGTACATTATGAGGAATCATCAAAATTACCGTTTGCCACAATTAAGAAGAGAATACAGGGTCTGTCATATAAACTCAGACCAAACACAGGGTGTTTGTACTCTTCGCTACGGCAGCTGCCTCAGCCGAACATACGCCGCACGCGGCCGCCCTACTGAAGCGTATATACAATCTCATATGAATTTTTACCTTATAAAACATGGGGGAAGTGTCATTATTTCTGGGTTATACAGCCATTGTATCTGGTAACCACATTCTGGCTGACACGAGTGAGATCTGCCACCGTAATATTTCCGATTTCACTCGTAATGCTTTCTTTCAGTTCCTCCAATGTGTGAGGATTTGTTCGATACACTTTTTTTCTTTCAGTTTACCCCACAAGCAAAAATCACACCCTGTTAGAGCTGGAGAACGAGGGGGAAGTAGACCAGCACTGATCACTCTGTCTGCAAACACTTCCGAGGTGGTATGAGCAGGGGCTGAATTTTGTTGAAACCATCCACGCTATTTACATAATGCCATCTTGGTAGGTACCTCTCTGCATTTACTGTCGTCTCGAAAAAATTAGGCCCAATTATTCGTCTTGCACTAACACCACACCAAACACCAATCTTTCTATCATAATGAGGGACTTCATTACCACAATTAGGATTTTCTGCACACCGGGCGAGTTGGCCGTGCGTGTAGAGGCGCGCGGCTGTGAGCTTGCATCCGGGAGATAGTAGGTTCGAATCCCACTATCGGCAGCCCTGAAAATGGTTTTCCGTGGTTTCCCATTTTCACACCAGGCAAATGCTGGGGCTGTACCTTAATTAAGGCCACGACCGCTTCCTTCCAACTCCTAGGCCTTTCCTATCCCATCGTCGCCATAAGACCTATCTGTGTCGGTGCGACCTAAAGCCCCTAGAAAAAAAAAGATTTTCTGCACACCAATAGCGAGAGTTTTGACTGTTCAAAAGACAATTTTATATACGAAGATACGGTGCTGCAATGATAACTGCCTCACCACGTTAACAGCTGTGATTCAGACTGGCGACTGATGCTTGCGAGGTCCAACACGTGCAGGCTACTTGCAAGGTCAAGAACTATGGGCACCTCCCATACTGCAGCTGCCGTAGCGCAGAAACACCATGCGTTCGATCTGGTTTTATATGAGAGTCCATGTAATGGCTCGACAATTTGAAAAAATAATTTCTGAGTTAACAGGACACGCCACTATCTAGGAACGTATCAGAGTCGTCTTCTTTCCGGGGATGTGTGCTGACCTCTGGACTATCGACTTGTTATCCTGCTCTGTTGACTAAGTTTCTTAATATTCGGTTCCACATAACTGCAGGCTGGATGGACGCTACTTCATTGAATATTTAATGTACTCAACCATCTTCACTCCTAATTAATTTCCTCACCTATAGCTACGTACAGTATTTGATATACACATGTATGGTATCTATCCACATAGTCTGCATTGCGAAATCTAACAGCTGAAAGACTTCATATAAAGTTGGATGTTGGTAGGATGAATATTCATGCTATGGCATTCGTGCTCCTTCTGGTGGTATTTCCAAGAGATTTCTTGCTTCTGCACAAATTGATTACCAATTTAATTATGTACAATGGGCAACTGCGAAAATTAGAACAAGCATTCGACAGAATATTGAAGAAGGGATGAGGGAATAGCAGTTCCTCAAAGGCAATTTAAAACCTACCGTGTCCTAGATCACGCCTAGAAGTTTCACTGAAATATTTTATCTCTCCCAACGTCCTATTTTTTATGATTATTAATATTGGCCAGATCATCAGCATTATATTTCTGTAAATGTGTTAATTGTTTATCGTCGCACTAACATATCGAAGGGTTTTGGCGATGAAGGAATGGGAAAGGACTAGAATTGTGAAGAAAGTGGCCGTGGCCGTAATTAAGGTACAGCCGCAGCATTTGCCTGGTGCGTAAAATGGAAACCTCGGGAAACCATCTGCTGGGCTGCCGAAGGTGGGATTCGAACCCAATATCTCCCGAAGTCAAGCTCACAGCTGCTGCCCCTAACCGCATAGCAAATTCACACGATATTTCTGTACACATCCTGCATGATACATGATAATTGACGTGTACTTTTCAGTACGTGCGATTTCAGTAAAATATTGTGATATATTACCGTGAATTAATTTGAATACCTCACCATATTTTAATGTAGTGAATGTATAGAAGTCAATAAATTAAAACTACATCCAGGATATCCACGGTAAATGAACGTGACTTGACCTGGGATATTCCCCTCTTAAAATGACCCTCCTGTCCTAACAAGAAACGTGCTTTACCGCACTAGGTTTTAAAGATGGATTAAATTAACAAATCTTCCGTGAAATTTTTGTTGGAATGAACTCGTCTACAAGTATCAATTTCAATGGTCAGTACCAAGTTTTTTAAGACAATACAATTAAAGAAAAAGTGATCTAGACTTCTTGAGAATTCCAGATCAAGACAATTGATAAATATACACGGACACCTCGAAGAATCCAAAATCCTGTGAACAGACAAAATGTTAATAATTTATAAGAACAATTACGTAGTTGCTGATTGATAATGATGATCCTGTTCATTCAAATCAAGTCATACGTTCACCATTTATCAACATTATCATTATTTATGTTTGTGAAACTGTCTGCATACCAACGTGGTCAATCATAAAGCGTTAAAAGCTAGAAGAATACATTTTTCACGAAAGCTCTCGTCTTCGGTCAGAAAGAAATGAGATTGGTGGCTGTCTGAATTACAGCTAATTTAACTCGTGTAAAGTGTTAATTGCCGGGATGAGTGGCTCGGACGGTTGAGGGGCTGGCCTTCTGGCCTCAGCTTGGTTGGTTCGAACCTGGTTAAGTTCGGTGGTATTTGAAAGTGTTCAAATACGTCAGCCTAGTGTCGGTAGATTTAGGGGCACGTATAATAACTCCTGTGTGACTAAATTTCGACACCTTGACGTCTCTGAAAACCTCAGAAACGTAGTTAGAGGTACGTAAAACTAATAACATTATTATTATTAGGGTATTAATTAGAGGACAAAATCTGGCCAAACCACTTTATTTAAATTCCTGGAAGAAGAAGCATTCTCTGATGGATGAGACCTAAACTTCCAATAAACATACCTAAACTCCCCGGTAAAAAGGTTAGTCAGCTACTGGAGACATTTTTCTAATACCGTGTAACACCAATTCCAGCTTTCATAACCGCCTCGATTGGGCGAGGCAGTGAGTTGTCAAGTTTTCGCAGGTAGCCACTCGCTGATGATGAGATCGCGTACAGCCACTAAATTGCTGGGATGGTCGCGTCTGCGTTTCAGCCACTGTTATGAGTAGTCCCACACACTTCTTGTAAGATATAGGCTGGGGTGTTTAGTGGGCCAGTCGAGGTTTTACTGGGTGTGTGTGTGTGTGTTTTCATCAAACTTATAAAAACAATTATGTAGTTGCTGATTGATAATGATGATCCTGTTCATTCAAATCAAGTCATACGTTCACCATTTATCAACATTATCATTATTTATGTTTGTGAAACTCTCTGGATACCAACGTGGTCAACCATAAAGCGTTAAAAGCTAGAAGAATAAATGTTTCACGAAAGCTCTCGTGCTCGGTCAGAAAGAAATGAGATTGGTGGCTGTCTGATTAACAGCTAATTTAACTCGAGTAATGCTTTACAAATATTGATTTGCATCATAATATCATTATTTTACATGAAGAAAAGGATATATTAAAAATAAAATAAACTTAGGTTGAAAAATACGTACACAGTGGCTATGGATTTATTATCCAACATATTGTTCAAGGAAGTACCTGCGTACTTCCGTTTTAAATCTGCACAACTTATTTATTTGTTTCAATTTGGGAGGTAGATTGTTAAAAGCTGTGATTGCTGAATAAGAAATGCTTTTAACACCATATTTGGTAGTGTTAGTGGAATCTATGTATAACTGGTTTGCTAATCTTGTGTTATAGTTGTGAATATATTTGCTGTATCGTAGTTCTGTATTAACAGAAATCATATTTTTTTAATACCTGCACATAAATAAAGCTTGAGAGTATTAAATCTGGCATTGTATTTGTAATAAGCTTGTTTTATGAAAAACATTCACAGATGGTTTCAGAAAATCATGTACGAATATAATTTTTAAAGCTCTCTTTTTGAGTATTTCTAGTTCCTTTACAGCTTCCTGTGTACAGTTTCCCCATATTATGTTCATGTACATAAGGTGTGGATGTATGAAGTAGGTATACATGTTCCTTAAGTGTTTGTTGTTTACTCCATAGTCCTTCAATCTTTTTAGTACTCCAATTATATTAATATTTTTTTCTTTACATTTGAGATACGTTCATTCCGGCTTAAGTTATTGTCCAAAGCCACTTCCAAATATGAAAATTGCTTTACTCTTTCAATGGGTTCATTGCCAATTTTACTACGTTACAGGTATTGATAATTTGTGTAGGTTTATGGAATAGAATGTATTCTTTGAGGTGCTTATTACTAGATTACTTTTTTCAGCCTTGATGTTAGATCTTTTTGCATATAATCAATTTTTCTTCACAGCTGCTGACATTATATATATATATATATATATATCATCTGCAAACAGTAATATCTTACCAGTAAAATCAAGACAACCTGTATCATCAATAAATATCAGAAACAGTAATGGTCCCAGCACAGACCCTTGTGGAGCACCATGTTTAATATGGTAGATGGGACCTTTAGTTCCATTAATATTAATAAATGTCTTCCTGTCAGAAGTTTTTTAAACCACTCAAAGGCCATTCTCCTAATTTCTGCATTTGCTAGTTTATTAATTAGTAGAATATGGTTAACTCTGTCAAATATCCCCGCAAGTTCTATGAAAATTTCTGCTGCTATTTTATTATTATCTAACGCATTCTGTTTACGGGACACTATGTCAAAATCAGCTGAAAGTTTATTGAAGGTGTTTGGAAGGGAAGCCATACTGAAATTTGAAGAAGAAATTAGTTTTTATTATACAATTAAATACTTGTTTTTGTTACTGCTTCAAGTACTTTTGCAAGCGAAGATCCATAGTGGCTGGTAATTACTAGAGTCAGATTGTGTTTCTTTCTTAAGAACTGGTACTCTTGGAAAATAAGAGTGTCAACAGCTCATTCATCATAAATATGTTCAATGAAGGCAAAAACTGGTCACCGAGAATATTGAAATAAACACCTTGGTTCATGTTCACAGGACTTGAATGAGTATTCCCAATTTGTAGTACGAAATAATACCCCCAAAACATAACATAATTACCTCCAGCCCACGTGTTCACCGTTTAATTACGCTGTCGGTGCACTCGTCGCAACATGCGATCCGCTGGATCACACTACACGCCCTCGGTCAGCTACTGTCTACTGTCTACAGTGTTCTTTTGCTCAACGAAGACCTTGAGCATTATGTGCTGCTGTGAGCAATGGCTTCTTACGAAGCACCAGACTTCAAATGCTTGTCTGTTAGGTCATCATCCCAGAGGCTGTTTGGATCCTCAAATAGCACCACCAAAAGCTATGCAGATATAGGGAAACTGCAAAAACCAATGGCAGAGCCCAAATAGGCGTACTAGGCAAGATGAGGAGTGAGGTAGTTTGACATTGCTTTCCTCACTAGGCCAGCCGGTGTTTCTGCAGCATGACTGATCCTGTGAGCAACACCTTCCATAACACTCAGACACTAGTTGTGCTCCAAATGTCATTACTCAGCACCACCCATACCCCAGGAGCTTCCATATTGTCACAGCCATGGATGAGACTGGGACTTCGGTGGAAGCTACACTTTGCCCTGGCCTGTGCCAACAGACGGATACAAAAATACTGCGTCCATCAAAAATGGCAACAGGATTGCATGCAATTCACTATAATCGCTGGGGAACTGGTTGCAATGGACCTTCATTCAATAACAGTAGAATTTCTGCCGGGTTTCAAGCAGATTTTAACCTACACAGTGTGACATTGCTAGTAAGAATAATTTTAGGGTGACAGTTCTTATGCCATGTTTCATGGCCGCGAGTGGTACAGCATTCCCGGGCTGAGCAGTCCATGTTGACACATCAACAAACTGAGCATCTTCATTCACTCTATAGTTACGGGCACGTCAAAACACGATAGCCCCCTTTTGCAAGTCTGTCACATCTGCTTCGACCCATCTTGATCCGCGGTTTCCACTCACGCACGCTCGCAAGTACATACACGCACGCACTCACACAAACACACACACATTAAAAATCCTTGCCATTGTCATAAAATGACAGTGGCGAGGGGTCAAATGACAGTCTGGTATCTTCATGGCCCCAAATCTATCAGTGCGCTCATTTATGTGGGTGACTAACTTTTTGTCCTGTGTGCTTATTTTTTAATTTCATTTTACTTCCTACGATGATAAGCTGCCTAAATCTGACAAACGTACACCATAACGCTTAATATTAAATGTATGTTTAACCAAGAAGAATTTTCTGGAGTTAATTGTTCTCGTATCCAATACTAGAGATGTGATTTCTAACAATGTAACGGAGACTTTAATGGCCAAGACGGCTAAATCACAGTACAGATTCTTTGGAATGCCCAAACATTTGAAAAACTCAGCTATGAATTTTGATATGGTTTCTCTAGCTCCGATGAGAAATCCTACGACACTTATTACCTTACGAAGACTTACAGGAATATCCAATAATTTGGGTCCAAATAAATTATTTTCTAATAATTCTTGGTCTCTAACCAAAAATGCAGGTTTTATGTAGTTTTAAAGTCATAAGGAAGAAATTCTAAGTTCCCTGCAAGTAAACTAAATGCAGCCATATCTGTGATGTGTCTCTGCAATGAATTCCCCGTCTATCTCTATCGTTAACTACAAATGTTTCCTAACTTCTTGAATGTCGTAAGCCGGTAAAGACCTTACAGTCGCAGGCACCTCGAGTTGTATGCAAATAGTCTCTGCTCCACTGCACAGTTGTGTTAACACGTTAAAGAGGAGCTGATGAGAGGATTTGAACAATAAACCACTTACGGCTTTGTGCACGTCAATATTTCAGATATCAGATATACGATGAAAGTAGTTTACAAAGCTAGTTTACATTATAAAGCTAATTGAAATGCATGTTACTCTTATCATGTAGGCCTAGTACTTATATAGACAGGTAAACTACATTATTTCTTATCTACAGAAATGAAATTTTTCCCAAGCGTCGCACTATCGGATATTTTCTCGGATTTCTGGTGACAGTGATGGTGGTGATGATGATGTTTGTTGTTGAAAGGCGCCTAACTACTAGGTCATCGGCCCTTAATGGTACGAGGTGAAACGAAATTCAAATTCAAAACGTGTCCATTGACTAGAATATGAAACGAACGGTGGTGAAAAAATGATCGTGAAACCAAACCAATAAGTGGATCCGATTCACAATGTCTTCATTTACTAGGATGATACATATTATTTAAAGGGGTCCAAAATCCAGGTCACCCGCCCCTCATAATGGTACTAATGACTGGAAAAGCAGAACCATGACGTTCCTCCTATAGTGGTACTAATCATAGGTAACGTAAACTAATGGTGTTCCTCGCATTGTGGTACAAATAACAGGAAATGAAAACCTATGGTACGTCATGCACAATGGCACCACTCACAGGTAACACAAACCTATGGTGTTTTACTCGTAAGGGTACTACTAGAAGCAACACAAACCCGTGACCTTCCTTACATAGTGGGAATAATCACGGGCGCCGGTATTCTCGTCGTGTTCCTCACTTAGTGGACCTAAACATAGGCCCAGTATACTCATGGTGTTGCTCACATAGTGCTACTAATCATAGGCAATGTAGACGCAAGGTGAATCACACGCTATGACAACGCCCACAGGTAACAAAAACCCATGGGTTTCCTCGTATAATATAATGGTATTACTCTCAGGCAACGCACACCCATGGTTTTACTCACTCAGTGGTACTAGTCGCAAGTACCGTCGACCCATGGTGTTCCGCATGTAATGGTACTAATCACTAGTATTCTCATGGTTCTAATGTCATCATCCCTTGATCGCCCCTTTTATTCGCCTCTTACGACAGGCAGAGGATATCGTGAGTGTATTCTTCGTCAGCATTCCCTATCCACAGGGGGTTGTGGTAACAATTTAATTTCATTTATTTGCATTGGAAATTTGGATTACTGTTTATGTATGTTATCGTTTTAACACCTGAGCTAAATTGTGCGGGTTCGAAATCAGAATGTTGCAGCAGTTCACTCTGTAACGAAGCTCGATAGCAGCAGTCGCTTAAGTGCCGCCAGTATCCAGTATTCGGGAGATAGTGGGTTTGAACCACACTGTCGGCAGTCCTGAAGATGATTTTCCGTGGTTTCCCATTTTCACACCAAGCAAACGCTGGGGATGTACCTTAATCAAGGCCACGGCCGCTTCCTTCCCAGTCTTAGCCCTTTTCTGTCTCATCGTGCCCATAAAACCTATCTGCGTCGGTACGACGTAGAGCCAATAGCAAAGAAGTACTTTACAGAACGTCTGTTCAACACTCTGTATCTACGAAAGGTGGTTGGTTCTTGTAGAGACGTTTATTATATAGCATCATCTAATTTAATGATTACTGAGTAGATTGGCTACGCGGTTTGGTTCACGTAGTTGTTGCCAATAATAAGTTGTCCTTTTTAGAATGTTGTATAAAATAGTCTTTTGTAACCAATATTAGGATGATTCATTTTGTGTGATATTTCCAAGTTCTTTTGTCATTTTTGAGAGATAGTGCGTCGACCCCCATTGCTGTCAACCCTGAAGATGGTTTTCCATGATTTCCATTATCACGCTAGGCCTGTACCTTAATTAAGGCCATGGTAATTTCTTTCCCGATCCTAGAATATTTACCCCATCGTCGTACAAATACCTAACTGTGTTTATGTGACCCAAAGACAATTAGCAAAATAAATATGCATTTTTCAGTAATATATTTTGAGTTAAAGAGCTCGATAATTACTGTCGTAAGATTCGTTTTCTAGGCCTTGAAGGTCACTCCATGCCATTTATTTCATTCTTAAATTGCACTTACCTTCAAAATTCGAATAATTTTTTCTAAGTAGTAATAGTAGCAGAATATGTTGTTTCTATTCATTTAGTTTCTTCTTAAGAGCTCGGCAGTTCATGTCCAAGAGCTTAATTTATGTGAGAATATGTCTGACAAGGTGTGTACGTAGATGTATATATGATTTACATATGATTTGGAAGTAGATGGGAGTTAAAGAATAACCATCGAAACTGACAACTGCCTAGATTCAGTCCCTAAACCACTACATTTCCTGATCGTTAATATAATTAAGACATACTTCATCTGAGAATTTATCTTCTTGTTTATAATAAACATATCTGCTTCATGACAATTTGAATAATCCACCTCTGTGGTGTAGTGGTTTGTGTGTTTAGTTGCCACCCCCCGGAGACCCGGGTTCGATTTCCGGCTCTGCCACGAAATTTGAAAACTATTACGAGGCTGGAACGGGGTCCGCTCAGCCTCGGGAGGTCAACTGATTAGAGAGGGTAAGAGGGCATCCTCGAGGAGGTTTTGGTTTCCCAGTTCTCCTCCAGGCAAATGCCGGGATGGTACTTAAGGCTACGGCCACTTTCTTCCCTCTTCCTTGTCTATCCCATCCTACCTTCCCACCCCCTATAAGGCCTGTGTTCAGCATAGCAGGTGAGGCCACCTGGGCGAGGCACTGGTCATCCTCCGCAGTTGAATCCTCCAACCCAAAGTGTCACGCTCCAGGACACTGGCCTTATGCGGTAGCGGTGGGATCCCTCGCTATGTCCGAGGGAAAAACCAACCGTGGAGGGTAAACTGATTAAGAAAGACAGAAAGAAGGAAAGGGAGAAAGAAAGAAAACAATTTGAATAGGGAAAACTTTCGTAATGAACTCCACTAAATAAAACACATTTTACATGACTGCAACACACTGAGACTGGAATATGCGTATCGTCTTGTTGGTGACAGCGATGCTAAACTGCAAATCATCATGAATTACTCATTACAGTATCGGTAAAACTAATAATAAAAAACTCCGTCTGGAGTATTACATAATAATAATAATAATAATAATAATAATAATAATAATAATAATAATTGTATCGGTAGGTACACCTCAACGCCGCGCATACAAAATAAGCGCCTACTGAACTCCTCTATCGGTCTAAAGGTGAAATTGAAACTACACGAACTTGGAACTTTAATCAGAAGATGTCACCACTAAAATATTAATTTTGTTATTGTGAAGTTTCCTAAACTGACTGAATTTCTCCTCGTTTTGTTTGCTATGCATCAAGAAGTTTGGACATTTTTCCACAGATTATAAAAAAACTATGATCATGCACTCTGGTGCAAGGTGGAAGAACTTATAAGTTATAGAAGTTTCATATTCCTAGGTTTTCCATGACTGATCTATGTTCATTTAATTTTGGTTTGGCAATACTTCCTTTGCTTTCCGCCAGTTTTGAATTTAGCCGATCACGAATTTTTGTAATTAATTTTCAACCTATCACAGGCTTCTTGTTCGATTTTGATGGTAACTTTTGAATTCACAAATAAAATTGAGAGGGTGTGGCTGGTTTAGTTTTGAATTCTCTCGAACCTCCCCTGATGGTATATAAGTTGCAGCTTTTCGTGTTTCCTGGCCAATTGATCATCGTCTTTCGTAGTGTGTGTGTGTTTAAGCAGGAGGCGGGTGGCCTCCTTCGTCGGCAGCTAGAACATCTACAACGTAATGGCCACATAATTCCATCTTTCTTGCTGTATCCGCAAATTTTCTGAGGGGAAGGTCCGAATCTTTAACTATGTAACCTACTTTTCTAAAATGTAACTTTCCTTTCGGCTAATTTAAAAACTTCGTAAAATCTTTAATTGTAAAGTGGGGATAGAGAGTGAGTTACCCTCTCGAGCTCCCCTTAATCTTGGTTTGAGGTGTCTGCGATTTTGCAACCTTTTGTTATGGATTACAGTATTTTCTATGCGAACCACCTCAGTAGTTTGGGAATAGCCCCTGTTTCATCGGCCTAGAGCCTTGCATGTTTGTAAATTTTCGTTATCTTGGAGCGCAGTGTACGCCTCCATTCATCTTGTGTTTGGGCCAGTTATCTAACCTGTTCTTTTCCGTAAAGTCCCTGTAGGTTGGGTACTCGATACCCGTGTATTAAACCTTGCTACGTGTCATTCTGAGAGTGTACCCTTTTGAAGTAATATTGCCTACGGAGAGCCTGTTCGCTCTTTTCAAAGTTTGTAATTGTGAAGGGTGCCTCTAGAAGGCTTGACATTTGTAATTGAGGGAGCAAGTGCTCTTGATTTAGGGGATTTATGCCATTGACCTTATCGTTCCTAATTTTTAACTAAAATTGTGTAAACTGGATCCGGTATCTCTGGAATTGTAAAACTACGGGCTTGAAGCCCACAACTTGTAAAGTTCTCTAATCTTGAATTTTCCTTGTCTTGTTTCAAGATTGCTTTTGTACCTGATGCTTCATTTTTTTGTTCATTCAGTGAAAAATTGTTAAGTTTGAAGTTCTAAAAGAAATATAACCTTTTGCAATTTTAATTCAATTCTTGATATCGTAGTTAGACCCATTCAAGCCCGCACCTTCTTTCACCATCTCCGCGTTCCACACAAACCCCGGACCAAATAAAACGTTTCTACAACTAATCCCGATTTTTTAAACCAAAAACGTTGGAGGAAGCCCTATAAATAATAATTTCGTGTGGCTATTTCTAGCCGAGTGCAGCCCTTGTAAGGCAGACCCTCCGATGAGGGTGGGCGGCATCTGCCATGTGTAGGTAACTGCGTGTTATTGTGGTGGAGAATAGTGTTATGTGTGGTGTGTGAGTTGCAGGGATGTTGAAGACAGCACAAGCATCCAGCCCCCGAGCCATTGGAATTAACTAATTAAGGTTAAAATCCCCGAGCTGGCCAGGAATCGAAAGCGGGACCCTCTGAACCGAAGACCAGTATGCTGACCAATCAGCTGACGAGTCGGACGGAAGACGCCCTAAGAAGGTTCTGTTTCTTAAAAGTATTAAATGATACCGTAAGAAGCCATACGAACTTTTAGCTATCAGCCTACTAACACTTGATTACCTCCATCGGAAGCCATATTTTGGGTCATGCTAGCCCGTAAGTGCATATGTAGCAAGTGGAGATGTAATTATCCCCTAATATGACGGCACTGCATTTGTGTTCATCACATGATAGCTTGTAGTGGTATCGGTCGGCAGATGCAGACTGGGTCTCAGCCCACATTTGGCCTCGGCTGGCTCTACCGTGCTTCTACGCTTCTGTATTCGGAGACGGAGAGGGGCTGGTCCCTACAGTTGGCTGTCCTGAGAATAGTTTTCCTTGGTTTTCCATTCTCCTGCATTAAGGCGATGCCGGGAGAGTTCATAATATAGGCCACGGTCATCAACTCCCTCACCTTCTTCGTACATCTCCTTCAATGAAATAAATCCCCCTGACCTGAGAGACGGCGTTGCCCTCTAGGAGGCCTTCTAGGGACGGAATGGAAACATAAGTAGATCAACAGTGGTATCGTCCAGCGTCTTGGAAAGGTGCGGTATCTCAGCTGATGATCCTATGCCACACTGGGGCTAAACACTGCTAATTTTTGACGATTGAGTTTCCTGAATAATTGTGTTATTTGCCTGATTCGGAAACCATATTCTTGTTCAAAAGGAATATGAATTTACAGTTTAGATATTTGTTTTAATTTTAACTAATTTTTACATTAAGAGCTCGAAATTTCCATGGTTACTATAGCTTAACTCAAGAATTCTACAAGTCAATATGCACCTTATACTTAAACATAATGTTAATTTTAAGACGCAAGTAATGCATGATACAGTTGTTATACAATTTTTATAAACATCAACATACAGTTGTCAGCTTTAGAAACGAACTAAGAGTTCCTATACAGATACTGCAAAAAGAGAGAAAAGGCTGCCTGCTCTCACAATTCCCGTGCTGAGAAATTCATCAATGAATCTATAACAAAGCCAAGCTTGGGGTGAAAATAGGATGGAAACTAATGCAGGCTTTCAAATTTTCCGATGATCAAGCTATAGCTGTGGGAAGTCCAAAAACTTCATCCAAAATATTGCTAAAGCTGAATGAAAAAGATAAGGAATTTAGTGTGAATATTAATAAAACAAAAGTCAGTATGTTTAGAAGGAAGCCACGTCGATTGCACGTGATGATCAATGGTGAGTCTGAACAACAAGTAGCACAGTTCGAATACCTTGGCCTGATCATAACAGAAAATATTCAGTGTCACGTTGAAATAAAAAACGTATAATACCGTGGCCGTGCGGTTAGGGTCGCGCAGTTGTGATCTTGCATCCGGGAGGTAGTGGGTTCGAACCCCACTGTCGGCAGCCCTTAATATAGTTTTCCGTGGTTTCCCATTTTCACACCAGGCAAATGTTGGGGCTATACCTTAATTAAGGCCACGGCCGCTTCATTCCCACTCCTAGACATTTCTTTCCCATCGCCACCATAAGACCTCTCTGTGTCGGTGGGACGTAAATCAAATAGGAAAAAAACACGTATAGCGATAGCAAAGGAAGCCTTAAGAGATAAACGGTCCCTTCTAAGTCAGAAAACAATGCTCCTCATCTTATATAAAAGCATAATGCAATCTTATGTTTGGTCTATAGCGCTGTATTGTGCTGAGACCTGGACGTCAACGAAGAGTGATATAAAGAGGCTAAAAGCCTTTGAGAAGTGGTGTTGGCGTCGGCTGCAACGTATGAGTTGGGTGGATAAGGAGATAATGTTCCGGTATTGAACGTTGTTATGTCAGATTAAGAAGAGACAACTTTCTTGGATGGGGCATAGGCTTCGACATAGGAATGTGTTGATGGAAATTTTGGACGGCTAACTACCACAGAAACGCCCTCGTGGAAGATCCAGATAGACATTCATGATGACACTTCTTGTGAAATCAGGATGCAGGAGCCGTGCAGACGCAAAACATACTGCACAGGATCGGCACAGTTGAAGACGACTCACCGCAGGGGCAAATTAATGCCTATAACTTTTATTTCTTGTTGCAGTTCCTAGATTATTCACTGCTCCGATCAGCGCCGCGAATTTTATATTCAAATCTCAGATATATCTTTTATCAACTCTGGCCGAATAGTTCGGACTCCTAGTGAAAACAAATAATGTTGATTTTATAAACTTTTATGTGCTTTGAAATCTGAAACTATTTACAGGAACTTATGTGAATTATTGCCTCTTGTATTATCCTAACTTGGCAACTTGATATTGTCCGCACGACGGAAGTACAGTATTTCAAATTTCAAATTAATTACGCACAAAATATTTTCCTTTCGTTAAAACTACATATCTAATATACATTCAGGACCATATGGTAAAAAATATGGTATGATTACAGGTATAATATATCTACGACTGACCTGGAATCCGACATCCTCATGGCGAGTTAGAACCAGACAGAGAAGACAAATGTTTTGGTCATTGTATCTCAACGAAGGCAAGTTTCTCATTTGTAGGGAATCGTTGATAACAGAGCCACTAAACCACGTTCTAAACCTTTGATACGACTACAACAGTACAAAAGGAAAGAGAAGCAACTTAAATTAATCTACGAAAGTTTCGGAGCATCGAGGAAGTTGTACACTAAGCAAACAAAAACATTCATCCGCTACAGGAGATTTACTGCAAGCAAAGTGGACTGTATCAGAATGATTACCAAGACAATACAAATCAAGTTAATGTAGTGGAATATGAAGATTACTCTTCCTTATGATTAAATTAATCATGTTAGCTCGACTATAAATCTTTTCCTTTCACCTTCCAATAAAACTCACACAAAATTACTGTGACATCGCAAAGTTTTCAGGCCGACCACATCGTACGGAACGGAAAATAGCCCAAATTCAAAGTAGTTTATTGAGAAGTAGGAAGATGCAGCTATCATTAGATCCAAAATCCGGCATGAGTCAATTGATAGTGCATATATATCATCCATGAGAGGAACTGGCACGATTAATGAATCCAGGATTGTGAACAAGCTTGGACGGTAGTGTCGTGTGATGTGAACAGAGAAAGCAGGTAGATTACCGAGGAAATCAACACCGCAAACATTCATAGAGGGTAGTGACTGAAAGAGAAACATGTACGACATTGGTTAGAGGGCGTGTGTACTGATTTCTTTACAAGAAATGAGGACCTGGGAAAGACATTTTTGTTTTTGTTTTTGTTCCTTTGCTTTACGTCGCACCGACACAGATACGTTTTATGGTGACTATGGAATGGGAAAGGGCTAGGAGTGAGAAGGAAGCGGCCGTGGCCGTAAGGTGCAGCTCCAGCATTTGCCTGGTGTGAAATTGGGAAACCACATTAAATCAACTTCAGGGCTGTTGACAGTGGGGTTTGAACCCACTATCTCCCGAATACTGAGTACTAGCCGCTCTTAAGCAACTACAGCTACCGAAATCGGTGGAAAAGGTTTATGCAGAAGCTTAGTTAGTGCACAGGCAAATTGAACGCTGTAGGCCATATATTACAATGAGTAAAATAGTTTAAAACAAATGCAAATTAAATGTTTCATATTTTAAAAACAAAGGTAAAACGTTGGAGATCTTCTGACTTCTAAGGCAAGCCTCCTTTCTATGTGTTTCTTTTTTTTTTTTTTTTTTGCTAGTTGCTTTACGTCGCACCGACACAGATAGGTCTTATGGCGACGATGGGACAGGGAAGGGCTAGGAGTGGGAATGAAGCGGCCGTGGCTTTAATTAAGGTACAGCCCCAGCATTTTCCTGGTGTGAAAATGGGAAACCACGGAAAACCATTTTCAGGGCTGCCGACAGTGGGGTTCGAACCCACTATCTCCCGAATACTGGATACTGGCCGCAATTAAGCGACTGCAGCTATCGAGCTCGGTTTTCTATATGTTAATACACAAAGGGGAATCTTCGACTTCACAATGTTCTTGGAAAATTAAAAATTAAAATATAATCACTAAGGACGAATTTTGTTTCTGAACGAGTTGCTACAGTTTATACTTGACAGTTTATACTCTGGCGACAATAACATGTGTCCATTCCTTTATCGGAGATATGAAGTATGAATTACATGATGACTACAAGCAAAGGCGGCCACGATTTTAATCCTGGACAACGCTTGTTGGGCTATACAAAAGAAAAGCCACGTTCAAGATATTGGATCCCATTTTAAACTAAAGGTCCCGTCGTTATCAGCATCATGTCAACGATTCCGTAAGACTAATAACTTACTTCCTTCTTCATCTGCTTACTCTCCAGGGTCGGTTTTCCCCTCGGACTCAGCGAGGGATCCAACTTCTACCACCTCAAGGGAAGTGTCTTGGAGCTTCAGACTCTGGGTCGGGGATACAACTGGGGAGGATGACCAGTACCTCGCCAAGGCGGCCTCACCTACTATGCTGAACAAGGGCCTAGTGGGGGGATGGGAAGTTTGGAAGGGATAGACAAGGAAGAGGGAAGGAAGTGGCCGTGGCCTTAAGTTAGGTACAATCCCGGCATTTGCCTGGAAGAGAAGCGGGAAACCATGGAAAACCACTTCCAAGATGGCTGAGGAGGAAATCAAAGCCCCCTCTACTCAGCTGACCTCCCGAGGCTGAATGGACCCCGTTCCAGCCCTCGTACCACTTTTCAAATTTCGTGGTAAAGCCGGGAATCGGACCCGGGCCTCCGCGGCTTGCAGCTAATCACACTAACTACTGCACCACAGAGGCGGACACTTACTTTCTTCTCCCCACTATTTTTTAAATACTGGCTTTCAACGCAGACTGAAAGAAATTGTATGTATCCTGAAGGACACATAAATATCCTTTCAAAATCCAATTTCCTCTACTTTCATTTTAAGAATCATTCTTACACGGCACTTCAAACTGTCTGGGTAATAGAGTGATCTTCTTGAC
The DNA here is from genome assembly GCF_040414725.1 of Anabrus simplex. NCBI lineage: Eukaryota > Metazoa > Arthropoda > Insecta > Orthoptera > Tettigoniidae > Anabrus > Anabrus simplex. The sequence goes on along the minus strand of NC_090267.1, from coordinate 405,847,560 downwards.
TATTTTTGTGCAGGACTTAAGTAGTGTTAGTTGGATTCTCTCACTCGTCAGTAAAGTGAAGAATGAGAGAACGAAGCTTTATGCAACCCCAGCATCAGTCCATATCCAATGGAGTCACAGAAAAAAAATATGCCGAGCTACACACAAACTCTGTTCAAAATATGGCACTACCTTCACGTATTTGAAGTAAATTCTCTTTAGCTCTAAGATGGTAATAATAATAATAATAATAATAATAATAATAATAATAATAATAATAATAATAATAATAATAGTAATCATCATCATCATCATCATCATCATCATCACTTAATAAAGTTGACCCCTAAACCATTCACTTCCTGAAGACGGTAATGGCAGACTGGAAGACCTCACTTCACGTTTCTCTAACGCGCCCTACCCCCACCAGGGCGCACTAAGAAACTGCAGTGTTGCAACAAGACCTATACCAATACGACGAGGGATCTTCCAAGGGGACTCACTGAGTCCATTATGGTTCTGCATGGCATTAAATCCACTATCCTTCCTACTGAACACAAGTGGGTATGAATTTAGCATTAAGAACAAGCAACAAGAGCTATTCAAAATCAGCCACCTACTCTATATGGATGACATTAAGCTGTATGCTTCTACCAAACCCCATCTCCAACATCTCTTCTCAATTACCAACACGTTTTCTTCAGATATAGGCATGCGGGTCTGGATTGGACAAATGGAGAACCCAAACTGTCTTCAGAGGATCCTACTCAGCACGAGGGATACCTTCTAGATTAAGCAACGAATCCATGCAACAGCTGGAGCAAGAAGAAATATACTAACATCACGGTTTTCATCAGAGCACTCGTATGAAACATGCCGACATCAAGAGCAATGTCACGCAGCAATACTTAACACGCCTCAAAAAAGCACTACCATCCAAACTAACAGCTAAACATCTTATTAAAGCAGTCAATACGTAAGCCGTACCACTGTTCACATACTTCTTTGGCGTCATAAAATGGAGCCAAACAGAACTTCAGCAGTTACAAACGAAAACAGCAGTTTCACTCACCCGGTACCATATGCACCATCCTAAATTTGCAACCGAACGTCTTACACTCCCGATATCGAAAGGTGGTAGGGGCTTCTTATCCATTGTCAATTTACATAGCAATCTGATATCAAGTATAAGAGAAGATTTCCACTCGAGAGCTGATATATCGTGTCTTCATAAAGCTGTTTGCAGAGCTGATATAAACTACGCACCTCTCAATTTGTCGTCGCCGGAAATGCCTGTTTCTACCCCACCTACAAAGGAGATGAATATGGCCAAGTGGAAGCAAAAACCTCTTCACGGGAAATACCCCCACGAACTGGATCAGCCTCATATCGACAAACCTGCGTCGCACGCTTGGCTGGCCTACTCTGGTCTTTTCCCAGAAACAGAAGGATTTGTTCTCGCCATCCAAGATCAAGTAATTGCTACACGGAACTGCCGTAGATTCATCATGAATGATCCAAGAGTTGTCTCAGACAACTGCCGCCGCTGTTCCAGAACTACAGAGAGCATGCAGCACGTCATCTCTGGCTGCTCACACTTGGCCAACACCGATTATAAGCACCGACATGATCAGGTAGCTAAAATCATTCACCTGAAACTTTCTGTAAAATGTGGATTTCTTCAGTCATCAACTGCATATTGGAAATATACACCTCCACCCGTTCTCAAAAACTCTTCATATAAACTACTATGGGACCGAGAAGTAACAGCCGATGTCACGCTCAGCAACAATAGGCCAGATATTATTCTAGTCGATAAATCAAAAAGATTCGCATCCCTTATAGAAATCGCTTGTCCAAACACCTCCAATCTGCAAACAACAATAGCCACAAAGATATCAAAGTACACAGAACTCGCAATAGAAATACAACGCCTGTGGAAACTAGAATCAGTCACCACAGTTCCAATAGTAATATCATGTACCGGTGTTATTCCAAAAAGCTTGCACAGCTCTCTGGCCGCATTAAAGCTGCATCATCACACAAATGTTGAACTACAGAAAGCCACCCTCCTGAGCACCTGCCACATTGTGAGAAAGTTTCTACGAACGACTTTTCCTCTGACTCACGCCAAACAGCACGAAGTTCCAGGCTGCAGTTCCAGTAATACTGAAGAACAGATTCCCAAAATGGGGAGATAAGAAGTTGTTTAGTGACATCATGTGTGCATGTTTGTTGTATAAATGTATATGTTGCAATTATTTCTGTTGTAAATATTTGTAGATATATGTACCTATAGTTTCATAATCAAGAGGGTGACACCTTGCTTAGGCCGAGTCAGCCCATTATGTTACCGGCACAAGCCGAGCCTTCCTAAATTGTTGTAATAATAATAATCAATAATTTTCATCACGCTAAATTCTTATGATGATTATAATTATCATCTCGATACAAAACATGTTAATACTCAAAATAAACGTTTTACCTATAGGCAGAGGCATAGGTAGGTTGGTAAAAACGGTGCAACATACATACGTACATTAGACACATAAGCCTTCAATCAAGCGATAAAAATCGCTCCTGCATGCAAAGGACAAATCGTCCAATAATTCATTATTTTGTGACAGAAGAAGTGCCAGAGACGTGACCACATGTGAGTCACTGCTGTAGATTTTCTGACCTGTTGCCGGCCAACATTCTTAACGTTGCTGTATAGATGAAAGTATTACAGAATTCTTCCTGAGTCTGTTTGTGCCGGTGTTCCAAAATAAGATTCCTTGTTCTTCTCTCTTTGATACTCCTTATTCACGAAATTGAATGCCAGCTATTATAGATTTCTGAATTACAACTTTCACCTTATCGCTCGTAATACACGGCAGTGCACTTTTAGGTGAATCTTATCGCAGTTACATAAAACTTGTAGGGCTGTAAACTTTGGTGAGTCGAGCGCCAATCTATTACTGCGGGAAGCAGTTTTATCGTCGTTGAGACAGTAAACACCGAACTGCACACGCACAACTGGGTAATAAAATTACTCTGTGAATCTCAAGGAAGTTAGTGTAATCAATAAACGTCTCTGTTCCCATACATTTCTTCTTCTTCTTTATCCGCTTAGCCTCCAGGGTCGGTTTTTCCCTCGGACTCAGCGAGGGATCCCACCTCTACCACATCAAGGGCAGTGTCCTGGAGCTTCAGACTCTGGGTCGTGGGATACAACTGGGGAGGATGGCCAGTACCTCGCCCAGGTGGCCTTACCTGCTATGCTGAACAAAGGGCCTTGCGGGGGGGAGGGGAAGATTGGAAGGGATATAGAAGGAAGAGGGAAGGAAGTGGGCGTGGCCTTAAGTTAGGTACCATCCCAGCATTGCCTGGAGGAGAAATTACTCTCTCTATATAATGATCAACAATATGACACCCTCACGCGAGAATATTTCATATATCTCTTATATACTCATTATGTCCGCTTCTATGGTGTAGTGGTTAGTGTGATTAGCTGCCGCTCCCGGAGGCCAGGGTTCGATTCCCGGCTCTGCTTCCTTCCGTCTACCTTGCCTAACCTTTCCAATCATCCCATCCTTCACAAGGCCCCTGTTCAGCATAGAAGGTGAAGGCTTATTATTTATTTATTTATTTATTTATTTATTTATTTATTAAGTGGCGAAGTTAGGGCTCTTGGCCCTCTCTTACACTTAACCACATACATTTTTTTATTTTTACAGCATTAATCTATCATTGTAATCAATTACTGTTATTGAGATATGTAAGTCAGATAAGGAATTACAATAATACAATTAGTTAAGGTTACTACTGATGAAAAGTTATAGGATAAATAGAGAGTGGATAATAACAAAAAAATATCAAATTATAACCTAAAGAATATATCTACAACTAGCTTAAAGGAAAACTTATTGAAATATAAAGCTAAAATAAATTAACTGAATATTATTATGTTACAATCTGAGTGTACTAAAATCGATGTTACTATGTAGTCCTTTTCTACGAACAGTCTATAGCCTTAAATGACAGTAATAAGAACGTAAATGGGATAGCCTAAGAACTTAAATCTAGTACGTAACTTTTGGTTTCATTCACACGTCATTCTTCTTACATTCATTCGAGTCAAGTGTATGTACTCTGGAGGAACTTACGGTAGGCTGTTTTAAATGTCCTAGACGAGCAAGACTTTTTAATATCTTCCGGGATCGTATTCCATAATCTCAAAGCAGTGTCCGACTCGTTGGCTGAACGGTCAGCGTACTGGCCTTCGGTTCAGAGGGTCCCGGGTTCTATTCCCGGCCGGGTCGGGGATTTTAACCTTAATTGGTTAATTCCAATGGCACGGGGGCTGGGTGTATGTGTTGTCTTCATCATCATTTCATCCTCATCACGACGCGCAGGTCACCTACGGGAGTAAAATAGAAAGACCTGCACCTGGCGAGCCGAACCCGTCCTGGGATATCCTGGCACTAAAAGCCATACGACATTTCATCTCGAAGCAGAGACCAGGAATGAGTGGCTGTAGGTATTTGTTCGATGCGGTGCTATTTCAAGTAGTGATCCGGAACGAGTGTTAATTTCGTGGAACGAAGAAAGAAGCCTAAAATTGGACGATAGACAGGTGGGGCTGTTCACTGCAGTTGTATCCCCGAATAAAATATCGCACGCTCCAGGACACTGCCCTTGAGAGGGGAAAAAATGGGATCTCTCTCTGAGTCTGAGGTATAAACTAAACCTGGACCAAAAACTGATTAAATAATAATAATAATAGCAATAATAATAATCATAATCATAATCATAATAATAATAATATTAATAATAATAATAATTGTACCGGGAGGTACACCTCTACTCCGCTCATTCAAAATCAGCGCCTTAATAAACTCCTCAATCGATCAAAAAGTTAAACTGATAACACAACAAGTTGGAACGTTAATCAGAAGATGTCACCCTTGAAATACTAAGTAATTTTGTTATTGTGAAGTTTCCTAAACTGATCTATTTCCCCTTGTTTTGTTTTGCTATATATCAAGAAGTTTGGACATTTTTCCACAGTTGACACTACTAAAAACTCTGATCATGCACTCTAGTGCAAGGAGAAAGAACTTATAACTTAAAGAAGTTTCGTATTTATAGGTTGTCCATAACTGACTCTATGTTCATTTATTTTTGGGTTGGCAACACTTCCTTTTCTTTCCGCCAGTTTTGAATCTAGCCAATCAGGAATTTTGGTAATTCATTTTCAACCAATCCCGCATTTCTTGTTCACTTTGTGTTAACCAATAAAAACTGAGAGGATGTGGCAGGTTTAGTCTTGAATTCTCTCGAACCTTTCCTAAGGGTATATAAGTTGTGGCTTTTCGAGTTTCCTTGTCAATTGATCACCGTCTTTCTAAGTGTGTGCGTTAAGGCAGCAGTCAGCAGAACATCTATAAGGCAATGGCCACATAAAATTCTATCTTTCTTGCTGTCTCCGCAATTTTATCTGAGGGGAAGGTCCGAATCTTTAATTGTGTTACAAACTTTTCTAAAATGTAAATTTTCTTTCGGCTAAAAAATCTAATAACGTCTGTTATTGAGATATGTAAGTCAGATAAGGAATTACAATAATACAATTAATTAAGGTTACTACTGATGAAAAATTATAGGTTAAATAGAGAGTGGATAATAACAAAAAAAATATATTAACTTATAACCTAAAGAAGTTTTAATTGTAGTACCACCAACCTATAATATTTGCTTTGTGTATTCTTTCTTTGATTCGATGAATAAACCTACAATTGCCTTCGTCTAATTCTGGATTTACTTGTTTTCAAATGTAAGACACCGGAAACACAAACTAATACATACAGTAGAAACACAAAATGCACTGCTACATCGTCAATTATTGTAGAAGTATTTATTGTGATTTTTTTTTCCTTTTGATGTTAATCTTTGTTGTCACTGCGAATGACTACTAAATGTCCTCGCTTATGTCCTAGTTGAAGCGTTAATATTTTAATTGTGAATTGATCATTAGTCCAATATTTTTAAGGACGGACTTAGAAAGAGAGAGAAAAAGCTGATAATGATGCTTGTTGTTTAAAAGTGCCTAACTTCTACGTCATCGGTCCCAGAGGTAATAAGAGCAATACAATACTGTTATATGTTTGGAAGTGTCTGTAGAGGAAACCGAAGGCAAAAGAAAGCTATCTCAATACACCAAAACATAAAGGCTTTTATTACTCATAAACTCAACAGTAGTTGGCATTTTGGATTTAGATCTATTCCCAGTCACTACTGCCTCCAGGAACTCACCTGATACTGATTTTTAGAGTAGGTTGAGAGAACACCAGGGCTATGTACCTCTCAGAAGTGGAAGTTCCACTTCAAAATTTTCAATTTCCCGACGTGGAATCGAACTCACATTCTTCTGAGAGAACTCGGTACGTCTTTAACGTCTCAGATAGACAGCCCTCGACTGTAGGTATATTATATATAACTTATTTAATATAATGCACCGTTGGGAATGTTTGAGCCTCAAATTGGAAATGGTACGATATTTTGTACCAAGTACAATCATCATCATCATCATCATCATCATCATAATCATCATCATTTTCTTCTTATGATTATTATTTTTATTCTCCTTCTTGAAACCCCCTGTGATGCAGTCAATTGTTCGTTGTTCTATCCGTTTCTAAGATATTGAGTTCGATGTGTGATGGGTTCAGTTACATTATTTTGAGACAGTTAATCGATGCTTGTCGTCGTTTCTGGGACGTCAAAGAACTCATGTCACTTGAATTTCCTTAAAATCTGTAGAAACTGAAAAGAACTCAAACAAATAACATCTCTCTACTTCCTCTTCTGGTGTCTTGTCTATTCCTGCACTTTTGGTTTCTTAAGAGTAAAGGTCACCTTATTTACAATTTTTGCGAACAATTGAATCGGTTATTTGAGAAACCACACATGTCCATTTACGGACAAAATATGTTTAATGCATATATTTTAAAATTATACGTATTGCAAACTTTCAGAAAAAAGGAAAGCATGCATGTCCGCCTCATTGTAAGGGTATTATTGGGTTTGCTTGAAAATTTTCTCCTGGCCTCAAGTTAGTAGGCAGGACATAACTAAGGAGCGTGAATAACATATATGACATCTTGGCATTATTGTTAACAGGGGGGATGTCCATGAGTAACTGTAATACGATATATTGTTAAGTCAGAGAATGTTCGAAAATATTCTGAATTTTGACTTTGATGTTGTTGTATGAAGGGAATTTTAAAGATGAAACTTAATTACATAATTAAAGTGTGATATGGTGTGGGCTTAAATGTTGGTAAGGGTTAATTAACCTCATTTTCTTACGTTTATTGTTATCAAGAGATTAATTTATTTGAGAAATCACACATGTCCAGTAAATTTCAATCCCCACATCACTCTTTTTTCGGAAACTTACTTTTTTAAAAGATTAGAATTATTACAGAAGACCTGACAAATAACTGGTATGGAAACCAGACAAATATTCCAAACAATAGAAGCTGTGGGCACTTTTGTCAAAACTAGTAGTAGTGGACATGATTGTGTGATTTCTCAAATAATCGATTCAATTCTTCTAAAGACATTACGCACGAGTGTCATATTGTTCGGCCAGTATTTTATTGAAATCTTCGACCTGTCCACATGAATCTATTTCCTTGCATGATTAATTTATGTTACACCGTTTTTCAATCTGGCGTCTAGTTATAACAACCGTATCGATATCACGTAACTGGTGCACACGTTAGAAGGCTATCATTAGGAGTCGTCGGTAAACCCAGATTTAAAGAGTACTATTTTCTTCTCTTATTTGTAGGGCCCGGATTCTTATGCAATTAAATATTCCATTCCTTTACTTGTAGACGACTGTAAATGAAAATTGCCGGTGAATTGTGGTCCTGTTATCGTTATACCTGTGTTTCATTTTATATATTTTTAGTTATATTACGAATTATGTGAAGAATGTAACATTTTATTACAAATCGAAGTAATAATTTTAAAATGTTTAAAAACAGGGTACAATAGTAAAATAACTGGCAAATTTCATCTCATAAATAATATATTTCAGTTATTAAAGTTGGGTTCAAAACTCCTTTAAGATGGAGATTTTCCCTCTGTTTGTGAAATACAGTAGGTCCTAGTGCCTCAGCTCCATACAACATCACTAATTCTTTCCGAGAATCTGGAATGGTTAGGTGCCTTTCATTGGTCAGAGTTTTTAACAAAATCCATGCAGTCTTGAAACGAAATCTAGGTCATTCAAGCTCTCTGTTTGTTTGCAAGATCATTAGTGGCGTACAAGATGAGCCCCCGGAATATATTCCACCCAGTCAGTTATTTTTTACTTTTAAAATATCCTCTGGTAATTTGGTAATTTCCTGCGATTCTGAACGGTCCTTCTCAAACCTATAACAGAATTTAATTAGATCACTGCCAAAACGTCTCAATGGTAAACATGAATAAGTACTTGGTGACACAGTACGCATCACGATAAAAAATTTGTCGTACTATATGCGTTACAAGACAGATTCTATATGAGCTTTATTTAGTAACATTTTCAGGGTATGATAGCAACAGGAAATTAGATACATCCTGTAATATACTGTACCGGGAAATTAGTGTGGGGTTTGAGCATGGGAAGGATCTCAGATAGTGTTCGGTGTTTTTTGGAACAGGTACAGAGACGGTAGTATCACAGGGAGAATAATAGATGGTAATTCTCCTTTTTGTAAAATTTATTGACAATATCCACAGATATATCAACCTGCAATCTGAATTGAAAAGCTCAAATTTGTAATTAATATTTGCCAAAAATGTAAAACAAAAGATTTATGTTGTGATCATCTTGACGTCTGTTTGCTTGAGAATATCAAAATAATTATTATTGCTCTTCCATAAGTCATGAACAACCTACAGTCTTCCTAATTTAAATATAAACACAAAATATCACTTTGCACCTGGGATCAGTTCATTATTTATGGTGCTGACCTACAGTCTTTCTAATTTTTAAACCACAGAAATAAACACACAGTTATCATGGGAAGTTTGATAAATTAAATAAAATCTTTGGTCTCTTGCTGAATGTCTCTCAGTTCGTTTGAATTAGTAAAGCACTTGAAAATCCTAAATTTAATCTAGGTAATGTGAATTAAATTAATTAACAACTTTGAAAATGAATGTATAGAAAAATATGAACTTCTTTTAAATGACGATAAAATTATGAATTGATACCCACACAAATCACTTTGTAAAAGTCAGTCAGTTGTGATTACTCACTCAGAATACGATAAGATCTGCCTACAAGTGTTGGAGTTGGTTATTTGGTGTCTGGAACATTCCGCGGAGTGCGGGCGAAAACTCGAACTCAGCACCGGTGATGTTCAGTGAAGATACCACGTCTATCTCCCACGTCGACGTCCCTCGGTGGGTACCATAACTGAAGAAACCATGTAAATCCCTCGTTGGAAGCGACGTTTGATGTAGCAGGATCTCGTAGTACTTTTGCCAAGATTACCGTTGTTCTTGGAGGTAATATCGGAACATGGAAAGTTCAATTGGCACTATTGAATTAAAAAATATCATGGATATTAATACTACAAACCGTCGTAATGCACAGTTCTATTCTTACACTGATTTTATGATGTTGAATTAACCTTCACAGTCCATGCTGTAGAAAACACAGTTCTTATATACACAGTTCATGGGTTTGAGAAGTAACACAGTTCATAATCGTCACTAATTATGTCTGAAATACGGTTGTAAAGTAGTGAACACAGTCCATAAGCACTTGAAAATGCGATTTGTAACAGTCTTTATCACAGTCTTTGAACAAATATTATTCGCAGATTACGGTAATTTTATGGTTGTATTTGCACCACACTATTCTGTATTATTTATTATTATGGTAATAAGTCCTTAATGTTCACTGGGTTTCTCACAGTGGTGATCGAAAGATCGAGAAAATGCACAAGGAAAATAGTTAAGTTTTGCCTTGTTATGGGACGAATGTCGAGTAAATAAAGTTACACACAGTTCCCTGATATATTATCGTAAGAGAAATGTCTTAGACTGATTGAAGTGGTTTTAAATTATAATTTCAGTTTACCACACGCAATGATTTTAGGATATTGTCACAGTTCAGAATTAGATGGCATTAGTACAGTTTACGGTGTCGTATCAAAATATTGGACGTTTCACTTCTCACTTCCAATTATAGCTTCACCTTTTTAATAAATTCACAAGTATTATATTATGATAATTCACCTTGATAAACGTCTAGAATTTTACCGTCGTCGCGGTGCGGCGAAAACTTTTACGGACGGTACGACGTTCTTGGATTATTTCCAGAGCGTTCGATGACGGCCACGATTATGTCCTCGCGAATCGCGACGGAACATACTTTCTGCACACACTGTGCATACAGGACTTTGTACACGGGACTGGTTATGGCCTTGGCCCAGTGGCCTATATATACAGGTCTGGCGAGCAACGCTCGAAATCAGGTGATGAAGGGGCGAGTATTACTCCCAAATTTTAAATTATCATATTTCGGAAACCACTGGACGGATTGATTTCAAATTTGCAGGATTTTACTTTCAGAACATTAGCTACAATTCAGCGTTGGTTTCGTGTTAATCGGTCCAGGCGTTAAAAAGTTCATAAAAATAGCCGAGAAACTTCTGTAGGGGAAGTAAGCTGTAAGCGGCGGTGACGTCACTTGACCTTGCTTGACTTGCGTTCTCCATCGTGGAGTGCAGTAGGTACGAGAACATTCTATCACACAGCTGTTCACATATCGGAACTGAATTGTATGCTAGAAAATAAAACTTATAATTTATATGTGCCAGGGCCTATGCCTTCCTGGTACAAGAACCCGTGATCTTCTAACAGGAACTTGGACGCTTTTCCTTCGCATGCCTTCTTTAATCGATTCTTCCTTAACACCTAGCTCATTTTCTTCATATTCCTTTTATCCTCTTCTCATTGCTGTCTTCTCTCTTGTACATAATGTAATATTTATTTTTTACTCTACTATGGGGTTACTTATGTGTTATACCTGCATTCATCGTATTATGGGTAGCTATAAGTTCTTCTCTTCGTTTTACTTTCAGTCTTTAATTTTCCTCGATGTTTCTTTTGCCTTTATGATTTGTTGTTAATTGTTGCATCTCTACAGTTATTTCTTTCATTTCATCCTCAATTTTTATCATTAGATGTTTGTTCCTCATTGTTCTCCCACTTATTTTTTATGTTTGCAATGTGCTACTACATTGTAAATATATTTTTCATTGCAGGACTTTGTTATTCGGCTTCTCGCTGTTTTGGTTTCCCTGATAAATAAATAAAGAAAGAAAGAAAGAAAGAATGAAGTAGATATACAGTGCATAACATTATTCTTAAATATTTGAAGTATTTGGAATGTGCCTTTAATTTGATTATTTGATACTGTCAAAATTAGAAGACGGTAGACTATGTAAATTATCTAAAGTAACATCCGGCTCCATGGCTAAATGGTTAGCGAGCTGGCGTTTGGTCACAGGGGTCCCGGGTTCAATTCCGGGCAGGGTCGGGAATTTTAACCATACTTGGTTAATTTCGCTGTCACCGGGGCTGGGGTGTATGTGTAATCTTCATCATTTCATCCTCATCATGACGCTCAGATCGCCTACGGGCGTCATATCAAAAGACCTGCATCTGGCGAGCCGAACATGTCCTCGGACACTCTCAACACTACAAGCCATACGCCATTTCATGTCATTATTTTACTATTACGTATCTTATGAGTATTACATATATAATTACATATTTTGGAATATTGCAAATTTCACTGATATTTATCACATGTTTTTGTACATATTTCACTCTTTCATGATACATACAATTCTGGGCCCTACTAATTATTCCCTTAGTGTCAAAATTTCAAGTCCATGCAGATGTATAACAAACAAGTTAATCTCACAGTGAGTATTAAGTCCTCAGCCCGAATGTAGATTGAATCACCAGCAGTTTCATCATCATATTCCAAAGAAATCGTTTCACTGTAGAGGCGTACTAGTCACATATTTTCCCGTTTCTTTACTCACCGCGTTACATTCGACTGTTACAGTTTACTGAAACGTGTACATCAAAATACATCGACCGTACAGGGACTGGGTGCATGACGAATTGTGTTACTAGCATAGTTCAAAGTCAAAGTACACAATGAGATAGGCTGATGGGGGTAATTCTAGCCCATACCAGAAGCGGTATCTATGATATAATAGACGCCCGATACAACAATTAATAACGTAGCCAGCCCTACCCTGACTTTCCTAGAGACAGCTAGAGAAGATTCTCCAAATAGGGCTGATGATGAATCATTAAAGGTGGAAGTACAGTTTCTAAAGTGCCCCCTCACAATTACAGATCCAATTGTGCACGGGGTGGGCAAAGAATGGCTTTATCCTGCAATATGATGACTGTGTTGGTGCTGCCATGGTTTCACCTGGCTACGTAAACTCTTAAAATTGAGCAATGTCTGCTCAAAAGGCACTATTTCCCCTACCAAAAAGTAAATCAGTATTTCGTCCACATGCATTACAGTAGGTGCATATTATCGATTGTCATGAGCAATCCAGACCAGAAAGATGTAATTCCTTAAAAGTTGTACCAAACTTTGCCTGTGCCTTCTTGCACATTTTCCACAGCTTTCTTTAGGTGGAAATATCACCTTTTGAACGGACAATCCTCAATTAACAGGTTTGGTTCTCGGTCAACCCCTGTGCATAAAAGAACACAATCGCAATCACAGAAATATGGTGTGTGGGTGTCTATTGGTGCTACCAACATAATTGCTGTTACTAGCGCTCTCTCCCACATTAGACCAGCTGGCGCACTGTACAAATGAGCAACCATTCTCATGATAAGTACAAGCCGTTTCATTCTCATCAGCGAGACTCAAGAGCTCAAGACTCTAATTTCTGACAAGGTTTCCGGCAGCGATGGAAAAGGTAAAGCCCAAGATTGGGAAAGTGTCAGTCTTAATGAAGTTACCATTCCGCTGTTTACTTAGATTGAAGGTGGGAAAACGAAGCCGCTCTATAAATCAGGCTGACGAACATTGATGTAGATATTGGCATAAAATCTTCCCGTACATTCGGGGGATAGCGGTTCTTCCCACTCCTAGCTCCTTCCTATCCCATCGTCGTCATAAGACCTATCTGTGTCGGTGCAACGTATAGCCTATTATAAAACCAAATAAAACTTCCCGGTTGGCTGGGTCAAATGTACTGAGCGAGTTTTCTGTGTACGAGTGTGGTGATTATAAGCTTGCTTTCCAGGTCCTACTGTCTTTTGCCTTTCTGTTACAGTACAGCATACTGGATTCTTGTGGCTCCTTGTATTGTTTAGGTGTGCTTTATGAAAAATTAAAACTAAGGTAACACTGCAAAATCGAATGCAACTGGATTTTCTTTCTTTCTTTGGTGGGGTAAGGAATACTGCCAGACAGATGGGACAAAGACATCAAGAGAATAGCTTGTGCTACCTTGCAGAGAACTGCTCGAGCCCGTTGTACCTGGGGAGTTCTGCTAACGAATTACCTGAGTTCACGATTTCAAGAGGTCATCTAATGTAATGATCGAACTAGCTGATGATTATTATGATGATGTTGATGATGATGATGATGATGGAGGATTGGGGGTGATTAGCTCAATGGCTTATCTGCTGGCATCGTACCTAGGAGACTGAGGTTCATATGCTGGTTGGTCCTGCGTTTAGATTTCCATCTTAAAAATAGCGTGGCGTAAGTAAGGGCATATGGTCTTACAACCCCGTCCGAAAACAAAATGATCCAGGGTGGTTCCATTAACCCCGGATATAGCTGGGATAAGCTGAAACATATTTAGAGGTTAAATTGTTAATAGTGATACATGTACAGTATATCTTACCTCTTAGTCCCGTGTTTGATACGGGATCAGGGACGATGTGAGATGAATTTATATAGTATTAATTTACAGGAGCCGCCTCTGTGTTGTAGTGGTTAGCGTGATTAGCTGCCACCCCCGGAGGTCCGGGTTCGATTCCCGGCTCTGCCACGAAATTTGAAAAGTGGTATGAGGGCTGGAACGGGATCCACTCAGCCTCGGGAGGTCAACTGTGTAGAGGTGGGTTCGATTCCCACCTCAGCCATCCTCGAAGTGGTTTTCCGTGGTTTCCCACTTCACCTCCAGGCGAATGCCGGGATGGTACCTAACTTAAGGCCACGGCCGCTTCCTTCCCTCATCCTTGCCTATCCCTTCCAATCTTCCCATCCCCCTACAAGGCCCCTGTTCACCATAGCAGGTGAGGCCGCCTGGGCGAGGTACTGGTGATACTCCCCAGTTGTATCCCCCGACCAAGAGTCTGAAGCTCCAGGACACTGCCCTTGAGGCGGTAGAGGTGGGATCCCTCGCTGAGTCCGAGGGAAAAGCCGAACCTGGAGGGTAAACAGATGATGATGATGATGATTATTATTATTTTACAGACTGATGCCCTTCCTGATGCCAGTCTCAGTTGAGGAGGTAATGCAGGTGAATGATGGTGAATGAGGTTTGGCAAAGAGGTGGAAAAAATCGGGTGTGTCCTACGAATAGGAAATGTCCCGTCATTTGCCTGTAAGTGAAAATGGAAAACTACATAAAAACATGTTCTTAACAGCCAATGGTGGGGTTCGAACCCACGCGACTCCAGAATGTAGAGCTTAGCTCCATAGCTCTAGCGCGCTAGCACTTGTGGCTACGCTGCTCGGTGAATGTTAAATAATATATAGCCTATTGTAAAATCATAATGCCCCAGACGTATTCACCTCCTGGGATGTTTTTATGTCTCAATAATGATCTTTGATTTGATTGCGTGGAAAACGGCTCAATTTCCAAACGCATCTACCCATTGTCCTGAACGACAAAATCTGCTGTGACAGCGCTGCTTCTGTAAGCGAAATGTAGGCACAGTGGAGGTGCGAGGTTCCAAAGCATCTACCTTATTCACCTGACACGAGTTCCTGTGACTTTGATCTGTAACCAAAATTAAAGTATTCACTCTGAGGGAAGCGTTCCATACGGGAAACGCCGTACTTCAAGCGATGGGGCGCTCCGTCGTCGAAATCAACAAAGGCGACACTGCTACTGGTATCTTGCACCTTCCAGACATCTGACAGCGGAGATTACATTGAAGGCCTGCAGAGATATGGGGGTTCTACAGCAAATGATTTCGTGCAGGCCTATACAGGGTGGTCAGAAACAATGTGAACAGGATGCATGAGCATTAGCAGCTGCCTCTGTGGATCAGTGGTAGAGTGTCGGCCTCCGGATCCCAAAATAGCGGGCTCAAACCCGGCAGAGTAAGTCGGATTTTTGAAGGGCGGAAAAAAGTCCATTCGACACTCCATGTCGTACGATGTCGGCATGTAAAAGATCTCTGGTGACACATTTGGTGTTTACCCGACAAAATTAATTAAATCTCAGCTATAGACGCCCAAGAGAGTGTCGGTTTACTCGGTCTGCCATCTAGTGGGCCTAGAGTAAAACGGAATGTCTAAATTGACGAGCAGACAGCCAGATGGCGTCAAATTGAAATGTCTGCACACGGTAGCTGAGGCCATACGATTATATTATTATTAATTTTTATTATTATTATATTATTATTATTTTTTATGAGATTTAGTGTTGGCCATATTCATATTTTTTAATAATTCGATATATCACGCCATCATCATTCTACTAGCTACTGAAATTAGCCAATACGATCACTTCGCCGAGGAAATCAAACGGACCTTGCGAAGCGGTGTTGCTACATCTACACATGGAATAAGACCCGGTTGAGAGCACCAATCAGGAAAACTAATCCTTTGCTAGGCTGGGGGGACATAACCGGACCGCACCATAGCTAGTACGTCACGGTGACACCGGCTAAAACCCACGGTGTACTTTGGTTCGAAACTGATTTCTCGGTATGACTCTCAATCCGGAATTAAGTCACTTTCAGACGTAGCAACACCACCTCGCAAGGTAAGGTAAGGGTTATTCTGCCCGAAGGCAGGTCCGAACCTCCGCAGAGGTGTTCCTGAGTCGGAGTTTACGTCCGGTAGGGCGGCCAGTTCCTTTCCGCTCCTCCATTTCCTTACCCTCCACCAACAACGCGTGGCAACCCATCCATCTCCTGACCACGCCCAATGTTGCTTAACTTCGGAGATGTCACGGGATCCGGTGTTTCTACACGGCTACGGCCGTTGGCCCACCTCGCAAAGCCCATTTGAATTCGCTCGCGAAATGATCTGATTGGCTAACTTCAGCAGCGGATAAAATGACAAACGGCGCGAGATATCGATATTTTTCAAATTATTTGTCAGTACGACGAACACTCTAACACTCGTATACCCTGCTCACGTTGTTGCCGACCACCCTGTATTTGTATGTTGCCACTACTCTTTTTTTCATCCTCCGTATAAAAAACCCATCTGCGTTTCTCTTTTAGTATAAAATTCACCCCTTGGAATTCTTCCAAATGCATTTTAAGAATATTCTGGCCACCTCAATAAGGTTCTGAGCACAACTAGCCCCATCTACACGTTGAGAAATGTTTCTCTACACCGCAATGTTGGACTTGTTACACTGAGAAGAGTCTAGCGGCGAGGATAGGTATTGTGCCGGCTTCCGAAGCCCGTCGCACTCCTCTGGGGGAATGATAAATGACTGACAGATGAAATAAAATGTTAATGGAGAGTGTTGCTGGAATGAAAGATGACAGGGAAAACCGGAGTATCCGGAGAAAAACCTGCCCTGCCTCCGCTTTTTCCAGCATAAACCTCACATGGAGTGACCGGGATTCGAATCACGGAACCCAGCGGTGAGAGGCCGGCGTGCTGTTGCCTGGGCCACGGAGGCTACTCAAAAGATGTTAAGTACAGAACAGAAATGGTCAACCGGACACCACTGGGATCCGAATCCACAACATCACGATTTCTCGTCGGCTGCTCTATCAATTGAGGTATGGTGGCCTAGGTCATCTTTGTTCTGTTGGAAATGATCTAAGCTACAGGTCTCTTCAACACCTACTACATGTATATAACACGACCTAATAGGTTGAAAGTCGATTTCGATTACAATGCGGTCGTGAAAATTAAATATTTATTGAGTTTTAGGCTGTCGCCTACTTTCCGGGAGACAGGGAATATAAACATGGAGGCTATATTAACAACTTGCTCATCAGAATGATGAACTTTTGTCTGTCTTGGCTAAGTTTTCTATATTGCTTACAAATTCAACTTGCAGGCAGTAGGAAGGAACTACATCAGTGGTGCACTGTGAGAGATTAGTTCTTGTCGACGTCATGGAACCCTGCAACCCGGTCATGGACACTGACCTGCTCAACATACACACGAGCAAGGCAGTGTAGCTTGTCTAGCAGATGGATTTACGCCCAGTAACGTCAAGCATGTACAGCACCCTGCTCAAGTAATGCTACATGGTCCGACTCGTTGGCTGAACGGTCAGCGTGCTGGCCTTCGGTTCAGAGGGTCCCGAGTTCGATTCCCGGCCGGGTCGGGGATTGTAACCTTAATTGGTTAATTCCAATGGCACGGGGCTGGGTGTGTGTGTTGTCTTCATCATCATTTCATCCTCATCACGACGCGCAGGTCGCCTACGGGAGTCAAATAGAAAGACCTGCACCTGGCGAGCCGAAGCCGTCCTGGGATATCCCGGCATTAAAAGCCATACGACATTTCATTTTTCAATGCTACATGCATATTAGTCACTAGACCTGAGGCTTCTTTTAGTTCCATGCATCTCATCTTTAAATCATTAGACACTGACTCTTAACCAACATCACCTTGGTCTCCCTCTACTTCTCTTACCTTCCATGATCGAGCCCATTATTCTCCTAGGTAACCTATCCTCCTCATTTCGTTTCACGTAACTCCAACATCGAAGCTGGTTTATGCGTACAATTTCATCCATCGAGTCTAGGTCTAGGGGGGTCTTGCCCCCACAGTTTTCTTCCCGATAGTAAGTCATATGAGTAGTACCAAAATCTGATTGAGAGTTGTGCTGGAACATATGCACATTCATCCGCAACCTGTCATTTTGGACATTTTCTTTTCCACTCCTTCCGACCCCGCTGTCGATGGGG
Source organism: Anabrus simplex (assembly GCF_040414725.1). Lineage (NCBI taxonomy): Eukaryota > Metazoa > Arthropoda > Insecta > Orthoptera > Tettigoniidae > Anabrus > Anabrus simplex. Next base: position 405,829,413 of record NC_090267.1, on the reverse strand, counting down.
CTGAACATGGTTTAAACGACATCTGGAGTGTCACTATTCATCTCAGTACTCCCCCAAAACTATGGATTCTACATTAATATCTGTCGTTTCTATTATTTTTACACTTCGCCCCTTTGCACCTCCATCTAAAGGTGCTATGGGTGTCTTACACACATAGTAATATTTTCCAGATAGTAATTCATATCTGTACAAATTTTGGTTGACTGCTATGCTAGAATATACACATACATCCATAATCTCGGACATTTTGGACTTTTTTAACCCCTTACCACCCCCATGCCGTTGGGAGCTGAACTTGGACGTAAACGACATCCAAAGTGTCACTGTTCATTTCAGTGTCCCCAAAAGCTATGGGTTTGATACTATTTTTCATTAATTTTAAAATCCACCCCCTCACCACCACAACCCCTATGGGTGCTAGGAGTGGATTACCCCCACAGTGCTCCAGACAGTAGGCCATACATGTCAAAATTTATGTCTTTAATATATTTAAACAGAAATTTTGTAAATAGCGAAATACTATCACAATCGTATTTTGGGTTCAATAACTATAAAGTGTAACTCGGCAGATTAACGCTGTTTATGAGTTTTAACAATTTATAGACGCTATTCACAAAAATTATGTTGATAAGAGTATGGAAATGTGTATCCTGTAGCCGTAAGTGTCTCGCTGATTAACGCTAGCTTTCAGTTTAAAATATTTAACAGAATCTCTCCTTGCCTTGCCTACACTCACGCACGTGCCTACTTCGAACAACAGGCCTGTGTTCTACTGTATAATACTTGAGATGACGTTGCCAGGAATACGGCCGGCTACATCTTCATCAGATTCCTAGAGCAGAGGTAGTGTGGTGCCAATATTTCCATAACGGTTGGTTTTAGGGCCTTAACATAACTTAAGCGTCTTGGTGTGTCCGTAGGTACTTACCGAGTTTTTTCTTCACGTCATGAAGCTTAAAATTAGCTTTTCTCGAGCTTGTATAACTAATTCGATATTTCTCCTATATTAGCCTATGTTAATGTTCCAAAGGGCCTAAATCTATGGAATGGCGAAGGCTATTAAAATTTCTTGTAGACAGGGTTACCCGCAGTGTCCTAAACTGTAAGTATATAAAATTTTGATTCAGATTGGTGGAACGGAATGGATTTGTTTAAGAAACGGACAGACGAGCAAACAGGCAGACAGCCAGACAGACATTCTCCTTAATATATTTAAATGGGCATCTGCTCGACTACGGAACTAAGCATTCCTTCCTAACACTTAGCCCACAGTCATGGTAATAACAATGGCGTGTGGCCTCCGAAGATGATTGGTGCAGGTCTTTCAAGTTGACGCCGAGTAGGCGACTTGCGTGTCTGTGAGGATGGAACTCTATCTGTGATGAATTCTAATGATAAAGACGGCAGACACATGCAGCCCACGAGCCATCGGAATTCAACAATGGAGGTTAAAATCCGTAACCCGGACGGGAATCGAACCCGGGATCCTCTGGACCAAAGGGCAACACGCTAACCATTTAGCCATGGAGCCGGACACAGTAATGGTAATATATTAAAATAACGATGTTTATAAGCTTGTTTATTTCACCGATATTTTAAAACATTGTTAATTATTTTATATTACGGAACTGTTTGTTTGTCCAACCCTTGTCCCGTTTCCCTACGGGGTCGGGTATGAGGTGAGATGAATTTGTCGTGGCGGTTTTTTTATGACCGGATGCCCTTCCTGACGTCAACCTCATCAGAGGAGTTAATGAGAGATGAAATGAATGACGTGATATATGATAGTAGGGAGAGGGTGAAACCCGGTGCCGGCACATAGCCTACTCCTGTCGAATAGCACCAAGGGGTCTGCTCAAGGCTTAACGTCCCCATCCGACGGACGAATCACCATCAACAGCGTCATATGCCCTCACTCCATATGAGCACTGCGGAGAGGTTTGGAATTTAATCCAGGCTTTTGGCACCCTGCCGGCCAACATTCTGATGGTGAAAATTTTTTCGACCAACGGGACTCGAACCGGCTAACCTCGGTGTTAGACCGTTTTAGACTTCAGCGCCTTAACGATCATGGCCACCAGGCGGAACTAATGGCGTAAAAATTGTGATAGGGACTCATTAATAAGAAGACGCAACGCCTACTTTGAAACGACAGTCAATACCCGCTATCACCTAACTTTAGAATACAAGGCACTTGAACCAAAACATAAACGATATTACAGAGCATGTTTTGTAAATTTAAACACGATAGAAATGAATAAACCCTGTAAATCCATGGCTGTAATTTAATTCTCCACCTTGCAGCACGAAGCCAAATGCTGCTTCTACGATCGTGCTCGTGTTTAGCAAATAGCTGCGCCGTACTGTTAGACGTCCCTTGCAACAAAAACAGTGAGAGGGAGTCCGCGAGAGATCGATGTTGCCCACTGATCCCTTCCTGTCCCAACCCCAAACAACGGCGCCGTCAATGTAACTGTCCTCGTGTTACATCCGTCAGTGTCCGCATCAGCGAATTCCATTAAAAATGTCGACGACGAGAACTGAGCCCATGACCTCGACAGTGACATCAGGATTTGTTATTGCAATTTTATCTCTCCATTTTTCTAGTTCAATTATTACTTTCAATCAGACAGAAGGATATTACGGACGTCAATAAAATACTGCCACTGAAAACTTTGACTGGCATTGCAATTGGTGCTATTAAACACGACATCGATAACGAAAGTGAGCTACCATCTCAGCACCTGGAGTGGGAAGAACTCCTTAGCCTGTTCACTGCTTGTTGTTTCATGTGGGGAAAGGAGATACGTAAAATACATACAGAAAAATATTTCAAAAAATTGATTACACCAATTTTCCATGAAAGACATGTAATTTAAGCCTCATATTAAAGCGTAAAATTGAATTACATACAACATAAAGTACAGCATTAAAGTTCAAAAAGTTGTTTTGCTCGTACAGTTAAACATAGAACTAAAATACCTTATGTGCAGCAAATACAGTAGAGACAATACGCGACCCTCTGCGATATATCGAGGGACAGCGATTAGAGCTCTGTCTAGCGGAGTGACCTGGGAATTACTGATTCTGTCATAAGAGCACGTGTACTTTTTTGTGAATTTTTGGGCGTTATTTATGCGTTTGCATTAAGTTGACATAAGTAAATAGTATCGTGTGTCATTCCTTTATATCTCCTCTCAATATGAGTGGAAAGATATATGCTGTGTTTGGCTGCAATGACTATGAAGTGCAAAAGTATTCGCGGTCTTTCTTCCGTTTCCCTCGTGACAAGAAAATGTAAGTAAATATTGTGCTTGCATAGATATTCTTCCAGTTACAAAGAGATTTGTGTAGTACTTCCAACATTTCTGACCTGTGCGATCCATATTTTAATTGGTTTAAAATGTAATCTTATTTTATTGTATAGTTCCGCAGTTAACCTTCAGTACCGATGTGTTGTTGCAAGTGTGTTCTGTGGGTTTTGATTTAATATGCATATGTGTGTGGCTGGTTGTGTTCAAAGTTACCCCATTTGGAATGCCGTAATGAGTTGTCAAGCACTGAAGGAAATATGGGTGATTTAAGAAATTTACATATTTTGTTGAAACAATGTGACGATGAAAATTTGGTTTACCCTAATGGAATGGCAAGTATTGCTTATAGTGAAGTTTTGAATGTACTTGAGGGTAAATTTTATAGATTTTCTTTCTGTTTGTAGGCTTCAAGTTAAAAGGAAAATTGTCCAGCTCTTAAATATAAATTATTTGAATCATGTGTGTAAGGAATGTGCCGATATTTTTATTGGCAAGTGTCTTAATGTGATGATACAATGCTTTTAAATGAGAAAAAAGACAAATCTAGCCGTGAAAGTTCAGGTAGGAATACTAAAGCTAAAAATTAATGCATAAATGAAAGATCAAGCCCTTTCACAGCAGTCCACTTCACATCTTGGTTATAGGTCTAATTTCAGTCTTTAAATAATAACCTGTTAAATACATTTTCATTTATTTATCCAGAATTGCTTTAGCAACTTAGCCACACTTTCTTTCTAGATATAATTGATTTATCCATTTCCGTATATGCATTTCCATTTATATTTGAATTTAGCGCTAATTTTCAAATCACGCCACTAGGAGCACCACTTGCGAATTGTCTCCCATTTTAACAAGGATAAATCTGGAAGTGTCACGTATTGTCTCTACTGTATTTGTGTGCAGTCATTTATAACTGTCAGATTCGTCAGTATGTCGAAACTAATTCAGAAGAACATAAATGTAGATAATATCTGACAGGGAAAATTAATTTTTTCAATTTTCTTTACGTCGCACCGACGCAGATAGGTCTTATGGCGACGGTGGGATAGGAAAGGCCTAGGAGTGAGAAGGAAGCGGCCGTGGCTTTAATTATGATACAGACCGAGCATTTTGGCTGGCGTTAAAATGTGAAACCACGGAAAACCATCTTCAGGGCTGCCGACAGTGTGGTTCGATCCCACTACCTCTCGGATGTAAGCTCGCAGCTGCGCGCCCTTAACCGCACGGCCAACTCACCTGGTAATTAAGAGTTTATACCTAAAAAGGTATCATTAATTAAATAGAGAATGACACAATTCATTTTTGAAATGACATCAGATTACCGAGTAAGTGGCTGCGCGATTTGCGTCACGTAGCCATCAGGTTACATTCGGGAGGTAGTGGGTTGGAACCCTACTGTCGGCAGCCCCGACGATAGTTTTGCGTGGTTTCCCATTTTCACATCGAGCAAATGCCTGGGATGTACCTTAATTATTAAGGCTACGGCCGCTTCCATTCCCACTCCATTCCTTTCCCACCTCATCGTCCACATTCATGTCGGTGCGAGGTAGAGCAATTTATACACAAAGAAAGCAATCATCAGATTCTCCCAAATCAAATATCTCAATGCATTTAAGTGAGTGAAAATCTACAACCTGTTTTCCAGCCAGTGACCGGGTCAGGATGGAATAAATGAAGCCCCTATCTTGCGGCGAGCATAGGAATTGTGCCGGCTGCCGAGGTTTGTCGCACTCCTCTGGGGCAATGATTAAAGACTGACAGATGAAATAAAATTATCTTGGAGAGTGTTGCTGGAATGAAAGATGACATAGAAAACCGGAGTAGTCGGAGAGAAACCTGTCCCGCCTCCACATTTTCCAGCTCAAATCTCACATGGAGTGACCGGGATTTGAACCACGGAACCCAGCGGTGAGAAGCTGATGCGCTGCCGCCTGAGCTATGGAGGCTCTACTTTTAAATATAAATTATTAATTGATGAACATTATTAATAAATATAAAAACCGACTATGTTTAAATACTGTTTATACCATCTGAACGCTTGAACGTCAGAACTTAAGGAAATGATCCAGCAGTGTTACCTCTCTCTCTTTGCTAGTCGAGCAAACAGTGCAAGGTGGTGCAATGCTCTGTCTTTACCGTGAGGCCAGCTGGTTAGTTTGTCGGTCATTTTCCATTACGTCATTCTCCGGTGACGTTATTGGCTTACGTGCAACTGTACCTGTAGCTTTATTAATATTATTTTTTATTATCATATTTTAAATTGTTGTGAAAATTATTGAGGGGTTGTTTAATGAGCAGTTAATGAACTGGCTAGTTAACCGGTAAACTGAAAAGAAAGCTAAATGTATAATTTGATACAATCTGATGATGTTTTTTAAGAAAGAAACATGTAATCCTGGCTTTAATTAATGGTATCTTTTTTCATGCATTTACTAAATTTATGTTGTACTGGATTAGTTTTGACCGACTGAAGAACCCCACAGTAAAAAGTAAACTAAGTCGAAGGTGAAGAAAAATAGCTTCCGTTTTAACAAAGTATGTACACCCACCAAGCTTCAACATTTAGGAATAACGGTGAATATTTTTTCTCTTTCTTCTCCTGATTACCAGATACACATTCTTTAAATTATATTCTACGGTCATAATTTGCATCTCACTTTTACTGCGGCTTATCCTAGCTTCACAGAACTAGTTCACAAACCTGATGGCTCCTAAAGCAGCATTCGCTGATCGGATGGGCACTTCCGACTCTTCTTCATCTTCTTCCTCTTCTTTATGGTCACTGTGACCCTTATTCTTCTCTTCACTAACAACACTGTGGTCCGATTAGGACTACATTGAAACGAGGTCATCGTTTATTGCTGTATGCGTTTCATAATCGCATTGCTTCAGATTATCACAGTCCATTTTTCGCAGATGTCATATAAAGGCAAATTATCATCATTGTCATTGATATGTTCTTCAGCTTCGGAACGTTGAAGTGACAGTAGGGATCTTAGAATACTTTGGATATTAAGAGAAGGATCTGTAGAAATGCCGAGACATACTATTCAATGGCAGGGCATGCCTTATCTATGCCAGAAAGATAAAGGGAACTTGTACGAAAAGCTTCCCTCTTCCCCGACTTCTTCTCTGGTCGATGAAGCCGCCTCCGGTGGCCTTCAAATTATTTTCACCGACCACTTCGGGCAGGGAGACTTGGTCATCCCACTCTGCTGCATCGGCTTACGCGGTGGTTGCCCTTTGGAATGCCTTCCGCATTTGGTGCGGGATTCATAGCTCGAAATCCGGCAGGTGTGTTAAAAAGATCACGGCCTGCCTGTGTAGCCACACACCTATCTTGGAAGGAATAGTCCGGTATCCGAGGCTTTCAGCTGAACAGGGACTGTCTTTTTTTCAGGCGGATACTACTGCATAGGTACATGACGCTGTCATTCGACGGGTTGTGTATACTTTTTGGGCGTAGGCTCACATGTAAGACGCGCAGTACACACATTATTATTTTTTGTTTGCTATCCGCTTTATGTCGCACCGACACAGAGAGGTCTCATGGCGACGATGGGTTAGCAAAGGCCTAGGAGTGGGAAGGAAGTGACCGTGGCCTTAATTAAGGTACAGCCCCAGCATTTGTTTGGTGTTGGTGTGAAAATGGGAAACCACGAATAAACCATCTTCAGGGCTGCCGACAGTGGGGTTCGAACACACTATCTCGCGGATGCAAGCTCACAACTGCGCGACCCTAACCACCCGGCCACCTAGCCCGGTCACATTAAATTTAGAACCGGAGACACTACTGAGAAGTAATTTGGCCACATGACCGTTTAGTCGCGTTTTATGAAAGACAGAGATTACCTGTGAATGTATTCAAATTCTAGTACCCATAGGTTCCAATTCATGAAAAAATTCCATAATTCAATGCCTTGGAAAGGGCTCTTCTTTTAGTATCCTCTACCGATAAGCAGGGGATGCTATGGGTGTATTTTATGCTCCCATCCACACGGATCCCTTCTTGAAATAAGGATGAAGTACTTTATGAATGCACGGTTGATCTTCTTTTCTCTATGAGCCTGTCTTTTATCTGCTCAAGAACTGAAACGCTAGCCCGGTGTTCCGTCCAAGATTCGCGCAGGACTAGGCGCAAGATATAGTCTACATTCCCAGCGCTTCTATCATTTTCTATTTCTCAGTGACACAGAACATATTCTTCAGAGGCTAATGTCGATAAATAACTATGTAATCTTCATATTGTAAACATTGCACCTTCTCCACCTGAATCCATTCAAAATTGAATCTATATACCAGCCGCATCAAAGTTTTACGGGCTCCAAACATTTTCTTGTAGCAATACTACCTCGCTGATGCACACAGGTAACTCCCTTCTCAAGCCTACAGTAGAGGCACAGAGGAAAGTGTGTAACACGGATTGCTCAATTTGTGTACAGTGTGTGGATATAACTATACGTACGATTATGATCTGTGAAAAACACATTACCAATTAAAAATTGTATTTTGAGTTATAACATGTAATTATAATCCGAAACAGTACGAAGGTGTAAACAGCGAGGAGAGAAGGAACTCCAAAGTCCGAAATGATCAATTAAATTTTTTTTAAACATAACATAGACGGCTGTTTGCAATTAGGCAGGAAAATACGTTTAAAGTGGACAAGCAACTCGATGGTATACCTTTAAATTTCCACTCCTTACATTCCACGCAGGAAATATTAAATTAAGAAATGAAGTCTTAAAGGAAGTAGATGAACATTTTTACTTAGGTAGGAAAATCAGTGCCGGATTAAGGTGTTTGGGGGCCCTGGGCTATTTAAAAATGTGGGGCCCCTTCGTAACATCACGTAAGACTAGCATACTGAAGTCGTTATAGAACTACTTCCACTTAAATTGATGAATAGGGAAGTGTCGAAATAGACTACAATTTTCCTCTATCTTTCATGTTAATAATTCATAATGCCAAAACATATTTTACATTTGTCTCATCATCACTTCCAAATTGACATACTGAACCCTTGAATTTACCATTCCATCGTTGGTCGGCCACGGCTGCTACAATAGAACAATTTAGAACTCTTAAATCCTGGGTCGTTGCGGGAATAAATTCGGTCACGATCTTAACCAAACGATGGGGTTCAGAAGAGAGCCTAACTACTTGAAATGAGGAGCAAAAATGTGCTTACTAACTTTTATTAAATTGAAAGAGCACGATAACATCATTAATTTAATATGCATTCTTGCAAAATAAAAAAAATATAATTATTGATTTTTGAATGTTCTAAACACAGTCACATTACATACCGTCACTTTGTTTTTACAATGTCGAAGAGTTGCTTCGGAGAAGCTAATATGTTAGTGGACAGCGAAACTGAAAAACTGAAAAAGGGAAGACCTGAAAACGGGCACCTATTATTCCAAACGAGAATTGAGAGTTAATCCACACGATCCGTGGAAAATCTGACTTTCAACAAGTAGAACGCCTGATTTTCTCTCAATTAAGGTTATCCACCAGTCGAATACCCTTCACGGATACGGAACACCCGCCGAATGGACCCTTAATCGAACCAAACTATCAGTTGCTTTGGATAGGTTGCGAAATATTATGGGAAAGCATGGTGTTCACTACAAGTTAACAGCATCATTCACAATTGAAATAAAATCCCACCATGTATTTGTCATTCATGACACCCTTAAGTGATAAGGTAATCCCGATGCTAAATGTGCATCACCACAAACAGCTGTTCGGAAGGAACCAACAACAACAGGATCCGAGAGGATCTTACGTTATGTCGTTCTAAAGGAACAAAACTGCGAAATGCAGGAAACAATTACTAATCATGCATTTAGAAGAAATGCCAAACACTGAAGATAATTAAAAAGTGGAAAGTCACTTGAAAAATATTATTATCGAACCGATTTTCAGGTTAGAAATATGTTTGTTATGCTTAATAAAATTACCAGTCCACGCTAAAATTTACTACAACTTTAAGGAATTATTTCCCTTGAAAAACAATGCTACCAGTACAGATCTCTCTATTTACTGTCTGTCCCAACACACTTCTTGTAAAGTGATTACTTACTTACTTTAACTATAAATAAAATGAAAGTACGACAAGATTGAAAATAAAATACTGGCTGACGAATCGAAACCGCATTCGCAACTCAAGTCTCACACTAATACACCGAGTGTCAATATGCACACTATCAAACGAGAACGGACGTCAAAACGAGAAATAATAAAGTCCGTAAGAATAAATTAACATCTCGAAGTCATTAAAGCTTAACACGCACGAAGAATCACAGTAAAAATATTTAATCTATATCGAGCCGATATCCAACACTTGGACAACCCTCACTCGTCGATAGCAGTCCCGTTATCTCAATGGAGAGCTACGCATTGACCCTCTTCATAAATCATATCGTACTGTAGATGCTACCTTCATCCAGGCCGCTTCAACAAAAAAAAAAAAAAAAAAAAAAACGAAACATCTAAACTGAGACTTGAGTGTGTACAGCTACCATCCCAGACCTATCGTCGGGCTCACTTGAAATCTGTACATCCTAACACTAATCATTATGTACATGATGCCTTCCAAATTCTATCGTCGGGCGTGACCTAGGACGTCTCATCATCAGTGACTCCAAGAATAACATGTGACGTCCTAAATCTATCGTCGGGCGTCAAAGTGGGTCGTACTACGCCTCCCTTAACATATCAGGCGAACTAGCAATTTCAAACACCTCCGACATTTAATACTAAATCTTTGTCAGACAAAATACGCACGACGGAACCACGTCTCTTACTATCAAATGAATGCAAGTCGAAAAACACAGTAAGTCTCTACCATTACAATACGTGAACTCAAAAATAAATATACGTGACGAACGATTCTCCACCTCGAACACAATCTCAGCCTGTGCACTGAAGTGTTAGGGAAGCAAATGAAAATTCCCAACACGCATTTACCATTTAATGGATGCCTTCAAAATAATAATCATCACTACCGCATTCGAAATTCTCAAATCACCTATCATCAATTCCAACTATTTTATCAATGACCTATCCAGTGAACAAATTCAATACAACACCAACCGTGTGTCCAAAGTGCTCTTTCATCCTTGAGGTCGCTCAGTATCTTATTATCCATACGGGCTTTACGTAACAAAATCACTGGACGTTTACTACCAAGACTTTAACATTTTACTAGAGTCGTTTTCACTTGGGATCTTTCTATAAATTTACGATGCTTCACACCATAGTCGTCTCAAATTCGGATTGATTGCGGAAAACAATACAGCCTGCCTCAACACAGCCTGTTTCCTAAATACTTCCTCTTCAAAAATATAGCTTGTCTCAAACTCCTTCTCCTCGCTTTATTCCAGCGGTATCACTTAAATCCGAGCTTCATTTCATCCATCTCTCTCTCATCTCCACATACATATAAATTCGTCGCTCTCAATCCCTTTTCCTTCAAGACCCTTTTTCATACTTCGATCCCCTGGTGAAAACGACAACCATTATTAAACACATCTCTTACTTTACTATTATTACGGCTTTCAGACCTCGAGAATCCAAGAGCACATAGCGATTTTTCGTATCATTGATATACACGATGACTCAAAAATTTCTTTCCCATTACTGACTGCGACTCTAACAAATTTCACCGAAATTATCTAAATATGCCTGCGATCCTTGTAAAAATAACTGGTTAAATGCAATTTAACATAGAAAAATTTCCTTATCCCGCGGTAGACATCATTATTATTAGTATTATTATTATTATTATTATTATTATTATTATTATCGACCAACATTTCTGAATTCAACTGACATCGGAGATTAAGATATTCGCCACGACTAATTTACACTTATAACGTTCCAAAAATCCACGCTTTGGATGATATCTCATCGAACATTCAACACAAAATTTTAAGCGTCGCATTTTACCGTTCTTGACATGAACTTTACACACTGAAATTTCCACACGCTGACCAAAAATTACAACACCTTTCGCCTGATAATTACGAATATCAACCCGACAATCATCTAGAAAATTTGTTGGGACAGAACAATAACTAACTAACTACAACATAATATAAAATAGACAGACCTGCACAATGGTGACATTCCCAGCATTCTGGTTACATCGTCGCCAACTGACCTCGGGCTTAGCCGCTCATTTTCACAGATAACATTTTCATTTCCAAAATCTCACTCATACAAACACTACCCTTCACACACACGATATTAAAATTACCACATGAATCAGGCACTTCCTCTGTAATTTGCACCACGAACTTCCCTCGTTCTGCAGTCGACTACAACTGTCTGATGCGTTCCCACAGTGGTTTCTCTCCGTTACTTCAATAAAAACAGGTGTTCAGCAGATAAAGGGAGCAGAACTACTCTGAATAGCTTCCCACAAACCCTCTTCACTTTCAAACGTACATGAGATGATATAAATAAAACTTGCCGTGTATATTTCAACCAGCCTACACCTTCCTAGTTCGTCGGCAAACGTTCAGAACCTTTCCAATCACTTTCTCTTCTTAACCAAGTATATGGACCTTAGCCACGGACATGTATTTAATTATTTGTCGGTCAATCTGGCGCGAATTTCCAATGACGACGGGCACAAGCTCCCGCGGCTTCAAGTTCCAGATCGACACTGAAAAATCTACGGTGGGGGTTTTTTTTTATAATCTCAGGAGGGACGCTATCCCCTCTATGAGGCTTGATTGTGTAATCTGCCAATTTTGCGTCTAATAGACCGATTTTGATGAGACTTGTCCCAGAACTCCGGACAGACTTGAACTTATGTTAGATGTTAAATTTATAATTTTTCTACACTCACAACAGGGGAAATAAATTATTTCTGCCCGTGCGTTTCGCGCGTTTTCTTCTTCCATTGACCTTGGCACGTGTATCTGGTTCGCTGATCTGACGCTAACATGTACTTAGGCTTAACTGCATTTAAGTTTTTCCCTGGTGTCTCTGTCTTCACGTAGGGTGTACGAATAATTTTGCTTATTTATTTCTTTATTTACTATATTGCCAAAATCCCTCGTTGTATAGAATTCCATGAATTTAATGAATTGTCGGGCACTCGAGTTCCACCGAGGTGTCCCGGCAATTCACGAGCTTGCCGTGAGTTCCTTCCCACGCGACATCGGGGCTCTTAGGAGCACAACATGGCTGCCGTCAAACATAAAAGTACTTTCTTAATACCAAATAAATATTGGAGAAAAAAAATATTTTTCTCACCGTAGAATTATGGGTTCAATACAAAACAGAACTTAGTTTAATTCCACCACTAGGATATTTTCTATCCATTTTACAAGAACATTACAGTTGTAACTTGGTTCAATAATCAAAGGCGAATTGGAACTTCTCTTCCTGATGCAAAGATATAGTATAGCATGCGCATTCCACCGTGCTTCCCCTGTCTCCTCCCGCTCACATACTAGATCTCTTTCCCCCTTCCGTACTCGCACGCTGCCAGATTAAAATTTTCGTGAACAATAGCCTTTACAATAATTACAGTACGTAAATAGCAAGGATTCGTGTCTCCGAACGGAAATTGATTCTAGCAGCGATGAAATACTAACGCGTACAGCTGATAAGAAGGAAGGAAGAGTGCGTGTTCGATATTTTGCGAGCGTAAATATTCATATACATGCACGGAGGTGGGGCAGCAGGCCTTTTTATACAATTTTAGGTTCGGCCAAGGACCGGGGCCCCTTGGCACACGGGGCCCGGGCCTGCAGCCCCTTTAGCCCCCCCCTTAATCCGGCCCTGAGAAAAATAACTAACGATGGAAGAAATCAGGAGGACATAAAATTCAAACTAGCACAAGCAAGGAAGGCCTTTCTTAATAAAATAAATGTGCTCATTTCGAACATTGATATAGGAATTAGAAGTAAGTTTTTGCAGAATTTCGTATGGAGCGTGGCATTTTAGGAACGTGAAACATGGATGATAACCAGTTCAGAAAGAAAAAAAACAGACGCTTTTGAAGTGTGCAATGCTAAAGGTGAACTGGGTAGATCGAGTCACGAGTGAAGAGATACTGAAGTGAGTTGGCTAAATTTGATGAGAAGAAGAGAGAGAATGATAGGACACATCTTAACACATCCAGGACTTGATTATTTGGGATTTTGAGGGAAGTGTGGGCTGTAAGATAGGTAAGGGTAGACAGGGATGGATGATTATGACAAATAGATTGGAACAGATTTACGATGCAGTAGTTATATAGAAATATGAAGGTTACCACAGGATAGGGTAACGTGGAAGGCTACATCAAACCAATCTATGGACTGATGACTCAAACAACATCGATATATATTCCATGTAGGATATCTTACCGATGTGCTATGGAGTGTCATAGAATTATTGTATTATGACACCTTTAAGACTTCATTGTGCCTGGAGCACAATAATTATCCCGGAATGATACTGAGAGGTTAAGAAGTATTAATTTGGCACTCAGTAGAGTGGCCCACTGGAATGATAAGAATTCATAATTTATCTTCTTCTAAAACACTAGGTAACCTTCAATGGTATACCCTACTGATGCCACTTTGTTAAGAAGTGGATGAGGTAAATGATTAACTAGAGCCTTAGCTGTGTAATTATTAGACCTCGGATTTTTAGGTGCCTAAAATAGGCTTTCAAAAATGAAAAATAGGGTTCTAAAATATATATTTTAGTCAGCTTCCATTTTATATATTTGAATAGGCATCAATTAAAATACCATGTTAATTTTGCTAAATTGATAATAATTCGTTAGGGGGAAATATAAATCACACTTCACTCACTTCTTTTCTGCAATTGTTACAGAATATAATTTTACCACTCGATGTGAAAAGGGGAAACTCCTGTAACCGCTGTTTAATTAATGAGGACTTGGAAGCTGACACTTTCGGCATACTTCATACACTGACCTAACGGAAACACTGCAATGTTTTAATAGAATAAAATGGAGAGTTGTTTCCAACAATGGACACCGTCTGCAGCCTCGTGACACATAGACTACGCGCGTCTTTACTGCAGGAGGTTCTTGAAGACCACAGGGGAGTTTGGTTTAAGATTTTGTTTGTAAAATATTTCAAGAATATACTGCTCAAGATATTGAAAAAGTGTCAGTTTCATGGAATAACATTAAATTATTTTAATCAATTTACTGATAAAAAGTAGGAATGATAGGAATATAGAAATTATCTCTTCAGGAGCAAAATAGATTTTGCCTAAAATCCGAGGCCATGAACAACGATCTTACTTGATATCATACGTGGTGTTTAATAATGCTGATCACGAAAATTATGACTTCCGTAATGCCATTTAATCAAAATTAGGGTGCAAGAATATGTTCTACGTAAGTAGTAGTGTTGTCTGTCTTGTGCGATCTTCCTGTTAAGAGATTCTTCATTTAATTGTGAAGTTAAATTAGTGCCAAGGTCAACAGCCATCTTTATTTTATTGCTTGGCATTGATTACACATTGTTCTTCTCGAGGCAGACTAACTTAAACGTTACCAAATCTTGGAAGTTATAACGCACTACCATCTGGCGGAATTCGCATTAGTTACATCTGACATCATCATATGGAGTGGGTATATCTACCCGTTTGTATATTCTACGTACCTCGTATACATTATATTTACAATGTTTTTCTTTTCAATATTAGCACGTCCAATCTATCTTATATTCTCAAAATTATCATTGATCCAGCGCTAAGAATACTTACAGCTCCGATATCTACCTTAATAACTCTATGAAAACAAAATAATATTCATCTCTTGCCACGTTCAAATAAATATAATGAATTAAAATGCCCAACGTTGATTCACAGTCTGGTGACGAAATTCCATGTCCTATCTGTAATAAATGTTGTAAGTCTACGTTAGGAGTTAATATTCACATAGGAAAAGCTCACCCTGAGAAAAGGAGAAATAAACTCTCAACACAATATGCTAATACCGGTAACATGAATGTTGAGGAAAGCTTACTGTTGACAGAAGTCGCTGTGGTCGCTGATCATGAAAATGAAAATATTAATCCTATGAAAAATTGGGAGGATAGGATTTCAAACATTATGCAAAACGGTGATGCTAATCAGCTGGAATCTTTTACTTCTGAGGTTATGCAGTTCTTTGCTGATCAGGTAAATGAATTACCTGGCCCTCAACATCCTGCTGTTAGATTTTACAAAAGTAGAAAATTACAAAATAATCGTAAATATGACCATAAAACCTCTAGTAACCCACAGCGGAGGTCTAAAAGGCAACGAGAGAAAAACAGAGAGCGTTATGCCTACGAGGTAGCCCAATATCATTTCTATAATCAGAGGCGGAAAATTGCTCGCAAAATTTTGAACAAAACTAATAAGGCCCATTCTTGTAAAATCCCAATAACTACGATTTCGGATCATTTTGAAAAGACTTTTGGTACCGAAAATAACAATTCTCCTCTTTTTATTATGGAAAATAGCAATGACTTACCTGCTGATATTAATATTTCAGTAGATGATGTCCATAAAGCATTATACAACATTCAAGTTGACACCTCACCAGGCCCAGATCATATTACAGTTCGTGTATTAAGGCACCTCAAGGCTACAAAATTTCTGACGTTACTCATCAACACGATGCTTCATTTTTTCTACGTACCTACAAAACTCAAAATGACCAGAACAATTTTAATACATAAGGGTGGAGACATAAATGATATTAAAGAATGGAGACCTATAACCATATATTCGGTGATTAGGAGAATAACTGAACGAGTACTAGATATGAGACTGCGTTCATATGTCACACTAAGTCCTCACCAGCGTGGCTTCGTGCCATTACCTGGAACTCATGTCAACGCTTCCCTCGTGAATGGTTGCCTCCAAGATGCGAAACGCAACAAAAAGGATTGTTGCATCATTTTTTTAGATGTCACAAAAGCATTTGACTCTATCGGACATGAACATATCAAACGATCTCTTCGACAATCTGAAATTCCTCCTAACTTATGTAGATTAATTGAAGCATTTCTTACAAAGAACACAATTCAAGTAGAAGCTGATAATAAGAAATCAAAACCCATTGAAATTAAGTGTGGCGTAGCTCAAGGGTCCCCTATCTCACCACTGCTGTTCAATTTAGCAATCAATACTGTAATACAAAATCTCACCGACCATGACATATGCCAACGTTATGGCTATACTTTATCTGATGATCTACCGCCGTTATCCTCATTTGCTTTCGCAGATGACCTAGTCATACTCAGCAAAACTGAAAATGATGCTACTACCGTGTTAAATTTAGCTGAAAGCAGCTTTGCAGAAATTGGTTTACATATCCATCCTCATAAAAGCAAGTCTATAATCCTGAAGAAAGGAAAATTAACTGAAGGAAACGTCACTACACTTGAGGGATCAACAATCCCATCGATAAAAACACACAATGAACGAATCAAGTATTTAGGAATTGACTTCAACAGTGAAATTTCTCTTGACAAACATAAACTAATAAGCACAATAACTTCTGACTTAAATAATCTGGTAAAAACAAAGCTTCTAAAACCAGAGCAAAAGATCAAGATTATTAACGAGTTTGTTTGGCCGGGTTTGATCTATCCTCTACAATGTGCCCCTCTGACACAACTATCAAACACTTTTCTTAAAGATCTGGACAAAATTATAAGAAATTCCGTAAAAGAAATAATGATGCTGCCAGATGATACTCCAAATTCGATGCTGTATAGTGCAAGGAAGGTCAGAGGGATGGGATTAATTTGCGCAGAATGGGAAGCCAATATACAGCATTACAATATATGTAATCGCTTACTCCATGTTCAGGACGTACATCTACCATACGTAAGGAAGTTACCTGAAGAACAAGATATGGCACTCCACAGACTTGACATAAAAAAGAAAGTCTTCCTTCAAAGACTGACGGAAGAAAACTACGTGAAATTATGAGAAATCGATCCTTGCAGTCGTGGTGCCAGCTACCACATAAAGGAAAAGGAGTAGTGTTATATTCAGACTGCCCGAAAGCAAACTCCTAGATGACTCATAAATCACCTCTGTCCTCTTCTGAATACATAAACGCAGTGAAGATGACATGCAACCTCACCGCAGTCAGGTCGGTTCCCGGTAGGTCATTCAACACAACCCGTTGCCGCCAAAATGGCTGCAACGAGACAGAAACCCTTGGACATGTGTTGGGATTCTGCCGGAGTACTGAGCTAATGCGCAACCATCGCCACCATCGTGTAAGAACGTCGATTGCTCGAGGCTTGAGACAGCGTGGATGGGAGGTGCACGAGGAGGTTCACTGCATCTCTACTGATGACTCTAATCGGAGGGCGGACATCGTAGCCATCAACAGAGAGGACATGAAAGCGATGGTCTTAGATCCCACCATTCGCTTTGAAAGAGACCTTAATCAGGCTCGGGATGTGGACCTAGAAAAGCAAGCTATTTATGTTCCGTGCTTGCCTTACCTTTCATCTAAGTATAAAATACCTATTGATCGGTGGATTGTCACAGGCCTGCTTTTCGGAGCAAGAGGCACCCTCCCTAGTCAGACATCGAACTTCCTACAAAATTTGAAAGTTCCATTCTGCGAGTTAGAAAAAATAGTAATACAGATACTGAGGGACTCGCTGCAAATCATTCATTTCCACCTATACCTGAGAACGTGAGTTACATTCCTCCCCCACTAACCGTGGAAAAAAAAGAAGATAACAGCATTAACGTTTAAATGTTCATCTTTTGATATTTTTAAACCATTGAAATTGAAAATGTATTCCGGATCCAAATGGTCACCCTCATTGGAGGACGGATGATTTATTTCTTTAATAAATCTCTCCCCCTACCTGAGTTTAGTATCGACCTGATTGAAGAACATCATGTGTCTTAGCTTCTGTACTCCACCATCTCCACGTCAAGTCCATGTTAAAGTTAGAATGGGATACACCAATTGTACGAGAAGTCGGAGTAGGAGGAGGAGAATGAGCACTGTTACTCCTCTGCTGCCGCTGTTCGTTTCCTGTTACAGCTAATACAATACAGGTAAGTACAAAAATGTGGTTGAAGTAATATTTATAATATGCTCTATTGGCCTTGCCACGTATCTCAGGTTGTAAACACATCGAGCGTACGCGCCTTAATAGAGATCTCAGTGTAGATTAGTTAAATAATATGAAACAGTTGTTCGTGGTTTAATCAGCAGATCACATGATATACCTCACAACAACTTACTAAAGATCCTAATTTGTGCTTTGTACATGGAATTAGCAAAGAAAGCGAGTAGCGATAGTTTAACTGTTCTACCCGCACTACTTTTAAAACCTCAGGTGTATGCCAGTCTACCACAAAATTAACAAAGCACCGCTCAAGAACCGAAGAGAGTGTGCGGTGTTCCACTGTATCATCATCATCATCATCATCATCATCATCATCTGTTTACCCTCAAGGTTCGGTTCTTCCCTCGGACTTAGCGAGGGATCCCACCTCTACCGCCTCAAGGGCAGTGTCCTGGAGCTTCAGACTCTTGGTCGGGGGATACAACTGGGGAGTATGACCAGTACCTCTCCAAGGCGGCCTCACCTGCTATGCTGAACAGGGGCCTTGTGGAGGGATGGGAAGATTGGAAGGGAGAGGCAAGGAAGAGGGAAGGAAGCGGCCGTGGCCTTAAGTTAGGTACCATCCCGGCATTCGCCTGGAGGAGAAGTGGGAAACCACGGAAAACCACTTCCAGGATGGCTGAGTTGGGAATCGAACCCACCTCTACTCAGTTGACCTCCCGAGGCTGAGTGGACCCCGTTCCAGCCCTCGTACCACTTTTCAAATTTCGTGGCAGAGCCGGGAATCTAACCCGGGCCTCCGGGGGTGGCAGCTAATCACGCTAACCACTACACCACAGAGGCGGACGTTCCACTGTATACCGAACATTATAGAACGCCAATTTCTGCTGGAGCAATTCCTAGATCGTTTCTTCCGAAATGACTTATTTTGTCTGACAGGACTAGTCTATACATGGTGTATCAAAACTATACCGGCAAAAGATCCGGGGATGCTCTTCGTGCTATGTCATGAACGATGGTACAATAGAATTGGCGGAGAAAATGTTTGTTTTCAAGAAAATGAGATTAATTTGTTACTTCCGAGCGAGCGATTCAAATTGACGACCTCGGCGTAACTGCTATGCTAGAGAGCCAGCCACTGCGTGTTGCAGAGGAGGGAAGGGAGGGGAAGTGGGAGACAGAGGTAATGCGTGACACACCATACATCCTGAACAGAGTCAATAGGTCACTGCTACACCGTTCTGAACTGTGCATCGAAGTAGGACGGGGGAGGGAGGCATATTGAACATCTACTGTAATCAAACCATTGGGCATATTGATTTCTTCGTTCAGTACTTCATTCCATTTGCAATGGTGTGAGTGAAGGAATACACAATAGCGAGGCGGCAGCGTTGCATATTCGAGCATGTCGAATAATAAAATATGTTATTGCGTCCAACTGAGGAGAGGAGAAACGACAAGTGTGTCTTAATTAACGTGTGTTCTTGTGCTGTGTGCGCAGTTACGGCTGTTCAATAAACGAACTGTGTATATTGCCTGTAAGAGACAAAGACTACCCTGTGCGACCCGAACGAGGAAACTTGTGCATACGCGCGGAGCATTATCTCTGTCTCCATCATACACCCCACTTCCCCTCCCTGCCCTTCTCTTCTCTTCTCTTCCCTGAAGCACGGCAGCGGCTTGTGCTCTGACATAGCAAATACGACGAGTATATGAAGTTACTGGAAGTAACAATACAACCTCATTCTCTCCAAAAGAAAAATTTTCTCCGCCAATCCAATTCCACCATCGTTCTTAAAATAACACAAAGGGCATCACTGACTTTTGTTGGTATATTTCTGATACACCCTGTAGAGTCGTACATGCCCGTTATTTATGGAAGTCACATATAAGGTATTTTGTACGTACACATATTATGAAGTCTACGGGAGTTTCTACTGAATCTATTCTCGAAGGAGAAACATAACTCTTTTTTTTTGCCATAATTGAGATGTGATAAACTATATGTACAGTACCAGATGCTTTAAACCATCCTGGATGAGGCTCATGGTTTATCCTACTCACGGAATACCTTCACCCTATAAGGTTAAATGTTTAGGCTCACAATTCTTAAAGCATGACTTGACAACGTATATGCAATTCAATTAGTCTTTTCTCAAGTCATACAAGTTGATACATATCAAACACGTCCTAAACACACAGCCAGACTATTCTAATGTTACAATATATGATCTTCTAACAATGTATCAATGAGGGTTAGAATATTTATCGGATATAAACAGCCAGTGCAAAAAGCTGCTATTTTTATAAGAGACGGGGAGTTATAATGTTTATCTACCCATAAATACGATATTTTAATAATTCATGATTTGAAAGTAGCAGCAGCGCGATTGTCAAGAGGAGCAGACTGTCTTGCTGGAGAATAAAGCAGCAGGCCCTACATAAGGAAGGAACTTGTGCACCTGCGTAGCGGGGTGTCACGTCGCACTTAGACCTTGCTCGCGAGGGGCACTGACTTTGCTTTGTAAAATATGACGCACGTAAAACTGCGTCAGTACTCCACAACTAGGAAAGCAGGAGAAAGAAATCTTGGCATGTATCGGGGAATCACATATGAAAGAAAATCAGCCCATAGTAGAAGATGTGATGGATGTCATCGCTGTCAAGGCGCTTAGAATTCAAGAAAATATTTCTTGCTCAGAGCTTTATTAACTTTTGCTCTCCCTCTATTTCTAGCCAGCCTCATATTTGTTGCCTTTAAAGTTGCACTAACATAAAGTTTTCAACAGCACTAGGATAGTAAAAGGCTAGGACAGAAAGGTGCCTTAAGGGGAAGGTATGTTGCTTTTTATCCGCTAACCCTCCATGGTTGTTTCTTCCCTCGGACTCAGCGAGGGATCCCACCTCAACCCCTCAAGGACAGTGTCCTGGAACGAGAGACTTCGGGTCGGGTTGCGGGAGGATGTAACTTGGGAGGCGGACTAGTACCTCGCCCAGGCGGCCCCACCTGCTATGCTGAACAGGGGCCTTGTGAGGGGATGGAAAGGTTGGAAAGGATAGGCAAGGAAGAGGAAAGGAAGCGGCTGTGGCCTTAATTTAAGTAATATCCCGGCACTTGCCTGGAGGAGAAGTGGAAAACCACGGAAAAGTACTTCAAGGAAGGCTGAGGTGGGAATTGAACCCCTATCTACTCAGTTGACCTCCCGAGGCTGAGTGGACCCCGTTTTAGCCCTCGTACTACTTTTCAAATTTCGTGGCAGAGCTGGGAATGGAACTTCACTCTCCGGAGGTGGCAGCTAATCCCACTAACCACTGCACCACAGAGGCGGACTGGTTTACACTTACGGGTAAAATATAATTTCATTAACTTATTTTTTTTTTCTTATAGGATATTGATTCTTCATGGAATGAAAACATGGGGCAAACAGTGCCCCACAGAAATTTCTTTTCGCTGCCTTCTTATGTTGATACTGTCTGTGAACGGCATATGGCGTGACTTCTCTGTGGAGGGAGTCAGCATTGGAATATATCCATTTGTTCCTGTGCAGAGCTTTGATTCAGTGGTCTGTGGTAGCATTGGGCCATGCAGCATCCAAAGTTTCCGTTTATGTTAGTTTGTTGTTCTTCCAAGGATTGTTCCTCCGGGAAGGACCATAAAGGATTTGTTTTGTATGAATTCTTCTATACTTATAGGTTAATAATATGACTGGGAATGATGATAATTGGATTCGAGATTAATTCATAAAATCAGACCAAGACGGAGCACCACACACTTCCATTGAACACGAGGACGCTGAGATGTAAGACTACAAGGAGGAGGACTGCTCATATGTTCCCGGGACATTTTAGATGAAAGGAAAGAACGGTCACCGACGGGCATCCAAGTCTCATATGAAAGCTGGAAGAGCACCGAAGGGTGACCATGTGTTCATTAGACCCGGTCCTAAAGGCCATACTAAACTCCTGAAAACAACATCCGATTGTTTTGGAATTGTTTATCGATGATGGTAGCCGGCCCCGTGGTGTAGGGGTAGCGTGCCTGCCTCTTACCCGGAGGCCCCGGGTTCGATTCCCGGCCAGGTCAGGGATTTTTACCTGTATCTGAGGGCTGGTTCGAGGTCCACTCAGCCTACGTGATTAGAATTCAGGAGCTATCTGACGGTGAGATAGCGGCCCCGGTCTAGAAAGCCAAGAATAACGGCCGAGAGGATTCGTTGTGCTGACCACACAACACCTCGTAATCTGCAGGCCTTCAGGCTGAGCAGCGGTCGCTTGGTAGGCCAAGGCCCTTCAAGGGCTGTAGTGCCATGGGGTTTAGTTTTTTTGGTTTGTTGTCGATGATGGTATGTTGGATAATATACCTCATTTCACCAAAAAGGAAATCATTCCACAGCAGAATAAATATGAGCTGGCCACCTTTATAACGGAGATACCTATGCATATTTTGATTTTATTACTGTTGAAATTACGAATTTTGAAAATAATATTTCGTGAATTTCGTTAAGTAGCACTCTCGTAAGTGTTATAGTGTATTTAATTAGTAATACAGCAAACTGCTTCTCGCATATTGTCATTTGAAATATGGGGTACTCACTGCCCCATGTTTCAGTTTATGACCTGAATAACCTACGTTTCGAATCCAGAGTTAATAAACATTTATTTCCACTACTTGAAATTGTATAATTGTGCATGCTCATGTATGCCACCTGCTATTACGTGGTCAAGGATAGCGTTGGTGGTAATTGGTGGCGATAAGTGGAAACACAGGTCGACTTCGTTGAATAAATATAGATCGACATAAGAAAGTATGTGCATTTTTTACCTTCATTTAAAGATTAACTGCTCTAAAAGGTACAGCATATCGACAAACGGTCTGTACGATAAAACGCCACATATAACGGTCTAATTGACTGGTCTTATGATATTTTATCGTATATCATCTATTTATGGGTAAGATTGAATCAGAAAAGCTGAATAGGGTGAAATTTGGGTCAGCTTTTCTCACATTGCATTACTATTCGGATACATCTGTGACAGCTAGAAACATATAATTTGGCTCACATATAGCCACTGGGTGTGCCAATGTTCGCGTAGAATTTGATGATCCTACCTTTTGGATAAGTGAATCAAACTACCAATTATACGTGCAAAAATTGCAAAATGTACGTACAATACAGAAATAGAGCCAAATTTGACGTATAAGGGATAGAGTTACGACAAAAAGTCATCGGATCAAAGTTGTAGATCACTCCAAATTGAACAGAGATTGTGCCATCCGTCACTATTCATCTCAGCGACTCCGAAATCTATGGATTCGACACTGTTTTTAAATATCACTCCCCCTCGTCCCTCCCCCACACTTCAAAGGGGCCTGAAATTGGATTAAATAATCCGGAGTGTTACTATTCATCTCAGCGACCCCAGAATCAATGGATTCGACATTAATCTCGATTTTTTATATATCACTCGCCCCCCATCTCGAAGGGGGCTGAACTCGGACTTTTAAAACATCCGGAGTGTCACTGTTCATCTCAGCGAACCCGAAAACTATGTATTAGACACTACTTTCGATTACTTTTATATATAACCCACTGACTCCCCACCCCTAATGGTGCTAGGGATTGCTTACCCCCACAGTGCCCTTCTCCAGATAATGTGTTATGAGTGTACCAAGTTTCGTTGGTTTTGCTCCAGTGTTTTAGGAGATGTGTCATTTACACACACACACACACACACACATGCATGCATGCATTTTTACATATTGTGCCCTTTCCACTTGCATAATGGGTGCAATATATAGATGTAATTTAATTCCATAATCAATTGTATGTAATTAGGAACCTTAAAATTATGTAGTTTGTACAATACAGCACATATAAGATGGTTTTTCATAATAGCAGGCTTCATAACCTAAGCTGCGCCATATACGATAAATAAAATAAATAAATAAATAAATAAACAAACAAATAAATAAATAAATAAATAAATAAATAAATAAGTAAATAAATAAATAAATAAATAAATAAAAACTATTCGGTTTGCGAGGCCTAAGGAGTCTTTCATTTTCACGCCCATGGTGGCCATTCCATTTTTATTCTTCCAGCACATTCATTCAGTAAATCTCGTTGTAATTCCCCTTAAAATAATATTCGCCGCCATCATCGTTAGTCTCTGGACTAACTTCATCCCTTCTATACACTTCATATAACTGGACCACCGGCGCCAGTTCATCAACAGAGCTTCATACAACGTGATACAAATGTACTTTAATCCCTTCGTTACGAAATCCCCCCTATGATTATTTTCATTTGTTCGCACCAGCAGTTAGTCTCGCTAATTTCGTGTCTATTAGCCTAACTCAATGTTATGCACTTCATAACACTATTTCATTCAAGCTTCATTGGCATACACCGTAGACTGTCTGAGAATAGTGCAACGTCCGCCTGATCACCTGCTTTCTTTCAGAATTAGATGATGAATAGACAAGTAAGTTAATTAAATGTGTAACTGCACCCAGTTACACAACTCCTACATAGAGTACACGCAAAATATCTAGTAATGACGTACATGGGATTTGTTTGGGGTGCAATTTGGTAAAATGATCCATTAAGACATCACACACTCGAAATAAAATTTCGACGTATTACATCATGTCCAGTACATGCAGAGTATCCTTGAAAAAAAGAGGAGGCAACACGCAACAAACGATGGTGAAAAGATCCTATAAACATTGGTGTCAAACCTAATATCTTCGGAGTTACGTTCTCTAACACTACCATTTTTGACGTTCTCTTCACAACATGTGCTCGATCTGACCACCACCCATTGCAATGTAGCCTTCCACCCTACGTCGTATGGATTCACGCGTTCATTGGAACACCCCTGGCTGTTAGCAGATGCATCAAAAGCATTGAACACGCGTCCTCGTAGTGTATACATATCATTTATGGGGACATCGTACACCATAACATTTCCCCAAAGCCAAAAATCTAAAGGGTTAAGTTCAGGCGAATGGACAGGCCAAGGTATTGAGCCTCTCTGACCTATCCATCTTTCATGTAACACACGAATTAGGCGTCACCTAACACTACGATGAAAATGGGGTGGTGCTCTATTCATGTACCACATTTACAGCCGTTTACGACCAATGAATATGTAGGAACGTATTTCCGTCTTTTGTTGCATACGACCCTCCGTGAATTATTGGAACATCGTGATCATTAATAGCAGTGGTAGAGGACCATAACTCCGAAGATGTTGGGTGTGTGACCAATGTTTAAAGGACCTTTTCTCCTTCGTTTGTTGTGTGCTGCCTACTCTGTAAATATTGGAAACGTTTTCAAGGACATCTTGTATAGTACACATTAAACAGACGTTAAGTGCAGAACACAAATGGCCAACCAGGCACCAGAGGCTCCGAACCCACAAACTCCTGATTTTGCGTCGGTTGCTCTATCCAATTAAGCAATGGTGGCCTAGTTCATATATGTTCTGTTGGAAAGGATCTAAGCTACACTACTGCTATCACACAGGAAAGTGCGTGCTAGTCACCCGTTGTGGGCCTAGTAAATGAATATGAATAATACGTTGCAACGTGATCTTGAAAATTAAACATTCAAAGACATCATACACTTTAAGGTATAGATGGGAGCTCAAGAGAAGAGTTTCGCTAGGAATGTGGTCGGGAATGCGTTAGACCTCGCTTCTCCCCTCGTCCCTGGCTTCTCTTCACAAAGCTAGTGTATGTACTTGCGTTTCTGAAAACGTTCGCTCTCTCAGTCGCAGTGTCCTCAGGTGGTCACTTCCTGCAAGGCACTCGATGTATTTTTGTATATCGGAGGTGGGTAATATTATTCATCTATTAACAGACTACATCTGACCAGCGAAATATTAAGACAAGACAGTTTCCAACTAATGGGTTATTTTCCACTGACACTGGGAATTTATGCCATCTTCAATATTAGATTTTATCACGGGCAGAGTCCATCCTCAAGGTGCAAATCGAAAGAGCTTCTGTTGTTATTTTAATTTTAATATATATATATATATATACTGTATTAATTGTTATATTTTTTTTTTACATATTTTTACAAAATGATCGCCAACGTCCGATGAAGGTTACAGTACTAGAAGAAGGAGATATTTATTTCCTATATTTCAAATGTAGTAGGCCTAAGTTACACGAAGCGAGCTACAGGCAGGTCAGTTTCGTTCGTCAGTGTGCCGAGTTACTAATGCATTCTCTCTCACACACATGTTCCGGCGTGTTCGCTAGGTGAAGAAAATAATAACAATAATAATAATAATAATAATAATAATAATAATAATAATAATAATAATGATGAACAAGATTGAATATGTGCGCGTTTAACAATTTTATGATTACGATCCAATCAGGCAACTCATCCAGACATTCAGCCACTCAGTTATTTTATAATGTCTATTGTAAGCTAAGGAGAAATCTGTTCGGACTCTTAAAAATCTTACACTAATTAATAATAGGAGTACCGGTAAGGTACATGTTGTCCTACAAAATATAATACTGTTAATGTCTAGGACAAAGAGAAATAAAAAGAAATAAAACTTACAAAACTGCAATTTCGCGATTAGGAGTAATTATAATGTTTAATGTAGTAATAGATACAAGAAAAGCATTCGTATCAAAAATAGCAATTAATGATTACTCTGTCCCCAGTTCCAGGCGATCGCGAACTCGGGGATGGGAGTATTCTCTTCCACTATTCTGTATAATAATGTTCTCGCTTGTGCGAAACAAATTCTGTGCCGCAAGGGATACTTTAAGTGTCGATAAAGCTGTCGACACGACGCTGACGTAGTTCAGCGCCTTCAGAAAGCTCAGAAAGCCAGTGCTGTACCGTCTGAAATGGGTGAGAGAGGAAGGAATTTATTCATTATTCGACGAGTTAGTTTACTGAAGAACTCAATTTTATAGAATTTTATTTAATCACAAAATATTTAAAAATACTGTAGGCCTAATTAGCTTGATCAATCCTTGTGTCTCTATGTCACTTTTCTTGATAGACAAAACTATGAAATAAAATAACATTTAAAACAATAGACTGTAGGCCTAATTAACTTCATCAATCCTTGTGTCCCTATGTCACGTTTCTTGATAGACAAAACTATGAAATAAAATAACATTTAAAACAATAGACTGTAGGCCTAATTAGCTTCATCAATCCTTGTGTCCCTATGTCACTTTTCTTGATAGACAAAACTATGAAATAAAATAACATTTAAAACAATATACTGTAGGCCTAATTAGCTTGATCAATCCCTGTGTCTCTATGTCACTTTTCTTGATAGACAAAACTATGAAATAAAATAACATTTAAAAACAATAGACTGTAGACCAAATTAGCTCCATCAATCCTTGTGTCTCTATATCACATTTATTGATGATACACTAAACTATGAAATAAAATAACATTTAAAATAATAGACTATAGGCCTAAATTAGTTGATCACATGATTCATTAGAGTCACTATCCAGAGATATGATGCATTCTTCGAGCGCGTCTTCCATCAGTCCATCGTTGTGCCAGTACTCTTCCTCACTGTTACGAACGTGGGAACAATATCCTTCCCAGTCTTCTTTGCTAATAGAAGAAATTGCAGTTCTCATTACGGCTTCGAGCTTTGTCATGGAAATGTCCCCGGTAACATTGCTTTCCCGTACAATCCTCTTTGCCTTCGCCCAAGCCAGTTCAATGGCATTAAACTCGCACATGTAACGTAAATGTTTTATAACACAGTTATGTAAGCCTCAATATATAAATCGTTGTTCATCATTTAAAAGGTCAACACTACCGAACTGTTCGACTGGCCACTTGTATCATCAGAGGGAGACTGGCTGCTGGCTGACGATACTTTTAGGAAGAGCCATAGCCGAGACGACTGAGAGAGAAAGCTGCTCCCCCGTGTCCCACCTCACGTCCCGCTGGTCTTCTCTTCAGCTCGCATCTATAACAGTAGTTCAGTCGCAAGATAAGACTTACTTACTTCAATAGTAATATGATAATTTTTGTGCGGTTTTAAACAGAACACGCTGTATAGCAGGCATCGACAACAAACCCCTGGGTGGATTGGGGCTGTAGAATAGCACTCCCTCTCGTAAGACGAGACTGAAGGGCTCTGAACTGAGTAGCGTGGGTTGGCGACCACGGGGTCCTTAGCAGATTCCTTGCATTGCTTCCAGTTACTTGTGCCAGACTCCTCACTCTCATCAATCCTGTCGGACCTCCCTTGGTCAACTCTTGTTCTTTTCCGAGCCCGACACTATTAGAGTCGTCGAGAGCCAGGGAGCCTTTCATTTTCACGTCCTTCGTGGCTCTTGTGTTTCTTTGGTCAATACCTTCCGTTTTCGAAGAGTCGTATCCCTTCCTTTATTTATCTCTGATTAGTGTTATACAGAGGATGGTTCCCTTTGTTGTACTTACTCTTAATACAACAACCACCACCACCACCACCACCACCACCGCATCGACAGCAAAGGAACTTGAGACAATGATCAAATGAAAACATAAGAAAACCGCGGCACGCCTGCCGTTACTACACTGACAGTCCTCGGCGTGACTCTACGTATGGTACTGAACAGGAATACCGCAGTTTGCACTAAGAAAAAATTATATCCGTTTCTTAATCATCGTTATCCGATCGATTACATTAGCAGTTTGCCTTTTTCTACTACTACGAGCGATAATGTATGTCAATGCATCGTTTCACTTAAGCACCACTACGAGCGCTAATGTGAGTCAGTGCATTGTTTCAATTAAGCACCACTACGAGCGCTAATGTGAGTCAGTGCATTGTTTCAATTAAGCACCACTACGAGCGCTAATGTGAGTCACTGCATTGTTTCAATTAACCACCACAACGAGCGCTAATGTGAGTCAATGCAGAGTTTCACTTAAGCCCCATAAAATTACATTCGATGTGAACATTTTTTCAAAAATCTATAAACGCCTCAAGGTAAAGAACCAAGGAACACATTAGAGAAAGTATTATGTAAATAAGTTAATTTCGTTAGAATTTGAATCAAAAAGAAAAGTAGTGAAGAAATAAGCGATTTTAGGCATTTTCTCCGGAACTGCACTTAGGCCGGAGGACAGATTCGAAATTTGCTTTTTTAGTTTGATAGATATATCCAAGACGAACAATTTGAAATATTTCCTAGCCTTTTAGCCTTTTAACTTTCGGCACAATTGAGGAAATTGCTTAATTTTACGTTTTTCGTAGTATGGGGACCCCTACTTTGTCTATTAAGAAATGTGTTCAACTCAAAGAAAAGAGGCAAATAAATGTCCTTTATTGTCCTTCAAATTAACCACCATCCCCTACAACGTAAATTTGACAACTACTGTAAAATGACAGCGAAGGCCTTTTTAGCAATCGATCGCAGAACGGCTGTCACACGATCTTGGAGGACGCCTCGGCCGCAAAACATTCGCCTTTCATGACTCTCTTCAGGCGGAGAAACAGGAAGACGTCCACAGGTGCACGATCAGGTTAGTGAGGGGAATGTTGAAGAAAATAGACACGCCGCGCTGAGTCAAAACATGGCGCACACGAGTCGTACTGTGCGCAAGGACATTTTCTACAGAAGTCTTCCCACCCGTAAATTTTCACCATCATTGCATGAGTCTCTGCCGTCGTTTTCCCCAATTTTTTGCAGACTATGATGTTCATGCGTTGCTCCATTGCACTTTGACACTACATCTCACAATAACTACGTTCTACTGGTCATGGGTAAAAGGGGTATGATGTTTTGTGCCCGCATTATTGAGAAACGCAACAAAAGTCATTCGAAGCGATTTTCAGATACCTTAACAAATTTCTGATTAAGAAAATAGTGATTCCATTTCTGCGAATTGCAGCGAATTAGAGCGATAAGGCCAGTTTAAAGCGAAATTCAATTATTTTGCAATAAGTGCAAAACTATAGCGAAATTCATGGAATGTAACGAGTTTGAAGTTGTGTTCCAATATTACGTGCATGAAGGGAAACTGAAGACAGAACAAGGATTTCTCAGTTCGAAAATATACCTGTTTTTGATTCAATATTCTAGGGAATGCCTTAATTTCGTGTGGCTATTGCTAGGCTGATGCATCCACTGTAAGGCAGACCCTCCGACGAGGATTGGCGTCATATGCTGTGTGTAGGAAGCTGCGTGTAATTGAGGTGAAATATTATGTTATATGAGGTGTGTGAGTTGTAGTGATGTTGCGGACAGCACAAATATCCATTCCCCAAGATTGGAGAATTAACCATTCAAGGTTACAGTTTCCGACCCTGCCGAGAATCAAACCGGGGCTCTGAACCGAACGCTACTATGCTCACCATTAAACCAAGGAGCCAGAGAAATGGCCATATAGGGCAAAGGCCAAGCCCATACGGGGTGGAAGGATAATTTATTATGTAATATTGCTTAGATTAAACTGTAATCCTAATCAAGATCACATAAGGAATAAGGAATTATTATCAATATTGTTTCTATTTATATATCCATCTTTCACATAAATCCTGCACAAGTCACACGAATGGAACGTTTATGAATAATTTCAGAAAATGCTTGAAGCAAAATTCAAGCTATGGGGAAAGATTTACTTCGCGAAATAACGCGAAAAATTGCTTCCATTTCAAGCTCAAACTTCGCAACATCTTCATAGCGTTACTCCTTTGTCGGAAATCACCCAGGAAAAATCGAGCTGCTGTTCTTTGAATATTTTCCAGCTCTCGGATCAAGTAATCCTGGTGAGGCTCCCATACACTGAAACCATACTCTACTCTAACTGGGGTCTTCCCAGAGACGTGTATGCCTTCTCCTTTACATCCCTACTACAAAACAACCCCTGAAAACCTTCGTAACTATGTGCAGAAATTGGTAACCTTTATTTACAATTATCACTCCAATGAAGATCTTTCCTTATATTAACACCTATGTACTTACAGTGATCCCTAGAAGGAACTTCCTCCCCATCAACGCAGTAATTATAAGTGAGAGGAATTTTCGTATTAATGAAACTCACTTTTAACCCCGTTTATCATCATACCATTAACTGCTGCCTATCTCACAACATGGTCGAGGTCCTTTTCAATTTTTTTTTTCTAGTTGCTTTACGTCGCACCGGCACAGATAGGTCTTATGGCGACGATGGGACAGGGAAGGGCTAGGTGTGGGGAGGAATCGGCCGTGGTCTTAATTAAGGTACAGCCCCAACATTTGCCTGATGTGAAAATGGGAAACCACGGAAAGTCATCTTCAGGGCTGCCGGCAGTGGGGTTCGAACCTACTATCTCCCGAATACTGGATACTGGCCGCACTTAAGCGACTTTTCCATTTGCTCACAATCTTGTAACTTATATATTGCTCTATACAGTATAATATCATAATTTCGCGAAACAGTGCATATATGAAGGAGAAATATTTATGCCTCTATCCATGGGTGCACCTTTCCACTTTTCCTCAATAACTGGCTGAATTTACCGAGCGGTTAGGGCCGGACAGCTGTGAGCTTGCATCCGGGAGATAGTAAGTTGGAACCCCACTGGCGGTAACTGAAGATTGTTTTGCATGGTTTCCTATTTTCACACCAGGCAAATGCTGGGGCTGTACCTTAATTAAGGCCACGGCCGCTTCCTTCCCACTCCTAGGCCGTTGCTATACCATCGTCGCCATAAGATCTATCTGTGTCGGTGCATCGTAATGCAAGTTGTTTTCTGCAATATCCATGGCATTACCATTCTACGCCGGCCCCGTGGTGTATGGGTAGCGTGCCTGCCTCTCACCCGGAGGCACCGGGTTCGATTCCCGGCCAGGTCAGGGATTTTTACCTGGACCTGAGGGCTGGCTCGAGGTCCACTCAGCCTACATGATTAGAATTGAGGAGCTATCTGACGGTGAGATAGCGGCCCCGGTCTAAAAAGCCAAGAATGTCCTCGGCTGTGCCTTATGAACTACGGTCAATAAACGGCAGACGTCTTTCAAGATGCATGCATGTGTCATCTGTCTGCACCCCTCCATATCACATTCTTTGGAATTACTTGTTTCTCTCTCATTTAATTTCTGGACAAGCGCACTACCTGCTCTGCTGGCTATCATCAAGTTGTCAGCACTGACGCCACTAGCTACGAGTGAAATGTCAAGAATGACAGGTACGAACCCATTTGCTTTATTAATTACCGTGTATGAGTGGCTTAGCAAGCCGACCTTCAACTCAACTCTTCGCTACTACAGTATGTCCACAGCCATGCGTATCAAGTCATTAGAGTTTAATTAACATAAAATACATTCAACTCTTCACTGATTGCATTTAGAATAACGTATTGTGTTAACTTATTTTCAAAGGGGAAAACTAGGTTGTATTTCCATTTAGTTCGAACATTTCGTAAAACATACACAGTGGCCTCAATGGGGAAAATACGTCGTAACCAGAAGTAACGAGGTTCAACACTGAATACTGGAAGAAATCTAAAAAAAAAAAAAAAAACTTCAACTTTCCATCTTGATCTATGTCGACTCTGCTGTCTTAGTACTAGGGATTTTTTCTTCAGTGCTAGATTACCTTCTTATTCTTTTTCTTATTCTTCCTCCTTCCCACACCTGTGAGGTCGCTGGTGCGAACTGTGTCGAACATGTGGATTTGGCCCTGTTTTACGCCCGGATGCCCTTCCTGACGCCAATCCCATATGGAGGGATGTAATCACTAGTGCGCGTGTTTCTGTGGTTGTTGGTAGTGTGGTATGTTGTCTGAATATGAAGAAGAGTGTGTTGGGACGGACACAAACACTCAGTCCCCGAGCCAGAAGAATTAATCAGAAGTGATTAAAATCCCCGACCCGGCCGGGAATAGAACCCGGGACACACTGAAACGAAGGCCAGTACGCCGACCATTCAACCAAGTGCTAGATTCCCTATAAGGGTAAAATCCGGTCGAGTAAAATTTCTTCCTTTCTTTCTTAATCCGTGTACCGTTTCTCCCTCGGACTCAGCCAGGGATCTCGCCTCTAGCACCTCAAGGGCAGTGTCCTGGAGCATAAGAGTTTGGGAGGGGACACAACTGGGTAGGAGGAGCAGTACCTCCCTCAGGCGGGCTCACCTGCTATGTTGAAAAGGAGCAATGGTTTTGTTTTTTGTTTCTTACAAGTGTCTTTACGTCGCACCGACACAGATAGTTCTTATTGCGACGATGAGGCAGGACAGGAAAGGCCTAGGAGTTGGAAAGAAGCGGCTGTAGCCTTAATTAATTTACAGCCCCATTATACGCCTGGTTTGAAAATGGGAATCTACGGATAACCATCTTCAGGGCTGCCGGTTATGGGGTTCGAACCCACTATCTTCCGAATGCTGGATACTGTCCGCACTTAAGCGACTGCAGCTATCCAGCTCAGTAGGGGCCCATGTTGGGGTAGACAAGGAAGAGGGAAGGTAGCGGTCGCGGCCTTAAATTAGGAACCATCCCAGCATTTTTCTGGAGAAGTGGGAAACCACGGTAAACCACTTCGAGGATGGCTGAGGTGAGAATCGAATACCCCGCTACGCGGTTGATTTCCCGAGGCTGAGTGGACTCCGTTGCTGTCCTCGTACTACGTTTCAAATTACGTGGCAGAACCGGGAATATAACCCGAGCCCCCGGTGGTGGCCGCTTATCACACTAACCACTACACCACAGACGCCGACGGGGAAGAATTTATGAAGACATAATATTCTCACCACGCATAGGAATCCAATAAAGTGTTGTGTCTCATCCTCTATTTACTCAGCTATTTACTAGCTTAGAAAATGTCATCACCTATTTCGGACAAGTATCGAAGATTACCTCAGTAAATTACTTTAGAAGTGGGCTTTTGATCCTGGCTCCGTTCGGTGCCCTCGTGTTGCTGGACTTACAGGCACCTAAAATAACTCCTATGCGACGAATGTTCGGCTCCTTCGTGTCATCCGAAAGACATAACATTACTTTCCATTCCATCAACATCTAATAATAATGTTATTTGTTTTAACGTCCCACTAACTACTTTTTAAGGTCTTCGGAGACATGGTCTTCGGAGACATCAACATCTAATAATGCTTTTAACTGATTGGTAGATTTAGGCAATGTGAAAGAACTCGCTATGAACAAATTCTCAGTGGATTTAGGCACCCAGTTTCAGTGTTTTGTTTTGTTTTGTTTTGTTTTGTTTTGTTTTGTTTTGTTTTGTTTTGTTTTGTTTTGTTTTGTTTTGTTTTGTTTTGTTTTGTTTTGTTTTGTTTTGTTTTGTTTTGTTTTGTTTTGTTTTGTTTTGTTTTGTTTTGTTTTGTTTTGTTTTGTTTTGTTTTGTTTTGTTTTGTTTTGTTTTGTTTTGTTTTGTTTTGTTTTGTTTTGTTTTGTTTTGTTTTGTTTTGTTTTGTTTTGTTTTGTTTTGTTTTGTTTTGTTTTGTTTTGTTTTGTTTTGTTTTGTTTTGTTTTGTTTTGTTTTGTTTTGTTTTGTTTTGTTTTGTTTTGTTTTGTTTTGTTTTGTTTTGTTTTGTTTTGTTTTGTTTTGTTTTGTTTTGTTTTGTTTTGTTTTGTTTTGTTTTGTTTTGTTTTGTTTTGTTTTGTTTTGTTTTGTTTTGTTTTGTTTTGTTTTGTTTTGTTTTGTTTTGTTTTGTTTTGTTTTGTTTTGTTTTGTTTTGTTTTGTTTTGTTTTGTTTTGTTTTGTTTTGTTTTGTTTTGTTTTGTTTTGTTTTGTTTTGTTTTGTTTTGTTTTGTTTTGTTTTGTTTTGTTTTGTTTTGTTTTGTTTTGTTTTGTTTTGTTTTGTTTTGTTTTGTTTTGTTTTGTTTTGTTTTGTTTTGTTTTGTTTTGTTTTGTTTTGTTTTGTTTTGTTTTGTTTTGTTTTGTTTTGTTTTGTTTTGTTTTGTTTTGTTTTGTTTTGTTTTGTTTTGTTTTGTTTTGTTTTGTTTTGTTTCGTTTCGTTTCGTTTCGTTTCGTTTCGTTTCGTTTCGTTTCGTTTCGTTTCGTTTCGTTTCGTTTCGTTTCGTTTCGTTTCGTTTCGTTTCGTTTCGTTTCGTTTCGTTTTGTTTTGTTTTGTTTTGTTTTGTTTTGTTTTGTTTTGTTTTGTTTTGTTTTTTGTTTACCTTGATGAAACTATGTGTGTCGGTGCGGCGAAAAGGAAAGTGTAAAACGAAATTAACAAATGGTATAAAGGCCATACATAGTGTCGGATGGTGTATATCGTATGAGACAGTACATTGTGGAAGACAACGGGAAACTACCTCATTTGACGGCTAGACTACTTATGGTGGCTTAGATAGAACTAGCCCAAGTTAACATAGTGCAATCGATACTGACAATTAAGTAACAAGCACCGCGATCGCTCGACTTAAGAAGTGCCACTCAGCAACAAGAAATATCTGAAGAACGGAGTCGCCGTGTTACCGCAGAACAGTGCACAAGGAAGAAAACAGAGAACTCCTAAGGAGGTACAAGCTGACTGCTCGGTATTTGTTTGCTACCATTGTGGTAAATTGTGCACATCGCGGATCGGACTGAAGCTTCACCGATAGGACGAGTAGGCCTATTGCCAATGATGATTACGTTGACGCTGATGATTATCCACAAATTTCTGGATTTAAGACTCAACAAACATATCATTCAGAAACAACAATGTCTGTGACGAAATGCACTCCACCTCGAGAGTTCTATTCTGTTAACTGCACGTCACCGGGCTCGTCGACATGCCGTCACTTGACAATGAGTTAGTTTGAACGGAAAACGTCAATTCCAGTGATGTACGTGTAACATGATACCAGTCCGTCGCTGGCCCAGAATATTCATTTGAAAATCATCCATTTTTGTACATTTCATGCTAAATGAACTTGTATATCCTACGACTTACTAATTTCTGCATTCCTTGCAGGTTATTATGAATAAAGACAAGAGTGAAATTATGAGTCACTTCAATAGTAAACAAATACAGCCCGTGTCAATAAAAAAGTAATAAAACGGAATTTTAGAAACTAAATTCCATCATCAGTAAAATGATAAATTAGTTACATTTAAAACTTCCGTAATTTCAACTTTTTTGTAGACTTTAAAAGAGTTTAATTAATAATTTTACTGGTAATGTAATTTAGTTTCCAAGAACCTGTTGTAATAAATTTTAATTTGTGCTGGTACGAATAGTATTGTTCACTATTGTATTGTGAATCATCAGGACTGTTTAACCTTCCAATAGGCGTGACCTCTAGAAGTTCACGAACGGTCTCGCGTATGTGAGAGATACTCACCTAGATGTATCTCTCAGCCTGCCATAAAAATGGGAGTTCTAAGATACAGCTTTGTCATTTTGTGATGACTATGGATCAACTACGAGTTGTGAACATTATCTTCACGGTATGGTTCATTAATGTAAACCGTTTCTGTGTCTAACAGGCCAAATTCTTGGCCTTCGAGGCGTTGGAGTACTGTGTTTACATTTTTTCTGGGCTGTGAGATTTTTAATTGTGAACGGATAGTTCCTTATGCTGGAGGCTGGGTGTTTGACCCATCCCAAAATTCCTAAAATTCACACAACCGTACCCTGCACCACATTATTATGCAAGATTCTTTGTATGCCATATGCCTTTCACTCACGTCGAAGAGTCTGCCATTCAAGAGGCGCCCGTTATCACACCATAAATTGTTATACTATTAAAGAAAACACCTTGATGCTCACCGAAGGTGTGATCCAGGGCGCTGGTGTCTCTGTTTTGGTCTGGGGTGCATTTTCCTGGTATGGAATGGGCCCCCTAGTTGTTCTGGAAGAGACTTAGAATGTTACGCGGTATGCTGAGCTGCTCGGAGACCATCTCCACCCATTTTTGGCCTTCCAGCGCCCAGACGGCTCTGCGGTGTTTCAAGATGATAACGCGCCGCCACATCGCTCCAGCGTCGCCCGGGAATGGTTCCAGGAACATGCAGCGGAGGTCCAACGACTGCCATGGCCACCCAGGAACCCTTTCGAGCATATCTGGAATGTCCTGGAACGTAGGCTCCGTGCCATGGATCCTGCACCCACGAACAGACCAGCATTGGCGGCCACTCTGCAAACGATTTGGTGTCAGCTGCGTCCAGAGGACTACCAGGGACTTGTCGACTCACTTCCACGGCGTCTCACTGCAGTTCGCGGGGCCAGAGGAGGCCCCACACGCTATTATGTGACTATCTCTTGATATTTGCTAAGTCACTGTAGAAGCTCCTTAGATATCTACGGTGCTATGTAATGGTATTCAGGACACATCCAGTGACTGTAGATGTAACGGTAGGTGTAGCCGTACGGTCAGGTATAGAATCACTACCTCATTCTCCACCTTGTCAATTACGTCTTATTATAGCACTCCATCCAAGGGCTAACAACTACTGGTGTTTGAGGTAGTGATGCAAGTCTTCGTCGAGTCTGTCATTGAATGCTCGTACTCCTGTCTGTCTACAGTAATTCAAGTGATTCCTGCCCAACCTCACTTGGTAAACTGTTACTCCCTTCCTCCAAAGGGTTGTTTTATTTCTTGGTCTGGAAAATCATTCTTTTTTGTTTCTTGCTATTCATGGTTCGTCCCTATCCTTAGCTGATACCCTCCTTATTCCAGGAATATATTGTTTCCCCCTCTCTCTTGATTACTATTACGTGGAAATATTAGTCCTGTTAATTTTGCCCTTAAAATAAAAACCACATTACAGCGCTGCCTAGGGCCTTTCATCCCATAAAATAAAGCGCCGCCTTTTGAGGATTTAGCCAGCCACTGTTTGTTTGTTTGTTTGTTTGTTTGTTTGTTTGCTTGTTTGTTTGCTTGTTCGCTTGTTTGTTCGCTTGTTTGTTTGTTTGTTTGTTTGTTTGTTTGTTTGTTTGTTTGTTTGTTTGCTTGTTTGCTTGTTTGCTTGTTTGTTTGTTTGTTTGTTTAGCACTACAATAACGCATCAAAGTTTTTTTGGGCTCCGCAAGCATACGAAAGGGCTAAGATTGGGAAAGTAGCGGCCGTGGCCTTAATTAAGGTATAGTCCCAGGATTTGCCTGACGTGAAAGTGGGAAACCATGTATAATCAGCTTCAGGGCTGCCGACGGTGAAGCCACCGAACTGATGAATCTGAAAAAGTATTCCGAGTGCCTGCGGACAGTGGTTGGTGTTTACTTGTTGAAGACAGGATTTTGGGATCGAGCACCGGCGCAGTCAGTTGTACTTGAGCGTGCTTAAGGTCACATGGCACTCTGCGATGGTACTAGCCTTGAAGAACTGATAGTCCAAGGAAAAGACAACGGACTGTGGTCCAGAGGTAGAGCACCGTGGAGATGGATGGACCAAATTAAACATTTCACGGAGAAACCTTTTCAAGTCTCACTCAGACTTGCATAAAATCTCCTCAAATGTCGAACAATAGTTCACAGTTGCTAATTAAGTCACGGGATCTCGATTCCTCAGCAATGAGGAAAATCGACTAAAAAGAAATGCAAAGGATCTGTGGCAGTAGATTAACTGAATTCTGTCCGACTTGTTGGCTGAATGGTCAGCGTACTGGCCTTCTGTTCATAGAGTCCCAGGCTCGATTCCCGGCCGGGTCGAGGATTTTAACCTTCATTGGTTAATTCCAATGACTCGGGAGATGGGTATTTGTGCTGTGCCCAACATCCCTGCAACCCACACACCACACATAACACGTTTTTTTGCTAGTGGCTTTACGTCGCACCGACACAGATAGGTCTTATGGCGACGATGGGATAGGAAAGGCCTAGGAGTTGGAAGGAAGCGGCCGTGGCCTTAATTAAGGTACATCCCCAGCATTTGCCTGGTGTGAAAATGGGAAACAACGGAAAACCATCTTCAGGGCTGCCGACAGTGGGGTTCGAACCCACGATCTCCCGGATGCAAGTTCACAGCCACGCGCCTCTATGCGCACGGCCAACTCGCCCGGTACACATAACACTATCCTCCACCACAATAACACGCAGTTACCTACACATGGCAGATGCCGCCCACCCTCATCGGAGGGTCTGCCTTACAAGCGCTGCATTCGACTTGAAATAGCCACAAGAAATAAAAAAATAAAAACTGAATTCTAATTCTCTGGCGTATCCTAAAGTGTAATGTACGTCTACATCATTAGTACCAGCACCGCGTGTTTACCTCTTATCCCAAGCTTTGATTCCTGGCTCTTCTAATGACTTCATTTCTTGACTGAGCATGAACATGATTCAATCTGTCTCGTGAGATTAATTAAGGACTTGTAATATGAGTGGAAGAGAGCCCGGTCAAGAAGGCCAAGATCATTCTCACGTTGACTGCGTGACACTTAAATGGCTCCAGGTCATTTGATTGGGCATAAGTCGTCATGGCCAATCAAGTAGTAGTAGTACTGTAGTTTAAGTGTTAAAGGCGTGTTCGGTTCACCTAAATTTATGTAGGTTCAATTTCCAGACTGGAAGTAGAAAATTTAGAAACGTACCTTTCTCTTTTGAAGAAGCACACGTCCCTGAGGATCATTCATCCTTCAGCACAAATGAGTACCAGGTTAATTCCTGAGAGCAAAAAGGCCAGACGTAGAGCCAACTACTTTCC
Source organism: Anabrus simplex (assembly GCF_040414725.1). Taxonomy (NCBI): domain Eukaryota; kingdom Metazoa; phylum Arthropoda; class Insecta; order Orthoptera; family Tettigoniidae; genus Anabrus; species Anabrus simplex. The sequence continues at coordinate 405,789,441 of NC_090267.1, read as the reverse complement.
CAATTTTATGTCGAACTTACGAACTGTAGAAACCCTACCTTCCACTTCTCCAAGGGGATCGTTTGTCTGTAAGGAGATGGCTTTGGATAATAAAAGTAGTATTAGTAAGAGAAGAAGAAGAAGGAGAAGAAAAAGAAGAATATGACCGGTTACTTAGCTAAATGCTTGAGCATTTTGGTCTTCAGTGCAAGAGGACTCATGTTCGACTCATGACCAGATCAAGGATTATAACTTCATTAGTTAATTCCTCTGCCTCGAGGACTGGTTGCATGTGACTCCTCGACGTTAGATTTCATCTTACAGTAGGTAGGGCCATATCATTACGGAAGTGCAGGTCACCTATGGGAGTCAGATGTAAAGAACTTCACGACGCATTTATTTTTTTTCGAATTCTTTGAAGTTCTAAAATTTGATCTCAAACCTTAGTATTGCACCCATAACGAGGCTTGAAAAGGGCACAGTACAGTACCTTTCGACGGAAGCTCAAGTTCCATTTTAGACCAATGAACATCGCTTCCGTCCAACGCAAAGCTGGTCCATCGTATTTAAGTGAGTTCTTGTGTTTCAGTTCCATCAGAATCCCACTTCATTCGCTAACCCTGAGACTACCTTATGAGAATGGAAGTCGCGGTTCAAGGCTAATTACCACATTAATTCTACCGCCACTGGTCTTACCAAATGCGTTGAGCAGTCATTCTTGTTTCTCTTCCTGATAAGTCACTCTTCATTCAGCTGCATTCTCCTAGACCATGCGTGGTACGACCAGAAAAACGCTGTCTATATTACTGAATTACTCTGTTCCATTTAATATCAATTAGATGAAGTGCGCACTGTAGTTGATTTCTTTCTTAAAAGGGCGTTAGAATATTCCCAATAAAACTATAAATATTGGCTGCTATTCAGTTATTACTTCAGTGCAACTTCTGCAGCATTTTCTCTTCACCATACTTGTGCCGACGTGACATTTTTACACTCCCCTGCCTACTAGAGTCTCATGCTTATTAATAGGATTCCTATATTTATAAAGTTCACAATTCGCTCACTTATTGACATAAATATATCTTCTTGTGGGGAAGGTGTTTGGCGGGGGGTTCATCCGAACATTTGCGTGACGAAATAGTGCCATGTAACAAAATGTGTGACGCTGTGTTACTTAGCGACAGAATCTTGAGAGATGCAAAGATAGATCAGTTTAAACGGAGCTGTATGTCATGGCCATCCATCGATACTTCACATCACAGCGTGCACGCTTGCTAAGCAACATCGCTTCGTCCATTTTATTCAAAGACTTATTTATGATCTTTTGTTTTTGTCAGAGAGAAACTTCTTATAGGTCTTACCATTATAAGTAAATGGACTAGTCTTTACGATTCTATTCAAAGTCCTTTCCTTCGTAAGCTCGAGGATGGTTTAAATAAATTCCTTTAAGTTCAGATTATATTCACTAAAATCTGTACCGAATAAGTTCCCACGCGTGTTGACGCGCTATTGCAATGGAACCAAACTCTGCATTCGAGAGACGCGTGGGTTCGAACTCTACCGTCGGCTATTCTGAGAATGGTTTTCTGTGGTTTCCAGGTAAATACCGGCACAATTCCAGGTCAGAGGTCACAGCTGATGTGTTAACCAATTTCAGGAGCTTTCTCGATCTACGTTTACACCTTAAACTTCTGCAAGTTACCTTAGATAGTACTGTAACATAATATGAGGAGTACTATTTAAAGAGTTAGAAAGACATCAGTGTACTGGCGATACTTACGGGAATAAACAGGATTACACGCCTCCAAACAATGAGGACAATGGTATTGGTCTTAAGTTACTCTTTTGGTGTATATGTCAGCTGGTGTGACACACTTAAGCCCACACCAAACAGACGGACCAGCTCAACTGTGAACTCATTCCATTGATTTTGTTGTAACATGACTCATCCAATGAAACTGCCAACCTCAGTAAATACACATCTATCTGTTTATATTCCCGATTAAGCATTCAGTCAACATCATTTTTCTTTTAGGTATCTTCGTCTTCTTTTACCGCTTTTCCCATACTCTGGTGCGGTCGACGGTGGGAAGTGCATCGCACATGTCAACTTGGTACTGTTCTATACACGGATGGCCTTCCTGATCCAAACACTGCACAGAGAAATGTTTCGCTATTACGTGTTGGTTGGTAGTGTGGTGTATTGTATGTACATAGAGACACAAACATCCAGTCTATGAAATAGAGGAATTAAACCGGCGAGGCTGAGGCTAAAATCCCCTAACCACCCGGGCATTTGAACCCAGGACCCGCAGAATCGCTGCTGAAATGCTGATCAGTCAAGGAGCCGAACAAATTGTATATTATACGGGATACACGCATAATAATAATAATAATAATAATAATAATAATAATAATAATAATAATAATAATAATAATAATAATAATAATAATAATAATGAAATGTCGTATGGCTTTTAGTGCCGGGATATCCCGGGACGGGTTCGGCTCCCCAGCTGCAGGTCTTTCTATTTGACTCCTGTAGGCGACCTGCGCGTCGTGATGAGGATGAAATGATGATGAAGACAACACATACACCCAGCCCTCGGGCCATTGGAATTAACCAATTAAGGTTAAAATCCCCGACCCAGCCGGGAATCAAACCCGGTACCCTCTGAACCGAAGGCCAGTACGCTGACCGTTCAGCCAACGAGTCGGACATAATAATAATAATAATAATAATAATAATAATAATAATAATAATAATAATAATAATAATAATAATATGTGTTTAATGCCTCTCGAACCATTTCTCGTAATCTTTATTAATCTGCTCATCGACGTATATAGAGTAAAATATAAGCTCTCCAGACAAGAAATGTCGCGAAATCTGATGAATAATCTACATTAGAGGAAGTTTTAACGGAGAGATGAGAGGCTCAAAAGGCGGCCCCGTGGTGTAGGGGTAGCGTACCGGCATCTTACCCAGAGGCCCCGGGTTCGATTCTCGGGGTCAGGGACTTTCACCTGGATCTGAGGGCTGGTTCGAGGTCCACTCAGCCTACGTGATTAGAATTGAGGAGCTATCTGATGGTGAGATAGCTGCCCCGGTCTAGAAAGCCAAGAATAACGGCCGAGAGGATTCTTCGTGCTGACCACACGACAGCTTGTAATCTGCAGGCCTTCGGGTTGAGCAGCGGTCACTTGGTAGGCCAAGGCCCTTCAACGGATGTAGTGCGATGGGGTTTGGTTTGGAGAGGATCAAAAGATTGATCATTTTTTTCTTACAATTGAATTTACGTCGCACCAACACAGATAGGTCTTATGGTGATGATGGGATAGGAAAGGGCTAGAAGTGGGAAGTAGAGTGCTGGTTCTCTGAGCCTAATTCGGTGAGTTCGATCCTAACCCTCTTCGATGGTTATTTGAAAGCTGCAAAAATACGCCATCCCCTTGTCGATAGATTTACCAGGACATAAAAGAACATATACGGCATATACGGTTGAGGCGCAGGATTTCGAGGCCCAAGTTGGCATGTTCAATCCTGGCTCAGTCAGTTGGTATTTGAAGGAACTCAGATACTTCAACCCGTGTCGGTACATTCACCAGCCCGTAAAAGAACTCCTGCGGGACAAATTTCGGGCACCTCAGCAACTCCGAAAGCGGCAAAAGCAGTTAGTGGGACGTAAAACTAATAACACTACTCTTACATAAAAGAACTCCTGCATCGAGCAAGTTGGCCATGCGGTTAGGGTCGCGAAACCATGAGCTTGCGTTCGGGAGATAGTGGGTTCGAACCACACTGTCGGCAGTCCTGAAGGTTTTCCGTGGTTTCTCATTTTCACACCATGCAAACACTGGGGCAATTAAGACCACGGCCGCTTCCTTCCCACTTCAAGCACTTTACTATCCTATCGTTGCCATCAGACCTATCGGTGCCGATGCGACGTAAAGCAAATTGCAAATTACAAAAAACCAAAAAAACTTCTGCGATGGAAAATTCCAGCACCTTGACGTCTCCAGAAATCATAAAAGTAGTTGGGGAGTCGTGAAATCAACAACATAAAATAATTCTTAAAATGTTTAAAAAATTTCTTTACTGCTGTCTAATGTTCCCTTGTTCGATTCTAAGCTGTGTTCCATTACACGTTTGTGTATTATCTCACCAAGAGTGCACTTCAAGCGATCGTCCGAGCAGCTGTTGCTGCTAATGGCTGCGGTGGAAATTTAAGAAGCTAGCTCGTCACTCTTCTTGTTCTATCGCCCAGACCATGAAACGCGAGCTTCACTCCTTAACAGGTACAGAGTAAATGCTCGCAGACCTTTGACCTATTCCAACGTGAATGTTACACGCAAGATAATTCAGATCACTAACAAAGGCATGCTGGTAAAGTAATAAACAAGTAACCATATGCAAAACAAGACAGTTCAGTGGGATATGATCCAGTAATCTGAACAATAAATGCCAGTTATATGGTAATATTTTTATTGTAATAGTATCGCTGAAACTTGTATTTACATTAAGGAGAATCGGGGTCTATTAGAATGACACTTTTCTCTAAAATAATAATTTTATTAATCTGACTAGAGAAAAGGGATTACAATAACATTGATTTCTGCTCGGGCTCTATGCGTATATTTGCCGGAGAACGAGAATAACGTCCGATATTGCGTCCCGACAGAATTGTGCTGGAAACTCATTCAAGTACATACTGCATCAAGCATTGACACACATAACTAATAAAACAACAATATAACAATTAGTTTATAGAAATGTGGTATGTTTATTACTAGCTTCTGATAAGGGAGTAGCACGCGTAAGTTTGAGAAGAGTTCGGGAGAGCGCAAACATCCAGTGATAGAGCCACGCGAGTGAAATTGTCATGATCCCGACGGAAAATGAACTAAAAACCGCTAAGGCCCCAAGTCTAGGACGCCCATCCATCAGCCACGAAGTCGGACGTTCAAAAGAGGAACTTACAGTACATTAATATGTAAGGAACAGTCTTAATTATTATTATCCCATCCTCTTCAATGAAGCAGACCAATTGAGTTCTATTAATCATTTTGAGCTTGAGTGGTTAGTGTGATTAGCTGCCACCCTCGGAGTCCCGGGTTCTATTCCCGGCTATGCCACGAAATTTGAAATGTGGTACGAAGGCTGGAACGGGGTCCACTTAGCCTCGAGAGGTCAACTGAGTAGAGGTGGGTTCAGTTCCCACCTCAGCCATCCTGGAAGTTGTTTTCCGTGGTTTGCCACTTCTCCTCCAAGCAAATGCCGGAATGGTAGCTAACTTAAGGCCACGACCGCTGCCTTCCCTCTTCCTTGGCTATCCCTTCCAATCTTCCTATCCCCCCGCAAGGCCCCTGTTCAGCATAGCAGGTGAAGCCGCCTGCGCGAGGTACTAGTCATCCTCCCCAGTTGTATCCCCCGACCCAGTGTCTGAAGCTCCAGGACACTGCCCTTGAGGCGGTAGAACTGGGATCCTTCGCTGAGTCCGAGGGAAAAACCGACCCTGGAGGATAAACAGATAAAGAAGAAGAAGATTACATATCAAAAGCTAATCCAAAACGTAATTAATACTATTTACAGGTTCACTTACCGTTCGTTAATGTACTCTATTGTAGTTGGACCTTCATCCAGGAAATAACTGCATCTGTCATTGTAAAAATTGAAGATACATTTCTTGACCAAGTGGTGGATTGTTCGGTTTGGGGCATTACCATTGCTCTTTGGAGAAGGAAGTCTTCCCCATTTGAAAAGAACAGCACATAACGTGTGGTTCAGCAGCCCCTTATTTTTTAGAAGGTAGGTAACCCAACTAACGCGTATATCATAGTCACCCGAAAAACATTGGCCTTAGTACTTCTATACCGTTTACATAATGCTCGCGAATATGGTAGAAATTATTAGCGACAGTGTTATTTGTATTATGTCAACTATAATGAATGTGTGAAACGATCAAAGCTACGAATAACACTATCATATGTTAGGACAGGAAGGACTACAACGTGCTAGCTACGCACCATGGTTTGCGGTAGCTAAGGTGGCTAAATCACGCATCACTGTTATTGTATCAGCCACGCTGTCTAGTAGTAGGTTCGATTCACAACTGGTACACTCTTCTTTTTCGATTAACGCCGTTTTCAGTGACTGTAATATGGCCGCATATCACCCTGTTCAAAAGAATGAATTTTTATTTGGTCCTGAAAAGGAGAGTTTTTATCCGACGTCACGTAGCGAGCGAGGTTGGACTACGACGTGATTGTATGTACCTAGGAAGTAGGGTACCCTGCATATTCAGTGTAAGTATTCGAAATGTTGAACCAGCCTGGTTTACGCATATTTCAGCACGACATTGCACGTTGTAACTTGTCGGGTGTAACAGCTTGGCATGCCTCGGTGATCAGTTGCCGAAGGTGAGAATGATCTTCAGACACCTGTGCATACACTACCTGCTTCAAGTGACCCAACAGGAAGAAGTCAAGTGGCGTTAGATCGGGTGATCTGGCGGACCAGTGTATGGATTCACCACTTTCTATCCATTTATTTGGATATGAAGCATGAAGGTGGTTCTGGATAACTACTGATCCGTAAGGTGGAGCCCCGTCCTGTTGAAACCACATTCGTAATCGCTCGCGTAGTGGCACGTTCTCCAGCAACTGTGGGAGTTAATTTTGAAGAAAATGAATATAATGTGCTCCCATTAGATGTCCGTCGAAGAAATATGGTCCGATGACATAGTTACCCAAGATCCCATACAAGACAATATTACTCCCCACTACACTTGAAATGGGCTTAGTCTCACCCAATGGGGATTCCTCGTGCTCCAATAGTGCATATTGTGCCGATTCACGCCATTGTTGTGAAATCGTGGTTCGTCTGCGAAAAGGACTCTTGACAAAACGACTGCATTATTGGTCATCCTGCGTAATAGCCCATTGACAAAACGCTACTCTAGCATTGAAATCGCGTCCTTGGAGCTCATTATAACTGCACATGGTGTGGATGAAATTTATTGTTAAGACTGATGACCGGCTGATGTTAGTCTGTTGTGCAAGTGTCCAAGTACTAATATGAGGTTTATTATGGACAGTGTCCAAAACAGCCTCTTCTTTTCGACCAGAGGTTATAGGAGTAGTCCGCCTCTGAGGTGTAGTGGTTAGTGTGATTAGCTGCCACCCTCAGAGGTCCGAGTTTGATTCCCGGCTCTGTCACGAAATTTGAAAAGTGCTACGAGGGCTAGAACGGGGTCCACTCAGCCGCGGGAGGTCAACTGAGTAGAGGTGGGTTCGATTTCCACCTCAGCCATCCTAGAAGTGGTTTTCCGTGGTTTCCCCCTTCTCCTCCAGGCAAATGCCGGGATGGTACCTAACTTAAGGCCACGGCCGCTTCCTTCCCTCTTCCTTGCCTTTCCCATCCAATCTTCCCATACCTCCACAAGGCCCCTGTTCAGCATAGCAGGTGAGGCCGCCTGGATGGGGTACTGGTCATTCTCCCTAGTTGTATCTCCCGACCCAAAGTCTGAAGCTCCAGGACACTGCCCTTGAGGCGGTAGAGGTGGGATCCCTCGCTGAGTCAGCGGGAAAAACCGACCCTGGAGGTTAAACAGATAAATAAGAAGAAGCTTATAGGAGTATCACTAACGGAAGTTACCATTCCAAGCGTCCGAGTTGACCGCAATCTTCGTTCAAGTTTTCGGAACGTGATAGAGACGTTGCGACTGGACTGAGGTTCTGCCTTGTTTCCCAAAATATGAACAACATTTATACACTCGTCACTGGAATACATCGTGAGTGAATGTGACCTAGTAAGTGTGCATTAAAATTGAGTGTCCGTTAAAATGGGGCACAATGTGTCGCTCAAGAAAACATGCATAAGGTAGGAATCGAACCGTGCATTAGCGATGTTTATACACCTTGTGTCACCGGCCATTAACCGACTCAGTCACGAATACAACACACAAGAAACTCGCTAAATTATTATTAATTAAGTATGGCTGTTCGACACCGAATGTTAATATCCGGGTTAAAGTCCTCAATAATTCTTTACAGCGTTCATTTAATTTTTACCATTACGGAGCACGTGGCTTACATATTAATTCGACAGTACTTTCTCGACAAATCATCAACAACTCAACGCATTCTTCCTAGAAACACATCGTGAAGAAATGAATAAGTGCTGTGATGTGACCTCGTAGGTGTGGATTATTATTTGTGTACGTTGGACTCAGGAGGTTGTGGATTCGAATCCCAGGCTGGCCGTCCTGAAAATGGTTTTCCTCGGTTTCCCATTTTCACCACCAGTCAAATTCCGGGACGGTACCTTAGTAAAAGATTAAGGCCAATTTCATTCCCAATCCTTCCCCCAATGATCCTTAAGGGAAAGACGCCAAATCAGAGCACATCCCTTAAAACCAAAAGGCAAAAAAAAAAAAAAAAAAAAAAAACATTGATTATTATTGTATCCCCGATAAACTGGAGCACCTCTGTCATTCAAAAAGCTTGTCTTATGCTGGATTAGAACCACTACGCTGTCGATACCCACACACCTTGTGCTCCAGCCCTTACCGATTCAGCCACGAGGTCAACATGCACGCTATTTTGCAAGAGGTTTAGTAGTTACGTATGGCCATTCCACCTCGAAAGTTAATATCCGTGTCAATGTCTGCAATGATTTTTAGAGCGTTATTTTTTTACATAAGAGAACACATGGTATAACCTATTAATTCGATCGTATTAAAGGTACCTGTTTTATTTCAAGGTGCAATGAATCACATGTTTGCAAAATGGTCTTTAGTATTTTGCGCGGAATGGTGCATAGTAGTTTTTCCTTTACTAGGTCCATGGATCAATTTACAGTGATGACGCACAGATAGTGGAAAGCCGTATCGACCATGTGGAGAAATTTCAAGTTATTTGGTGTTCACAAAACCAAATTATAAGAACCTTAAGGTTATACGCGTTATTTGAGTTGCCTGTCTCCGACGAAATAAGGTGCTGGTGACCCACCCGGTATATACCAGTTCATTCTTATCGTATTTAAAGTAAGTCATGTTCTTCGAGGCAGACTGAAACCACTTTCCTTGACTGTGATTCAGGGTAGCGTATGGATATTTTTGAGTACAATCCTTCTTCTTGCTCTGCAGTACGTTGACGTTGTTAGGAAGGGATCTGGACGTTTTGACTGACGGAATTCTTGAGTGTAAGATATTGCTTCCTGCTGTGGTGATATCCGTATTAATAGGTCGCTAGACATTCGTTACACTCTTCGCGTACTCACTGACCAAGGTATGTTTTCGTCGGAGATCAGCTTAAGGGGCGTGGTCTGTACTGGAAATCAAAAGGTAGGAGTTGGTTTAATAGTGCCTGTTACAATGCGCATCGTATGATTGATCTGAACTACATCAATTGCTCCTGATGAAATTACAATGCAACCACTTAACGACCATAACTTAATCCAGCATATGAACTGGTATATGTTTGAAATCTCCACAAGTTAATTTCGGCCGTCTCCAAAAACCGTAAAAGTAGTTAGTGGGACATAAAACTAATAACATCAGTATTATCAGTTTATTGTGTTTATTTTCATAATACTTTATATTATATAAAATACGTTATTTATTGCCGAATGACATTGCGAATGTATATTAATAATTACTTTCACGAATCACGAAACATTTATCCAATATATTTTCCTTTTACCGACTAACTGCCTTTTCCAATGGTCGATCTCTCCGTTTGAAGAAAATTAACAGTACAAGGAATGGGAAAGTCTACGAAGGACAATTTGGAATAATGGCTGTTCTTAAGATAAGTATCCAGTTGTTTTATTATAAATGCGAACGTAGTCACACTTTTATTAGAAAATTTCATAGACACAAACCGGAATTAGATCACTTCGGTCTTAATGAGGGGATAATATCGATACTAATTTATTAACACGCCATGAATATCGGCCCACGACTTATAAGCCTCTCGCACTGATGTCATTTCTACAACTTCCAGTTAAGCTTCATATAATTAAGGTGACTAGACATTCCGACTTGGCCGGTAAAATTCTTTCTTTCATTCTTTATCCTTTTTAAAAACTAAATAAGGGACGCAAGTTGTCCCTGATTTTATGATTTGATGATCTTAGGCTTAAATTTTCTCTTCAAATAACTTTTTTTCTCTCTCTTGACATAACATTAAACCTCTGAAACGAGTGTTTCTCGTTCTCTGCCCTTGTCTCCTTGCCCGATATCACAGCTATTTGTTATTAAAACGCATTTGTTTACTGGACACTATCGGCTCGCTTTGTGGACATACTTAGTTTCAGTAGTTTGAAATGTCGCATTCCATTAATTATACACGTGTTACTTACATCTTGCAACTCAATATCTGGCAACCGTACCTGTGATGATATACGATAAACGAACACAGTAAGATTGGTTAAATTTGGTATTGCTGCAGGTGATTTCAACCTTAAGAGAAATTTGATTACATTGGTTCAGTTTCGTATTCGGTTGTCAATATGTCAAGTATTTGTTAGAAATCAAGGCAGTGAATAGAGCTAGAGTAGGTTTCGGATTTCCGTGGGTTTGTGATAAGTATTGTGACAAAAGCCATCCTACTCCAGAATCGGATGTCTGCATTTAATGATAAATTAGAGTTCGAGTTCTCTTTCATTAAAACGACTATATCGGATAATGATATACATTGCTGTACCTGCTCATCTTCATTTACCATAACTCACTAGGGTCGATCTAATACTACGTATGATTAACGTAGCAAAAAACAAGAGTGGTGACCGTACAAGTGCAACCTTTTCCTGCTCTTTATGCATTTTTCAAGAATGAAACATTTGGTGTTTAAGATGGTAAGTTGACAACAACTAAAGGAGCATTTGTTTACCACAGAGTGCAACAAAATCAATATTTCAAAATCTTTAGATTATACGTCGAAACTTATGCAATATAATTTTGAACCTAAATTTACGTGCGGTCAAACAAAATCGGAGGCGATTTTATCAAACGTTTTAAGCCCATCTGCGATGAATCAATTACGATCAGATTTCTTCAAAACAAATTTTCGCTCGGTAATGACAGACAGGACATTATATTATTTCCTATTTTAGTAAGATATTTTATTCCTACTGAAGGAATTACTGTCAAAGCATTAGAATCTTTGCCTGTAAAATGCGCACATAGCGTATATATTTGGTGGGGATATAAGTTGATTCGCATTTGAATCCATACACCAAGGATGTTTAGCCTGAGGAATTCACAACCCGCTCTACAGCTTCGGTAGAAGAGTTGCCGCATAACTCGTTCACTCCCAATTACCTGTTCAGATTGTACCTGTCGGTGACCTCGTTAGCATCTTCGCTAGTATTTATTTACATGGAAAAGTCAAATCAGCATTTCTAACACCTTATGTTCTTTTATTATCTCAAGGGAAAATTTCTTTACAAACTTGCAGGAAGATTTGTGCTGTTTACAGTGAAGATGTGGTAAGCGATTGAACATGCCAGAAATAGTTTACTAGGTTTCGCGATTGAACATGCCAGAAATAGTTTACTAGGTTTCGATCTAGTTTTCGCTCCTTAAAGGACAAACCTCGTACCGGAAAACCCACTGTTACAGACGAAGAAAGATTCCAGAAGTTGGTTGAAATTAACTCAATGGTGAAAGCTGGAGAAATATCAGAGAAAAGGTGAATCTCCACTCACAATTACTAAACCAAATCTCCATTCCAGAAAAGTACTGCCTTGCATTTTATGATGATGGAACGGCATTCTTTGATACCTATTACTTCATAATGGACAGACCATAAATTCAGTGAGATGCAGTTCTCAGCTTGACCATCTGAAAGAAGCCATTGAAGAAAAACGGTCAGAATTAACAAACAAAGAAGAAGTGGTGTTCCGTCACGACAACGCGAGACCACACGTGTCTATTGCGACTCGTCAAAAGTTGTGGTCATTTGGCTGGAAGTGTTACCTCACCCACCCTACTACCGTGATATAGCCCCATCAGATTATTATCTATTCCTACCTATGTAGAATTTTCTGAATGGCAAACGCCTTGCTTCGTTGGAGGAATTCAGAAGGACAATAAAAGTGTTCATCCAAGGAAAACCTGAAGCTTTTTGGGAAACTGGTATTGTTAAGCTACCCGATAAATGGCAAAAGGTCGCTGATAATAATGCAGAGTACTATAGAAAATAAAACTTGTGCGATGAAATAACACATATTTAAAGAAATGGAAATAATTATGATTGCACCCTGGTACAGATGTCAATAAATGCATTTATGTTTCCTTTTACCTGCTTCCCTGACAGTCGACTGAAATAAAGATTACTTTGGTAAGTTATCAATGTTCCCATTTCACCGACGATGCTGCTCTACTAACCTACTTAATTCTACCCTATTAATATGGAGAAAATGTAAACACAAACACAGGTGTTTCTGAACTGGAATGGCTAGGAGTTCTGTCGGCAACTTGTACGTCCACGCAGTTAAGTGGGCATACATATCTTCCAGGCGTTCCAAATCGTGATACGAACAAACCTTTGTTCCCACCAAATACATTCTTAATTGAATTTTTTAAAAATCTCAACATAAAAGAGAATGTAGTAGCATTGTGTGCTTATTTTGGAAGTTTGATCAGAAAAGGTGTCAAAAAAATAAAATAAAATCTAGGACATGACCTATTAGGAATAGGTTTTAATTCTTCCATTTTTCATAATACCTTATTACCCAGACAGTTGCTGATGTAATCTCAATTGATATAGAAAGAATTATATAAAAAATATAATCCTATTTATATTCATGCACAGTTGGAGCGGAAAGAGAGTTCTGCGACCTTTCTACATCAACGGTATAAACAGTTGTTCAGGTACAGTATAATAAAATGGCTGGTCCTACTTCCTGCTGTTAAACGTCGTCTGCATATTCTCTTGGCCCTAAAATCCTACTGTGAATCCCAGGATAAGCTTCCACTAGTCATAAAATTATTTTTATAAATCCCTTTGGCAGAGGCTTGGTTGTAATTTATCCACAACCAGACATTATTATTTGACTTAGCTGTGCAAAGAATAGAGGGACAAGCATTTTCATTTCATTGAGTAATTAATATCTTCCATAATTTCAAGACAAACCTGACTTCATAGGAGAATGACTGAATTATATCTTCATCTATTAGAAACATTGTAGTAAATTTAGAAAGACAGGGCCATACTTCAAGAAGTAACAACATTTCGAGAGTATGCTCATATTTTCTACCAAGGTATTTGCTGATTATTTGGGAAAATGGGCGGCTTCTCTTCAAAATTTGAAAGAATTTAGTTGGGTGACAGTGGAATGGATAGCTAATTGGGAAGAAAGACAAAAAACAATAGATTTTGTTAGAAAAGTACGTCCTTGGATTAAAGTTGACGAATCACATTTGTACGATGAATACAAGCAGATTAGAGCAGATGTAGGATGCAGTAGTTACGTAGAGATGAAAAGGTTAGCACAGGGTAGGGTGACATGGAGAGCTGCATCAAACCAGTCTATGGCCTGATGACTCAAACAACAACATGATGAATACGTGTGCTTCAAATAATATGCAGGCGCAGACATGCTTGCTAATTGGAAAACTGACATTAAATCACCTGACCAATGTAGGGTGGATAATTCTTTCCCAGTTCAGTTCCCCCGGTGTGCTGTACTCAATTATTCTTAAAACACTGGAGTTTATTTTCTGTTTGCCCAGAACTAATGCTCCTACCGAACGAGTATTTTCGGATATGAACGCCTTGTGGGCGTTATCTAAAAATATCTGTAAGGCGATGCTAATAACTGAAGTTCTAGATCACATCTGTGCCGATTTCTACAAAATGCTATGTGACAAAAAGTATCTTATTAAAAAGATACATTTTCGCAAAAGTAACTTACATAAATGTGGTGGTTTCCTTGAAGGGACGGGACTGACTTAACTGCATTGTCGCACCCGATATACAGTAATTTCTGAAATTTATCGATCAACTGCACTATTTCAAATTTAAAACTAGTAATTTCGCACTCCGTAAAAGTCACTGTATATGAAGTAAAAGAAATCTTGTTCAAAAATTTATTACTGATTAGGATTTATGTATTTCAAAGCTATGTGAAAAAGAATTAGGCTTACTGTAGGCCTACTGTGCTCTGTTTACCGGCATTTTCCCACAAGGCTGATTTCGTAAACTGAATAAATGGTCACCTTACATATAATCTGAACATGAACTAAGATAATAGCCGAGCAGGGTGCAGGCGTCACTGATTCATTAACAAGAAAGAAGTACAATTTCTCCGATTAGAAAACCGGAATTTTAGAAACAAGACGATTACATGTAGAGAATTACTGGTACTTCGCGTCAGTCAGTCCAAAAAAGAACACAGTACCACGTAAATTCCGAGGTGTAAAGCTGGGGAGTACCTGACGAGTTGGCAGTGCGATTATGGCACGAAACTGTGAGCTTGCATCCGGAAGATGGTGCGTTCGAATTCCACTGTCGGCAGCCCTGAATATGGTTTTCTGTGGTTTCCCATTTTCACACCAGGCAAATGCTGGGGCTGTGCCTTGATTAAGGCCACGGCCGCTTCCTTCCAACTCCTTGGCCTTTCTTATCCCATCGTCACTAAAAAACCTGTCTGTGTCTGTGCGACTTAAAGCAAATTGAAAACAAGACGAAAAAGTAAATCTGGTGGCGCCAAAAGGCAAATCATTTAGCACCGATAGAGATAGCAGGATTCCTACTTCAGGATCTCCCAGGCTTATGTGATAAAGGCATTCTCGGTTCACCCGGAAGCATGTGAATTCAATTCTCCGTCAGGAAGTTGGAATATTTAGAAATGAGATTTCCACTTCCCGAGAGGCACATGGATGCAGCCTGCACTAAAAATGAGTTCTAGAATAATTCGTTAAGGTGCAGGGGGATGGTACAAGCCGTTATCTTCGAATCCTCGAAGGACCTCCATGGCCTGTTCTGTACGGAAATGATTTTACTTTCTTTTTTGACTCCAATTTCTCTTCCTGGGGCTTTGTATTCTCTTCTGGGATGGATTCCTTTCCTTTGTTTTGCCTCTTGCCTCCAGGGAAAAATTACCTAGCCAATAGTGTACAAGGTGCTTTAAACAGTAAATCCTCTGTCACGGTACATCTAACCAATCAGTGGGTACAAATATTATTCGGCATATCAGTGAACAGCAATGAGAGCTGCGGATTTTCCACGTACCATAATTACATGACTTTCTCACGAATTGAACCCGTTATCTTGGGCACAAGGAATCAGAATGCTAACTTATCACCGTCAAGTAGCCTACTTGTAATGGACCTCAATCAATCAATCAATCAATCAATCAATCAATCAATCAATCAATCAATCAATCAATCAATCAATCAATCAATCAATCAATCAATCAATCTTCTAGTTTTTCGTGCCCTGTGGATATCTTGATGATAACCATGGAACTTCTAGTTTTAGGTGAAAGAACAACATGAATTGACCGATGTTGGAACTGCGATTACTAAGATGAGAAGCCATGGTCGATGACCTAGATGTTAGCCCCCTTCACCATCAACAGGTGAGAAGCTAGAAATTACATCACTCAGCAGTTACACAAATAATAATAATAATAATAATAATAATAATAATAATAATAGAGTCCCACTAACTAGTTTTACAGTTGTCGGAATCCTAATTATTGACAAGACTCTGCATCCTGCAAAAGTTCCTTTACGTGCCGGTAAACCTACCGCTAACCAGGCTGATATATTTGAGCACCTTCAAATAATACCGGGCTGAACCGGGAATGAGCCTCCAACTTGAGCTAAGAAGGCAAGCGCTCTACCATCTGAGCTACTCAGCCTGGCCTGTACATAGAGAACTTGACTATAATTACTTTGTGATTGATGAATTGAGGCTTGACAATAAATACTCCCCGTAGCCATAGAATGAAAGAACGAGCGAAAGAGAGAGAAAATAGTATGGAAATCACCCAGAGAAGTTACTGAAAGTCACGAAGTTACCGTTGTTTGACATCTGAACATTTAATTTTGGCTCTCTGGATTTCCCTTACCAAGAGAAGTAAGAAACTGCTTAGTTAAAGACCGAGGACTAATTGGCTTGGCAGAGGAATGCGGGTCAACCTTGCTCATTATTCTGTTGAAATTTGAAACCTCAACAAAGATTGGTATTGTTGGTTTATTGCTTTGCTTGCCCATATATGGTTCTGAACTTTAGGACTGGCCACGGAAGGGTCTGGGGTCATTCTTTACACGTGACGTGGCACGGGAGAGATTTGTGAGCGTTTGGAGAATGGACTGCCTAGTTATAGGTGCTGTTACTGTTTACAAGATTATATACAAGCTAACACTCGGAACGCATTACCATAAAACATGAGCAAAACCTCGTTTGTCTCTGCAAGTTGTGAAATAATCTTCGAGATGTTAATGACCTTAGAAAAGTATCATGCCAATAAGTGCTCCAACGAGCAGATATAGGCCTATATATATGACATCTGTAGAGGAAGTTTTTTGTCAAATTAGTGTTTATTTCAGTTCTTTGTTCGGAATGCCTGCAAAAGAAAGTTAATAACCTTATATATAAAATCTCCTGAGTTGTATCAGTAATTAAGGGAATATTTATGCAGGGACGTAGCCAAGGAGGGGTGTTACTGTGGATTAGAAACGTCACAACCCCCCTCCCCTGAAATATTTATAAAATAAAATAAACAGAAACTTACAATAAACAAGTGAAAGTCTACTCAATGGGCTGGCTCTTTCGAACACTCACAGATACAACAGATCTTTTGAGTCCATTTCCGAAGAAGCCCGAAAGTTGGATTTTATATTGTAATCTGAACGTACTATTAGCTGTAAAACTGTTGACCTTGATCATATCGTTGTGTATTTTAATGTTAGATTTTGTAGTATACCGGTACTCCAAACTGATCACCAACATAATTCACTTGTATCAGAGTCCTTATAATGACACGCACGCTGCGCGCACCACAAACGCACAAGCACCTTCATTATGTTTTATCATAATTTTTTATTATTCGCCCCCCCCCCCCCCTCTTCGGTCGATTCTGGTTACGCCACTGCATTTATGTAAATACCATACCTTCTTTTATG
This sequence comes from Anabrus simplex, assembly GCF_040414725.1. NCBI lineage: Eukaryota > Metazoa > Arthropoda > Insecta > Orthoptera > Tettigoniidae > Anabrus > Anabrus simplex. The sequence goes on along the minus strand of NC_090267.1, from coordinate 405,772,318 downwards.
ATGGCAATGATTACAGATACTATGCGTAAGAAGAGACTGGGATTCCTTGAACATTTCATTAAAATGCAGGATTCGAGACTTCTGAAACAACTAGTACAACACAATTTCGTTTCAAAAAATACCACAACAGGATGTAAATGGATCAGAGAAGTAAGAGAGGATCTGAAGTAAATAGACCTTACAACAGAAGACACCACAAATAAGATAAAATTGAATACAAATCTCAAGAGTACAAACCTCCACTTTACCCTTACACGAAACAAACCAACAACACGCATATTTTCAACTGAGGAAAGGGCACGAAGATCGGAGCGTCTGAAGAAGTACTGGGAGGACCGCAAAGCCCGAACAATCCCTTCAAAGAGACCTGAACGATTGACTGACTAAAATGATCCTATGTGGTCATAAAAGAAGAAGATGAAGAAGAAGAAGAAGATGGCAAAGCTTCTATTTCAGAACAATGTTATTATAACGCTACAATATTTATAATAATAAGTGCCTGTAAAGCGCATTTTTGCAGAAAGGCGATTGTATAAAATTGTTGAAATGGTATGCAGTTTTTCAGCAAGTAATCTTGTATTTATGAAAGTGCAGAAAATTGACAAATATTATTCCTTCAGGACTAAGTACAGGCACTAATCTTAGTATTTTTTAAAATGTACGCCATGACGGAGCAATCGCAGGGTACGTAAGCGGATTCAGTAATAATTAAAATTATTCTTTTACGTCCCAGTAATTATTTCTTTTTGACGGTTCTCGGAGAAGCCAATGTGCTAGAATTTTGTCCCGTAGGATTTCTTTAACGTGGCAGTATATGTACCGACACGAGGCTGACGTATTTGAGCACCTTCAAATACCACCGGACTGAGCCAGGATCGAACCTGCCAAGTTGGGGTCAGAAGGCCAGCGCCTCAACCGTCTGAGCCACTCAGTCTGGATATAATTTCTTTAATTTTTCCTTGGCATTGAAAATTTTGATCCAGTTAGGGAATGTGACACAATGGACAATATTCTTTATTTTCTCTCGGCACCGGACATTGTTACCAAATTAATGAGTGTTGGTTTGTTAGAAATGTAATTAATTGAGTCACAAATAAATAAATAAATAAATAAATAAATAAATAAATAAATAAATAAATAAATAAATAAATAAATAAATAAATAAATAAATAAATAAATAAATAAATAAATAAATAAATAAATAAATAAATAACTTCATTTCCTTCACACAGCAGAATTTTTGTACCTGTAGCACGAAAAAGGCATGTTTCCAAACACGTGTTCCTGTTCAAAATGTCATACACTCAATCCAATCTATAGGTACAGTTTTTAATAGGAATTTCTGGATATTCTGGGAGAGACTCGTTATTTTCACTCACCGGTATATGAGATATACGTGTAGTGTATAGAGACTTGTTTTAGTGCCATTCATGAAAGGCGAAAAAAGGCAAGAGCTACATCAGAATACAGTCCTGCGTCAGTTAGGGGTGCAGAGCACTCGCGTTTGAATTCCGGGCACTATTCCAACGGGATCTCTTGCTGCACGTTATTGAATACAAAATCCGGCATGACGTTCAGGCGGCCATCATGTTCCACGTACAGTACGCGCGTTTCTTTCTTTCTTTCTTTCTTTCTTTCTTTCTTTCTCTTGCCGACGTTTTAACGTCTCCTTAATATAATTCTGGAGATATAGAAATGATTGGAAAAGTAGTGACCTTGGCCTCAAATGTTACAGTACAGCATTTTCTGGAAGTGAAAATGGGAAGCCACGGTAAACCATCTTCAGGAACCGAGCGAGCTGGCCGTGTGGTTAGGGGCGTGCAGCTGTGAACTTGAATTCGGGAGACAGCAGGTACGAACCCCCTTGAATTCGGGAGACAGCAGGTACGAACCCCGAAGTAGGCAGCTCGAAAGATGGTTTTTCGTGGTTTCCCATTTTTCACACCAGGCAAATGGTGGGGATGAATCTTAATTAAGGCCACGGCCACTTCCTTCCCACTCCTAGGCCTTTCCTATCCTATCGTCGCCAGAAGATATATCTAAGTCGGTGCAACGTAAAGCAACATGTAAAATATATATATATATATATATATATATGTGTGTGTGTGTTCAGGACTGCTGATGTTGGGGGTCAAATCTACTAACTTACCTTACGAACCCAAGCTGCACTATTCATAAATGGACATTTTATAAATACGTAGAAGGCTTTGTAACTCAGCAGTGCGGGTGAGACACTGATTTTAAAAAAAAGTTCTTATGCTGAATTAATGCTATACATTCTAGGAATGAATTTTTCTTGCTTGTTTAGCATTTTCCCGTTCGTACTTCTACTTTGCTGATCCTCTTACAGAACTTAGCACGGTCAGTTGCATCATCTGGTCGCAGATGGACTGTTTTTACATCTTTATTTACGGTGTCTGTATTTGGATCGCCCACGTGGGCTTGTTCCCTCGACTTGTACATGGTAAGCTGTCAGCCGCAGCTCTCTGGACATGTCCATACCAGCGAAATCTGCTTGCGTGGATCTTCTCGCAGATAGGGTCACCAACTCTAAATTTTCAAGTGGAGGACAGAATCTTAATAAAAAGAGGGCTTTTCATGAAAATGGAGGACAAGTAGAAATTTAAATTTTAAATACAAACTTTAGTATTACATACATTATTATTTTTATGTTGATGAAGATGCTGAAGACTAGCTTTTTTATTTTGCTGATACGTCTTATCATCAGCGCCCACATTCGACAGCAATGATGAATTCTTTTTTTGTAATAAATAATCGTAAAACTCTCCTCATGGCACATTTTTAAAGTTGTACTTCACTATAAAAATACCATTAACAGACTCGGTCAGCAAACGGTTTCTTTCTTCTGATCACTGCGTATTAATCAGGAAAAACACACTTTCAACGGTTGCTTTGCAACCTGGAATAGCGAAATAAAACGTGTCAAGTTTTAAACAGCTCCCTAAAAGTTTCAATGTCAGGGCTACATTTGAAAAACTCGCACTATTACTTATATAATGTTATTAATTTTTAAACTCCTAGTGTAAATGTGAACATTGCAAACATGGTCAACAAGTTTAGAATCGTCATCTCCATACCTTTAGATTGCATATACTGGAGACAAGGAATAACATATTAAAATTAATTACTTTTTTCATACTATGAAGCTTCATCCATAGGAAGCACTTAAATTCTTCTATCATAGGCTTACTCCACTTTAACAGATATTAAATGCGTATTTCATAAAAACCAACAACATGTTCTACAAATGCAATGCATTCTCCTTCGACACCATTTTCAGTGAGGAATTACAAAAACTGTTAGACTTTGAAAGGCATAAATTTATTTTCCATCCTATCATAAAAGCTTACTTTGGCGAATACAAGTCTTAGTTCATCTGAAAGGCAGGGTAGGGAGGGAGAACATGAATGGATTATTGCAGCTTGCGATTGCATTGCAAGATTTCATCACTGACGAAATCAGAAAGCATGCGCATCGAATAACCAAGTACGTGAATGACGTATTCTGACATGGACTGAAATGGAGAAAATTCAACAAAAATAGCTTTGCAGCAGAGAAAAAAATAGGAAGTTGAATAACTAAGAATACGATGTATAAAAAGCCAGATATTTAATAGCAAATAATAAATGCCTGTCGGACAGAGGACAAGCATTCTAAAAGGAGGACATGTACGGGAAATGCCGGACGGTTGGTCACCCTAATCACAGACTAATGCCACACAAATACGCTTCCTGACTAGCCTAAGTGATTTAACGTTTGTGCTGGAGTTCAATGTTATTTTCCTCCTTCTTGCCGTAAGTGGTATTTTTTTTCCATCTTTCATATTTAGGTAATAGATTTAACAGTGACAACAGTGTGTTCTCCACGTTCCGGAACCTACTTGTGTCAAATGAGCCTAACAAAAATACGGAAGCTCTAAAACTGAACAATTTCTCTAGAGAACTTGTGCAATGACAGCGCTCATTTGTAAAGAGGGATCCAATGCATTTAGTAACAGGAGTCTCACTTCGATATAACGTCACGAGGTAATGCAACAGTGCCGCCATCTTGAGGTACTAAAATCGGCGATGGGGTGGCTCTAGGTTTAAAAAAATACAGCCCCAGTATTTGCCTGGTCTGTGAATGGAAAACCATACCCAAGAGACAGATGCAAAAGTACTACATCAAAAAATCAGTTCAAGTAGTCTTCGCTAGAGTACTCTGCTGACAGGTTATGAAGCAGGAACTCAGATTCAGGGAGATGCCGTACTAAGGTCACCATTATATTATTATTAGTAGTAGCATTAGTAGTAGTATTAATATCATTATTATTATTACCAATAATATTTTATGTAAAAATGAGTTTGGGTAAGTTGTGAAAACATCTGTCTTTCCAGCACTCACAGTAAACATAGTAAAATGGCTATATTTGTATTTACGACCCTCATAAAAGTAGGAAGCTCTTTTGTCGTAATATTGTAGAGGAAGTACTGACACTGACACAGACAGGTCTTATGGCGACGATGATATAGGAAAGGCCTAGGAGTTGGAAGGAAGCGGCCGTGGCCTTAATTAAGGTACAGCCTCAGCATTTGCCTGGTGGTAAAAAAGGGAAGCGACGGAAAACCATCTTCAGGGCTGCCGACAGTGGAGTTCGAACCCACTATCTCCCGGATGCAAGCTCACAGCCGCGCGCCCCTAATTGCACGGCCAACTACCATATCATCAGACCTCCATGCATATATATCAATATTGGTTTATTCTGCCTGTGCACGCATCTGGTTGTTTGAGTTTATTTTGCTACTGGAATTCGCTGTTTAATTATCCATGGAATATATCCATCAAGGGCTGCTAATTTCAGATAGATAATGCCTTTATTGGTGGCGAAGTTAGGGCTCAAGGCCCTCTCTTACACTTAACCACTAGAAGAGTGTACATGTACATAACTTATACAGTATTTACAAGTACAAATAAAACAAATAATATTAATAGCAAAAACAATAGTAATAATATTAAAAATGACAATAAAAGAATCCGTTCATTCATCCCATTCATTGATTCATTCATTCATTCATTCATTCACTCAACAATGACCACCAGCTTAGTAGGGTTATACTCCCGAAACACAAATTTTCATTGACTCCCCAGCCACAAGATATATTTATGTCAACAGGCACTAACAGTCGTGCCATAGCTCCTGAATAAATAGCTTTTTGAAGGAAATATGTACACCCGTAAAAGAGAGTGAAAAAATTAGTGTCAGAAATAATTGATGAAGTTCGTATAAACCTCGTAACTTAGTACGAATGGGTGAAAATATTTAAGAATATGATGCAGCATCTACCGTGCAAGTATTTATGGCTTTATCATTGCATTCTGGGAATAAAGACGTCATTGGTCTTTTTTCTGGTGAATAACATTAACTCACATTTAAGGTGTTAGAATTCATGGTTGAATTAGGTTTTGATGTTTTCTACTTTATTTCTGATGTCATCGCATCGATAGAAAAATATTTGAGATTTTATGTTGTAGTAATAAGTTGAAACCCTGCAAACCAAATCCAGCAGATCCATTCAAGTCCCTGTTTCTTCTTTTTGACAGTGTGTACATATTCTCAAGTGCATTAGAAAACATTTTAGTAGCAGTACATAGCTTAGTTTTACCATACAAATACGATGGATACCCTGAAAAGAGTGTTGGCAATGATTGTGGCTAGTTTTAGTAGAAATGCTAAAGCACGTGCTTTCAAAATGTTCACTACATACTACAGACTTCAAGGAAGGTTGCCAGATGCTATTTTTCTTGTCACCCCGACATGATTTAATTTTGACCCCTTTTTCTCGTAGTTCTACATTTTCTCGTGGAAAGAAATGCAAATACCTTTCTGAAGTTTACTTTGGCAGAATAGTGCACAGCAATAAACCATTGTTTATCACGCGCAGTAAACATCCTGTGAATAGAATGTTCTCTCGGCTCTTGTATATTTATCAATATGCACAAAACATTTTCTTAATGAAAATCCACAGCTTGTTTATTCATTTGACCGGGTCAGGAATGGAACGAATGAAGCCCACCTAGCGGCGAGGATGTGAATTGTGCCGGCTGCCGAAGCCTGTCGCACGGGCAATGATTAATGACTGAGAGATGTAATGAAATGATAGTGGAGAATGTTGTTGGAATGAAAGATGACAGGGAAAATCGGAGTACCCGGAGAAAACCCTGTCCTGCCTCCGCTTTGTCCAGCACAAATCTCACATGGAGTGGCCGGGATTTGGACCACGAAATCCAGCGGTGAAAGGCTGGCGCGCTACCATTTGAATCACAGAGGCTTCTATTTTCTTAATCTTACGTTTAAATATAAACCATATACTCACTACAAGCTGTATACACAAATCAACGCCTCTTATAATTAATTTTAAGGCTTATCTCACCTAAAACCTCATACGTATGCATTCCACCGTTTGTATTCGAATTATAGTCCTGCCTATCAGAGGCTCAGAGCAAGGTATTTATTAGATAGGATATATCCAGGTTGCAATTCACCTTCACTAACACCATCTCTTACGGAACTATCGGATGTTGTTAATGAAAATAATAATTCAAAGAAAAAGGATACATTTATGGAAAAACCGATATATTATGCGATGAATTGAATCAAAATTTCGGTACTGATATATCGATAAATCGAAAGGAAAATATCGGTATTTCGTAAAAATCGATATATCGTTGACATACCTAGTTCTGATATGTGATATGTAAATTAAACTTCTATAAACCACGAAGTGAACATTGCGACTATAGGGATGGGGACATTAATTTAAATACCGATATATTGATACTGCAATATATTTAAAACCTGCTTTCCATAATCGATATGTATTGTACCAAGACCAACTACAATAACATCAGACCGTAACCGAGAAGAAATGTGGCGGACATCGGTGGGCGACATGAGAGGTTAAGGGTAAGATTATGTATGATGTATGGTTATTCTGAGTAACCTAAAGAAAACATCACAAGTCTAGCGTCATGAAATGCAACTCATTAACTCAAAATATGAATAGTTATATACCAAAGGCAACATTATCGTGTAATTCAGGGGAAGAATTATTTTATCAACGTCAGGTTGAAAAACAGCCACTCTATAAAAATATTTTACGCATGAAATTCCGGACAGAAAATAAGATAAAAATGATGTCAACGGATAACATTATTAACCTTACATGAAATACCGCATCAATAACCACAGCCCATTTCGTAAAACATGCAAACAAATGGATTTCTCGCACCAAATTTTCAACTCGCCACAATCCACTTCATTTCAATTCATGAGAAATGGGGTTAGATTTCACTTACGTAACTCCGTTGTAAAACACAAAACAAAAACAATTACATCATTCTTGTACCCGTTTAAAAATGTTTCATATATTAGTCGTAACTCTGAGTCACCATTTTTTTTTTATATTAGCGGCACTGTTTCCATTTACAGTTAGGTACATTGGCTGATTGGAGAAAATGCTACGATAGGCATCATTAGGTAACCTCAGAAGTTTGCGTGGCACCCGAACTGAATAAACACCTATGATGGGCATAATATCTTCCCTAACACTAAATTTGATATCAAATTATTAATGCACACAACACTAGTATCACTTGCTTTGAAGTTTTCCCTATGAATTCACCTAACCAATTTACCTTAATACTAAGTCTTTCGGAAATCTGAACACTGAAGTTTTTGCTCTGCCTCTATAATTGGACATACATCCAGTTACACAGCACATACGACCCCGCTAATTAAACTATAAACATACAGGTAAGTGAAAATATAAATAAAAGTTCTGAGAAGAACATGAGAACAATCACTTTATTACCACCGGAATTGTTCGAATACATACGCTTTTTATGTACAAACAGCTTCTTATGGCACTGAAAGAGGCACTATTGCATTTTTAATGTTATAAATAGGTATAATTTTTTATTAATAATATTCAAATTTTCGTAAATATGTGGTAACAACACGACTTACACAAATGAAAATAAACACATGCTAGCACTCCAACTGCCACTATTGTGGGCAGTTTCGACAGGTCGGTTAAGGTCTGAGGTATTGTAGCTGGTCTTGATCAGGACGAATATAAATGAATAGTGTGACGACTCCCTTTCAATCTCATGTTAACAGACACGGTGTACATGTTCTCCGCCACCTGCACCGCTGCTGTCGATAAAAGGTCCAAGTTCGCGCGCTTTTGGCGGCTTTATGTGGAAGTGTGTAAAAAGTTTGTGGTCTTTTTCGGGAGTTTTATACGTTCTCCTGTTTTTTAGTTTACCTTCAATTACTGTTTCTCATAGCTCGATAGCTGCAGTCGCTTAAGTGCGGCCAGTATCCAGTATTCGGGAGACAGTAGGTTCGAACCCCACTGTCGGCAGCCCTGAAAATGGTTTGCCGTGGTTTCCCATTTTCTCACCAGGCAAATGCTGGGGGCTGTACCTTAATTAAGGCCACGGTCGCTTCCTTCCCATTCCTAGCCCTTTCCTGTCCCATCGTCGCCGTAAGACCTATCTGTGTCGGTGCGACTTAAAACAACTAGCAAAAAAATAAGACTTGGGTGCTGTACTGAACATGCTCAGGACTTTGTACCAAAATTAATTTTTCATTACATACGATGCCGACGTTATTTCCGAATAAAAGAAGTGCGGAAAGAAATGCAAGCTTGTACGACCGCAAACCATACCCGGAAAATGCCCAAGGTGTCCAGTTAACTGACTTATGGGATGAAGTGCTGGTAGGATTCATTAATCTGAGCACGTTAACATATAATTTAACTTAAGTAGTTAGGCAGGAATTGCATGTGTATGACATACCGGTACGTAACACCATGTGGGTGCCTGCAGTGTTTTAATATGTTTATATTATGTAACATGTACACTAACATTTGTACATGTGTTTTTAAGGTTATAATTGATCATTGCAACTGAGTTTGATTTCGTGGTGAATTAATGAAATATGACTTAGCTCCATACACACACGCCCGTTCGAGATGTTCTTTAAGACACTGACGAACCAATTTCAGAAGTAATGTCATTAAATCATTACAAAATGTAAAATATTTCCTACGAATTTATCACATATTACTTTCGAAGCAAGGGAAAACTATCTTAATTTACACGAAACACAGATCGCATATAAACACAATTTTGGTCAGTAAAGAGAATGCACATTCCTGAAACATAACAATAATAAACACACGGTTCTAAATAATTTATTTAAACCATAAATTCCGAAAAAGTCACATCAGATCTCATTTAAAATCACATGTTCAGGGACAGCTGATCACTGTTTACCTACTTCAGCGCTGCGTATTTTAGGAACATAACAAACAGCTGAAGTCGTCACACCATGTACTTCTATTCACCCTGGTCTTGATTGTACATAGTATATCGATATATTGAAATGATATAGATATATCGCCAACGATAAGCAATTCGTCAATATACTTAAAAGGAACATCCCACATAAATCAAATTATGGTGTAGGTAAGGGCAGCTTAAAAAAATATACAATGGAAAATAAATTGAACTCTACATGGATCTCTATTAGGCTATTGATGTGGGAACAGGGTTCATACTTTTTAAAGTTATACAGGATTTAATCTAGGATATACATATACGGTAAAGGGGGCTAAGAGTGCGCACTATACACAAAATCACTTATACATTTTCAAATGTAATTTAAATTTTTGAATTTAATTTAAATTGTTGAATTTAATTTATGTTTTGTAAATTAATTGTTGGAATAATAATATAATGGCGTATGGCCTCCGAAGAGGCCTAGTGCAGTTCTTTCTAGTTGACGCCGTGTAGGCGATCTGCGCGTCTATGAGGATGGGGCCCTACCTATGATGAATTCTAATGATGAAGACGGCACACACCCCCAGCCCCCAAGCCATCGGAATTAACCAATGAAAGTTAAAATCCCCGACCCGGCCGGAAATCGAACCCGGGACCTCGTGGACCAAAATCCAGCACGCTAACAATTTAGCCATGGAGCCGGACAATGCTTGGAATAATAATAATGTACATTTGACTTAATATACATTGTCTATCAGCCTACATATATACAGTATCAAAGTGTGATTAACATTGCACAAAAATCATAAAATTACAAAAATAATGAAATATGCATTTGTGTGCTCTTGGCAGAGGAGTCGGATAAGAGTACGCGATGAATCCATCTAAGATTTCGCACTTAAGAAATCATCTAAACGCAACGATCACACACGAAAGCACCGATCCCTCCATAACCAGAGCATTCCTCATGCCACCACTGATCACAAATACAACACTTGATCCATTCCTCGGCGAAATTTTCGCTACATCCAGCGCAATAAGTTTCTTCTTCCTCTCTCGATGTAATTTACTTTTCATTACCCTCTGTTGTTCTTGATTTTGACTGTTGAAAACTTGCTGGTTTGTCACTGCTACTTTGCTTTGAATATTTCAGAGTTCTTTTTACTTTTATCTAACTCTTTTCCAATGCTTCTGTTAATTTTGTCTCGAGCTGTTTCTTGTAGGGAGAATCAGAAAGAATTTCAGACCTTAGACCTAAGGCTCTTCTTTTCTTTGTCGACTCGTCCGCTCGTTTAGGCAGGGTTTTGATGACCAGGAACTGTAGGTGGTGATGTCTGAGTTTGAACATAAATCCTATCTAGTGAGGTACGTGGTGGAGAAGTCGACTGTTGAGGTGCAGTCTCGGGCTGTTTTGGCGTAACATTTTGTGACGAAGTCTCACTTTCTCCCTAGATCACACACTGTACTGGAATCTCTGTCACTGTGGCTGGAAGGTAATCAATGTCTGTAAAAATATATCGGTTTTAGGGGAAAATTCCAGTGCAAGCAAAAGATTTCTCAGCCAGAAGAATTGTTGCAACTTTACTGTAGCCTCTTCTGGAGAGACTGGTTATGACGGTCTTGCGTATAGGTGTCCCAGTATTGGCTACCATGTGTTTGTCTACTTCATCTACATAAGCAGATTTTAAGGGCTCAAAGAAACACCTGTCCAAAGGTTGAATCTTATGAGTGGTGTGCGGAGGAATCGAAAGCAATGTTATATTGTTCTCTCTACAGAATTCCACTGCTTGTAGTGAGCAATGAGAACTGTGGTTGTCGAGGATCAAAAGCACCGGGTCGTCATTTGACGCCTTAACATGATGGAAATGTTGAAGCCTGTTATTAGCAAAGAGATTAGCATTCATATAACCTGTATCTGAGATTTGGGTGAGTGGAAGTAGTGGTTCCTCTCTGAAGTATTCTTAATTTTTTCTTTCCTGGAAATAACTAAGAAATTATATTTGGGGATTTATTTTTATTTTTCTATTGCTATTAAAAAGTGTTTGCCTAATTATTATTGTAAGAAAACACCAAGCACGTGGCCGCGCGGTTTGGGAGATAGTGGTTTTGAACCACACTGTCGGCAGCCCTGAAGATGGTTTTCCGTGGTTTCCCATTTTCACACCAGGAAATGCTGGGGCTGTACCTTAATTAACGCCACGGGCGCTTCCTTCCCATTCCTAGGCTTTTCCTGTCCCATCGTCGCTATAATACCTATCTGTGTCGGTGCGACGTAAAGCAAATAGGAAAAACTATTTTACAATTAAATAGTACACTAGCTTAATTAATCATTTCACTCCAAGATTCTAAAAAATCAAAGGTGAGCGGGACTTGTGACGATACGATGCGTTCGGCACTATGAGTCGAGTGACAGCGAATATAGCCTATGACGGCTCCTGAGAGTCAGTCGCTAGACGAAAGTGCCGAACGCTTCGGTGCACTATTCTCCGGGCCACCTTTTGAAGAGAAAAGCGTAAGAGAGGGTATACGCCAGGGGAAGACTCGGGGGAGAGGGGCTGTGCCTACGGTGTTGTCACATGGTAGGAGGAGGCGCGCGTTTCATGTCTTTTGTCAGCACGAGTTAAGGCAATGGTGTACCCAGTGCGGAGTTGCCACACTTATTCAGTAGATGTCGTGCAGTTACTATCATATTACGTTTAAAACTGCAGTGGCGGAATGGGACTCCACTAATACATTAATGCATAACTTATTTTTTTCAAATGTGCTGTGTTATAGTTTTGTAGTACAACTTTCAATCGCGCGCCGTTTCATTTGGCAACCAAGGTGAGTGTGACGAGGCATAGCGATATTTCTGCTCTAGCCCGTTCAAAAGGTGCCCCGGAGTATAGTCTTGTAGACTTAAATAAAGGTTGACAGATATGCATAGAAACTTACTTCCTCATTCTGGTATTCTAGCAGGATGTGGTACTTACCATATATCATTCAATTCAGATTCTCCAAGAATCTTCTGCTTCACTTCGTGTATGCCAATATGCTTCTGAAGAAATATGCTGTCTTTAACTTTCAATCACACGCGTGCGGTCTGTGAGACCGCATCTGCGATTATCGGCTTGTAAGGTCGTCAACAATGCTGACACATTAAGGTTAGTTCAAGACTGCCTTAGAGGAAGTCGGACACATCAGTCACGTTGATTCATGAAACGATCGACTGAACATGTCAGCCTATAATTGACTTCCGGTCCCACATTCCGCGCGCGTGCTATTGTATTTTATATTGCTTGTGTCTGCATAATACTTACAGAATATTTATGAAAGTAATTTTCTATCTTTTCCAAATAGTTGAAGATTTATAGCTGTTTAAAGCCTTTAGAATAAGTTAAAAGGTTACTTTTAATTTAATTATGTATTTATTTATTCATTTACGGGTAGGGGCTTGCGTCTTACCCGGAGGCCGTACGTTCGATTCCCGGCCAGGTCAGGCAATTTTACCTGAATCTGACGGCTGGTTCCAGCTCCACTCAGTCTACGTGATTAGAATTGAGGAGCTTTTTGACAGTGAGATAGCGATCCTGGTCTAGAGAGCCAAGAATACACATCACCTCGTAATCTACAGACCTCCGGACTGAGCAGCGGCCGCTTGATAGGCCAAGTCCCTTCAAGGGCTGCTGGGCCAGAAAGTTAGGTTTTCTTTGGTAATTTATTAAAAATATATTGGTCTACATGATTCCTCAATTCGTGTATATGAAACAATTTATTTATTTTATTATATATTTTTTGGTTACTATTTTGTTTTACGTCGCTCGGACACAGAGAGGTCTTATGGCGACGATGCGATAGAAATGGGAAGGAAGCAACCGTGGCCATAATTAAGGTAGTACCCCAGCTTTTACCTGGTGTGAAAATGGAAAACCACGGAAAACTATCTTCATGACTGCCGATAGTGGGGTTCGAAACCACTATCTCCCAAAGTGCGCGGCCACTTGCTTTGTGTTTTCTTACAATAATAATTAGGGAAACACTTTTTTAATAGCAATAGATAAATAAAAATATATACTCAAATATAATTTCGTAGTTACAGATGGAACGCGGTCCCCAGCTCCGCGCGCGTGCGACTATGTTCCGATTACAAGCGCGTGCTGAGAAAGGTTAAGAAGAGTCATAGGCATGGGTGAATTATCCACAACAGATTTTTTACGCTAATGATTCCATTGTACGTTCTCTTACTGAAAGTGCACTATCCGGATATTTTATACCATTCAGTACGTACGTGAAGAGAGGGAAAATGAAGCAGATAGCCTCACTGACAGCGTTATTTTTCCGAGCTGCCATAAAATTTAACTAAGAGCAATTGGCTATCTTCGTGAGTCGAGCAGTACTCTCCGGTAGTCTCAGAGAACGATCTATGAAGTAAAGACCGTATTATGTGTTGATTGTCTAAGAATAAAAAAACACATAATTTCAGGCTGTTTGTTGACGTTTGCAACTAACGTAATCCTCCCTCTTCAGTCAAGTGTATTTCATCACATTCACTTTGTAAGACTCAGGCTGTTACGTTCTTTCCTTGATAATCCATATTTAGATACATATTCCGGACGTCAATCGTGGGTATAATATTTATCATTGTCTCAAATGTACTTGTCAATAACAAGAAAATATTAGTTTGAAAGTACCGCAATGAGAGATCAATTAAGAAGATATCGAGATAGTTGGGTGCGCATTTATGGGCTTGTAGCTTTGAAGTGGTCAGTTCGAAAACCACCACTGGCAGTCCAGATGCCGTTTTCTTTGGTTTCCTATTCTCGCTCGGGTAGTTTATATTTTAATTACGTCCATGACTGATACCTTTCCAATCATAGCCCTTTCCCGTCTTTCCTTCGCCGAGAACTTGGCATATTTTAGTGCAACGTTAAACCACCAGCAAAAGTATGCAGATGACATGATGTTTGGATCATCAAATAAAGAAGAAGTACAAACAGCAATAGCTGAACTAGAGAAATGGTCTGAGGTGAATCATCTTAATATAAATGTAATATAAATAAGGAGAAAACTGTCCAAATGATATTCAGAAAAGGAGGGAAACAAGCAGAAAAAGACAATATAATGTTAGAAGGTGTACCGTTTCAAGTTGTTAAGAAATACAAGTACTTAGGAATCACCATGCAACCGACAGGGAGTTCCTTCAGGATACATATTCAGGAAAAATCCACAGCGGCCATCAGAGCCACTTATAAAATAGGAAATATAACTCAACTGTCAACTGATACGGCGATGAAACTCTTTCACAGTGCAATAGAGCCAATAGTCACCTATGGTATTGAAATAATATGAGAAAAGCTATCATTTAGTGACTTAACGGAAATTGAGAAGGTGAAGGCGTATTTCATGAATGGGTGTGAGCAAGGCATCCCCTTCTAGTAAAGTTTATGTTCTTATGAGGGAAACCTTCTTCATAGAAGACATACGATTAAAACACTCTTTGCCAGCCAGAAGTTTTGACGACAGAGAGAGGCGAAGAGAGAAGAGATAGAAGAGGAGTTCTACAGCGCAAGCGCTATATGTGACAGAAACTGGACTAAAGAAGGTCAAGAGCAAAGGCATGTTGTTACCAGGCTGGCCATACATGGCTTTCATCACTGTATTTGCAGGAATACCACCTTTCGTAAATCAAACAATGAGTGCGTTTGCTCCCTCTGTGATCAGAAGTGCAGTTTATATCATACTAGCTGTAGTACCCGGCGTTGCCCGGATAGTTTTTGAATGTTTACCTTTAATATTTGTATTACCAGTTAGTTAAGTGTGAAGTGAATGCTTATAGAATTCTTTTTGAGATGTTGATTTTACGACTTATCATGTAGTTTTAGAGTTATTTAGATGTATTTGACTTCAAGTTTTAGATTATTTAATTATTGAGTAAACACTAATCTCGGTCATTTTATACTATTTACTTTTAAGCCCTTCTCAGCTCCTGCCTCGATGGAGGCAGAACGTGGACTTACACGGGATCCAGAGCGTTACAGTTCGTACCAGAGACACATAAACAATGGATTTCGACATTAATATTGGTTATTTTCCTTATTTTTGCACGTCAGCCCCTCTCATTCCCCAACACCAACGGGAGCTAGGTGTATCTGACCTCCACAGTAATGTTTTCTATATACCAAGTTTGATTGAGAGATATGCTAAAACATACACACATACATCCGTAAACTCTGTCCCTTTGGACGTTTTCAGTTTTTTGCCAGTTCTCATCCGCCTGCCGAGTAGGACTGAGCTTTATCTTAAACGGCATCCAGAGTGTTACAGTTCATCTCAGCGACCCCGAAAACTATGGATTAGACACAAATTTCGGTCGTTTTCGGTTAATTTTTACATTTCGCCCCTACTTTAGAGGCTAGGAGTCTCTTACCCCTAAGGTATATTTTTCCAGACAGTAGGTCCAGTACACACACACGTGCGTCCATTCTCTCGGTCATTTTCGAAATTTTGTTTTTCACTTTTTCTCACCGCTATGCGAAAGGAGGCAGAAATTGGACTTCTAAAAAAATTGGAGCGTTACTATTCATCTCAGCGACCCCGAAAAGAATGGATTCGACACTATTTTCGATTATTTCTTCATCTCATCCCGTCGTAGGTGTGCTAGAGTTGTCATACCCCCACGCAGTTTGTCTCCTGAAAATAAGTCATAAGTGACCAAGTTTGTTTGAAATTGTTCCCGTAGTCCCGAAACGTATGGATTTCACACTAATATCGGTCATTCTCAGTCTTAATTACATTTCGTCCCCTTATCTAACGCTTCTAGGGGTGTCTTTCCCCCTTAGTATTTTTTCAGGTAGTAGGTAATATTTGTATTAAGTTCTGCTGACAGTTACGAGTATACTGGAACGTACAAAAAACATCCTTAATCTCGCTCATTTCGATATTTTCTGTTCTTGACTCCTCATCCGCCTGGCAATTGGAGATCAACTTGGACTTAAACGACAACCGGAGTGTCACTCCTCATTTAAGCGACCCCTAAAACCATGGATGTGACATTATTTTCGATTATTTTATATCCAACTCCCTTCCTAACCACCCACCACAAAAGGGGCCTTAATTTGGACTTTAAAAGTCCGGAGTGCCACTATTCATCTCAGCGACCCCGAAAACTATGGATTCGACACTATTTTCGATTATTTTATATACCTCTCCCCTTTCCCCGATGGAGGCTGAACTTGGTTTAAAAGATTCCGGAGTTACACTGTTCATAACAGTGGCCCCGAAAAGTATGGATTGGACAATACATTCGATGATTTTTATATATCAGCCCTCTCGCCCCCCCCCAAGCGCTCCTAAGGGTGCCTGGGGTGTCTTACCCTCACGTGGTTTGTCTCATGATACTGAAATTCCGGACTGCCGCTATTCATCTCAGCGACCCCAAAAACTGTGGATTCGACACTAATTACGATTATTTTTATATATCACCCCCAAAAGGGGGCTGAACTTGGAATTAAAAATTTCCCGGGATGTCACTGTTCATCTAAGCGACCCCGAAAAGTATGGATTCGACACTATTTTCGTTTATTTTTATATATGACCGCCCTTGCCCGCCGCCCCTAATGGTTCCTGGGGTATCTTACCCCCACGTGGTTTGTCTCCTGATACTAAAAATCTGGAGTGTCGCTATTCACTTTGGTGACCCCGAAAACTATGTATTCGACACTATTTTCGATTACAAGCATATATCACTTCCCCCTCGCCCCCACTCCTAAGGGTCTGAACTTGGACTTTAAAAAAATTAGAGAGTCACTGTTCATCTCAGCAACCCCGAAAAGTATGTATTCGACACTACTTTGATGAGTTTTATATCTCAAGCCCCCCGCCCCCCAACCCTAAGGGTTCCTGGGGTGTCCTATCCCCACGTGGTTTGTCTCCCGATACTAAAATTTCGGAGTGTTACTATTCACCTCGACGACCCCGAAAACTGTATATTTGACACTAAATACGATTATTTTTATATCTCAATCCCCTTGCTCCCCGCCCCAAAGGGGGATGAACTTGGACTTTAAAAATTCCCGGGGTGTCACTATTCATCTAAGCGACCCCGAAAGTATGCATTCGGCACTACTTTCGATGATTTTTATATCTCACCCCTTCGCCCCCCGCCCCCATGGGTTCCTGGGGTGCCCTACCCCCACGTGGTTTGTCTCCTGATAGTAAAAATCCGGAGTGTCAGTATTCATCTCAGCGACCCCGAAGAGTACTCGACATTCCTTTCGATTATTTTTATATATCACTCCTCCCTTGTCCCCCACCCTAAAGGGGGCTGAACTTGGAATTTAAAAATTACCGGGATGTCACTATTCACCTAAGCGACCACGAAAAGTATGGACTCGACACTATTTTCGATTATGTGTATATATCACTCCCCCCTCGCCCCCCACCCCAAAGGGGGCTGAACTTGGACTTTAAAAAAATTCCGAGTGTCACTATTCATCTCAGCGACCCAGAAAAGTATGGATTATACACTATTTTCGTTATTTTTATATATGACCCCCCTCGCCCCCCGCCCCTAAGGGTTTCTGGGGTGTCTTACCTCCACGTGTTTTGTCTCCTGATACTAAAAATCCGGAGAATCGCTATTCACTTTGGTGACCCCGAAAACTATGTATTTGACACTATTTTCGATTATTTGTATATATCATTCCCCCTCGCCCCCACCCCAAAGGGAGTGAACATGGACTTTAAAAAAAAATTGGAGTGTCACTATTCATCTCAGCGACCCCGAAAACTATGGATTCGACACTATTGTCGATAATTTTATATACCTCCCCCCTTCCCCGAGGGGGGCTGAACTTGGTTTAAAAGATTCCGGAGTTACACTGTTCATTTCAGTGGCCCCGAAAAGTATGGATTGGACAATACATTCGATGATTTTTATATATCAGCCCCCTCGCCCCCCCCCCAGCGCTCCTAAGGCGCCTGGGGTGTCTTACCCTCACGTGGTTTGTCTCATGATACTGAAATTCCTGACTGCCGCTATTCATCTCAGCGACCCCAAAAACTGTGGATTCGACACTAATTACGATTATTTTTATATATCACTCCTCATTGCCCCCCACTCTAAAGGTGGCTGAACTTGAAATTAAAAATTTCCCGGGATGTCACTGTTCATCTAAGCGACCCCGAAAAGTATGGATTCGACATTTTTCAAATATTTTATATATCACCCCCTTGCACCCCCCCACCTCAAGTGGTACGTGGTGGTGTCATACCTCCACGCGGTTTGTCAAAAGAAATCCGGAGTATCACTATTCATCTCAGCGAACCCGTAAAGAATGGATTCGACCCCATTTTCGGTTATTTGATTTATCACATCCCCATCGCCCCCACACCAAAGGGGGCAAAACTTCGACTTTAAAAAATTCCGGAATGTCACTATTCATCTCAGTGTCCGTAAAAAGTATGGATTCGACATTATTTTCGAATATTTTATATGTCACACCCCTGGCGCCCCCCGCCCCTATGGGTACATGGGGTGACCCCCACGCGGTTTGTCAAAGGAAATTCGGAGTGTCGCTATTCATCTCAGCGATCCCGAAAAGGATGGATTCGACACTACTTCCTGTTACTTTGATGTATCTCTGCCCCCTCGCCTCCCACCCAAAAAGCGGCCGAATTTGGACGTGGAAAAATTCCGGAGTATCACTATTCATCTCAGCGAATCCGAAAACGATGGATTCGACACTATTTTCATATATTATGATATGTAACCCCCCTCGTCCCCCGCTCCTACGTGTACATGGGGTGTCCTACCCCACGCGGTTTTGACTTAAAATATTCCGGAGTGTCGGTATTCATCTCAGCGACCACGAAGGTATGGATTCGACACTATTGTCGAATATTTTATGGCACCCCCTTCGCCCCCCACGCCCCTATGGGTACGTGGGGTATCCTGCCCCACGCGGTTTGTCAAAAGAAATCCGGAGTGTTACTATTCATCTCAGCGACCCAGAAAAAGACGGATTCGAAACTATTTTCTATTATTTTCATATATCACTCCCCCTCGCCCCGCAAGCAAAAGGTGGCTGAAATTGTACTTGGAAAAATGCCGGAGTGTCAATATTCATCCCAGCGACCACGAAAAGGATGGATTCGACATTTTTCAAATATTTTATATATATCCCCTCGCACCCCCCCCCCCCACCTCAAATGGTACGTGGTGGTGTCTTACCTCCACGCGGTTTGTCAAAAGTAATCCGGAGTATCACTATTCATCTCAGCGAACCCGAAAACGATGGATTCGACAGCATTTTCATATATTATGATATGTGACCCCCCTCGACCCCCCGCTCCTACGTGTACATGGGGTGTCCTACCCCACGCGGTTTAGACTTAAAAATGTCCCGGAGTGTCAGCATCCATCTCAGCGAATCCAAAAACGATATATTCGACACTATTTTCATATATTTTTATATCTGACCCCCTCGCGCCCCACCGCCCCTAAGGGTAGTTCGGGTGTCTTACCCCAACGCGGTTTGTCAAAAAAATCCGAAGTGTCACTATTCATCACAGCGACCACGAAAAGGATGGATTCGACATTTTTCAAATATTTTAAGTAGTATAATTGGATGGTTCGGCCGCCTCCTCCTCCTCCCGCCGCCTCCGCCGCCTCCGCCGCCTCCTCCTCCGCCGCCGCCTCCGCCTCCGCCGCCGCCGCCCGCGGGAAATTTGAATTTTGGCAGGAAATTTGAATTTTGGCGCGAGATTTGATTTTGTAAACAAAGCCACGTGCTTTTTGACAGCTGTCATCGAAAACAACGCATCGCTAACTTCACTGCTGCCATCTTGACGGGCCTAAACCTCACTAGTGCCAACTTAACCTAACTAGCATGAGGTAAACAAAGCCACGTGTTTCTTGACAGCCACGTGCTTTTTGACAGACAACAACGCATCGCTAACCTCAGTACTGCCATCTTGACGGGCCTAAACCTCAGTAGTGCCAACTTAACCTAACTAGCATGAGGTAAACAAAGCCACGTGCTTTTTGACAGCCACGTGCTTTTTGACAGATTTGTAAACAAAGCCACGTGCTTTTTGACAGCTCTCATCAACAACAACGCATTGCAAACCTCAGTACTACCATCTTGACGGGCCTAAATCTTAGTGGTACCAACTTAACCTAACTAGCATGAGGTAAACAAAGCCACGTGTTTTTTTGACAGCCACGTGCTTTTTGACAGATTTGTAAACAAAGCCACGTGCTTTTTGACAGCTGTCATCGACAACAACGCATCGCTAACCTCAGTACTGCCATCTTGACGGGCCTAAACCTCAGTAGTACCAACTTAACCTAACTAGCGCGAGATAAACAAAGCCACGTGCTTTTTGACAGCCACGTGCTTTTTTGACAGCTGTCATCCGCCATCTTTAAACTACAGAGCACCGTGCTGCCCTCTTTCGTCACCTGTCATCGGCAGTGCTGCCATCTTGACGGGCCTAAACCTTAGTGGTACCAACTTAACCTCACTAGCTCGAGATAAACAAATCCGCGTGCTTTTTGACAGCCACGTGCTTTTTTGATAGCTGTCATCCGCCATCTTTAATCTATAGAGCACAGTGCTGCCCTCTTTAGCTACTTACCTTTGAAATGTGGTGGCGGATAATTTGAAAAATGCTTTTCGACAAGCAGCCATCTTTAATCCAGAGAGAACAGTGCTGCCCTCTATGTGGTGGCGGCAAATTGAAAAATTCCACGTGCTCTTGTTTGAAAACAAACTCACGTGCTTTTTTGACAGCTGTCATCTGCCATCTTTAATCTATAGAGCACAGTGCTGCCCTCTTTAGTTTGAAATGTGGTGGTGGTAAATTCCACGTGCTCTTGTTTGGAAACAAAGCCACGTGCAGCTGTCATCCGCCATCTTTAATCAACAGAGCACTGTGCTACTATCATGCGGGCAATTTCATCACCTGTCATCCGCCATCTTTAATCCACAGAACACCGTGCTGCCCTCTTTATGGCTACTACCTTAAGCACGTAGTAGCGGGCAATTTGAAAAGTTCTGTTAGCTATCATCCGCCATCTTTAATCAAGAGAGCACCGTGCTGCCATCTTTAGCTAGATACCTTTGAAATGTGGTGGCGGCAAATTGAAAAATTCCACGTGCTCTTGTTTGGAAACAAACTCACGTGCTTTTTCGACAGCTACCATCCGCCATCTTTAATCAACAGAGCATAGTGCTGCCCTCTTTAGTTAGAAATGTGATGGCGGCAAATTCCACGTGCTCTTGTTTGGTAAACATAGCCATGTGCTTTTTTGACAGCTGTCATCCGCCATCTTTAATACAGAGAGCACCGTGCTGCCCTCTTTATCGTAGTAGATGTAAATTCGTCACCTGTCATCCGCAGTGCTGCCATCTTTAGCTAGATACCTTTGAAATGTGGTGGCGGATAATTTAAAAAGAAAAATTCTACAGCAGCCCTCTCTCGACGCTAATTGCATAAGATGGTGGCTATACATGACTCCTTAAGGGTGCTTACGCAAGATGGCTGCTATACACAGGTTCTTATGAGACGCCCTTGGGATGCTTGCGCAAGATGGCAGTTATACATGGCTCCTTATGAGATACCCTAGGGATGCTTGCGCAAGATAGCGGCTGATCTTATGGGATGGCTTAAGGGTCCTTGCACAAGATGGCTTGAGACGCCCTAAGGATGCTTGCGCAAGATGGCGGACACAAGATGGCAACTATACATAACTCCTTATGAGACGCTTTAAGGGTGCTTGCGCAAGATGGTGGCTACTCTTATGAAGAATGCTAGCTTAGAGGCTAACGTGTCGTGATAGTTCGATTCATTACATTTAGGGCTTAAATGCAAAATGTTAAATATATCGAAAACGGTGCACCGTAGAGCAAAACGGACAAAATTTTTCTGCCTAATACCTCGGTTCGCAGTATGAGGAACAAGAAAATCATAGTCTAATGATGGGATCAACGGTTCGGTTCCTACTTAGGCCCTTTGGCATTTTCTCTGTTTTAGCTTGTATTGAAGCGAGTCTTCTTAACATGATCAGGTCTAGCTATGGTAGAGAGTATAACGTACCGTGCAGGTTCGATTCATTAAATTTGGAGGCTTAAATGCAAAATGTTAAATATCTCGAAAACGATGCATCGTAGAGCAAAACGGACAAAATTTTTCCGCCTAATACGTAGGTTCGTAGTATCAGGAACAAGAAAAACATAGTCTAATGATGAGATCAACGGTTCGATTCCTACTTAAGCCCTTTGGCATTCGCAGCTATCTATTTCTACAAGATGGTGGCTGCTCTTATGAGAAACAAGATGCCTTGAGACGTCCTAGGGATGCTTACGCAAGATGGAAGACACAAAATGGTGACTATACATAGCTCCTTATGAGACGGCCTAGGGGTGCTCGCATAAGATGGCGGCTACTCTTATGAAGAAAGCTAGCTTAGAGGCTACTGCGCAAGATAACAGCTGCTGTTATGCATGTGGTGGAGGGCAATTTGAAATTCTATATGCTTAATCAACAGAGCACCCTGCTGCCCTCTTTAGCTGAAATGTGGTGGTGGATAATTTGAAAAATTCTTTTGACAGCTATCTTTAAAAACAATGGCGACTATACATAGGCTGTTAAGGCCTTATCATTCTCCCCCTCCTCCTCCTCCCCCTCCTCCTCCTCCTTCTCTACCTCCTCCTCCGCCTCTTATGTCAAGGCATAGCTTTATATCGAACAAGTTTAAACCTGCATCGCGAAGGCAAGCGTGTGCAGCGATAACATTATTGTGCATGTTTAGACTTTCGAAACATAAGAAGAGTAGAATCAAACGCTGTACTCGATACGACATGTGATCAGAACATTGATTGATGCGTTCAGAAAAACAAAATAAGTGATCAAGACTAGAATCGAACAATGTACTCAATACATCATGTGTTTAGAATATGTCAGGGGCTACGCTTGTTCTAAGAAGATCAGATTGAAACATAACAAGACTAGAATAGAACACTGTAATCGATGTTGTTAACTTCAACATGTGATCAGAACATTGATTGATGTGTTCAGAACACAAAATAAGTGATCATGACTAGAATCGAACACTGTACTCGATACAACATGTGATCAGAACATTGATCGATGTGTTCAGAACACGAAATAAGTGATCAAGACTAGAATCGAACACTGTACTCAATACAACATGTGTTTAGAACATGTTAGGGGGTACCCTTGTTCTAAGAAGATCAGAATGAAACATAACAAGACTAGAATCGAACACTGTAATCGATGTTGTTAACCTCAACATATGATCAGAACATTGTTTGATGTGTTCAGAGCAAAAGTACAATTTTGATGATTTGCTTAGTGTAAAATCAAAAACTATGGAAACACACTGTGCACATATCGCGTAGCTAACTCGCTCAGTAAGCAATATTGCAAAACTACAACTTCAATGATTTGCATAGTGTAAAAATCAAAAACACACTGCACCCATACTGCGCAGCTAACTCGCTCGGTAAACGATATAGCCAAAGTATAACTTCAAATTATTTACCTTCCATCATTCGTCTTGTGTGTAAAAATCAGTCGAACAAGTTATCGCATAAACATGGCTGAAAAAAATCGTGATAGGGTATGGAACCCAGGGGTTACATCTTATCAGAAGGGCAAAAAGGATGAAAGGACTCTTCCTCCTCCTTACCGCACATTCTTTGTAGGGCTAATTGGCTGAAGGGCTAATGGGCAAAAGGGCTAAAGGGCTAATGGGCTAAAGGGCTAATGGGCTAAAGGGCTAAAGGAGCAACAACCTCGTCGATCGCTATCAGCAAGAACGCTTGTACTTTGTTAAGTGTAGAAAATTAATCTTTATTTGTAAATGGATTCATGTTCAGAACAAGGAATGGAACCTAGGGGTTACGTCTTACGTAATAAAATCCCCGAGGTGCGATGAGTTACGTTTTTCGAGCTAGTGTTTGGAACACTGAACTTTTCAAGATGATAGCAGAGAGTTTAGCAATGTTCTGTTGTTGGATTTTAAATTCCGCGCTACAACATGCATAAGGTGGTAGCCTTGAGGTTTACCGCCGTAAAGATGGCAAGAGTGAGGTTAACAATGTTCGGTTGTTGGATTTTAAATTCCGCGCTACAACATGCATAAGGTGGCAGCCTTGAGGTTTACCGCCGTAAAGATGGCAAGAGTGAGGTTAAGAATGTTCTGTTGTTGGATTTTAAATTCCGCGCTATAACATGCATAAGGTGGCAGCCTTGAGGTTTACCGCCGTAAAGATGGCAGAAGTGAGGTTAGCGACGCTCTATTGTCCTTCAAAGTGAGGTTAGGGTTCGTCAAGAAGACAGGTGTCAAAAAAGCACGTGGCTATGTTTACCAAACAAGAGCACGTGGTCGTGACGTCACGGTCACGTAGTATGTTGCCTCAGCATGTAAAGTTCAATGTCTACACCTACGTAGTTAACACTCTGCTATGTTCACAAGATATTTTACACATAACTATTCATTATGCTTTTAAGTTCATGCACATAGGCTATGCTAAGATAGCAGTACAAACACATGCGAACTTTGTACATTCTAATGGAATAAGTTTAGTACTGTGTGCATCATGGATACATGATGTGTGCACGCATTTAATCTTGACTATACGTAATGCTGCAGCTTTGTTTACAAGATTTTTATACATTGCTATTCTTTATGCTTTAAGTTCGTGCACGCACAAGCGATACTCGTACGCTCTAGCAGGAGAAGTTTAGTACGATATTCGATACATACATTATCGATAGGTGATGTGTACACGCTTTAGAACATAGCTCATCTTTATGCTTTAAGTTCGTGCACATGGGTTTGGGATACACAAAAGCGATTGCTACATGCTCTAGCGGAAGAAGTCTAGTACGATAGTCGATGCATGTAAAATCGATAGGTTATGCTAAGATAACAGCACACTTACATGATTTTAGCACAATCTTGTGGAAAAAGTTTAGTATGATAGTCGTTTCGTGCAAAATCATTAGGTAATGTGTAAACGCTTTGAAACAAGGCTATTCTTTGTACTTTAAGTTCATGCGTACAGGTTATGCTAAGATAGCAGCACAATCTAGCGCAAGAAGTTTAGTACGAGACATGTAAAATCGATAGGTGACGTGTACACGCTTTGAAGCATGGCTATTCTTTGTACTTTAAGTTCATGTGTATGAGTTATGCTAAGATAGCAGCACAACCTAGCGGAAGAAGTTTTGTACGAGAGTCGATACATGCAAAGTCGATAGGTAATGTGTACACGCTTTGAAACATGGCTATTCTTTGTACCTTAAAGTCATGCGTATAGGTTATGCTAAGATAGCAGCATAATCTAGCGGAAGAAGTTTAGTACGATATTCGATACATACATTATCGATAGGTAATGTGTACACGCTTTGAAACAAGGCTATTCTTTGTACTTTAAGTTCATGCGTCTTAGTTATGCTTGCGATAGTCGATGCATGTAAAATCGATAGGTTATGCTAAGATAGCAGCACACTTACACGATTTTAGCACAATCTAGTGGAAGAAGTTCAGTACGAGAGTCGATGCTTGCAAAATCATTAGGTAATGTGTACACGCTTTGAAACAAGGCTATTCTTTGTACTTTAAGTTCATGCGTCTTAGTTATGCTAAGATAGCAGCACAATCTACCTGAAAAAGTTTTGCACGAGAGTCGATACATGCAAAATCGATAGTTGATGCGTACACGCTTTGAAACATGACTATTCATTGTACTTTAAGTTCATGGGTATAGGTTATGCTAAGATAGCAGCACAATCTAGCGGAAGAAATTTAGTACGAGATTCGATAAATGCAAAATCAATAAGTAATGTGTACACGCTTTGAAACATGGCTATTCTTCGTACTTTAAGTTCATGTGTATAAGTTATGCTAAGATAGCAGCACAACCTAGCGGAAGAAGTTTATACGATATTTGTTGCATGCAAAGTCGATAGGTAATGTGTACACGCTTTGAAACATGGCTATTCTTTGTACCTTAAGGTCATGCGTATAGGTTACGCTAAGATAGCAGCACAATCTAGCGGAAGAAGTTTAGTACGAGAGTCGATGCTTGCAAAATCGATAGGTAATGTGTACACGTTTTGAGACATAGCTCTTCTTTGTTCTTTAAGTTCATGCGTCTTAGTTATGCTGAGATAGCAGCACAATCTACCTGCAGAAGTTTAGTACGAGAGTCGATACATGCAAATTCGATAGTTGATGTGTACACGCTTTGAAACATGACTATTCATTGTACTTTAAGTTCATGGGTATAGGTTATGCTAAGATAGCAGCACAATCTAGCGGAAGACATTTAGTACGATACTTGATGCATGCAAAATCAATAAGTAATGTGTACACGCTTTGAAACATGGCTATTCTTTGTACTTTAAGTTCATGTGTATAAGTTATGCTAAGATAGCAGCACAACCTAGCGGAAGAAGTTTAGTACGATATTTGTTGCATGCAAAGTGGATAGGTAATGTGTACACGCTTTGAAACATGGCTATTCTTTGTACCTTAAGGTCACGCGTATAGGTTATGCTAAGATAGCAGCACAATCTAGCGGAAGAAGTTTAGTACGAGAGTCGATGTGTGCAAAATCGATAGGTGATGTGTACACGCTTTGAAACATGGCTATTCATTGTACTTTAATTTTATGAGTATAGGTTATGCTAAGATAGCAGCACGATCTAGCGGATGAAGTTTAGTTCGATGGTCGATGCATGTAAAATCGATAGGTCATGTGTACACGCTTTGAAACATAGCAATTCATACTGCTGCTCTGTTCCCAAGACTTTTAAGCATAGGTAACCCTAATACTGCTCTTAACGACGTCGAGCTAAGGATTGATTACGTGACCGTGACGTCACGACCACGTGCTCTTGTTTGGTAAACATAGCCACGTGCTTTTTTGACACCTGTCTTCTTGACGAACCCTAACCTCACTTTGAAGGACAATAGAGCGTCGCTAACCTCACTTCTGCCATCTTTACGGCGGTAAACCTCAAGGCTGCCACCTTATGCATGTTATAGCGCGGAATTTAAAATCCAACAACAGAACATTCTTAACCTCACTCTTGCCATCTTTACGGCGGTAAACCTCAAGGCTGCCACCTTATGCATGTTGTAGCGCGGAATTTAAAATCCAACAACCGAACATTGTTAACCTCACTCTTGCCATCTTTACGGCGGTAAACCTCAAGGCTACCACCTTATGCATGTTGTAGCGCGGAATTTAAAATCCAACAACAGAACATTGCTAAACTCCCTGCTATCATCTTGAAAAGTTCAGTGTTCCAAACACTAGCTCGAAAAACGTAACTCATCGCACCTCGGGGATTTTATTACGTAAGACGTAACCCCTAGGTTCCATTCCTTGTTCTGAACATGAATCCATTTACAAATAAAGATTAATTTTCTACACTTAACAAAGTACAAGCGTTCTTGCTGATAGCGATCGACGAGGTTGTTGCTCCTTTAGCCCTTTAGCCCATTAGCCCTTTAGCCCATTAGCCCTTTAGCCCTTTAGCCCTTTTGCCCATTAGCCCTTCAGCCAATTAGCCCTACAAGGAATGTGCGGTAAGGAGGAGGAAGAGTCCTTTCATCCTTTTTGCCCTTCTGATAAGATGTAACCCCTGGGTTCCATACCCTATCACGATTTTTTTCAGCCATGTTTATGCGATAACTTGTTCGACTGATGTTTACACACAAGACGAATGATGGAAGGTAAATAATTTGAAGTTATACTTTGGCTATATCGTTTACCGAGCGAGTTAGCTGCGCAGTATGGGTGCAGTGTGTTTTTGATTTTTACACTATGCAAATCATTGAAGTTGTAGTTTTGCAATATTGCTTACTGAGCGAGTTAGCTACGCGATATGTGCACAGTGTGTTTCCATAGTTTTTGATTTTACACTAAGCAAATCATCAAAATTGTACTTTTGCTCTGAACACATCAAACAATGTTCTGATCATATGTTGAGGTTAACAACATCGATTACAGTGTTCGATTCTAGTCTTGTTATGTTTCATTCTGATCTTCTTAGAACAAGGGTACCCCCTAACATGTTCTAAACACATGTTGTATTGAGTACAGTGTTCGATTCTAGTCTTGATCACTTATTTCGTGTTCTGAACACATCGATCAATGTTCTGATCACATGTTGTATCGAGTACAGTGTTCGATTCTAGTCATGATCACTTATTTTGTGTTCTGAACACATCAATCAATGTTCTGATCACATGTTGAAGTTAACAACATCGATTACAGTGTTCTATTCTAGTCTTGTTATGTTTCAATCTGATCTTCTTAGAACAAGCGTAGCCCCTGACATATTCTAAACACATGATGTATTGAGTACATTGTTCGATTCTAGTCTTGATCACTTATTTTGTTTTTCTGAACGCATCAATCAATGTACTGATCACATGTCGTATCGAGTACAGCGTTTGATTCTACTCTTCTTATGTTTCGAAAGTCTAAACATGCACAATAATGTTATCGCTGCACACGCTTGCCTTCGCGATGCAGGTTTAAACTTGTTCGATATAAAGCTATGCCTTGACATAAGAGGCGGAGGAGGAGGTAGAGAAGGAGGAGGAGGAGGGGGAGGAGGAGGAGGGGGAGAATGATAAGGCCTTAACAGCCTATGTATAGTCGCCATTGTTTTTAAAGATGATAGCTGTCAAAAGAATTTTTCAAATTATCCACCACCACATTTCAGCTAAAGAGGGCAGCAGGGTGCTCTGTTGATTAAGCATATAGAATTTCAAATTACCCTCCACCACATGCATAACAGCAGCTGTTATCTTGCGCAGTAGCCTCTAAGCTAGCTTTCTTCATAAGAGTAGCCGCCATCTTATGCGAGCACCCCTAGGCCGTCTCATAAGGAGCTATGTATAGTCACCATTTTGTGTCTTCCATCTTGCGTAAGCATCCCTAGGACGTCTCAAGGCATCTTGTTTCTCATAAGAGCAGCCACCATCTTGTAGAAATAGATAGCTGCGAATGCCAAAGGGCTTAAGTAGGAATCGAACCGTTGATCTCATCATTAGACTATGTTTTTCTTGTTCCTGATACTACGAACCTACGTATTAGGCGGAAAAATTTTGTCCGTTTTGCTCTACGATGCATCGTTTTCGAGATATTTAACATTTTGCATTTAAGCCTCCAAATTTAATGAATCGAACCTGCACGGTACGTTATACTCTCTACCATAGCTAGACCTGATCATGTTACGAAGACTCGCTTCAATACAAGCTAAAACAGAGCAAATGGCAAAGGGCCTAAGTAGGAACCGAACCGTTGATCCCATCATTAGACTATGATTTTCTTGTTCCTCATACTGCGAACCTGGGTATTAGGCAGAAAAATTTTGTCCGTTTTGCTCTACGGTGCACCGTTTTCGATATATTTAACATTTTGCATTTAAGCCCTAAATTTAATGAATCGAACTATCACGACACGTTAGCCTCTAAGCTAGCATTCTTCATAAGAGTAGCAACCATCTTGCGCAAGCACCCTTAAAGCGTCTCATAAGGAGTTATGTATAGTTGCCATCTTGTGTCCGCCATCTTGCGCAAGCATCCTTAGGGCGTCTCAAGCCATCTTGTGCAAGGACCCTTAAGCATCCCATAAGATCAGCCGCTATCTTGCGCAAGCATCCCTAGGGTATCTCATAAGGAGCCATGTATAACTGCCATCTTGCGCAAGCATCCCAAGGGCGTCTCATAAGAACCTGTGTATAGCAGCCATCTTGCGTAAGCACCCTTAAGGAGTCATGTATAGCCACCATCTTATGCAATTAGCGTCGAGAGAGGGCTGCTGTAGAATTTTTCTTTTTAAATTATCCGCCACCACATTTCAAAGGTATCTAGCTAAAGATGGCAGCACTGCGGATGACAGGTGACGAATTTACATCTACTACGATAAAGAGGGCAGCACGGTGCTCTCTGTATTAAAGATGGCGGATGACAGCTGTCAAAAAAGCACATGGCTATGTTTACCAAACAAGAGCACGTGGAATTTGCCGCCATCACATTTCAAACTAAAGAGGGCAGCACTATGCTCTGTTGATTAAAGATGGCGGATGGTAGCTGTCGAAAAAGCACGTGAGTTTGTTTCCAAACAAGAGCACGTGGAATTTTTCAATTTGCCGCCACCACATTTCAAAGGTATCTAGCTAAAGATGGCAGCACGGTGCTCTCTTGATTAAAGATGACGGATGATAGCTAACAGAACTTTTCAAATTGCCCGCTACTACGTGCTTAAGGTAGTAGCCATAAAGAGGGCAGCACGGTGTTCTGTGGATTAAAGATGGCGGATGACAGGTGATGAAATTGCCCGCATGATAGTAGCACAGTGCTCTGTTGATTAAAGATGGCGGATGACAGCTGCACGTGGCTTTGTTTCCAAACAAGAGCACGTGGAATTTACCACCACCACATTTCAAACTAAAGAGGGCAGCACTGTGCTCTGTAGATTAAAGATGGCAGATGACAGCTGTCAAAAAAGCACGTGAGTTTGTTTTCAAACAAGAGCACGTGGAATTTTTCAATTTGCCGCCACCACATAGAGGGCAGCACTGTACTCTCTGGATTAAAGATGGCTGCTTGTCGAAAAGCATTTTTCAAATTATCCGCCACCACATTTCAAAGGTAAGTAGCTAAAGAGGGCAGCACTGTGCTCTATAGATTAAAGATGGCGGATGACAGCTATCAAAAAAGCACGTGGCTGTCAAAAAGCACGCGGATTTGTTTATCTCGAGCTAGTGAGGTTAAGTTGGTACCACTAAGGTTTAGGCCCGTCAAGATGGCAGCACTGCCGATGACAGGTGACGAAAGAGGGCAGCACGGTGCTCTGTAGTTTAAAGATGGCGGATGACAGCTGTCAAAAAAGCACGTGGCTGTCAAAAAGCACGTGGCTTTGTTTATCTCGCGCTAGTTAGGTTAAGTTGGTACTACTGAGGTTTAGGCCCGTCAAGATGGCAGTACTGAGGTTAGCGATGCGTTGTTGTCGATGACAGCTGTCAAAAAGCACGTGGCTTTGTTTACAAATCTGTCAAAAAGCACGTGGCTGTCAAAAAAACACGTGGCTTTGTTTACCTCATGCTAGTTAGGTTAAGTTGGTACCACTAAGATTTAGGCCCGTCAAGATGGTAGTACTGAGGTTTGCAATGCGTTGTTGTTGATGAGAGCTGTCAAAAAGCACGTGGCTTTGTTTACAAATCTGTCAAAAAGCACGTGGCTTTGTTTACCTCGCGCTAGTTAGGTTAAGTTGGCACTACTGAGGTTTAGGCCCGTCAAGATGGCAGTACTGAGGTTAGCGATGCGTTGTTGTCTGTCAAAAAGCACGTGGCTGTCAAAAAACACGTGGCTTTGTTTACCTCATGCTAGTTAGGTTAAGTTGGCACTAGTGAGGTTTAGGCCCGTCAAGATGGCAGCAGTGAGGTTAGCGATGCGTTGTTGTCGATGACAGCTGTCAAAAAGCACGTGGCTTTGTTTACAAATTCAAATCTCGCGCCAAAATTCAAATTTCCCGCCAAAATTCAAATTTCTCGCGGGCGGCGGCGGCGGAGGCGGAGGCGGAGGAGCGGGCGGCGGCGGAGGAGGAGGCGGCGGCGGAGGAGGAGGCGGCGGAGGCGGCGGGAGGAGGAGGAGGCGGCCGAACCATCCAATTATACTACTATTTTATATATCACCCCCTCGCACCCCCCCCACCTCAAATGGTACGTGGTGGTGTCTTACCTCCACGCGGTTTGTCAAAAGAAATCCGGAGTATCACTATTCATCTCAGCGAATCCGAAAACGATGGATTCGACACCATTTTCATATATTATGATATGTGACCCCCTCGACCCTCCGCTCCTACGTGTACATGGGGTGTCCTACGCCACGCGGTTTAGACTTAAGAATATTCCGGAGTGTCAGTATCCATCTCAGCGAATCCGAAAACGATATATTCGACACTATTTTCATATATTTTTATATGTGACCCCTCGCGCCCCACCGTCCCTAAGGGTAGTTCGGGTGTCTTACCCCAACGCGGTTTGTCAAAAAAATCTGGAGTGTCACTATTCATCTCAGGGACCCCGAAAAGGAAGGATTCGGCACCATTTTCGATTTTTTTAAATGTGACCCTCCTTGCCACCCCCTCGCCTCTAAGGGTACTTCGGGTGTCTTACCACAACGCGGTTTGTCAAAAAAATCCGAAGTGTCTCTATTCATCTCAGCGACCCCGAAAAGGATGGATTCGACACTATTTTCGATTATTTTGATATGTCACTCCCCCTCCCCCCACCCTAGAGGGGGCTGAATTTGGACTTTGGAAAATTCCGAAGTGTCACTATTCATCCCAGCGACCCCGAAAGGTATGCATTCGACACCATTTTCGAATATTTGTAAATGTGAACCCCCTCGCCCCCCCCCCGCCCCTAAGGGTACTTCGGGTGTCTTACCCCAACGCGGGTTATCAAAAAAATCCGGAGTGTCACTATTCACCTCAGCGACCCCGAAAAGGATTGATTCAACATTATTTTCTATGATTTTGATATAACACTCCCCCTCGTCCTCCAAGCAAAAGGGGGCTCTATTTGAACTTGAAAAAGTCCCGAAGTATCACTATCCATCTCAGCGAATCCGAAAACGATATATTCGATACTATTTTCGTATATTTTATATGTGACCCCCTCGCCCCCCCCCACCCCTTAGGGTACTTCGGGTATCTTACCCCAACGCGGTTTGTCAAAAAAATCCGGAGTGTCACTATTCATCTCAGCGACCCCCAAAAGGACGGATTCGACACTATTTTCGATTATTTTGATATATCACTCCCCCTCGCCTCCCCCCACCCCGAAGGGGGCTGAATTTTGACTTTGAAAAATTCTGGAGTGTCACTATTCATCCCAGCGACCCCGAAAAGTATTGATTCGACACCATTTTCGAATATTTGTATATGTGACCCCCTCCCCCCCCCCGCCCCTATGGGTACATGGGTGTCTTACCCCCACTCGGTTTGTCAAAAGAAATCCGGAGTGTCATTATTCATCTCAGCGACCCCGAAAAGGATGGGTTCGACACTATTTCCTATTACTTTGATATACCACTCCCCCTAACCCCCATCCAAAAGGGGGCTGAATTTCAGCGAATCCGAAAACGATATATTCGACACAATTTCTGTATATTTTTATATGTGACCCCCTCGCCCCCCGCCCTTAATTGTATTTGGGGTGTCTTACCCCCACGCGGTTTGTCTCCTGATACTAAGTCGTAAGTGTACCAAGTTTGGTGTAAATCGCTCCAGTGGTTTAGGAGGAGATGTAATACATACATACATACATACATTCATACATACATACATACATACATACATACATACATACATACATAGATACATACAATGACATTTATATATATAGATGGATAACGGAATGTCCGAAAAGTGTGAAATCAATTAGTGAATATAGTAGGGAAAACTCTATAAAGTTTTGAACTGAGAATATAATAGTTGCTAACTTGTAAATGTTTTTACTAGGTTAAGTAATGCTCTTTCGAGTTCACATTATTAAAAGTATCAGTAATTTACGGTGCTGTCGGATTTGGCCTCACATATTAATACATAGAGTCAATAAAATTAGAGAGTCTAGAAAATCTGGACACTGATAATTAATATTTGGTTACCGTCATATTCATGTTCACCGTCATGAAGGGAGCAGATAATAATTACAACCTGAGACGGGAAAAAGCTAGGAATGGGGAGGAAGTTGCCATGGCCTTAATTAAGGTACAGCTCCAGCATTTGCCTGGTGTGAAAATGGGAAACCACGGAAACCATCTTCATGGCTGTGACAGTGGGATTCGAATCCACAATTCCCGAATAGTGGATACTGGTCGCACTTAAGCGACTGCAGCTCCCGAGCTCGGTATTGTTATTGTTATTTTCTTCGATTTTGGCCTATTTGGGACCACGGAAAAAATTGGCTTGCTTGTTAGTCCTTTTCTCTTCTCGCAGAACTTCTTCATCATTTTGCTGTGGTTCCTCCTCCTCTCCTCTGACCATAATATGTTCTTGGACTTTTCATTTTGTTTTTCCTGGAAACCCTTTAAATGTATCTATTTTTGCTCGAAACATATCTGAAATATTTTTTCTGGATTGATGCTAACTTCCTCCATTTCTTGTTTCTTCTACCCATTATTATTATTATTATTATTATTATTATTATTATTATTATTATTATTATTATTATTATTATTATTATTATTATTATTATTGTAACGGGATACACCTCCGTACTGTTAAAGTGCACGACTTCTATAAGGCCATCTGTGTTATGGAACATGAACTACTGTTATACAAGATATTTGGATTTTCTACCACTAGATGTCTCTATCATCGTTTTTGTTGCTCCCCCTAGCGGGTTGAACTCTAACTAATTTATTAAGAAATTTGTAATGCGACAGGTGACTAACCTTAAGTTTGGCTTCCTTCTTCCTTAGTTAGCAACCAATCAGAAATTGTTGGAATATTTTCTCTACCCAATTAAAATTGCGGGTGTGTACAGGCATCCAGCCTATCTGTAAAGAGTTCTGGAAACTTCCCCTCGAAATGCTACAATAGATGGGCCCTTTAAGGCCGTATTGTCATCTTTATTGCTCCAGTTCAGTGAGTGCGGCGTGTTATTCGGAAGCAGAGGCCGTAGGTCGGCGTTTGGAAGGGCCAGTTAAACAAGGTAATAACAGGATTTTCTTAACATGTGTTAGCTCCGACATATAAGTTGAGGGGAAGTATTCAAACCTACTTCGTTTTATGTAAAGTTCTAAAATAACATTCTAAATGTAGATTTTCGGCAAGTCTGAGGACTTTGTTCAAATCCCGGCTGGGAAACATGTAAAGTAAGGGAACAAAGTGCGATTACCCTCTGTTGATTCCCATTCAACTTGGTATGGGGTGACTGAAATTTTTCTAAACATCTACATTCGTATCACGTTTATGGTATTTAAGATTTCTCGTTTAGTCACCTCTCTGTAGAACAGGCTTAGCCTCTGCAACTTCGACTATAAGCACACTTAGAGTTTTAAGACGGCTGTGAGCTTGCATCCGGGAGATAGTAGGTTCGAATCCCACTATCGGCAGCCCTGAAAATGGTTTTCCGTGGTTTCCCATTTTCACACCAGGCAAATGCTGGGGCTGTACCTTAATTAAGGCCACGGCCGCTTCCTTCCAACTCTTAGGCCTTTCCTATCCCATCGTCGCCATAAGACCTATCTGTGTCGGTGCGACGTAAAGCCCCTAGCAAAAAAAAAGAGTTTTAAGAGTTTTTCTAAAAGGAACGCAAGTGTTTCGCCTCCTAGGCTTTTGTTCATGGGCGATTATGTGGAACCCGTTCTTTTTTTCATTAAGGCCATTTAGAATGGGCACTCATTGCCCCTGTTTACATTTTTTTTTTTTTTTTTTTTTTTTTTTTTGAGCATTTGGTCCGTAAGACCATGCTGCCAGCTCTGTACATTTAGAAAACAAGAAAGTCAAAGAGCAACATCTTTACAACATGGGACCGTTCATGGCATTATGACTAATTGGTGATGGAAAGCCACGGTACAGGAGTTATATCCCTCACCGGGAATAGAACCCTCACCCATTAATACTAGTGTATTCGGCTTCTAAAAGCTACTTTTATTATTATTATTACTGCTGCTGGCATACTGTATGAGTGTCAAGCAGTTTCAACAGACCTTAGGCAAACTAGTGACCAATACTGGTGAGTCAAGATGTGAGTAAGTTTCAATAACAACTCAGAGTCCAGGATGACACATATCCTGACACATATCCTCAGGCTTGGCAGAATCAGCCCAAACCTTTCCGTGACGTATGTGTCCCACTCCCTGGTGCCATCAGAAACCCCTTCCTAAACTCCTAACTCTTTGCTACACATATCCACTCTTCCCTGGTAATCAACCAGTACGAAGACAATGTATCCCACCCAGAGGGATTGACACGTGACTACCCTAATTCATATAAAACCCTGGACTCCAAATGGAAAAGGTCTCTTGGAATGTAGTCAGTTAAGAACTACCAACTAATTGAGTTGGCTGTTAGGCGTCAGGCCTCAGAACGTGTAAATAGACTTTAAATCTTCAAATGTAATAAGTGTTAGTCAATTAATAAATACAATATTGGACATCTTCGTTTCATTTGGAATAAGATATACTCAGGCTCGTGGAGAACCTGTGAGGACCTAGCTTAACAACCCAACAAGCTAACCACGAACTTGTTAAGCGACAAACTTAACTGGGGGCCTGTGGCCGGGATTTGATACACGATCGCCACAAGATCTACGTGCTAGTTGGACAAAGTATTCAGACAACGATCCAGAATCGCCTTTCGCTACTTGTCCGGCAAGCCAGTATCTTCCCGCAAACTACTGAAGTCATCTATTCCATTTGAACCAGCCAGCTAGAAGGAAGTGGAACTGACAACCTCACTGGAGGCCTTTCGACCACAACCGACTACGCCAGCTTGAAGGAAGGAAGCTAGCCGACAACGCTCCAGAAGCGCCTTTCGACAGCAACCAACCGCCATCGCTGTACGTGCGTACCGACAACTCCGCAGAGGGGCCTTTCGATAGCACGACAACGCAGAAGGAAGACCAACAGACTACACAGCTCAAGGAGAATGCAGTCCATGCTGATCATCATTTCCTGCCTGTGAGTTACATTTAAAGTACCTATTTGTAATGCCTGAATATTGCCAGTAATAACATCATTCATCTCTTTTAGTTGAGCAAGAGCAATAATAATAATAATAATAATAATAATAATAATAATAATAATAATAATAATAATAATAATAATAATAATAATAATAATAATAATAATAGTAATAATAATAATAATAATAATAATAATAATTTTCAATTATTTCAACTAATCAGTCAAATAAAGTCATTACAATGACTGAGACAGAAATGCTTTCAAAATTTGAATATGCCCAAATTCAGTTGCTACCTGAATTTAACGGAAGCGCATCTTGTAGTATTTCATAGCGAGATGCGATAGTTTTATAAATACTCACAAGAGAGCCCTTACAGTTCCCAACGCAAATATTATTAATGAATTTTTATTTAATGTCGTTAAATCCAAATTAAAAGGAGAAGCTAGTAGTATTTTGGATCTCGATGCGAACTCTAGTTATGAGAAATTTAAGGAGAAATTAATTAGAAAATTTGGTGATGTCAAAGATGAGAGATTATTAGTACAGGAAATTTCCAACTGTTTCCAAAAGAGAAACGAGAGTTACACAGATTATCATGACAGGTTGGACACTTTAGTCCTCCAATGTAAAAGTTTATGCAAATTGAACTACAGAGACCAGATCTTGGAGCTCAAGTTGAGAGAACTAGATGATCTGAGTCTGAACACTTTTAAAGCAGGTATTTTAGAACCGTACCGAGCGTACCTACGGTATGCTCAAGTTACAGACTTAAGTCAAGCATTAAGACACTGTAGGACCTATGACAATGATAGAGCGCACGAAAGTTACATGGATCAATTGAGAGGGACACCGAAATATCCTCTCAATAACAGTGCCAGTCACAAGCCATTCATGCAGACACAACCTAACAGAAACAATCAAACGACACAACCACTAAACCATGCCACTCACAATCCATTTATGTATCCAAGACCACAGAACCATTACTTTCCTCAAATGCGACCTTTCGCTACCCAATCAAACCAACAATTCAGAAATCCTAACCAACAACCAAACTTCAGACCCTTCCAAGGTCCGAACCCACCTACTGCCAGACCACAGAACCAACAACCTTTTAAGCCAATGAACCGACCTTATCCTACACCAAATAACCTTGCACGACGCTTCACGACCAATAATCAAAGGTACCCAACACCTATGTCAGGGGTATCTACCATCAGAGGGAATGTAAATACACACGCAGAGGAGACTAACGAATGTGACTATGTACCACCAGAATATTTTCAGGAGGCACAGTCATCAGACTACACTCAGGAAACTCAACCCCACGAATACGAGTTCGAATACGACACAGTCGATTCATCACTACCTCAGAATAATTATGAAAACCAAGAACAGAGTCAGGATTTTCACTTGGTCCCGCCATCTCAAGCGAAGACCTAAATAACATAAGAAACGCTCCCAAACTGCCGTTCATCACTCTATTTGGATTCAAAATCTTAATAGACAGTGGTGCTTGTCATTCAATAATGAACCCATCAATAGCACATGAATATTTTTCAGAATATTTGTTCCGAGAACCATTCTGCATACAATCTGTTCATTCGGAAACAATGGGTGAAGAAAACATACAATTCCCCATTTTTTCAGAATATGAAATTGACACGCCCGTAGATTTTCGAGTCATGAAATGGCACGAATATTTCGACGCGCTAATCGGAACAGCTGATTTTGTTAAACTAGGTGCAAAAATAGATTATAAATCAAACCTAGTTACATTAGACAACAAAGACATACCATTCTATTTCCACTCGAACAACAAGCAAGTGAATTTTCAACCTTCACCAGACATGCAGAAAACTGCGATTCCTGTCAATATCGAACAAGCGAATGTATATATTCCAAAGCTTGAACATGAAGGAATATATTTTGCAGATGCAATTTTGCATGCAGAAAACTACCGGGTCATGTACCCCACTGAAACACAGTTAAAACAAGAATTTAACAAACCAGTGTTAGTTGAACCTTTAGAGAACATTACGATACAGCCACTAGAAATAAATTCTATCTCAGACCGTGATATTCAAGAATCTATCCACAAGGAAGTAGCCTTCCTAGGTTATGTTGTTTCACAGAACGGAGTAAAACCTAATCCCGAAAAAATCAAGGCAGTCAAAAGTTACCCTATTCCCAAGACCACCAAAGAAATCAAACAATTCTTAGGACTAGCGGGTTTCTATAGGAAATTTATAAAGGACTTTGCTAAAGTAGCATATCCAATGACCCGTTGCCTAAAGAAGGGATCAAAAATCGATGCAGAAAACCCTGAGTACAAATCTGCATTTGAAACACTAAAGACCCTTCTAATAAATGCTCCAGTCTTAGCTTACCCAGATTTCGAAGAAGCATTCGTGTTAACCACAGACAGTTCAGACTTTGCCATAGGAAGTGTTTTCACACAGAAGGGACACCCTATTGCCTATTATTCCAAAACCCTAAACCCCGCTGAAAGAAACTACTCCACCATAGAGAGAGAATTGCTTGCCATCGTAGAAAGTAGTAAGCAGTTTAAACCTTACTTATGGGGACGACACTTTCATGTGGAAAGTGACCACCGTCCACTGCAATGGCTTTTCACCCTAAAGGATCCCAGTTCAAGACTCTACCGCTGGAAAATGAAATTAGGAGAGTTTGACTTTGACATAAAATATGTTAAAGGGAAAACTAACTATGTCGCAGATGCTCTTTCCAGAATACAAGTAAATGTAAATGATGAAACAGTTTCTAATGTACCCATCCCCGGAGATGATACATACCAGAATGAAATGGACAATGAAACTGTACATTCAAATCAAGAAGATCCCATTTTCACTCTAAAAGCATCAGAGAGAAATTTGAATCAAAACCGTAACCAACTTATCATAAAATATGGTAACTTTCCCAAAATCCTTGAACAAAAACTATTCAAGAAATATGCCCGCCATATCATGATAGTGACAGAGAAAAACCTCCAACAAGATTTGAATAGTCACCTACTCAAAATTATTAACACGTCAAACAGATATGCCGCCTACTTTGACGACATAACACTCGAAATCCCATTCATCAGGGTATGTCAGAAATTATTTACGTCAGAATTAATAATCATTAGGACATCTAAATTTCTAGAAGATATTGAAAGCTCAGAGACTCAGAAACAGTTGATATTACAATACCATTCAATAAACCACAATGGTATCATTGAAACATTTGAACATTTTCGAACCAAGTACTATTGGCCACATTTGAAAGAACAAATTAGAAATCTAATTAATCAATGTAACTTATGTCAGAGAAATAAATATGAAAGACACCCTAACGAAGTACCAAACCAAGGCCCTATTACAGCCGACCACCCGTTCGCTCTGATTCATATAGATACATTTCATTTTGAACAAAACCGCATTTTAACTATACTAGACGTATTCTCTAAATACGGACAAGCATATTTACTATCCAATGGCACAGCCATGGCAGTTCTGAATCAACTGCAAGTGTATTTCTCACACCATGGATATCCCAAGAGAATTACCCATGATCAGGGAGGAGAATTTGAGAATAGCTTAATTACAGAATACTGTAAAGCTACTAACATTGAATATCATGCCACTACACCTCTGAATTCATCGTCTAACTCCCCGGTAGAAAGACTGAATTCGACCCTCCTCGAAAAACTGAGATTCTCAAGAGATCATGATAAATTCACTCCACTCCCACAGCTAATAACCACTGCGATCACAAATTATAATTCTTCAATTCACTCCACAACCAAACAGCCACCATTCAATGTTCTATACGGCCCGTATTACAAAGCACTAAATCATATCTTCTCCTCGTCTCCAAAAATTAATGAATATATTGAGAGACAAGGAAACCAGATGAAAATCTTAAATGAGAATAAATCTGACCCAGCAAAGCCCATTTTCAAACACTCCTATCAAATAGGTGAACAGGTATATGTCCTAGACCCTCTAACCAGAAATAGGAAGTCCAAAAACCTATATAATGAAGGCACAATAACCAAAATCGAAAAGAACCGAGTATATTGTAAAATGAAAAATGGCAAGACCCATGTCAGAAATTTCCGTGACATTAAACCTAAAAGGAAATCTCTTCCCGTTCCAGATTCCTACCAGGATATGCCACCATCTACACCAAACCCATAACCACATCAGGATTTTATGCGGACCCCATGGGATCTGTATTGGTAATCGATAAGTACCATAAATTCATGGTTCATTTCAATCTTACTACCTTAAAAGAATCATATAAAATTATTGATGATACTGTCTCTAGTCTTGTATTGAAAAGCAATAATACTTTTCCTCACTTAATATACGAGTTAACTGAAATAACCAAAGATACCAAAAAAGAATTAAATAAGCTAATACCCAGTACTTCTAACAGAACTAAACGAGGTTTAATAAACGGACTAGGAAAAGTAATTAAGTTCATCTCTGGCAATCTAGACCAGGACGATTTAGATAATTTACAAAATCAATTAAACACTTTAAAACAAAGTCATTCTAATGAAATCAAGCATATAAATAAACTAGTATCATTTACAAATTCAATTGCTCAAAAATTTTATGATGAAATGAATCATGTTAATGACAATATGAAGGTAATTCAAGGTATACTTCGAACAGAAGACTTCAAGATAAATCTACTAGAAAACATCCAATACGTGTTACTGTGTATTAACAAATTCCGAAATATCATACGAGTGCTTCAAGAAACCATTAGTCTTTCATTTCACGAGATGACAAAGGTAAAAATGCTATCAAGAAAAGACTTAACTAACATTGTCAAACATTTGTTATCAATCTATCCTACACAGAGTATGATCCATACCGATCAATATAATCAGTATGAAAACCTAAAAATGTCAAAAACTCAAGTCCTTGTGCTGGACGAAGAAATGATAATAATCCTTTCCATGCCAATCACGGATGGAAATCAATATATATTATATGATGTAACCCCTGTACCCACCATTAATAATGTTATACTTGTCCCATCTGAAAAATACTACCTACAAGGTCCAATTATGAAATGGTCTACCGCACCATGTGTTAAGAAAACCCTATCATACGTATGTTTATATTATAACACCAGAATCACAAATTGCAACTTAACAAATACTGCAGGATGTGAATTTGCTTCTGTAAAGAATGATGTAAAATTATTTAGACCGCTAAACAAAGAACATATTCTGTTCTTTACAAGAAACCCAGAGGTAATCTTACAAACATGTCCAGAATCCCAGAAATCCATCCAGATTTCTGGACCACAGGTAATTTATTCCAATGAATCTTGCCCTATCTCCAGTATGGGAATAACTTTACAACAAAAACCTACTAATTACATCCATACTTATCCTTTCCTAGGTATCCAGAAGGAACCTTTAATTAAGAATGAAATTACGTTTCATATTTCTCATTTAGATGTAAAGAAAATGAAACTAGACTTAAAACCCATCCGTACAACCTCTATTGACATAAAAACATTTGTGTCTACTAATGTCATCCTTGTTTTACTAATAATAGGAAGTATTACAATCATGTTCAGAAAGAAAATGTATAAATTATGTAAAACTGTAAAAATTAGGAATAAGAAAAATGTAAATGTTACTGAGGACAGTAACATGAAAATAAGGGGGGAGGAGTTATATCCCTCACCGGGAATAGAACCCTCACCCATTAATACTAGTGTATTCGGCTTCTAAAAGCTACTTTTATTATTATTATTACTGCTGCTGGCATACTGTATGAGTGTCAAGCAGTTTCAACAGACCTTAGGCAAACTAGTGACCAATACTGGTGAGTCAAGATGTGAGTAAGTTTCAATAACAACTCAGAGTCCAGGATGACACATATCCTGACACATATCCTCAGGCTTGGCAGAATCAGCCCAAACCTTTCCGTGACGTATGTGCCCCACTCCCTGGTGCCATCAGAAACCCCTTCCTAAACTCCTAACTCTTTGCTACACATATCCCCTCTTCCCTGGTAATCAACCAGTACGAAGACAATGTATCCCACCCAGAGGGATTGACACGTGACTACCCTAATTCATATAAAACCCTGGACTCCAAATGGAAAAGGTCTCTTGGAATGTAGTCAGTTAAGAACTACCAACTAATTGAGTTGGCTGTTAGGCGTCAGGCCTCAGAACGTGTAAATAGACTTTAAATCTTCAAATGTAATAAGTGTTAGTAAATTAATAAATACAATATTGGACATCTTCGTTTCATTTGGAATAAGATATACTCAGACTCGTGGAGAACCTGTGAGGACCTAGCTTAACAACCCAACAAGCTAACCACGAACTTGTTAAGCGACAAACTTAACTCAGGAACTTTGGTTGGATGAGAACAGTTTAACTACAGACTACAGTACAAACTTATCACAATGTTAAATTAGCTTCACTTTAAAATTTGGCTATTGCTTGATATATACGGATGTCATAGCTGCTGAACAACGACGAAACGGAAGTGGGAAGTGGAACTTTCAGTTGTATAAGCGTTTGATATAAGTTGGTCACTTGTGGTTTGTATCTAGTGCATCCTAAAATTGTATGGTTGAGGTCAGCTTCTTGAGTGGGGTCAGAGGGACAATTTGAGGAGTCTATGACTTTGAGTCTGAACAGATGACTGGGGTAAGATGCATGTCCAAGTCGCATTCTGATAATTGATGTCATATGGCGGCGAGTTAGAGATAGTAGACTGAACCATGGTTTCTGTGGGTTGTGTCTCTGGATAGCGGCGTAATGCTTGCCTTTGATGCGTTGAGTTCTTGCCCAGTAATTTGACCATTCTTTGTAAGCCTGTTTCTTGATGTGGCTTTGGAAGTCCGTGTATGGTAGGCGTAGTGCTTGGAACTGGCCTTCTGTAATGCTCTGCTTTGCCAGTTGGTCTACGGTTTCATTGTGTATAATTCCAGTGTGACCTTTGATCCACATAAGATGAACTTCTTTTCCGTTTTCCTTAGCTTGGTATATGCAACTTAGGATGTCCATGATGTATTTATTCGAACGCGTGTTGCTGCATGGTTGTTCTAGTTTTTGAAGTGCGCTCTTGGAGTCCGTGAGAATTAATATACTGCTGAAGTGCTGGACGCCGTACGTGATGGCTGATTTAATGGCAAGTATTTCAGCTGTGAATATTGAAGCTTCGTGGGGAAGGGAGAACATTTTGCTAGTGTTGAATGCAGGGCAGTAGTACGCATATCCGACTCCTTCATTGGTCTTAGACCCATCTGTGTATATTTGAGTATAACTGCCCCAATATGCATCGATAAAATTTGTTACTTTTTCGTTGACATTGGTATTGCAGATAA
Source organism: Anabrus simplex (assembly GCF_040414725.1). Classification (NCBI taxonomy): domain Eukaryota; kingdom Metazoa; phylum Arthropoda; class Insecta; order Orthoptera; family Tettigoniidae; genus Anabrus; species Anabrus simplex. The sequence goes on along the minus strand of NC_090267.1, from coordinate 405,727,854 downwards.
TAAAATCTGGAAGATGAAATGTGGATGGTTGAAACACTGAAAGTTCATACCTCTGTCGAAATACTGGAAGCCCTGTATCTTGAGGAGTAAGGGGTATGATGTGCTGCAATTTCTTGATACTTTTGACCAATAGAGGTGTCCGTAGTCTTCTGTTTATTCATCTGTCACACAGTGGAAGGAGGCGGCGCAGTTTAGATGTTATAGGGTGGCTAGTTATGGACGAGCGTTGCAGAACCTGTTTACATTGTAATTGTTTATAGACCAGTGTGTAACAAACTGTTGAACAGAAGTGACTGTAAAGTTCGTCAGGCATCACTTTGTAAGAAATTTATACCTCTGAGAGGCTGGACTATATTAACTTTCGGAGCTCAGACTCCTAGGCTATGTAACTTAGTGGAGCGAACTAGCTCTTATATATAGTGTACCTGTTCGGTGCTACAATGCTCATCCCCTTGTATATTATCACGTTGATAATTCTCTGTAATTTTTTACCTGATTTTCGACTTAAAGTCATTGTTGTTGTAAGAGCTGACGAGCTCATTAGTATATTGTTGTTCTTTATTCAGATGTTTTTGTTTGCTAGTTGCTTTACGACGCACCGACACAGAGATGTCTTATGGCGACGATGGGACAGGGAAAGGCTAGGAGTGGGAAGGAAGCGGCCGTGGCCTTAATTAAAATAGAGCCCCAGCATTTTTCTGGTGTGAAAATGGTAAACCACGGAAAACCATTTTCAGGGCTGCCGACAGTGGGGTTCGAACCTACTATCTCCCGATTACTGGATACTGGCCGCACTTAAGCGACTGCTGCTATCGAGTTCCGTTTATTCAGATTTACTATCATTTTTTTAAAGAAGGAAAAAAATATATTTTCAAAATTTAGTCCTTTAACTTATGCTCTGGTCATTTCCTTGTCCTATTATTCACCCCGGCACCTTCTTACACCTCTGTAAGCCACGGAATTTCCCTATCAATTATTATTATTATTATTATTATTATTATTATTATTATTATTCTACAAACCGAAAGCCATGATAACGTTCAATCAGCCACAGAACCGGATATTTACAGCGTTGTGTTAATTCATTTGCAGATAAAATGCTACATTTTATTTTACGCAAGAAATTCTTAATATTGTCCAAGACCTCAATTAAATTTGACAAGCGGTTAGAAAAAAATGTATAAATACGACCATAACCAAATTTCATTACGAAGAAATTTATATATTATATTACGATTTCGATAAGATCGAATATTTCCAACCAACAATTAAGATAAGAATGGCTTAACAATATAAAATTAAATACTCATAGTCAGGACATTAATAACGCTATACGTGCCTCAGAACTTGTACTGGGACATTCAGGAGCGCCTCTGGTGCCACACTTCAGAATGAACTCTCATTAGATGATAATTGCGCGGTTAATCTTAATGAAATCACCTCTGTTATTGGCTTCTGGAGGTTATGTATTTCGGTTAATCACCGAGTAGGACAGTCTTTCGATAAGAAGCTTAGATCTCAATGTGATAACGGTAACGGCAACCAATTTACATACCACCTTGACTTCCCTTATTGATTGCCATAGTGTAAGCCTGTTTCCCCTTCCCTTGATCGTAAGTGAGCTAATTGCTTGCCTCCTTGAGGCAGTTCGAACCGCTTAGCTCGAAAAGATAATTCCATTTGGACAGATAATAGGTTAGTAATAACTTGTTTATAGCCACGATCATACGATAAGACAAGAAATGAATTCACCGTGAATGCAATGAACAACTTCAGTTAAAGGAAAATGTGAGCTTACACTTATCACTGAGGTCGTTAATATCTGAGAAAATGGGTTGAAATTGGGTTCGAGTCTCGAGGAATAGAAGTTTCAACTCATTCTTTCCAATGACTCTAGTGGTGTGTGCAGCATATGTTTGCAAAATATGATTGTTGCCTGATGCCTATGTGAACTGCAGTCGGTCTTTCGGATCTGACTGTCACCGTTGGAACTTCTTGGGCTGAATTTCTCTTAGATGAGCCTTTGTAACATCGACCTTCAGTACAGGATCACACTCTAGCACATAGAGCAGTATATGAAGTCAACTCTTTAAGATCGTAACATCTAAGCTTCAAGTCACTGCTCGTAGTAAATTCGCTACCGTCTTAAGAGTTCGCGCATACGCTATTGCTTCAAACGGCTTCTATAGCGCTAGTAGTGATGACCCCAGCTGCCACACAGAACGTAGCGGAGAGCCGTCGAACTACGCCATCTCCACACGATACTTAGTCGAAGACTTCTTTGTTTGCATCCGTTCCTCATATTAACTGCCAAGCTATCTTTGGTTTATCAAGCCGTTGCCTACGATCGAGCACAATTTTGAATAGTTGAGTAGAGTCCAAATTCTAAAATTCTTTTAAGTTTGAAAATCAGTATATTCTTCTTCTACCGGATCATTTTGTACCTTATAGTTTTCCTTGTATTGCGACTTGTAGAATCGGATATTATTGCTCGTTCCTTATAACGTGTCAAATATATATTATCAGCTTCTTCTTAATAAGTATAACAAATTCAGGTTAACAGTCATTCCACATTTCTTTTTCTTTTTTTTTTTTTTTGCTTTGCGTTGCGCCGACACAGATAGGTCTTATGGTGAGGATGGGAAAGGAAACGGCTAGGTGTAGGAAGGAAGCAGCCGTGGTCTTAATTAAGATACAGCCCCAGCATTTGCCTGGTGTGAAAATTGGAAATCACGGAAAACCATCTTCAGGACTGTCGACAGTACGGTTCGAACCCACTATCTCCCTGATGCAAGCTCAGAGCTGCGCGCCCCTAACCTCACGACCTACTCGCCCGGTATTCCGCATTGTGATGTGGTTCGTCTACGACAGGCTCACCCAAATAGTACAACTGTGACCTAATGCAATGTATTTTCCATGCTCTCAACGCTCAATGCAGAAGTTATTGGACAGTAACGATCGCCAGGAGGAGAAAAATGTATCCAATGGCGTGCAGTGCATTTTTACATATGTAGACATTTATTTTAACATAGCAAGTTTATGTGGTGATGGCAGTCAACAGAGAGGGCGTCCAGTAAGTTTAAAACTAGGGGACCACCAGCTGGACTGTGTTGAGAGTTTTCCTTATTTTGGAAGTGTAATCTCCAGTGATAATTCGGTCAGAAATCAAATTACAAACAGAGTGCAAAAGGGATCAGAATTCTACCAACAAATAAGAACACTTTTATGGGATGACATGATTCCAAAACCGGCCAAACTGATTATGTTTAACAGCTATTTCATACCAATATTGACCTATGAGATTGAAGCGTGCACACTCACAAAAAGAGATTCATCAAGACTGCAAGCATCAAATATGAACTTTCTTAGATCCACCATCCAGAAGTCCAAGATTGACAAGTTAAGAAATGAGGAGGTGAGGAAAGAAGCCGGAAAAAAGACATTCCTATTAGACCGAATCGTACAGGCATGTGATGAGGATGGAGCCTACAAGAACAGCCAGATAAATTTGGAAAAACAGGTGGCGGGGAAATGACCTGCAGGAAGACCTAAAACCCGATGTATGGACATGATCAAGGTTGATCTAGTTACCAGAGAATGGGCAGTGGATGATGTTCTCCATGACAAGTTGTATATGGACAGGAAGAAGTGGAAGGTGCTCATTAACAGTACCCGGAAAACTGGAACTGTACAATAATGATGATGATGACGACGACGACGATTATGATGATGATGATGACGACGACGACGATGATGATGATGAAGTTTATGTTATAACAATATGCGCATACTGTACTTCGACCTGATCTATTGCGTGATGAAAACGTACTAGCAAAAAGACAGCGTAATGTATTATTAAACTAAATACATTTGCATTGTGCTGTTAATGTCAGTTTTTAATAAATTTTAAATTCTGCAAGTAAACGAAAAATAAAATACATCCAATTAAATGAAATACTGTAAATCATATAATAAATAATATAAATGATGATAGGCCTACTATTCAATGTAAAACAAAATACACCGTAAATAACTAAATGGCTGCTCGTGTCTGTTCTTCGTGATTTCTGAAGCCTTCTCCTTTGCACCAGTATTTCAATACGTCAATACATTAATATTATGTCCCATAGAACATTTATATATATATAAAATAAGAGCTTTGTCTGTACATTGATCAGAATTTGAAAAGAATGGCATTTCTGTACCGGAGCCTACAGATAGTAACAAGGAAATGCACTTTTTCCCTTTCCGTTAATGTCTGTCTGTCTGTCTGTCTGTCTGTCTGTCTGTCTGTCTGTCTGTCTGTCTGTCTGTCTGTCTGTCTGTCTGTCTGTCTGTCTGTCTGTCTGTCTGTCTGTCTGTCTGTCTGTCTGTCTGTCTGTCTGTCTGTCTGTCTGTCTGTCTGTCTGTCTGTCTGTCTGTCTGTCTGTCTGTACACGTATCACGAGAAAACGGCTGAAGAGAATTTAATGAAAATCGGTATGTGAAGTCGGTGGATGAGCCACTACAATCTAGGCTATAAATTATTTTATTCACGCTGAGTGAAATGGTAGTTCAGGGGAAGACCTAAACTTGAATTCGCAAATATTTATATTAATAGTGGTCCTATCGGTAAATACTACACAAATATAGTTGTATAAAATTGAATTTCCGTTCATTTATGTCATACACTGTTACCGTACCGACTTTGATAACACAGATATTCATGAATTTGTATTTATTTATTTTTTTATTATTATTATTTTTTTTTTTTGCCAAGTCCGTACTAACGCCGAGCCACGAGAAAATGGGTAAACAGATTTTAATGAAAGTCGGTATATAGAGTCAGGGAATAACACACTAACATCTAAGTTATATTCAGTTTTATTTGCACTTTATGAAGATGTAGTTTAGGGGAAGGCGCCCAAAATTTAATTTTTAAATACCTATATTATTGGTTCTAACGAAAAGTACTACATAAAAAAAGTTATAGAGAATACAATTTCCGACCATTTATGTTTTATTCAATTTTACCGTACCGATTATGATATGAGTGGTATTTCAGAGTCGGAAGAAAACTAAATGTGATTGTATTGTATTGCATTGCATTGTTGGATGCGCTTGAGAACGGTTGGCTGTTGAGAGAGCTCTTGCATTATTGTAGTGATAAAGTACTTAAAACCTAGTGAAATACCTTAATTTTTTGTATTTGTGATTCATTTAGTGCTATTTATATAGTGGTGTTTAGTGCTTGTTGGTAAAAATTGGGAGTAGTGATATTTATTTAAATTTTATAACAAGTAAATTCAGTTGGTCTTCAGTAAATTACGTTTTATAGGTTAAGTAGGCTAGCTAGGTGTACCTTGTTTCGAATTTAGGTGTAGGAAATACTTTAGGTAATAATATTAACTTTAAAAATATTTGTGAATATCTGTAGGTTCGTTGGTATAATACTTACAAAGGCAGATTATCGTAAGGAATAGTACCGTAACTTCCGCCGAAATTTCTCCGGTATTTCGTATAGATATCCGTCCAAACTATCACGAAGGTAATAATTTACTACATTAAAAAACACGATACGCCTGTAAACTTCCATTCAAAAAGTAGTTAAAGAGATTACACGGTAATAGTTAACAGTCGTTGTATTGTTATTGATTATTGTCGCTCCTCATATTCAAATATTGCATTGTTGGCTACAGTCGTGAACAAAGGGAGTAGTGTAGTCAAGTAAATATAAATGAAAATCAGCTGACCTTGTATTCCAATCATTTGTACTTCTGAGTAGGTAGTTAAAGTATCCGTAATTTATATTTCGCTCCCTCGATCTTTCAGTATTTATGAGCGGTTAGCTAATAATAATAAAGTTCATATATCCCAGTAATTGCAGTTCAAGTCCCTGAAGTAGTAGGAGTAGTTTTGATAGAAATATTTGAGAAATTATTGTAGACAACCTCGTTCTTTTCAGTAGGCCTAATTAAGGACACTTTTATTCTCCGTCCCGTGGAGTAGGAAAAATAATAGTAATCCACCAGCTGTAATAATCACATAACCACATTTCAGTAGAATTGTAGTGAAGATAAGGTATACCGGTAATATATTAGATAGTATCTAGCCAGTTATATTCGCGTTTTTCTTCGTGTACGGCAATCCTTTCGCTACTTAAGCATTTAAATAAACTCAGTGTAGTGTACCGGTAATGTAGGTATATTGTAGTATAGATACAGTACATTTAGATAGTGCCGTATCTTGCCTGCTATATTCGTGTGTTATCTTTCGTGTGTATTAGACCGTAATACTAATAATAATTTGTCTAAGCATTGAGGTTCGTTGGTAATCTTTGAGTACAGTAGTTCTTGCAAATTTCATTTCTGTTTGTGGTTAGTAGTGACATACGGTACCGGTATTGTAATTAGGATAGTCTGAAAGTAGTTTAAAAATTCCTGTAGTGTACTGTACAGTAGTATACGAGTAATATCCTATTAGAATTTAGTGTGCTTATTTTATTATTGTAAAATATTTGTGTAGTACTGGTGTAGTAGAGGTATCCGTAGAAACTCGTACTAAAATACTGTTGTTGTAATTAGGATAGGTATAATTGCAGTTTGGAATTGTGTAGTTCTTGTGTATTACTTTCGATATTCAGTAATTAACAGCAGTTTTTATCCTGTGAGGGGTTGTAGGATAAAAAATACAGCACGACTAAGTAGTATTGTAGTGTAGTCGTATATTAATTACCTTATTGTGTGATCTTTGAGTACTATCCTACACAATATATCCCTCCGTTCATTTATTTTTTGCAAATAAGTTATTTTATTTTTAATTTCATTTTTTCCGTAAAGAATGGCTAAGGAGCGCGAGTGTACGAACTGTGGGTGTGGCGAGGCATTGAGGGGTATGAGGGAGGAGTTGGAAAGTTTGAGGGAGATAATTAGGATTCTCACAGAAGACAGGAAGGAAGATAGGACTCCCTCAAACAATGTACAGGTTACAGTAGGTGTACAAGAGGGAGGGGAAGGAAAGGGGGGAGTTGCAGAAGACAGATGGTCTAATGTTCTAAGGGGAAGGAGATTGCAGGCTAAGGGCTCTATTCATGATCAGAATTCAGGACAGGTGTCTGTGCGAAATCGGTACGAGTCACTCCAGGTAGAACAACAGAGGGAAGATGAGGGACAGGGAACTGTTGGTGAGTTGTGTGGAAGTAGGAGGAAGGGAAGAGGTAGGAAAGGGAAATGTAGAGTAGAGGATAGGAAAAGACTGGTGGAACAGGGTCATGGGTAGGAGAAAAGGGAGGAGGAAGTAACTTCTGCAGCTATCAGGAAAGACAGGGCTGACCAGGAGGGGAGGGGATCAAATGAGGTGGGTATGATTGAGGCTCTGGTCATGGGGGATTCCATCGTTAGACACGTGGGGAAAGTGTGTGGAGGAAAGGGAACCAGGGTAGAATGTTATCCGGGAATTAGGTTGAGGCAGATGTTGAGGAAAGTAGAAGAGAGAGAGGAGGGGAAGGAGAAGGTGGTAGTGTTTCACGTTGGTACCAACAACGTAAGGCAAGCTGATATAAGTACCAACATAGATGGAGATGTGTGGGATCTGGTAAATGCGGCACGGGTGAAGTTTAAGAAAGCGGAGATTGTTATTAGTGGAATACTGTGTAGGAGGGATACTGACTGGAGGGTGATTGGGGATTTAAATGAGACTATGGAGTGGGTATGTGGGAAACTGGGAGTGAAATTTCTAGATCCTAATGGGTGGGTAGGAGATAGGGATCTGCGCTCAGATGGCCTTCATTTAAACCGCAGTGGTACGTATAAGTTAGGAAATTTGTTTGGAAGGGTAATAGGGAGGTACATTCAGGGAAACGGGTTGGCCTAGGGAGCGGTGATAAGGGAACAGGGAATTGGAAATCAAGTAGGGATGACATAAAATTGTTAGTGTTGAACTGTAGAAGTATTGTAAAGGAATAGAATTAAGTAATTTAATAGATATATATTTACCAGATATTGTAATAGGAGTTGAATCATGACTGAGAAATGATATAATGGATGCAGAAATTTTCTCACCGCACTGGAGTGTGTATCGTAGAGATAGGACAGGAATGGTGGGAGGAAGAGTGTTCATTCTGGTGAAAGAAGAATTTGTAAGCTACGAAAAAAGTTAAAGATAACAAACATGAAATTCTAGGTGTAAGGCTCATTTCTAAAGATAATAGGCAACTTGATATATTTGGAGTGTACAGATCGGGAAAGGGTAGCACTGACGAGGATTCAGAATTATTTGATAGGATAGTCAGCTATGTGGGAAACGACATGGAAAGAAATGTGATTGTAGCGGGAGATCTGAATTTGCCAGATGTCAATTGGGAAGGAAATGCGAACGACAGGAAGCATGACCAAAAAATGGCAAATAAGTTAATATGGGAAGGACAGCTGATTCAGAAAGTGATGGAACCAACCAGAGGGAAAAATATCCTGGATGTGGTGCTGATAAAACCAGATGAGCTCTATAGGGAAACTGAAGTAATAGATGGTATTAGTGACCATGAAGCTGTTTTTGTGGTAGTTAAAAATAAATGCGATAGAAAGGAAGGTCTTAAAAGGAGGACTATTAGGCTGTACCATATGGCTGATAAAGCAGGCATGAGGCAGTTTCTAAAAAGTAACTATGATCGGTGGAAAACGGTAAATAAAAATGAAAACAGACTCTGGGATGGGTTTAAAGAAATTGTTGAGGAATGCGAAAGGAGGTTTGTACCTTTAAGGGCGGAAAGGAATGGTAAAGACCCACCTTATTATAATAGAGAAATAAAGAGACTAAGAAGGAGGTGCAGACTGGAAAGAAATAGAATTAGAAATGGCTGTGGAAGTATGGAGAAATTGAAGGAACTTACTAGAAAATTGAATCTAGCAAAGAAGGCAGCTAAGGATAACATGATGGCAAGCATAATTGGCGGTCATACAAATTTTAGTGAAAAATGGAAGGGTATGTATAGGTATTTTAAGGCAGAAACAGGTTCCAAGAAGGACATTCCAGGAATAATTAATGAACAGGGGGAGTGTGTATGTGAGGATCTTCAAAAGGCAGAAGTATTCAGCCAGCAGTATGTAAAGGTTGTTGGACACAAGGATAATGTCCAGATGGAGGAGGAGACTAAGGCCAAAGAAGTAATAAAATTTACATATGATAACAATGACATTTACAGTAAGATACAAAAGTTGAAAACTAGAAAAGCGGCTGGAATTGATCAGATTTCTGGGGATATACTAAAGACAATGGGTTGGGATATAGTACCATATCTGAAGTACTTATTTGATTAGTGTTTGGTCGGAGGAGCTATACCAGATGAATGGAGAGTTCCTATTGTAGCCCCTGTGTATAAAGGAAAGGGAGATAGACATGTAGCTGAAAATTACAGGCCAGTAAGTTTGACATGCATTGTATGTAAGCTCTGGGAAGGCATTCTTTCTGATTATATTAGACATGTTTGTGAAATTAATAACGGGTTCGATAGAAGGCAATTCGGTTTTAGGAAAGGTTATTCCACAGAAGCTCAACTTATAGGATTCCAGCAAGATATAGCAGAATCTTGGATTCTGGAGGTCAAATGGACTGTATCGCGATTGACCTGTCTAAAGCATTTGATAGGGTGGATCATGGGAGACTACTGGCAAAAATGAGTGCAATTGGACTAGACAAAAGAGTGACTGAATGGGTTGCTATATTTCTAGAAAATAGATCTCAGAGAATTAGAGTAGGTGAAGCTTTATCTGACCCTGTAATAATTAAGAGGGGAATACCTCAAGGCAGTATTATGGGACCTTTATGTTTTCTTATATATATGATATGAGTAAAGGAGTGGAATCGGAGGTAAAAGGCTTTTTGCGGATGATGTTATTCTCCATAGAGTGATAAATAAGTTACAAGATTGTGAGCAACTGCAACGTGACCTCGAAAATGTTGTGAGATGGACAGCAGGCAATGGTATGTTGATAAATGGGGTTAAAAGTCAGGTTGTGAGTTTCACAAATAGGAAAAGTCCTCTCAGTTTTAATTACTGCGTTGATGGGGTGAAAGTTCCTTTTGGGGATCATTGTAGGTATCTGGGTGTTAATATACGGAAAGATCTTCATTGGGGTAATCACATAAGTGGGATTGTAAATAAAGGGTACAGATCTCTGCACATGGTTATGAGGGTGTTTAGGGGTTGTAGTAAGGATGTAAAGGAGAGGGCATGTAAGTCTCTGGTAAGACCCCAACTAGAGTATGGTTCCAGTGTATGGGACCCTCACCAGGATTACCTGATTCCAGAACTGGAAAAAATCCAAAGAAAAGCAGCTCGATTTGTTCTGGGTGATTTCCGAAAAAAGAGTAGCGTTACAAAAATGTTGCAAAGTTTGGGTTGGGAAGAATTGAGAGAAAGAAGAAGAGCTGCTCGACTAAGTGGTATGTTCCGAGCTGTCAGCGGAGAGATGGCGTTGAATGACATTAGTAGCCACATAGTTTGAGTGGCGTTTATAAAAGTAGAAAAGATCACAATATGAAGATAAAGTTGGAATTCAAGAGGACAAACTGGGGCAAATATTCATTTATAGGATGGGGAGTTAGGGATTGGAATAACTTACCAAGGGAGGCGTTCAATAAATTCCCAATTTCTTTGAAATCATTTAGGAAAAGGCTAGGAAAGCAACAGATAGGGAATCTGCCACCTGAGCGAATGCCCTAAATGCAGATCAGTATTCATTCATTGTGAAGGCCTATAATATTAAAAGCGCATAGCAATGATCAACAATAGCACTACATTGACCATTGTTTGCGGTGATTTTCTTTGTCTCTTATGCTGCCGCTCAACTCCGATAGATGGAATTACTGCTGCGTACCGAGTATAACAGCCTCACTGAATATTGGCGTGGTTTATACATTTTCTGATACCGTACTGCTGATACGTAACTGGTTCATCATAGTATTCAAGGTATTCGATCCCTACTCTGACGCGCTGTTTTGAATGAGCAGTGTGCACTCTTAAGGCAGAGGTTCACTTAGTAGTAGTAGTAGTAGTAGTAGCAGTAGTAGCAGTAGTAGTAGTAGCAGCAGTATGACCTGGTCTAGAATTACAAATTAGGCATATTCCAAATTATAGCACCAAAATTCAGTAAATAACTGAAACTTCGACCCTGAAAAGAGCCGTTTCTTTAAAAGAGGTTCTTCCTCTTCACTTTTATTAAATTCTACATTCATTTTATTCAAAATTAGCAGTGAAGAGGAGGGTTCTCCTCTGGCTTGGAGGAAAAAATTGCCTTCAAGTGTAGTGAATTGAGATTTTCCGACTCATCGAGTACTCCTAGGAAACAGATTAGTAAAAGGCCATAGTTTTTGCCCGGGGATTTTCCACTATTCGACCCCCCCCCCCCCCGCTCCGAAGAAAGACTTGAGTGTTCACGGATCACGTCTGTCTGCGGCCTGGTCACTCCAGCTCTGGAACTTTGGACTTTAGATCGGCAACGTAGTACTGTTCGTTAAAAATGAGAAGTGTGGTTTTTCATTTGATCGAGTATTTTATGTGAAATCAATGTTTTTACTAGCGCCATTCCTACTGACGATGTAATGACCTATGTTCATTTCAGTCGGGAAAACCACCAAGAGAGTCTTTCTGAGGATGTAAAAAGGTAGGTGGAGAGTGAGTGTCTGCCATTATAATGCAATTCCGCAACCTGATTGTGACTGATGGTAGGCAAGCGGGCCTACCATTACAATGAAAATTCCCTGACGCAGTCTTCATATAAGAAAAGACGTTTGGTGATTTCTCCGTCGTGTTTCCACGGTAACGTTAAGAGCTATGCAATTTAATACAATCTTGCTCACAACGTGTACTCTGCCTAACTTACAATTCTGTACACAATGTAGAATTCCGTAGCGGAGCACGGGTACATCAGCTAGTTTTAAATTATAATTTCTCTGCTTTGGTTTGCAAGCTTTCAGAGCTCAAAATAGTTGCTCATAGACGTATATGGAGCCAAATAAACTCAACATTGTTGGTGTTGTTCTATGTAGGTGGGGAAATATTTCTTGGGAAAAATATTTGTATATCGTTTTTACACATTTGACAGTATCGGACAGTTCATGATCAGCAGGATTATGGAAGTAAAAACCATCTGCAGTTACTCCTCTCCCCGCCCATTTCCGTCCTTATTTCAACTGCTCAGTTGCTTTCTTTGTTTTGTTTCTCTCGAGCTGGAAACGTGGTGTGAGATCACAAGTTAGCGAACTGGTTGAGCTAGGTCTACCAGATCCATGTGATCCGCCTATAACCCATATTTCCAAAACTTGGATCATCTTCTCTGTAGCTGTAGAAAGAATCCACGATTCAACAACACATCAACGAGTTGAGAAGACTTCTCTTCAAGGCTAGGATAAGGTCACGGCAGCGTAGTAGGTGTATCATCTTCATGAAAGGAGTCCTAACTCTTTCATTTCTAATCTGATCTCGATCGAGCGAGATGGTAACGTAGCTTTGAGCTTGCGTTCCGGATTACACATCAAACCTCAACATTCCCAGGCCTGAAAATAGTTTCCCCATGGTTTCCAACTATCACATCAGGAAAATGCTGCGGCTGTACCATAATTAAGGTCACGGTCGCTACCTTCACATTCCTAGCCCTGCCCTCTCCCATCGCCGCCACACAATCTGTTTGTGTCGTTACAACGTAAAACAAGGGTCGGTAGATGCGGAGCTGGTCTTGGCCCATAAGTGGCCACGGCTGGTCCGTGGTTCAACAGCTCTGCACTCTGACCGGCCAACCGAGCAGAGGAGGGATGGCCACGGATCTACCGTGGCTGTACGCCCCTGCATTCGGGAGACGGGACAGGGCTGTACCTTGTGGCTGGCCCCAATCGTCGGCTGTGCTGAGAATGGTTTTCCGTGGTTTTCCATTCTTTTACACAATGGCGAATGCCGGGACAGTTCCTAGTATAGGCCACGGCCGCCAACCCCCTCCCCTCCTCCGTGCATCTCCTTCACCGCAACACATCTCCTGGCCTGAGAGACGGCGTCACCGTCTAAGAAGTCCACCTCCCCCTTCAGGGGAGGAATTGATACATTTTAGTAGTAGTAGTAATAGTAATAGTAGTAGTAGTAGTAGTAGTAGTAATAGTAGTAGTAGTAGTAGTAGTAGTAGTAGTAGTAGTAGTAGTAGTAGTAGTAGTAGTAGTAGTAAAGTCCGCCTCTGTGGTATATTGGTTAGTGTGATTAGCTGCCACCCCCCGGAGGCCCGGGTTCGATTTCCGGCTCTGCCACGAAATTTGAAGAGGGGTACGAGGGCTGGAACTGGGTCCACTTAGCCTTGGGAAGTCAGCTGAGTAGATGTGGGTTCGATTCCCACCTCAGCCATCCTTGAAGTGGTTTTCCGTGGTTTCCTACTTCTCCTCCAGGCAAATGCCGGGATGGTACCTAACTTAAGGCCACGGCCGCTTCCTTCCCTCTTCCTTGTCTATCCCTTCCAATCTTGTATCCCCCGACCCAGAGTCTGAAGCTCCAAGACACTGCCCTTGAGATGGTAGTGGGATCCCTCGCCGAGTCCGATGCAAAAACCAACCCTGGAGGGTAAACAGATAAAGAAGAAGAGGAAGCAGAAGTAGAAAACAAACACCACAAAAATAGATCTGATTTATTTCGAGAGATTCCGGTGTTCGTTTATGGTGGAACCTAGATAGGCATACGTAGTTACTCTCTCTATTCATAGTTGTTTAATGTACAGTAAGAATACCTGGTGACATTCAGCAAACATCGTGCTTATTACCATACATTTGGACTTGACATTGAGACTAGATCCATACTTATAACTCAAGTGACACGCCAGATCAACAGGCCAAGATAGGTCTTCCAAGTTTCCGCTCATTTGCAGAGTATCATCTGCGTACCGAATTTTGTTCATGGATTATCTTTTAGCCTTGACGAATTCTCAACACCATCTGGTGCTTCCGTGATAATTTGTTCAGAGCACAGGTTAAACAGTAGTTGAGAAAGTATGCAGCCTTGCATCACTTCTCGTCTTATTGTAACTGATTTTGACGTCGTCCCATTAACATGAAAGGTGTCCGACACGTTGGCTGAATGGTCAGCGTGTTCGATTCTTGGCCGGGTCGGGGATTTTAATTTCATTGGTTAATTCCAATGGATCGGGGCTGTCCGCCAACATCCTTGCAACGCACACACCATACATAAAACTATCCTCCACCACTATAACACGCAATTACCTACACATGGCATATGCCACCCACCCTCATCGGAGGGTCTGCCTTAAAAGGGCTACACCCGGCTAGAAATAGCCACACGAAATTATTATTACATGGAAGGTTTCCGGCGACGCAAGGATGGGAAGGATTGGAATAGGGAAGTTACAACATTCACCTGGTGAGAAAATGAGTGCTATGGATTGTGGAATTCGAACCAACCACATCCCGAATACATGCACACTGCAACGTATCTCAGTGTGTTCCCAGTAAAAATTTCAAATGACCCTAAAATATTTTCCATCTACTTCGGAGCTTCTTAAAGCACTGATCATTTAATCATACCTCGTAGAAATCGATCGAAGGCTTTAGTGTAACCCACAAAACAAGCATATACGTAAAATTAACGCCTCTGCAACACTGAAATACACTGGCATTGATAACAAAATCAAACTAAGCCTCGTTCATGTTTGCCTCGCATTTCTTTTAAATAAGTCCAGGTATAAATCTCAATGTATTTCCTCAGCACATGACTCATTAGGGTCTTATTATAGTGTACAATGTCCCAAATAATGTAAATATACAACAATACACTTGAAGTTTCTGCCTTCTGTAAGTCCTTACATATATACTTCCTCGTTCAATAATTATCCCTAGAATGTCCTTTCTGGAACCTGTTTCTAGCTTAAAGTATCTATACATATCCTTCCATTGCTCCCTGAAATTCATACGGCTGCCAATTATGTTTGCCATCATGTTATCCTTAGCTGACTTTTTCGCTAAATTCTCTTTCCTAATAAACTCCTTCAATCCCTCCTCACTTTCGCAACCATTCCTAACTATTTCTCAACTGCACCTCCTTCTTAATCGCTTTATTTTCCTCATATAATATAATAGGTCCTTGCCACTTTTAAAGGTACATATCTGTTTTCACGCTCCTCAACAATTGCTTTAACTCATCCCATAGGCTGTTTGCATTTTCCATTGATCTCAATTGCTTTTTCATTTATTTCCCCATGCCTCTCTTATCATACATGATATTGCCTAATAGCCCTAATTTTACGACATTCCTTTCCATCACATTTATTTTTAACTACAACAAAGACAGCTTCATAATCATTATACCACCTATCACCATCTGTACCTAGAAAGTATCTAAGAGTTTCAGTCACCACATCTTTGTTATTGCTCTGAAGACCATCGTGGTTGCAGGATCAAAACGCGTCAGCTTACACTAAGAATTACACGACCTACCATCACCAAAATTATATAAAATAAATCATGTTAAATGTATAAATTTTCTTCAGGGGGAATATCCAGTTGGGAAAAGTCAAAATAACTAATAATAACCATGATGATGATGATGATGATTTCGGTAAATATACAATCGTGCTTGAACAATATTTCATTCTATCTGACTTGAGGTAGATCGGAAAACGCTCTAGGTATTTTAAACTCATTTCTTAACCAACGTCTTGACGACATTATCCGTAATTAACTGCGGAAAGGCAATTTGAAATAACCGGTACTGTCACCGGTCATACTGTAAATGGCTTACAGCTTAATCAACGTTGCCCGCATTTTCATGAACATTTTAGATGTAACATTTTCTTGTTGTAGTACGGAGACGTTATTATTACAGATAAATTACCTTGTTTTAGGCTCTATATGGTAAACAGGAACAAAATCTTTGTAATTTTAACCAAAGCGGCATTTTAGAATGACATCTATTGGAGAGCAGAGTGATATATGGCAGTGTAATTAATGGCCCATGTCTCCTTAAGCACTGATGACTAAAATTAATTATGAACGTTGATTATGTTCTAAATGGCATAGCGTTACGCATTTGGAATAATAAGCGAGGAAGAAGAAGAAGAAGCCTTTATGCACATTGTTGTTCTTCTCATACGGAGCGGATTAGGCCAAAATTTCTGACAGAGAACCCCCTGTGATTGGGGGTAGTATAATAACACCCACGGCATCCCCTGCCTGTCGAAAGAGATGACTAAAAGAAGCTCGAGGGGCTGTCAACTTGGGAGCGTGGATTGGTTATCACTGGGCCCTTAGCTAAGTCATCGCATTGCTTCCACTTGTACCAAGTTCCTTACTTTCATCTATTCTATCCGACCTTCCTTGGTCAACTCTTGTCTTTCTCCGACCCCCACGGCATTACGTCCCTTTCTTTGGAATTATGCATATGTAATGTATTTAAAAGTTATACGCTTAATAAAAATTCAGTGAAGTTGCAGCCAGGTGACCGTAGCTACTTTCTTGATATTTTTCGAAGAGTCGGATCCCTTTCGTTTTTCTTTCTGATTAGTGTTATATATAGAGGATGGATGTCAATTTGTACTTCCTCTTAAAACAATAAACGCCAACACCACCACCATCTCTGATACAGAAGCAATGTGATTTCTTATCTGTACGCTGACATTCGTACGTCAGCGATATAAACACTGACATGAGCTACACCAGTGGCAAATTCTTGGGGAACTTGCTTTCTATTCCCACGATCATTATGTCTATTAAAAACTAAAATTTTATAAATGAACTAACATAACATAGTTTCATATCTTATGTAAATATATATACAAATACAACTCACAGTTTCGTTTCAAAATGTATTGACAGTGCAGCATAGATATAATGAAGATAACTCGGTGTCCACGTAGATGTTGATGTCTCCTTACCTCAAAAGAAAACAACTTTAATATAGCAACATGACTTAAAACGACAATATATTTAACATAGTAGTAAATATATCTTCTAGACACTAAAAGATGCTCACAAGTACCACATAGTAGTTTATTTTTTTAAATATACTGTAAATTATGACATATTTAACAAAAATAATTAGGAAATAAATAATCTAAAACAAAGCATTATGTACAGTAGGTAAGGGTAATTCTGCCCGAAGGCAGGTCCGAACCTCCGCAGAGGTGTTCCTGAGCCGGAGTTTACGTGCGGTAGGGTGGCCAGTTCCTTTCCGCTCCTCCATTCCCTTACCCCCCCCCCCCCACCAACAGCGCGTGGCAACCCATCCAATTCCTGACCACGCCCAATGTTACTTAACTTCGGAGATCTCATAGGATCCGGTGTTTCAACACGACTACGGCCGTTGGGTTATGTACAGTATGTGACATTATAAAAGCAAGTTATCGTGCAAATGAATACCCGTATTATCATTCCACTGAAGTTTCAATGAAGTTCAGTACGTCACTCATGCGATCCCCTTTTGAACACCTCAAGGAACTGAATGTGTTTTAAGTTGTGTTTGTTTTATTATGCAAGTAATGTATTTAAAAGTCATATGCTTAATAAAAACTAGCTTCAAATATGTCAGCCTCGTGTCGGTAGATTTACTGGCACGTAAAATAACTCCTGTGGGGCAAAATTCCGGCACCTCAGCGTCTCTGGAAACCGTAATAGTAGTTAGTGGGACGTAAAGCAAGTAGCATTATTATTATTATTATTATTATTATTATTATTATTATTAAAAACTAGCTGATGTACCCGTGCTTCCCTACGGAATTCTATATTGTATACAGAATTCTAGGTTAGGTAGTGTACACGCTGTGAGCAAGACTGTATTAAATTGCATAGCTCTTAACATTACCCTAGAAACGCGACGGGGAAATAACCAAACGTCTTTTCTCATATGAAGCCTGAGTTAGGGAAATGTTCATTTTAATGGTAGGCCCGCTTGCCTACCGTCAGTCACAATCAGGTTGGGGAGTTTTAATTATAATGGCAGACACTCACTCTCCACCTGCCTGTTTACTTCCTCGGAAAGACTGTCTTGGTGTTTTCCCGTACTGAAATCAACATAGGTCATTACAACGACGTCAGTAGGAATGGCGCGAGTAAAGGCAATGCTTTCGTATGAAATACTCGGTCAAATTAAAAACCACACATTTTCTCACTTTTAACGAACAGTACTACACTGCCGATTTAACAGCCCAAAGTTGCAGAGCTGTAATGACCAGACCGCAGACAGCCGTGATCCGTGAACACTCTTCGTCTTTTTTCGGCACGGGGTAGGGGGCTGGTTTAATATTGGAGAGTCCTAGGGCAAAAACTATGCCCTTGTTCTAATCTGTTTCCTAGGAGTATCCTATGAGTCGGAAAATCTTAATTCACCACACTGGCGGCGGAAAAATCTATCTGACTTAAAGGCAAATTTTCCTCCAAGCTAGAGGAGAAACCCCCCTCTTCACTGCTAATTTGGAATAAAATGTATGTAGAAATTATTAGAAGTGAAGCGGAAGAAGCTCTTCTTAAGAAACGGCTCTTTTCAGGGTTGAATTTTGAGTTATTTAGTGAATTGTGGTACTATAATTTGGAATAGGCCCAAATTGTAATACTAGACCATGCCATACTACTACTACTTAGTGAGCCTGTCTTAAGTATGCACACTGCTCGTTCAAAACAGCACGTCAGAATAGGGATCGAATAGCTGGAATACTATGATGAATCAGTGTGTTACGTACCAGCAGTATCAGAAAATGTATGAACCTGAGGAATTGCATGCCAAAGAAGAAAGTTTTCTAACTCCCCAACTATTTCCCGCCAATATTCAGTCAGGCCGTTATAGTCGGTACGCAGCAGTAATCTCATCTATCGGAGTTGAACAGCAGCATAAGAGACAAAGAATATAACAACAAACAATGGTCAATGTAATGTTATTGTTGATCAATGTTATGCGCTTTCGATATTGTAGGCCTTCACATTTAGTTTACTTCCGACTCTGAAATACCACTCTTATCATTGTCGGTACGGTAAAAGTGAATGATCAGAAATTGTATTCTCTATAACTATTGGTATGTACTTTTCGATAGGTATTTAAAAATAAATTTTAGGCGTCTTCCCCTAAACTACAATATTTCATCCAGGGCGAATAAAATTGTGTATAACTGTAGTTTCTTGTTCCCCGACTCTATATACCGATTTTCATTAAATTCTCTTAATCCATTTTATCGTGGCTCGACGTTAGTATGGACTTAGCAACAAAAATACAGATTCATGAATATCTGTGTTATCATAGCCGATACGGTAACAATGTGTGACCAATGATCGGAAATTTAGTTCTATGTATAGTTAGGTAGTATTTACCGATAGGAACACTAATAATATAGATATTTGAGAATAACATTTTAGGCCTTCCCCTAAACTACCATTTCACTCAGCGTGAACAAAATTATTTATAGCCTAGATTGTAGCGGCTCATCCCCCGACTTCACATACCAATTTTCATTAAATTCTCTTCAGCCGTTTTCTCGTGATGCGTGTACATAAATACATACATACATACATACATACATACATACATACATAAATTTTGGCTAAGTAAAAAGTGCATTTCCTTTTTACTGTGGACATGACCTATACAGAAATGACATTATTTTCAAATTCTGAGCAATGTACAGACAAAACTCTTATTTTATGTATAAAGATTCAGTGATGTTGCAGCCAGGTGACAGTAGCTACTTGACTGATATTCCCGCAAGTTGCATTCACTGATAATAGGCAGTAACATATAGGTCGATTGGTAACGCATCGGCGGCTAGCCTTGAGAGTCTTACGTCTCCTACCCACTCCATCACCGTATACAGTGTATGGTTCAGATCTAATAGAGAGTCATAAATTGATCAAGGAGTAGCAATGCAAAACCATATCAATCAGGTAAGAAACCCTATAACACAGCAGTAGTTATTTGATCACCTTATAAGGTATCTCATCGCTGTAAATTCGACGGCCCTGTACTATTACCATTTGTTAACTTGAAGAATTGATCTTATGGTATATTACCGCTGTAAAATAGACAGCCCTATACTATTACCATTTACTAACTTCTGAAGAATTGCTCTTGTTCGCAACAGGAACAACACTGACCAAACAAAAATGCATGAACAAATTCATTTCGTCGTTTTGTAAAGGGCAGCCAAATGTAAACTGAACACCCGCTACAACTGGACTAGACCAAGTTTTTTTTCTTCAGCTGATGCCCTCTAGCCAGTCTTAAGCCATGTGCAGATTTAGCAACACCGCCTCACAAAGCCCATTTGAACTCGCCTGCGAAGTTCAGCTGATAAAATTACAACAGCGCGACATATCGAGTTATATTTTTCAAACTATTTATCAGTATGACCAACCCTCTAAGGTTTATTTACCCGGTTCACGTACTTTCCGACCAACCTTTATACAGGGCGGGTCTACAGGCTTGCCATTAGTAGTGTATCCGGCGTCACATCTTTCTGTATTTGATGGAGGGAAATTATGATTAAACGGCACTTTGGTAGTATCATCAATCTCTGAAACGGCACGGTTCATTGGATATTCTCATGCCGATGTTGCAACGACGGGCAAACAACGACGCGTCGTTCAGACGGCTGTACGCTTCCGTGAGCGACCGTACGGCCACCAGTCGCCCTGCTACGGGTGGTCCAACACCGTACTAAGGGTATTCTGCGAGTTGTGCTGTGCAATATTTTGCTGCTGTCTTTATATTACAATGTCCCGTGCCGGTACCTAATTACGTGCCCCTGCGATGGTTCATGCTAATAATAATAATGTTATTTGTTTTACGTCCCACTAACTACTCTTTTTTACGGTTTTCGGAGACGCCGAGGTGCCGGAATTTAGTCCCGCAGGAGTTCTTTTACGTGCCAGTAAATCTACCGACACGAGGCTGACGTATTTGAGCACCTTCAAATACCACCGGACTGAGCCAGGATCGAACCTGCCAAGTTGGGGCCAGAAGGCCAGCGCCTTAACCGTCTGAGCCACTCAGGCCGGCATGGTTCATGCTAATGAACTGGCAGATGAAATGAGAAAGAGACGACTGCAGTTTGCTGGACACACTCATCGGATGAGTAACGACAGATTGGCTAAGAGGATATGGGAGTACACCAGGGAATGCAAGAGCATCACAACCTGGACGAAAGAAGTTATCAGAGATCTAACCGAATTAGATCTAAACACTGAAAGCATGTTGGACAGAAACAAATTCCGGAAAATAGTTGACAGACAGGAAATTTCAGAAACCAGAGAGGCAACAACGAACTTTTTTTTTTTTTTGCTAGTGGCTTTACGTCGCACCGACACAGATAGGTCTTATGGCGACGATGGGATAGGAAAGGCCTAGGAGTTGGAAGGAAGCGGCCGTGGCCTTAATTAAGGTACATCCCCAGCATTTGCCTGGTGTGAAAATGGGAAACCACGGAAAACCATCTTCAGGGCTGCCGATAGTGGGATTCGAACCTACTATCTCCCGGATGCAAGCTCACAGCCGCGCGCCTCTACGCGCACGGCCAACTCGCCCGGTCAACGAACTTTGACAGACCGACAGAGGGAGGCTACAGGTGAAAATATGAAGAGGTTTTAGGAGCATTAGAGATAAAAGGCCGAGAAGAAGAAGAATAAGCTAAGCATGGTCCATAGTATGCCAGAACGACTGTAAATAAAAATAAATATTATTAACAAATGCATCGCAATTGGGAAACATCCCGGCGGCAATGATCACTTACACTAGTGTCATAAGAAATTAAACTTAGAACATAACTAGCCAACAACAACAAGCAATTTCCTGGAAAGAACATATTACAAGAAATACTACTAGTTTAACATTCTACATCCAGCACATCATATACAAATTCACACACAACTGAAGTATTTCCACTGCTTAACACTACGGCTTACAGTACTATAGGCTGAGCTTACTACTAGTTTGCCGGCCCCGTGATGTAGGGGTAGCGCGCCCTGCCTCTCGCCCAGAGGCCCCGGGTTCGATTCCTGGCCAGGTCAGGGATTTTTCTCTTTACCTGAGGGCTGGTTCGAGGTCCACTCAGCCTACGTGGTTAGAATTGAGGAGCTATCTGACGGTGAGATGACGGCCCCGGTCTCGAAAGCCCAGAATAACGGCCGAGAGGATGCGTCGTGCTGACCGCACGGCCCCTCGTAATCTGCAGCAGTGGTCGCTGGGCAGGCTAAAGCCTTTTCAAGGGCGTTAAATGCCGTGCTTGGTTACTACTAGCTTAACATTGCAACACCGTCATATACAGTAGATTGAGCGGTCCTATTACTATTACCTTAACATTGTAAATACAGTGTCCGGCTCCATGGCTAAATGGTTAGCGTGCTGGCCTTGGTCACAGGGGTCCCGCGTTCGATTCCAGGCAGGGTCGGGAATTGTAACCATAATTGGTTAATTTCGCAGGCTCCGGAGCTGGGTGTACGTGTCGTCTTCATCATCACTGCACCCTCATCACGACGCGCAGATCGCCCACGTGCGTCAATCAAAAGACCTGCATATGGCGAGCCGAACTTGTCCTTGGGCACTCCCGGCACTGAAAGCCATACGCCATTTCATTTCATTTGTAAATACAGCACGTTCATATACAAATTCACGCATGCTTTAAATGAAACAGATTCCTTAATACTGTACAATTTACACTGGGTTGAGCGTTGCATTAAAACATGAGCCCATCACACAGAAATGTATATTTAATTAGTGTAGAGAGATAATCCATCTGACAGCCGCCATTATTAGGGACTACTTCATCTGTTCGTATGAACTATATTTCTTTTTGTGTCTTGTTTAGGTTTAAGCGGACTTTGAGTTAAAATTCAAAATTGCCAACCATCGGACGGATTTTCTCTTCCGGATGTTATTGGAAAAAGAATATCCTTACATAATCTTTCAAGCCGGGGACTACATATGGTGTCCCACAACCGCCAATCCGCTATGATCCCGATGATGGTGTCCGATTTTTTTAATTCTTAAGACGTTCAGCGTCTCCTCAGGAATTATCCGTCTATCGCCTATCAAAACCATTTATTAATCTCATACATCTTTCCTATATCCTCAGGGCTTGATTTATATATGTTTTTTTCCTTATACACTAAAAGAGGCTGTTGTTCATTTTCCTCGAACCTTATAGTGGGATCAGTCACCATACTCGTACCTCTTTCCGGATCAATGACAACATCAGCTCGTCTCGTGGATACATTTGTGGAAAGCCATCCTACTTCTTCATAGATCTGCAAGGGGTGCTGTTTACGGAGACTTCAAGCAATCATTATGCGAACCTACTGTGCCGACTGATTCTCACGAGGAGGAGGAGGTTAGTTTTTACTTGTTTAAGGTGCTGTGAGTATATGAACGTCTTTAGATATAGTTTAAACTTGGCAATTATTTTAGGAACAATTGCTAAACAATTAAATAAAGAGTGGAATACACCGAGAAGAATAGCAACATTTTGTATTTGGAAAAGTATGTGGAAAAAAAGGAAATGTAAAAAATCAGAACGAATACAAACCAGAATAATGAAGGATAAGATGGATAAGGGTCCTCCTCTGTGGTGTAGTGGTTAGCGTGATTAGTTGCAATCCCCCGGGAGGCCCGGGTTCGATTCCCGGCTCTGCCACGAAATTTGAAAAGTGGTACAAAGGCCGGAACGGGGTCCACTCAGCCTCAGGAGGTCAATTGAGTAGAGGTGGGTTCAATTACCACCTCAGCTTTTCTGAAAGTGGTTTTCCGTGGTTTCCCACTTCTCCTCCAGCCAAATGCCGGGATGATACCTAACTTAAGGCCACGGCCGCTTCCTTCCCTCTTCCTTGCCTATCCCTTCCAATCTTCCCATCCCCCCGCAAGGCCCCTGTTCAGTATTGCAGGTGAGGCTGACTGGACTGGGTACTGGTCATACTCCCCAGCTGTATCCCCGACCCAGAATCTGAAGCTCCAGGACACTGCCCTTGAGGTGGGATCCCTCGCTGAGTCGGCGGGAAAAACCGAACCTGGAGGGTAAACAGATAAAGAAGAAGAAGAAGATGAAGAAGAAGATGGATAAGTGGCCTGTGTGTGTCAAAGTGTAATGAATATAATTACTAGTAGGTTAAATATAAAATGTAGTAATATATAAATTGTCGTTCTGTCGTGTCATTCAGCCGTTAAGTAAGACATGTTGTTAATGGTAGGATACTCCAAGAGACTTGTGGCACTAAAATAAGCAGTGAATAAGCTAAGGAAGGGGAAGATGCATGTTGTCCAAGACAATACAGCACTGTTAAAATCTAAGACAAAATAAATTATATTTAGTGTAGTAATAGTCGAATAATTGTAAGAGGAAATGAAATGCAGGTATCAAACTTTAATGATTTGCAATAAAAGAGTGCTCTCTTCCAAGTTTCAGGCAATACGGAACTAGAGGATGGGAGTATTCTATTCTAATTATTTTAGGAAATTACTTTTATTTATTTATTTAACGTGTATTTGTTTTATATAATTTTTATTGAATCATCTATAATTCGGTACTAACTTGCTGATGATAAATAAATCTATCCATATATTCATCTATCTATGTATCTATCGATGTGTTAAGACCCGATCTCGGCGCATCTTCTGCAGCAGGATGACTATTTCCTAATGGGAAATTATTTAATAACCAAACTTCAAGAATCTCACACGTCTTACAGTCATATACACAGGTGGCCGACGTAAAATATCACCTCAAATTTCGTCTGACTAGTTGAAGATAACGAAAAGCTGTTTTCAGGTAAGTGAACAACGATAAGAAGCATATTAAGGATCGTGCAATATTCAATATCTGTCCTATGCTTTAATAAGGGTCGTGGCAGCGAAAACGAGTTGTTTTTTCATAAAGCAAATAGAGCTATGCTAACTTCTGCACGCAGGAACGTTGAATGAAGGAACTATTTCCACATTCAAGCATTTGGCATTGAAGGAAAGGAGCGCTAGTTTTCAAATGTGGCACCGCAAGGAAACTTCTCAGTTTGTCAACCTATGAGATCCCTTGTTTATTGATTCGCTGATTATTAAAGCACGGGGCATTACAAATTTGTTACTCACCGTGTAAATGGCTGCGCGGTTTTGGTCAAATAGTATTCGGGAGAGTATCGGCAGCCCTAAAGATGGTTTTCCGTGGTATCCAATTTGCACACCAGGCAAATGCTGACATTGTACCTTAATTGGTATTAATTGTCATACTCCTGCTTTCCTGATTTATTATTCCTGGTTTAATTTTCCTTCTTATATGTCCATTGCTTTTCTAACTGGTGTTGATTTAAGACTACAGTTACTTTTTTTCGTGTTGTAGTTCATTCTTTCTTAATCTGCTTACCCTACAGGATTGGCTTTTCCCTCGGACTCAGCGAGGGATCCCATCTCTACCGCCTCAAGGGCAGTGTCCTGGAGCGTGAGACACTGGGTCGGGGATACAACTGGGGAGAATGACTAGTATCTAGCCCAGGCGGTTTCACCTGCTATGCTGAACAGGGGCCTTGGTGGGGGATGGGAAGATTGGAAAGGATAAGTAAGAAAGAGGGAAGGAAGCGGCCGTGGCCTTAAGTTAGATACGATCCCGGCATTTGCCTGGAGGAGAAGTGGGAAACCAAGGAAAACCACCTCCAGGATGGCTGAGGTGGGAATCTAACCTCCCCTCTATTCAGTTGACCTCCCGAGGCTGAGTGGATCCCGTTCCAGCCCTCGTAACATTTTAAAATTTCTTGGCAGAATCGGGAATCGAACCCGAACCTCCGGGGGTGGCAGCTAATCACACTAACCACTCCACCACAGAGGCGGACTCGTGTTTTAGTTACTAATTTTTAATTCCTTTGAAATTCTTGTATATCTCCTTTTTAATTTATTTTTAATTATTGTAGTGATATGTCTATTTCTAATTTCTAATTTGAAAGAGTGCTAATGTACTGTATATTCCGATTGTTGCTTTTATTAATAATTTTTTTTAGCTAATAGGCCCTTCCTAACACGTGCTAATTTTATTTAATAACAACTAAGCCACCTGTAATTGGAGAAACACCTCTGTTGGTGGTATAAAATAAATAAATTAAAGCCACGATCACTTTCTTCCCACCCCCAAACTTTCCTATCCCATCGTCACCATAAGATCTATCTGTGTCGGTGCAACGTAAAGCCAATTTAAAAAAAAGGAAATCGCTTATCAACATCATCAACTAGTCAGAAAATATTGGAGGTGAGCCACCCTATGTAATGCGTGTTCATCCTCGCAAGATATTTTTCGAAGATCTGTTGTTGATATGCAGTTCCATACCACATGAAGAGTTCTAGTGTATTGTATATCTCCCTGACTAAGTCAAACACACATAACGGTTCCTCCTAGGTCTTGTATTGACTTTCGAAGACTGTACGTTACCCATGACACGAGGGGTGGGGCGTTAGATTCCTGTCAGAAACAGCAGTAATGTAAATATTCTCCACAGACCGAGAACAATGGAACAAGAACAATAAATCCTTCCGCGCATCAGCAACTCACAATCGCAAAATCTATGTTTTGTTATCTGACAAGATATTTGCTTCAGCACGCTGGAACGATTGCAAGACAGGTTAGGTCATAAAGATCACAACATTATAAAATATAATATAAAACGGAAATTTATCTCCACACAACATGAACATTGCTTCACGCGTGAAGTGCCGCCTGTATGTAACCAAACCATTAGCACATAAAGTACGTACTTTCAAAGTATCTTGTACCAACTTTTATGAACTCGATTCTTGTTCATTTCAACGTGCAGTCTTATGAGGAATAGCTATAAATAATTAATGTGACATTACGGAAGCGTCATGAAGACATGACCGACATTAGATGGTGGGGATTATGCTTTTAAAGCGAAGTAGAACATGATACTCTTATAACCCCCCGTTTTAAAATGAATTAAGGATAACGTGAAAGAATTTCCATACTTCGAAGAACGAAGTATTGGCAAAATAAATGGAAGGGCCATGAAAGCCGCAAAAATGAAATACTCTTAGAAGGAGAGGCCTGATCCTGCTGCCAAAAAATTTCAACGAGCTTCAGTGTTTATTTGGAGGGACACTCAACACTAACTCGTGCTAAGGGATTAGTCAATACGCTTTCGTTACATCACAGAGTTACACCACAGTCAACCGGAGTTGTGGCCTAG
Source organism: Anabrus simplex (assembly GCF_040414725.1). Taxonomy (NCBI): domain Eukaryota; kingdom Metazoa; phylum Arthropoda; class Insecta; order Orthoptera; family Tettigoniidae; genus Anabrus; species Anabrus simplex. The sequence continues at coordinate 405,700,689 of NC_090267.1, read as the reverse complement.
TGGTCACCGTACTTGTCTGCGAACCTCGTTCGAGTCTCGTCGCAGGTACATTTCTTGTACAAAACACATTAATATTTGAGGGAACGTGAAGATAAAAATAGGAACAAAAATATTACGCAAATTGCAGTACACTTTATTTTCTACGAAATTAGTATAGACATAAATATTCTCAGAGTTACTGCTGGAACTCTCTCTCTCTCTCTCTCTCTCTCTCCCTCCCTCCCTCCCTGCAAATATATATTTATTTGAGGTAGAAAATAAAGTTCACTGCAGTTTGTCTTTCTTTTTCTCTTTCTTCCTTTCCTAATCTACTTACCGACCAAGGTTGGTTTTTCCCTTGGACTCAGCGAGGGATTCTACCTCTACCGCCTCAAGGACAGTGTCTTTTAGCTTGTGACTTTGGGTCGGCAAATAAAACTTGGGAGGAGGACCAGTACGTCGCCAAGGCAGCCTCACCTGCAATGCTGAAGAGGGACCTTATGAGAGGATGGGAAGACCAGCGGCGGTAGGCAAGGAAGAGGGAAGGAAGAGGCCGTGGCCTTAAGTTAGGCACCATCCCGGCATTTGTCTGGAGAAATAGCATACGACGGAAAACGACTTCGAGGATGGCTGAGGTGGCAATCGAACCCTCGTCTACTCAGCTGACCTTCAGAGGCTGAGTGGACCCCGTTCCAGCCCTCGCACCACTTTTCAAATATTGTAGCAGAGCCGGGAATCGAACCCTGGCCTCGGAGGATGGCAGCTAATCACATTAACCACTATGCCACAGAGGTGGATCTGCAGTTTGCCTAATATTTTAATTCGCATTGTTATCTTCACGTCCCCTCAAATAATAATTCATTTTGTACTAAAAGATATAGCTACGGCGAAACTCGAACTCACGTCTTAGAAGTTTGTAGACAGTTATCGTCACCACTCGACCATCCCTCTGCTTCAGCGTGCTATAACTCTCCAATTATATATGCATTGCATTGGAATCGAGGGACTCATAAATATTTTCGAAATTATTAGGTTGGGGTCCTGACATGTTTAAGTCCAATGTGTTCGCCTTTTAGTGTTCTGTCACTTCCACTTTGTCCGAAGAGGATCCTGCATCATGACATTTGTCCTCTTTTTTTTTTTTTTTTTTTTTTTTGAAAACGAATGCCTATTGACCTAAACCCTTATACACGAGTTACTGTTGAGTGTCCCCCAACAGGTACATTGAAGCTCGTTAAAATCAGTTGGACGCAGGGTCTGGCCTCTCCTTGTTAGAGCGAGTGAGGATTCGATTTTTTTTTAAATGGAGTAGTTTAAAGTACTTGTGTAGCAAACTGTCATTGGCAGATCATCTGTGCATAGATGCAAACTCCGTCACTTAGTTATAATAATAATAATGTTATTGACTTTACGTCCCATTAACTACTATTTCGGTTTTCGGAGACGCCGAGGTGCAGAAATTTAGTCCCGCATGAGTTCTTTTACGTGCCAGTAAATCTACCGACACGAGGCTGACGTATGTGAGCACCTTCAAATACCACCGGACTGACGTCACTTAGTAATCCGCGTACGGGCGTGATTGCATGTTTCCTACTTCATGTGTAGGTTATTTCCCAGACTTTCCTAATTTAGTGCATATACTACGAATTCTTGTTCCTCCTCGTAACACCAGACAAATAGTCATTTTCACTTATTGAAGTGCAGAAGTGAAACAACCGAGCGAGTTGGGCGAGCTGTTAGCGGCATGAGTTCGAACCAAGTCAAAAACTTCTTGGAAATAGAGTACCGGCATCTTTGAGACCGAAAGAGAAGAAGAATCGAGTAAGAGAGGCGAGAATGGAACGATAAAAGTGAAGTAGAAGCAATGCCATATTAATCTAGATGTCCCAGGTTGCCAGCCCGAATTCTCAAGTAGGGAGCCCCAGAGAGAGTTGCCCCGTTTAGTCCCATCTAACAATAGGCTGGAAAATATATGATGCACAACTGCTCAAAGAAAAAAAGGATGGGCAAATGTATTTCCGCAGGCATCATAGCCGTGTAAGTAAAGGCGTAAATAATAATAATAATAATAATAATAATAATAATAATAATAATAATAATAATAATAATAATAATAACTAGTGGACCCACACTGCTCCGCGGCATTCCTTATAAATAGGTCAGATAATTCGCCTTCATATGCCTATTAGAGTCATATTATTTTGCCTGCCATTTCCAATTAACTTCTAATACCGGTAATACAGTTTATTAAGAGTTCTTCTTTTTCTTCTTTATCTGTTTACCCTCCAGGGTCGGTTTTCCCCTCGGACTCAGCGAGGGACCCCACCTCTCCCGCCTCAAGGCAGTGTCCTGGAGCTTCAGACTCTAGGTCGGGGGTGAGACGTTCCTGACACTGACTGAATTTACAAACATATAAAACTGCTTTTATATTGAAAATTTTGGAAATTCTGCTTTTAAAATAGAAAATATGAAAATTAATATTCATTAAATAAAATACATAATCGTCGAACCTTGTACTCACACTTACTTCTTACCTGCTTACTTACACATACGTTGTTTGAAGGGCGCCAGCTACCATTCAGTGCAGCAATAATAGAATGAGAATCTTGACTCTCAAGGTGTGGGGTAATAAGCTTACTTTTGACAACATACCATATATGTTCTGGGAAAAGGAGATTGGCGTTCGGTTTCCCCATTAATTTTTAGGTTAAGGTATTTTACTGTCATTGAAATAATACAACGAATTCATTTGATAGAAGAAAATGTATTCTTTAAATAATTTCAATAAATTAGTGAGAACTGCTGCGATCAAAACAGATGAAAATATGACATTATGACCTTGCAACTAAAAGAAACTAGGCATGAATTTGAATTCTTCTTGACTGGACATTTGTCTGGAGGGGAAATGGGAAACCACGGGAAACCACTTCCAGGATGGCTGAGGTAGAAATTGAAGCCAACTCTACTCACTTGACCTCCCGAGGCTGAGTGGACCGCGTTCCATCTCTCGTACCACTTTTCAAATTTCGTGGAAGAGCCGGGAATCGAACCCGGGCACATGACCGAAGAAAATTAGCCTCCTTTTATTGATGACGTCCGTTACTTTGCCCACCTTGTTATGGACTTCTTATTTTTTCTCTGAGCTTCCATGTTACTTTCGTTTTAATGGATCCTAAAAGCCGTCTTCCTATCCTTCGTTCTAGTTACTCAACTTCTCGTTTTGAGGTTTTATTTCTCAAGTTCAGTGTTTCTGATTCATATAAAGCTTCTGGTGTTAAAACTGTCTGGTAGTATCGGATCTATTCTTCTTCTCTTCTTTATCTGTTTACCCTCCAGGGTCGATTTTTCCCTCGGACTCAGCGAGGGATTCCACCTCTACCGCCTCAAGGGCAGTGTCCTGGAGCTTCAGACTCTGGGTCGGGGATTCAACTGGGGAGGATGACCAGTACCTTGCCCAGGAGAGGGGTCTTGCGGGTGGATGGGAAGATTGGAAGGGATAGACAAGGAAGAGGGAAGGAAGCGGCCGTGGCCTTAAGTTAGTTACAATTCCGGCATTTGCCTGGAGGAGAAGTGGAAAACCACGAAAAACCGCTTCCACGATGGCTGAGGTGGGAATCAAACGCACCTCCCGAGGCAGAGTGGATCCCGTTCCAGCCCTCGTACCACTTTTCAAATTTCGTGGCAGAGCCGGGAATCGAACCCGGGCCTCCTGGGGTGGCAGCTAATCACACTAACCACTACACCACAGAGGCGGACGTGGGATATTATCACCCCATGGTAATGCTCTCTTATTGTATATCTCAACAGTCTTAATGTATGCAGCCTTCATTTTCATTAATTTTGCACGCACCGAGCTCGATAGCTGCAGTCGCTTAAGTGCGGCCAGTGTCCAGTATTCGGTTGATAGTGGGTTCGAAACCCACTGTCGGCAGTCCTGAAGACGGTTTTCCATGGTTTTCCATTTTCACACCAGGCAAATGCTGGGGCTGTACCTTAATTAAGACGACGGCCGCTTCCTTCCTAGTCCTAGCCCATTCCTGCCCCATCGTCGCCATAAGACCTATCTGTGTCGGTGCGACGTAAAGCTAAAAGCAAAAAAATTGCACGCACACCCCGTTTTTCATTGTTCTTCATATCTAACAACTCTCCTAAATATCTGAAAGCTTCAACCTTTTGGACATCACCCTGTGCTTTTTGATCTTTAATGGACTGTCCTTAATATTTGTCATAAATTATGATTTTTTCAATAGAGACTTTGAGACCTATTTTGCCTCTCTGTTGATAAAGTTCCTCAATCTGTTGCTCAGCTGTTGCCAGTCTATGTGAAGTTTATTTTAGATCCCTGCGCTTTCTTAATGGTCATACAGAAGGCTACGTACGTACTTACGTGAACTGTTTTCTCTTAGCAGCATGTAAGTTATTATTAACGTTCTGCCATCTGTTGAGTACATTTAGAAACTGGGGAAGGTCAGAACCAGGGGGGTGAAACTCTAATAGGGCTTTTGCAAGACCGACTCCAATCCTCAGACCGTAATATAAGAAAAACATGGCGGCCGAAGTAGCCGAATTACTGGTATTGGCTAACACGAAAATATCACGCGCATTTCATATGAACGGCGGTAATTTAATATGATAAATGTAACATCGTAAGGAAAATTACTTTTACACGTATGAAAACGCTTTGCCAACAAGTACGCACCACATATAATCAACTAGAATCACATATATTCTACTAGAAAAGAGGCCAACAAGCTGATTATTTAGACATTTCAATTCGTCAAACAACGTTTTCTCTTAGATTTCACTTAGCTGGATAGATGAAAATACGTGATAAAACTGTTAAAATGATATTTCTAGCATCATTTTGAATATTTCAAAAGAAATTAAGGTGCAAAATTTATTCGCTCTCATGAGAACTGTGAAACACAAACATAACTTGTTGTCTTAGTTTTGAAGTGGTAGATAATTTCTTAAATTCACCACCCAATGATTGGGAAGTACACCCGAAATCATAATGTTATTCGTTTTACGCCCTACTAACTACATTTTTTACGGGTTTCGGAAACGTCGAAATGCCAAAATTTAGTCCTGCAATAGTTCCTTCACGTGCCAGTAAATCTACCGACACGAGGCTGACGTATTTGAGCACCATCAAATACCGCCGGACAGAGTCAGGATCGAATCCAGCAACTTGGGATCAGAAGGCCAGCGCCTTAACTGTCTGAGTCACTCAGATTATTGCAAGTTTTTTGCTAATTGCTTTACGTCGCACCGACACAGATAGGTCTTATGGCGACGATGGGGCAGGAAAGGTCTAGGAGTGGGAAGGAAGCGGCCGTGGCCTTAATTAAGGTACAGCCCCAGCACTTTTGCCTGGTGTGAAAATGGGAAACCATGGAAAGCCATGTTCAGGGCTGCCGACAGTGGGGTTCGAACCTACTATCTCCCGAATACTGGACACTGGCCGCACTTAAGCGACTGCAGCTTTCGAGCTCCGTGTCACTCAGATCAAGTACACCCGAAATGATTATGTTAACATGATGTTAATATAATGTTGACATATGGCATAACAGCACTTCACGCAATGATAGTAAGCTTAGTAATGAAACTTTCAGACACTAAAGATATAGCCTAATAGGTTTTTACCCATTAAATAACATAAGTGGAAAAACTCTATTGACTAAACATTGATATTTAACCACATGCACGAGCTTCAGTTCGGCACAGTCTGCTTGATAACTGATAGCCACAGCATGAATCGGAAGGTGTTGGTAGTGTAAAACCCTACGTTACAAACCCAGCTAATCCCTCTAAGTCACTATTTCTTTTATGTGACAGTATACAGATTGCTCCATCTGTCTCACTTGTAAGTTTTGTTATACTCCAAGATCCAGCCAAACATTTCCGCAGGCAAAGCATAGATTATTGTAAAATACACTTGCATCTAAATCACTAGACACTTTGAGACACTGACGGAATAACACAATATCAATTATATTCTAAGTTAATATTTTTCGAGGAACACGAACAGTTTGGAAGTAGAGAACTAGATTTCCTAACCTCATACTTATTCTCAAAATGACGTATCTACGCTGCGGTTTTGCCATGGACTTCAAAATAATCACGATGTATATTCCTAATCGATTTCTCTTCTAATGTTCTATTTCGTAGGAAACTTAAGAATAGTTGTATCAGAGGCATTGCCATAGTTAGACTAAAAACTGGTCCACCTAGTGCACTCATGTTTTTTAATGAGTAAAAATACGATCAAAACAAGCACATTCTCACATTACTGCGTATAATTACAGATCCTATGTACCTACCGACTCATATAAATACACTCGCACACTTATATTCTACAAAGAAACTAACATTTATCGTCAAATTTAATAAAATTACACTGACTACATACGATAACAACAAACCAAAACAAACCCACATTTCCAACAATTTCGGCTACTCGATTCGCCATCTTTGAACGATCGAGAGTAGCATTAAGGTCTGAGGATTGGAGTCGGTCTTGGCTTTTGGTTCCAGTCTCTTTTTGTAGATGGCGCTGGAGGTCATTCATACCGTGTAAATAGTTATATACACGTTCTGTAGATGGCACGCAAGTAAGCATGAAATGAGCGATGTTAATAATTAAAGGCAGTTTGTCTCGAAGTGAAGTATTTAAAGTATTTCAAGTCGAACCTCAATCAGTGGGCACTTCTCACAAATTAATTAGTCATAAAACGTCAAGCATTGTGGAGATAATATTGCTGAATTGCATCGAATTCGACTTTACCCAATCGATTAACCTTGTTCGAACTTATAACGATTTTAATCGATAGTTCCCATGATGCTACAGTATTTGTGTTGTTTGAATTCCAAGTGCTCATGTGCTTGTGCTGTAAATCTTAGTTCCTTGTGCTTGTTTATTTGAAATATATCTTCGCCACTTCTCCTGAAATCCTGTATTTCCTGTTTGAGTACACATCAGGGGCTGAAAGCTGAATGGTTCTATTAATGTAGTTCTATATATTTCCTGTCTCAGTGCATTTAATTCTGTTATTTTTATTTTCATGTGGTACTTGGATATTGATGTGATACCCCATTGTCTTGCATATGGTGTCCTCTGTTGTCTTGCTTTCGAAGGGATTTCTTATTTGTTATATCAGCTTTGTGTTAATGTGTCAAACATTGATTTGAAGTTAAAGCTGCTTTGAGGCGTGAGGTTATATTCTCAGTAACATAGTATGCCATACAAACTAGGGGTATCAGATCATTATTTACAACATAGTAAGTACTTGAAAATAAAAATATATGAATTACAATGTATTTGGCATGGAAATAGTAGAACTGCATTCTAACCGACGAATGGCAGGGGGTGGGGGGTGGCGGGAGGATGTAGGGATGGTGTGGGCAGGGGAAGGGAGGGGGGCTTTAAGCATAACCGGATGTGCGTCACTGCGCCGGATGTTAATTCTCCGCGCTATCTGTTGATAGTAATACTAAGGTATTGGACCAGAATGCACACTGTGGCGCGATCTCGGAAAAGAGACTAAAACTACTAGCGCCAAGTGGCTTGGAACCGAAATTTATCATTGAGTTTCATCTCTATTATATTCTATCCTCTTTGGTCAGAACGTTGCCTACGTAGGCCAGCGCATGGCAGCTTACAGAGCGCGAAATACGTTCTAGTTCCAGATTCGTCGCTAGACTTCGTCTTAGCCCTCCACTCTTTAACACAGACGTAAATGGAAATTGTGATGCAAAACGTTGTTAGTGATTTTTTAGGTGAGGTAGATCAAAAATAATTATATAAGGTGTTTATTTCCTTATTCTGCTTGTAGTAAGTACCGGTATACTGTATAGTTTCTATTTAAACATAACTTTAAGATAATTTTGGTGCATAGTTAAAAATATACGAGGTTCTGTATTTAGCGCCGAGAGAGTATTTATTGTAAGCATTCTATCCACAGGATGTTTATTGCACGTGTCAAACAATTCTTTATTACTATGTAAAATTCTGCAAATGTAAACTTCAGAAAGGTAGCGAAATTTCTTTCCACGAGTTCCCAACAAATGCAGAATTACGAGAAGAAAGGGTAAAATTTTTATCACGCTGGTGTGACGACGATAAGAATTGTAACAATGGCAACCTTTCTCGAAATCTATGGTATGTAGTGAACATTTTGAAAGCACGTGCTTTACTATTTCTGCTAAAACCAGACGCCTTCTTCCAAATTCAATTTCAACGCTTCTTTTAGGGTATCCGTCGTATTTCCCTGACAAGAGCAGGATTAATAAAGCGCGTAAGCTGCCCAAGAAACGAAGCTACGAAAATGCATTCTCGCAGGCAAATACAAATGTTTCAGACGACGTACTAGTGGAGCGAAGAGAGTCATGGTGGTGGTGATTGTTTTAAGAGGAAGTGCAACTAGCCAACCATCCTCTATAGAACACTATTCAGAGAGAAAGTGGTAGGGATCCGACACTTCGCGATGAAAGAAGGTATCGGTCAAAGGCAGACAAGGACCACGAAGGGCGTGAAAATGAAAGACGCCCTACGCCTCGAATACTCTAATCCCGTCGAGGTCGGAGACTAACAAGAGATGACCAAAGGAGGTCGCATAGGATGGATGAAAGTGAGGAGCCTGGCACAAGTAAGTGGAACCAATGTCAGGACTCAGCTAAGGTCCTCGTGGTCGTCAACCCACCCTCTCAAGTTCAGAGCTTCTGCGGCCCCTTTTAGTCGCCTGTTAAGAGGCAGGGACTACCGTGGCTCTCATTCTACCGCCCCCCCCCACAGGGGGTACTACCCGAGGCAGAGAGGTTGGCTGGACGGTAAGAGGAATGAAATTTAAGAAGGTGAGAATAGAAAGGTAGATACAGAGATGAAGAGAAAAGAGCACAGACACATCTCAGCGTCTCCTTGTTAGTCTGGCCCTACTTTCCGGGCGCAATTATTCGAGCTGACTCGTATGGGCTCTTCTTGAAATGCTGTGGGATACATTTATGTTTTCTTTATTAAACGCCATATAAATATCACTTTTTTGGTCAAAACGCAATGTTTTATCTTTGTAACCTGCTTTTTTATGCACGTTATTCTCGTAATGCCAATTCGAATCGTGTTGAAGAATGGATGGATAGCCTGACATCTGGCGGCGCTATTTGAACTGCTGCTACCCTGCCAATTTAGTACTTGATACGACCGCGTATGCAGAGGCCTTTACTTATCTCGTAGGCAATGGTCAGAGAATCAAATAGTATCTAGCAAAGAATAGCATTATTCTATGAGGGTGGCCAAGAAATGAATGCACCACAATTATTTTCTCAGTCCCCAACAATGATAAGTTTCTTTACATATGAAATCTTTGAAGTTTTAGGAGTGCGCGTGCAAAGTTTCCGCTTCTTCCGATGGATAGCGTACTTGCAGCAATGATTCAACATGGTGTCTGTAAGTGATGTATGTTACAAGCAGCGTATCGTCATTGAATTTCTCACCGCGGAGCAAGAAACGGTTGGAAACTTTCACAAAAGCTTATGTGCAGTTCATAAAGCATCAGCATTGGACAGAAGTACAGTTAGTCGCTGGGCACAGAGGTTCCGACCATCTGAAAGCGATTCGGCAGAGCTCCAAGATTTGCAGAGGTCGGGGAAGCTACCCACGGCTGTCACACCACGGCCGACTCGACGCGTCGCTCTAGTAGGAGCTTAGCGAGGGATCCAGTCGGCCGTGGTCACACCTAACAAGATTCAGCGTGCTGATGGACTCATTCGTAAGAACCGATACGAAACGACTCGGCATTTGGTGCGGGAGCTGTCAATCAGCAAAGGAAGTGCAGGTACAATCATCAGTGCTCTTGATTTCGCAAAAAAGTGTTCAAGATGGGATCTGCGCCGTCTTACGGAGGAACACAAAACTCTCAGAAAAAACATTTCTTCTGAGTTTCTGCAACGTTTTGAAGCTGAGGGCGAAGCCTTCTTCTCCCGGATTATGATGGGTGATGAAACCTGCTTTCACCGCTTGAGCCCGAAACAAAACCGCAATCGATGGAATGGCACCATCCTGACTCTCCACAGAAGAAAAAAATCAAAGCAATTCTTCCGCTGGTAAGGTCATGATGACGAAGAGGTGATTCGCACGGTAAAGAAATGGCTTCATGAGCAGAACTAGCAACCTGCTACGTACAGAATGTATTGCGGTTTAGGGTAAGCCTTCGCCTGCAATTATTGAAGTGATAATTTAATGATTTGACTTAATGATTACTTGAAGTAATCTAGAATTAGAGAGTCATCAATGTCCGCATGATTCACCGGCAAGTAATTACGGAGAGAATAAAACAGAAATGAAGCAAATCGGCCCAGTAGAGCGGACGGACAGATTTGCCAAAGCTGTTTTTCAGTAAACTCTTTTAATATACAGATAATAATAATGTACGTTGTGGAGTTTGCACAGGGATTGTACCTACATGGGAGGCGAATTGTGTACTTAGGTAACAGTAAAACTAGTGCTGATAAAATATTAAATACGGGGAACATGTAATACCATGTCCAACATGTTTTTGAGCGACTAAACACTCCCGTCTTCCCACCATCCACAGGGAGAGGCATGGCTTACAAAGTTTGCATTTTACTGCTTGTCAGAGACTGTGACATCCATCTAAGGATGTTATTTTTTCGCAACTTGTTTAATGTCGCACTAACATACCGAAGGTTTTCGGCGACGAAGGGTTGGAAAAGTGATAGGATAGGATTGGAAAGGTAGCGGCCTTGATCTTAATTAAGGTACAGCCCCCGTATTTACCTGGTTTGAAATTGGGAAACCAGGGGAAACGAAAAGGCTGGTAAGGTCATGATGACGAAGAGGTGATTCGCACAGTAAAGAAATGGCTTCATGAGCAGAACAAGGAGTGGAACCGACAGGACATAACACGCCCTTATGTCTCGCTGGAGGAAGGCCATATAACGGGAAGGGTTATAGGAGAAATAGGGAGTGTAGAAGAAACATAATTCTTTCTTGTGTATAACTTTCATCGTGTTCAATAAATAATTGTTGAAGAAAAAATGGGGTGCATTAGTTTCTGGGATACCTTCGTATCATCGCAGGAAGTGTATACTCTCTGGCTTCACAGGTAGTAATCAAACATATAACGGGAAGGACATTACCTGGAAACATAGGGAGTGTAGAAGAAACATAATTATTTGTTGTCTAGAAGTTTCATTGTGTTCAATGAATAATTGCAAGTTGTTTTACGTCGCACCGGCACAGATAGGTCTTACGGCGACGATGGGACAGGAAAGGGCTAGAAGTGGGAAGGAAGCGGCCGTGGCCTTATATAAGGTACAGCCCCAGCATTTGCCTAGTGTGAAAATGGGAAACCACGCAAAACCATCTTCAGGGCTGCCGACAGTGGGGCTCGAGCCTACTATCTTCCGAATACTGGATACTGGCCGCACTTAAGCGACTGCAGCTATCAAGCTCGGTCAACGAAAAATTGCTGAAGAAAAAAGTGGGGTGCAGTAGTTTCTGGGCTACCCTTCTATTATCACAGGAAGTGCATACTCTCAGGCTCCACAGGTAGTAATCAAACATGGCTGCATGCAATGGCATTACTAAAGATCAAAATCACATATATCAGAATATTAACGGACGTGTTAATCGCTTAGCAACCTGCTACGTTGCCGATGGTGAGATTCGAACCTACTATCTCCCGAATGCAAGCACACAGCAAGGATGCCCTTTATTTAGCTGAGACAATTAAGTGCTGGCATTCTCAGCTCAACTTGGCAGGTTCGATCCTGGCTCAGTCCGCTGGTATATGCAAGTGCTCAAATACGTCAGCCTCGTGTCCGTAAATTTACCAGCACGAAAAAGAATTCCTGAGGGATAAAATTTCGGTATCTTGGAGTCAATTCCCGGTAGGAGTCTGCTTTGGCATGACAATAAACAAAGCACAGTATGGCTGGAGCTGTGCTCAATGGAGAATGTTTCAGTCATGGACAATTTTAGGTGTCCCTTTCGCGTGTTACATCCAAACAAAATTTTCCGTATTCATTGCAGGAGGGAAAACGACTAATGTTGTATACAACAAAATCTTATAATTCCTCGATTAAAAAAACCTATCACCTTAAACCCATAACTGCTCCCGTGCGAAACGAAGAGGCACTATGTAGCGGGCTTTAAACATCTAGAGGAGAAATACAACATCCCGTGCCAAAATTGATAGGTTTTCTCGTTGGCCGTATGGCCTTTGGAGAGGCATGGCATAGGTCTTTCTAGTAGACGCCCCATAGGGAACCTGCGAATCTATGAAGATGAGTTTCTACATAAGACGAAATTCTAAAGCTCAGTGTGGCACAAACACCCAGCCCTCGAGGAAGAGGAAATAAGCAATGAATTTTAAAATCCTCGACCACATCGAAAATCGAAACAGGAACCCCTTGAAGCAAAAGACAGCATGCTAACCATTTATCCATACAGTCGGGCGATTGGGAGGTGATTGGACTGCTGTTCGGTGCTCGAAAAGTGATATTAAAATTCTACGTGATTTTCTTCCAGAGATTTGGCATTATTATTTTGGAACTTGAAGAATTTGCTCCTTATATTCTCAGGGTGTAGTGGTTAGTGTGATTAGTGGTCACCACCGGAGGCCCGGGTTCGATTCCCGGCTCTGCCACGAACTTTGAAAAATGGTACGAGGGCTGGAACGGGGTCCACTCAGCCTCGGGAGGTCAACTGAGTAGAGGTGGTTCGATTCCCACCTCAGCTATCCTGGAAGTGGTTTTCCGTGGTTTCCCACTTCTCCTTCAGGCAAATGCCGGGATGTTACCTAACTTAAGGCCACGGCCGCTTCCTTCCCTCTTCCTTGTCTATCGCTTCCAATCTTCCCATCCCCCCGCAAGGCCCCTGTTCAGCAAAGCAGGTGAGGCCGCCTGGGCGAGATACTGGTCATCCTCCCCAATTGTATTCCCCACCCAGAGTCTGAAGCTCCAGGACACTGCCCTTGAGGCGGTAGAGGTGGGATCCCTCGCTGAGTCCGAGGGAAAAGCCGATCCTGGAAGGTAAGCAGATAAACAAGAAGAAGATATTCTCAGAACTCTCTCCAAATCGTCAATATCCATTTTTTAGCACGGCAATTTACAAATGAAGGGAGAGCATGAAAAAATCAGTAATTAATATAAATTTAATCTAATAATATCTTAAAACATTATGAGACTAATGTAGATCATCAAATTTGCCGATGATCATGCTATAGTTGCGGGTAATCCAACAACTTTAACCACAATGTTGCTAAAGCTGAATGAAAAAAGCTAAAGAATTTGGTACAGAAATGAATATTAATAGAAGAAATGGGTATTTTCAGAAGAAGAACGACAACAAAGATCAGATAGAATGAAAATATCCTGGAAGAACCGAAAGGAAAAACCATAAAACATCATAGAACACCGGACAAAAAATTGACTTCAGTTGTCCAATGCGGCCGTAAAAGCACAATAATAATAATGATAAACACAAGTCATGATGTTTGTTAGGAAGCCTCGTCCATTGCACATGATGATCAGTGGTGAGTCTGAACAACAAGTAGCACAGTTCAAATAGTTTGGCCAGATCATAACAGAAAACCTTTAGTGTCACACTGAAATAAAATACGAAGAGCAATAGCAAATCAGGTCGTCAGGGATAAACAGTCCCTTCTCCGTCAGAAAACAATGTTCCTTATCTTACGTAAAATTATAATGAAATCTATGTTTGGTCTGTTGCGCTGTATTGTGCTGAGACCTGGACGTGATATTAAGGGGCTTGAAGCCTTTGAGATGTGGTGTTCGCGTCAGCTGAAACAGGTAAGTTGGGTGGAGAAGGAGACAGGCACTGAAGTACTGAACATTGTCCACGAAAAGAGACAGCTGTTGAGTCAGATTAGGAAGAGACAACTTTCTTGGATGGGACATAGGCTTCAACATAGAAATGTGTTGATGGAAATTTTGGAAGGTAAAATACCGGGGAAACTCGTGGTAGATCAAGAATGATATTCGTGACGACAGTTCTGGTGAATTTAGGATGCAGGAGCTACACAGACGCAAAGCGTACTGCACAGGATCGACCCAGTTTGAGATAGACGCACCGCAGGGGCAAACCAGTCATTAGACTAAATTACTCAAAGAAAAAAGAAAATCATCACGGTAATCCTTATTCAAAAATAGCTATTCCCTTTGGATTTTCTCTCTAAATAGGCTTGTTCTTCACAATCCGAAGTGTTTACTGTAACTGTGACCACAGCAGAGAACATGTTCACGCTACACGGCTGTTGATTACAGTACTCGTATGTCGCGGTGACGGTGATTACTGTTTTCAGAGGGAGTACAGCTAGCAAACATCCTCTTTCATTCATAATAGTGACACCGTTAACAATCTAGGTCTAATTTTCGACAGAACCTTATCCTGGTCTGATCATGCGTCAAATTTAATCCGAAAAGTTGTGTCATCCATGCATATTTTGAAACGTAACGTGTCATGTACACCACCTTTCATGCGAAAACTACTTGTTCAAAGTCTTATATTTCCAATAATTGACTATGGTTCAGTCGTATACAACGACTTATCTGAAACTTTGAACATAAAACTACAGAGGGTACAAAACGCATGTGTTCGTTACGTTACAAATGCCAGGCGTGATGAACACATAACACCCTATTACATACAGCTACAATGGTTGAAACTCCATGAACGCCGGGAAATCTCAGTAGCTGTTGCTACGCAGAAAATTCTCAAACTGAAGACACCATCCTACCTTTATAATGCATTTAAACGTATGGAGTCGGTACATAACAGAGATAATAGGTTTACAAAAACCACCCTTCAAATTCCCCTTCATCGTACCACTAAATTTAACAAATCCTTTGTTTGCACTGCATCACGTATCTTTAACGTCTTTAATCTTCACCGTTTCGCAAGTAACACTAACTGTACCCAACTAAAGCAGTTCTTAACATCTATCTTTCTGGAGGAGTACGCAAGAGGCTGAGATCAGGCATTCTTGTGTCGAACAATCAGGAATATGTATATTTCGAAGAAAATTGTTTCTCTGCTTTAGCTTTATATTCTTGAAACCCATGTAGTCCAAAATAACAGAAGGGCTTAATGATTTACTTTCTTACTTATTATATAATGTATGTCTTAACCTTACTGGATTTGGTATCTGTATTTTCATTTTTTTTAAGTTTCTTGTTTAGTTTAATACTTTAATATTATAAAAATGTAGTTACTGTTTTCATAAATCTGCATTGTATTATAAGAAGACGCTGCATAAAGGGGCTTTTCAGTCTCAGTGGCATGTAAATCATGATCAATAAATTCAAATTCAAATTCAAATTCTCCGCCCGCGTGTCGGTTTGACTAAGCGGGTCTTCCAAAAACCGTATTTATTTAATCCGTTCAACCACCAGCGTTGGTTTTTCCCTCGGGCACAGTGAGGGATCCCACCTCTAGTGCCTCCAGAGCAGTGTCCTGGAGCATGGGACAATTGGTCGGGGATACAACTGGGGAGGAGGGCCAGCATCACACTCAGACAGCCTCACCTGTTATGTTTAACAGAGGCCTTGTGGGGAGTGGGAAGATTTGAAGGGATAGGCAAGGAAGAGGGAAAGAAGCGGCCACGGCCTTAAGTCAGGAACCATCCCAGCATTTGCCTGGAGAAGAAGTGGGAAACGACGGGAAACCACTGCGAGGATGGCTGAGGTGGAAATCGAGACCTATTCTACTAAGTTGACTTCCGGAAGCTGAGTGGACCCCGTTCTAGTCCTCGGACAACGTTTAAAATTTCTTGGCAGAGCCGGGAATCGAATCCGGGCCTTCGGGGGTGGCAGCTAATCACACTAAGCAGTACACCACAGAGGCGGACCAAAAAATATGCTCTACGCTAATATACTGCAACCAGGAAGAAATAGCGGATTTTTTTATGTAAAGAATAGTAAATCGTAAGTATACTGTTTACGACACGCAAAGCTTTAAAAGCTTCCCTTGCCTTCACGAACAATAGGAAATATATGACCTTAGCATATAAAAACTCAGTCCTGTTTGTAATTGGCAACTACATGAAGCATTGTTCTACTAGTTATGATGAAGTATACAAAAGATATTAGCCTTTCAAGTGGCGCCATGGGGACGAGTCATCCAGCAGGGAAGGGAGATGGGTAGTTCGCTAGTAGATGTCACTGGCAAACTGGTCGTCGCACTGATGATGGAAACTATTGAGCTGGTTATTGCAGGACGATATCGAGATCGTATCTCATAAAGTACTGTCTGTGACAGCTGTTGGCGAGAAAGTCGTTAAAGCAAAGTACTGTCGTTAAACATATTCTCCCAAGAATTTACCAGACTCTCTGAAGCTGAAACCTCAATGCACATCATTCCGCTGCAGTTGTCTTGGCTTCTGTTCACTTGATTCGCATTTCATGATGACACTTCTGAGTTAGGAATAACAGCTGACGGTGAGTGCATTTAGAAATTTATTCATTACAGTTAACGAATTATTCAAGTTAAAGAGGAATTTTCATTCAGTCACTTGACGATTTAATTTTAGGTATTAACGCATATTTTTTATCACAAAAATGTACAATATATAATTTATAGTTAAAACAAGAGCTAAAATATTTCCACCTGTTCAATAGCATTTATTGTGACCTAAAAATGTCGAAGATTAAAATCGCGTCACTGAAGCTCATGAAGACAGTCTACGGTAAAGTCGGATTTCTAACCCAAATTAATGAGGTAGGAATCTAATTTGCCAGTCTCTGTAGGTATACATGGCGACAGCTAAGTTGGAGAGAGATGAAGTCGATTACACTCCACTTCCTCGCTCCTATGTAGGAGTAAACGAATACTGTACTTTACCTGATACATGTCTGCCACAGCTCTTGACATTCTCTCTGCTACAGAAACATTCCTCACTTCCAGCTGAGAAATGTTGACATGGAGGTCTTGACATAACTTGCCCTGAGGCCGGCACACACAGATCCTTCAGAGAACTAAATACGCTTGAAAATTACTGAGATGTCAGCAGCTCAAACTGGCTGTCAAAGGCTTGTTAATTTATTCAGCGCACGGTGCAGTTGTTGATTTATTTAGTCTGGCGAAATATCGCGCAGGTCTCCTCTTGAGCTATGGACAGACTTACAGTCGTAACTGAAACGAATACATCAGGTAACTCCTGAGCATTTGAGTACATTAATATTCTAGAACAGTGTGATCCACATTTTTTCGCCTTCGGGACCAAAGAAGGTGCATTGGAAGGGTAAATATTATTCCGTCTCAATCCCATTCCGTCATATGTACAGCTGGAAGATCATTCTTAATCTTGACCATATTGGCCAGTGATGGGTCGTACTGAACTTTGAGTTAACTAGTTATGTTTGTGCATCTACCTAGTCAATACTGTATCAAATCAATTGTGTAAAATATTTAATTCATTATACATTCAGGAATAGATAGCACGTGTTTCGAGAATATGTGGATTATCTTCTTCAGCTATACAGGTTAAACTCACATATTTATGTAAAGACCTTATAGGAAAAGAAGGGGTTCCATTAAAACTTAAAGCTCAAGAAACGTACAATGACACGAATTAAAAGTTGGATCATAATGTCTTGTATCATATTTTCAATCCTGTCGTCTTCATATAAAATCTATATTGTTATTTAATAATTACAAGTTGTTTTACGTCGCACCGACACGGATAAGTTTATGGCGACGATGGGATAGGAAAGGCCTAGGAGTTGGAAGGAAGCGGCCGTGGCCTTAATTAAGGTACAGCCTGGTGTAAACATGGGAAAACACGGAATACCATCTTCATTGATGCTGAAAGTGGGATTCGAACCCACTATCTCCTGGATGCAAGCTCAAAGCCGCGTGCCCCTACCGCACGGCCAACTCACCCGGTCTTAGATCAAGTAAACTGTAGACTAAGTTATAGTTAATACATCCCCAACTGAGGACTGGTAAGTCAAGGATTATCCTGCCAGGTTGAATAAAACCAACTGCGTTCTGTAAGAAGAATGAAAAATGATATATTGGTGTAATTGTCACACGTGAAGTGACTTACCAATAATATGAAGGCAATGGAAGAAGTATGATCCCTTAATTTATATGATCTACCTCACTTACGTTAAAACTGTCCAACTAATTTCTCTATATATGTGCAGTTGTTTCAGCTGTAATTTTGAAATACATAGACTTGTTTTTGGCCCCTACTGTAAGTTCGCTGAACCAGAAGGAAGTAATCTTTCTGATGTGAATATGATATACGATTTCACTGTTATTAAAGTCACTGTTAGGGCGAACAAATATTAAGGAAATGTGCGTAATTTAGGCTTTGAAAAAATCTTCCACTTGATTGTGGTTCATTGCTTCATTTCGTAAGGTTTAATGTCTTGACCAAAATTTGTACATTCTCCGTTCTTTGGTTTGGCAGATATATCTACAAATTATACTAAAAAGATTAAATGTACAATACTTTCTTCGAAGTAGCCCATCATGAATGTTCATCTAATGAATCACTGAAATACAAACTAAGGATCTCACCCCGGGCAGCCATATTTTTACGTCAAAGTTACCAGCATGAATAATATACGTTTGTGGCTTTGAAAAATGTACAGATTTCAAGAGAAGAATGTGAAAAATAGGATAGTTTTATTTCTAAAAACTTAAAACTTCTCTCAGAAACACGTTTATTCATAAATGTTACATAAAATTAATCAGGAAATCGTAAATAATTATCAAATGATACACCAATTAAAATAGGATATTGTAATTCATTCATGGGATGGAATTCTAAAAATGTCAATAACAAATTAATTTAAGTGTTCCAACTTCATATCTGCAATGCTCTTGAATAGACAGATTTAAGCAGGTAGGTTCAACAATACTTATCTTAGAACTTAGTCAAGTAAACGTTCTCCAGTGTATCCATGTAATATTGACTTGAAGGATCTACATTTAATATTGCACAATCTATGGAATTTTTGGCCTTAGTGGCACATCCGAACTATGGTCCGTCTGTTTCTCAACTTCGTGTCTCGATCCCTACCGAGACTCGTAGCAAGTACTGAAGGTGTTTAAATGCCACAAATACGTATCATTTTCTTCCCCACGATACATAAATTCTTCTTCTTCTTTTTTAACTGTTTACTCTCCAGGATCGGTTTTTCTCTCGGACTCAGTGAGGGATCCCAACTCTACCGCCTCAAGGGGCAGTGTCCTGGAGCTTCAGACTCTGGGTCGGTGGATACAACTGGGGAGGATGACCAGTACCTCGCCCAGGCGGCCTCACTTGCTATGCTGAACAGGGGCCTTGTGGGGGGGATGGGGAGATTGAAAAATAGACAAGGAAGAGCGAAGGAAGCGGCCGTGGCCTTAAATTAGATACCATCCCGGCATTTGCCTGGAGGAGAAGTGGAAAACCACGGAAAACCACTTCCAGGATGGCTGAGGTGGGAATCGAACCCACCTCTACTCAGTTGACCTCCCGAGGCTGAGTGGACCCCGTTGCAGCCCTCGTACCACTTTTCAAATTTAGTGGCAGAGCCGGGAATCGAACCCGGACCTTCGGGGGAGGCAGTTAATTACACTCACCACTACACCACAGAGGCGGTGATATAGAAATCCGGTGGGACGAAATGCCGACATCTCGGTGTCTCTTAGGAATTTGTAGCAATGAATGGGACGGGATATATTAGGGTTGACCAATCTATTGAAACATGGACTGATTTCTTACAATTTATTTTTGATTTTTTAATGGCGACGATCGAGTAGGAAAGACCTAGGAGTGGGAAGGAAACGGCCGTGGCCTTAATTAAGGAACATATCGAGCATTTTTCCTTGTGTGAAAATAGTAAACCACGGAAAAACGTATTCTTTTTGCTAGTTGCTTTACGTCGCACCGACAGAGAAAGGTCTTCTGGCGACGATGGGAGAGGAAAGGGCTTGGAATGGGAAGGAAGCGGCCGTGGCTTTAATTAAGGTACAGCCCCAGCATTTGCGTGGTGTGAAAATGAGAAACCACGGAAAAACCTTTTCAGGGCTGCCGACAGTTTGGTTCGAACCTACTATCTCCCGAATACTGGATACTGGCCGCACTTAAGCGACTGCAGCTATCGAGCTCGGTGAAAACCATTATCAGGCCTGCCGACAGTGGAGCTCGAACCCACTATCTCCCGGATGCAACGACGTCACGGTCAGCCTTATTCTATTTTTACTTTCCCTGTTCCTTGTCCTTATTTATAAATGATGTTTTTTAAAATACAGATGTCCGACTCGTAGGCTCAATGGTCAGCGTACTGGCCTTTGGTTCAGATGGTCCCGTGTTCGATCCCGGCCGGGTCGGGGATTTTAACCTTCATTGGTTAATTCCAATGGCCCGGGGGCTGGGTGTTTATGCTGTCCCCAACATCCCTGCAACTCTCACACCACACATAACACTATCCTCCACCACAATAACACGCAGTTACCTACGCATGGCAGATACCGCCCACCCTCATCGGAGGGTCTGCCTTACAAGGGCTGCATTCGGCTAGAAATAGCCACACGAAATTACATTATTTATTATTACAGATAAATATAATAGAAGAAATACCAGCCTGGACGGCAGAGATGCCACTAGACCAGTGTTATTCAAACCCTGACATGCAAAGTGCCAACGTATATGCTGGCCGGGCTGAGTAGCTCAGGCGGTAATGAGCTGGCCATCGGAGCCCATTTTGGGATGTTCGAGGAGTAAAAAAAACGTCAGCCTTGTGTCGGTAGATTTACTGGCACGTTAAAGAACTCCTGCAGGACAAAATTCCGGCACCTCGACGTCTCTAAAAACCGTAAACGTAGTTATTAGGACGTAAAATTATTATTATTATCATCATTACTATTATTATAATTATTATTGTTATGATATGCAGGCTGTTAAATTTAAATGGCCATTTTATCGTTAAATTATGACCAATGCACACACCATCGGACATCTGTCTGTTTTTCTTTGACGTAGATCAGCCTTCTAAAGTTTGAACGAAATCAGTGACTCCATGGAATTGATGCTCCTTGTAATGGGGGCATGTCTATTGTATTTTTAGTCTTCAGTCCAGAGACTGGTTAGATTCCCAACAGCTCCACCACTAGAGCCAAATAAATCAATCAATCAATCAATCAATCAATCAATCAATCAATCAATCAATGGTAATCATTTAGGTCTGTCGACCTGGTGGCAGATTTCCTATTAGTTTTTTGCCTAGTCTCTTCTTAAATTATTTGAAAGACGTTAGAAGTATATTGAACATCTCCCTTGGTAAATTATTCCGGTCCCTACTGAAAGTCCACAGCCTGTTTCCAGTCACTCGATCGGGTCAGGAATGGAATGAATGAAACCCCATCTAGCGGCGACGATAGGAATTGTGCCGGCTGAAGAAGCCTGTCGCACTCCTCTGGGGCAATGATTAATAAATGACAGATGAAATGAAATGATATTGGAGAGTGTTGCTGGATTGAAATATGATAGGGAAAACCGGAGTGCCCGGAGAAAAACCTGTCCCGCCTCCGCTTTGTCCAGCACAAATCTCACATAGAGTGACCAGGCCAGGATTTCAACCACGGAACCCAGCGCTTCAGTCCCTATTATTTTCCTACAAAAGAATATTTTCCCGAATTTATTCTCCTGGTTTCCAATTTTATCTTGATATTATAATACATTCTACTTTTAAATGCCGAGGTAGGCATACATGTCGTACACACCTGGGATGTCATTAAAGAGGCGTAGCCTACTACGGAAATGGGGAATAAGATTATAGTAGAGGAAATATTGGAATACCTATTGCTGGATTTAGGCACTTCATGTGTTAGAGCGTCTGTAGCCCTGTTGTAAGTTGTAGAGAACACTGCACACACTCAGGTAATTCAATCCCTTGTTTACAATACAGCAGATGACGCCAACTATGGTCTGTGTTAAGCCTGGAGTGAACTATGACCTTTCAATGAAGACTGGTGATGTTGAATACAGTGCATCACGAGCTCCGCCAGGTGTTTAGATTCGACGTGCAATGCGTGTTTCCCAGTATAACGGAGCCAGAATTGTAGCATTGATTCAGGATGGACATGAACGAGTGAGGTTACCCAAAGTGCTGAGTCAAAAATACGGAAAAGCTACCGGGAGACCAATGTTGTAACTGATAGAGCGAAGGAAGGTCGATCAACTGTGACAACACTATGCAAGATCCGTACATACGCGTAACGGCGTAGAGGAGACCAACTTCGACTGCGCAACAATTACAAGAATACTTCTTGGCATATGGCATGTCTTCCACGCTCGTTGGGGGGTCTGCCTTACAATGGATTCACTAGGCTAGAAAGATCCTCACGAATTTATTATTATTACTATTATTATTATTACTATTATTATTATTATTATTATCCACATATGTCGTTTCAGCCTACTAAAGACTATGTCATTTCTATTATGCTAATTGTTTTTTACGTCGCACCGACACAGATATGTCTTATGGCGACGATGGGACAGGAAAGGCCTAGGAATGGGAAGGAAGCGGCCGTGGCCTTAATTAATGTACAACCCCAGCATTTGCCCGGTGTGAAAATGGGAAACCACGGAAAGCCATCTTCAGGGCTGCCGACAGTGGGGTTCGAACCCAATATCTCCCGATTACTGGATACTGGCCGCACGTACTACGTCATTTCAAGTGTCTGCTTCACCGTCCTTTAATATTTTCACGGACTATGGTACAAATTCGGTCTCAAAAACCAAGAATAACGGCGGAGAGGAATCGTCGTGCTGACCATACGACACCTCGCAATCTGCAGGCCTTCGGCCTGAGCAGCGGTCGCTTGGTAGGCTAAGGCCCTTCAAGGGCTGTAGTGCCATGGGGTGGTGGTGTGATTTGGTACAAATTCGAGGAACGTTAACTGCCCAACGGCATATCATTGAAATCCTTCGACCATTTGTACAACTCTATACGGATAAATATGGTGCTGAATTCATTTTCGTCGACGACAATGCTCGCATTCATCGAGTTGAATCAGTGAGGAACTTCATGAGAGAGGCGGATATCAAACATACGAATTGGCCAGCAAATTTGCCGGACATTAACTGCATTGAGAATGCATGGGATAGGTGGAAAACGGCTGTTTCTGATCGTTCACAACCTCCACAGACACTTCCACCCCTCGTTATAGTTTCTGCGATGGAATGGAATCTTCTTCAAGATGACGGCAATGTAATGATCGCAAGCATGCTGCAAGTATACCAACTATGTTAGAGCAGGCCATACACGGCATTAAGGCAGAATTAAAAAGGAACAATCTTCACTAAAGACATATATTGTAACCACTTCATTAGCACTGTTCATTTGCGTTACATCTTGGAAGAAAAATATTTGAGTTTGCAAAAATATACAATAAAACATACTGTAACTTTATTATTGCATTGCATCCCTGATAGTCTAAACTTCTTTTGCGGTATATGAAAAAAGTAAAAATAATAATAATAATAACAATAATAATATATAACGTATCCTCAAATGTTACATATTTTACACCGAGCAAGTTGGCCGTGCATTTAGAGGCGCGCGGCTGTGAGCTTGCATTTGGGAGACGGCCGATGACCTTCGATGTTAGGCCCCTCTTAACAACAAGCAACAACAACATCAAGCATTTGGGAGATATTGGGTTCGAATCCCAATGTCGGCAGCCCTGAAGATGTTTATTCCGTGTTCTACCATTTTTACACCAGGCATATACAGGAGCTGTAGCTCAATTAAGGACATGGCCCCTTACTTCCTACTCCAAGACATTCTCAGACCCATCGTCGCCATAAGTCCTATTGCACTAGCACTGGAGTGCTGGGAATTCCCCTTCACATGAGATACTTTACTGCTCCGGTAAAAACTGACCGACACATGTCTCTCTCAACGTGCGTACCAGTAAAAACTGACCGACACCTGTGTCTCTCAATATATGCACTTCTAAATGTCAGCTGCTTCTACCAGCATTCGATCACAAAACCTCAACCACCTACATCACACATTCAGCCAATTAGACACTGTATAGACCAAATACTCTGCTATGTAACATTGAATTACTGTATATTTATTGTACAAAGTTTCTTCTTCATTGGGTTTCTCTCCAGGATATCATCATGTGTGACGGCCGTCTCTTGCAGATCATTTTGTACCCCCACTCAGCTAGGCTCCTTTTGTATTCTTATCTTGCAAGTAGGAGAAGATTGGCTTGATTATTATTATTATTATTATTATTATTATTATATATATATATATATATATAATTCGCTGGGGCCATCAAGGACCACGTTAAGTCTTGTTGCATTTGACACTGAACTTGGCCTTCTTTAGAACCCAAATTTCCCTCGTTCTTTGTGAGTGGGCCTGCTTACGCTCCTCTGTCCAAGGGTTGCTCGTCTCGGTTTAGCCCGTTCGTCAATATTTTCTTGCGGAAGAGATTTCTGTTAAGGGCGTCTTCAGCTGAGATATGGAGCATTTGCAGGCCTTCTTTAGTATTTCTAAACCAGGGAATTGTGGTTTTGGGGTTTGAATCAAAAAAGTGAAAGATTTCTCTAGTTAACTTTCTTCCGTCCTTTCTTTTCAGATGACCGTAAAATCGTGCCCGTCTTTTTCTGATTGTGTCGGTAATTTTCTCTATTTTTCTGTAGACTTCCTTGTTGGATCTCTTTTGATGGATTCCATTTCTGTACTTTGATCCCAAGATTCCTCTCACAATTTTGCGTTCTCTTTTCTCCAGTTCTTCAAGGAGTCCTTTGTTGGCATTTAGAGACAGGGTTTCGGCTGCATATAGAACTACTGGCTTCAGAACTGTTTCATAGTGACGTATCTTGGTGTTTTGGGAAAGGCATTTTTTGTTGTAGATTGTGCGGGATGTTTGGTAGGCTATTTCCAGTTTGCGTACTCGCTCCTGAAGTGCTTCTGTGTCCAGTCCATTTTTCATGATGATCTCACCCAGGTATTTGAATTTGTATACTCGGGTGATGTCCCCGTATTTTGTATGGAGTTTTGGTGGAGCCTCTTTGATGTTAGTCATTACTTCTGTTTTCTCAAACGATATCTGCAAACCAGCTTGTTCGGCAATTTCCTTTAAAATTTCAACTTGAACTCTAGCGGTTTCTATGTCGTTTGAGAGAACAGCAATATCATCGGCAAATGCGAAGCAGTCTGTTGCGATCCCCTTGGATTTGGTTCCTATTCTCAATGGACTGTAGTTGGATTCCTGTAATCTCACCCGCCAGGTTCTAATGATCTTTTCAAGAACACAGTTGAAGAGTATCGGGGATAGCCCATCACCTTGTAGGATTCCTGTTTTGAAGTCAAAGGAATGCGAGAGACATCCGTGGAACTTCACCTTGTATTTTGTATCGGTCAGGGTGGCTCTAATTATTGCCAGCAGTTTCAAATCAACTCCAAATTCATTTAAGATGTTTAGCAGGACTTCCCGGTCAATGGAGTCGTACGCTTCCTTAAAGTCCACAAAGACAGACACATACTGCTTGGACCTTAGTGTACAATATCTGATGATCGTTTTGAGATTTTGGATCTGTTCAGTTGTTGAGCGACCTTTTCTGAACCCTCCTTGGTATTCACCTATTTGATGTTCGACTTGTGCTTCCAAACGCTCCAGGATGGCAAGTGATAGCATTTTGTAAGTCACGGGTAGCAAAGATATTCCTCTGTAGTTGTTGATGTTCTTCATGCTGCATTTTTTGTGTAACGGATGGATCAAAGCTATTTTCCAATCTTCGGGTAGGGTCTCCTTGCTCCAAATTTCTTCTATTTGCTTTTGCAAGATATCAAGTGATTCCTCTGGGACATATTTCCATAGTTCTGCTACTACTGAGTCTTCCCCCGGCGCTTTGTTATTTTTGAGACGGGCAATGTGCCGCTTGACTTCATCTCTGTCGGGTGGTCTGGAATCTGGGTACCTGAGTAAGAGTTCCTTGGTCTCAATGGCGCTTTGCGGTTTAGAGCAATTAAGTAAATTCTTGAAGTAATCTGCCAGAATGCTGCAATTTTCTTCATTTGACGTCGCCAGTGTGCCGTCCTTTCGCTCAAAGCATAGAGATGGTGGTTTATAGCCAGCGAGTTTGCGTTTGAAGGCTCTGTAGTACTCTCTGCTTTCATTCTTCCTAAAGTTTTGTTCTATCTTTTCAATGAGGGATTTTTCGTATTTACGTTTCTCAGTTCTGAAGACCCTAGCTGGTTGGGCACGTTGGGTTTTGTAGGTTTCCCAATCATTTTCTGATTTCGTAGAGTAGTACTGTTTCCACGCATTGAGTCTTTCTTGGAGGACTGATTCGCAGGTACCATTCCACCAGGCATGTGTTTTGCTTCTCTTGATTTCTGCAACGTCTTTGGCGGCCTCAACAAGGAGACTCTTGGCGTTGTTAAAGTCACAGTCATTTGGTCTAGCCTTCTCCTGGAACTCCTCGACCCTTTGCCGAAGTTTATCATTGTCGAAGCGTGTGATCTGTTTGGTTGTCTTCCTTGTGTTTGCGGGAATTGGTTTGAATTTGATAAGAGACATATAATGATCTGAGGCCGCATTGATGCCTTTCTTTACCTTGACATTCATAATCTCAGGGCTGCTTCTCCTGGAGATTGCAACATGATCAATTTGGAACTCTCCGAGAGCTTGGACGGGAGAACGCGGAGTCATTTGCTTTCTGGGTAGATGGAGAAAGTGGGTCGACATGTCCTGCAGGTTGTGATTTTCGCAAATGGACACCAGTCTTTTGACGTTGGGATTGGTTCTTTTGTGAGCAGGGTAATTTCCTATAACTTTCTTGTACTTCTGTTCACGACCTAGTTGGGCATTGAAGTCACCCAAAAGAAGCTTGACATGGTGTTTGGGGATTTTGTTTAATTTTTCATCCAGTAGGTCCCAGAAATTATCAACTTTGTCTGGATCAGACTTGTTCTTATCGTTTGTAGGAGCATGTGCGTTAACTAGGGCGTAGGTTTTGTTCGCGCATTTGTGAGTATAGACAATCTGTCATTCACAGGTTCGAAATTTGCAAACGATTTAAGGATCTTGGTTCTAACAGCAAACGCAGTTCCAAGCATTACAGCTCCATTGAGGATTCCTCTTTGCACTTTGCTCTTGAAAAGTCGGTAGCCTTCGGATTCAAAAATCTCTTCATCTGGGGACCTTGTTTCCTGTAGTGCCATTATGGATATCTGATTTTCGTGAAGAGCTTCGGTGAGGGTTTTCAGCTTGCCAGTTTGTGTTAGTGAATTTATGTTGAAAGTTGCTAGAAAGGTTTTAGATTTTGGCCTGAGTTTTTGACTCTTCGGGGTACACCGAGACGCTCCGACTCGCCTCTTGCATGATGTCGAGTCTCCCCCAGAATCCGAACGAGACTCGTGCGCCGTGGTGTTCACGACGAGGGATTTATCCGAAGATTTACCCCTGGGGTATGTTTCTTGAAATGTTGTGCCATCATGCTTTTTGACTTGACTTTGCTTTGGACGGGTACCCATCCTTTTACAACTAGGGTTGTTAGCCCTAGAGGTTGCCTCAAGATGTTTTCTGGCTTCTGGTCATTTACCAGTCTTCGCCGTAACCCTGGCAAGGGACCAGTTTTTTTTCACGGTGGTATTTTATTTCCCTACTACCCTCTGACTCTGCTGGCGGCAGAGCCAGCGAGCTTCCCCAATTCCAATGGGACGCGCCCGATGGAGGTAACTGGTAAATCCCCACACGGGATTATTATTATTATTATTATTATTATTATTTTAAATCTTGCTCAAAATTGTATTTTCTATAGTAACGTAACGAGAGCTCTATGTAGAGGTAATTTGGGGATAGAGTTGTTCTTATTTTGACTATTTAATGAATAAATACAAAATTAAATATGCAGTAATAATAATACATGTGCATAATTATAACCTATACAGAGAAGAACACTTTCTGCACTGAAATAACTTCTGGATGAGAGAGGCAGTGTCCATTACGATTTTGAAAATATACTGTATACCTCTTATCACAGTAATTTTGAAAGGAAATCACTCTATACCCAGCAATTTGAGCAGTTTCAAATACCAATAGAATAAACCAGTGTTGAACACTTAATCTTGCGCTCCGAAATCCAACGCTCTACCATCTGAGCTACTCATTCGGAAATAGATTAATGTAGATAAACAGAATCGCACAAGCTCTTATTAGAAACACAAGGTTCGTTTGGATTCCAAGTACAAGGGAATAATAATCACGAAGTCTCTATGATCTAACATTAGGAACAATAATACGTTGACTAGGAATGACATCGGTGCTCCGAAAACTCAGGAAGTCTGCCTATTGCGAGTAACTTGTTGAGAGAACTGTACACACCGAATATGGCTTGAGAGCGTGCACTGTAATTATCTCCGCTACCACTCATGAGTAAAATAAGACCGCCTCAACTATAATTAACAGGTAATTAATTACTGCTTTTTTATGGAAGTGGGAAATAAACGATCAGTGGATTTTTATGGACAATCACAACAAATGGAGTGGAAAATACAGACTAATCACCTCCAGTCGTAGACATATTCTGAATATACGAGTAAAAAGAACTAACCTCGGTCTAGAAAATACGGTTGACTTACTAATATCGAAAAGTGCAAACAATTTCCAGGAAATAAGATATATAGTTAGTAATGATGATTCATTTATATCCATTAAAGGCTTTGAGGAGCAGCTTTCCTGAGTCAGAGTTTGCTAAGAATATCAAAATCAGTTTCTTCATACTTCAGGTGGTCTCAATAGCTCAGACAGTAGAGCGCTGGTCTTCTGAGCTCTACAGCAGGTAGTTGATTTTCAGTCTCAGTCTAGCTCAGTCTGGCGGCATTTAAAATTCCCGGATTGAACACGCAATGACTGCATTCAAGAGAATGTTCAAACTTCTCTGTAACAGGGACTTTAAGATCAATCTCCCTCTACGTTTGCTTCGGTGTTATGTGTTTAATGTGCTCAGACTTGGACCCTAGCAGTGAACACCACCAAAATATTTCTATCCTTAGAGATGTGGTGCCAACGACGCCTGCTCAAAATATTGTGGGTTGACGGAATACGTAACACTGAAGTACTCCAAATTCTGAACAAAGGGCTAGAGGTCATTCCAACATCAATAAGAAGAAACGTGAGTACTTTCGGTATATAATTCGAAATGATAAATATAGACTCCTTTAGTTTATCTTAGAACGTAAAATTGAAGGAAGGAAAATATATTGACCACGAAATATTCGAGAATGGTATGGCTGCTGGGAACAAGAACCAGGTTGCCCTGATGACAGCCGCCATCCAATGAGGATATGGTACAAAAAGAAGAAGAAGAAGAAGAAGGAAAAGCCAGTCTCATGTTAGTAGATTTACTGGCATGAATTTCTGCAGGACAAAATTAACTTCTTCATAGTAGCTTACCATCAGCCCCAGTACCAGCCACGATTAATGCTCCATATTGTTTGTACATTTCGTAATGTTACGCAATCTATATATCCCATGCAATAATCTAATTGATACTCACAATACTCACCTAATGATAGGTTGTCGTGTATTACTGCCCGTTTTTAAATTCTCTATCAGCGATGCGCACATTTACTTAGCAGATGTCTATTACACTCCGCGTATGCAACCCGCAACACATTTCAAAACGAGATGTGTGCGGCCAGTATCAAGTATTCGGGAGATAGTAGGTTCGAACCCCACTGTCGGCAGCCCTGAAAATGGTTTTCCGTGGTTTCCCATTTTCACACCAGGCAAATGCTGGGGTTGTACCTTAATTAAGGCCACGGCCGATTCCGTTCCACTCCTAGGCCTTTCCTATCCCATCGTCGCCATAAGACCTATCTGTGTCGGTGCGACGTAAAGCCACTAGCAAAAAAAAACGAGATGTAGTTTGCTTATAATTCGAGTATTGAAATAATACATTTGTTTTCTTCCAACTGGGCAAGTGGTGGAGCGTTCGGCTAGAATGTACTTCAAGGTAAGCAACCAAGGTTGTAGTTTACGTGACTGTTAATACTGAAATCATGTACGTCATGGTCAGTAGTACAGGTGTAGTCCGTTAACAATGATTTTCATCCTTCGTCTATGGATATTTCATTCAAAATTCTCATGCTCGTAACAATGCATAAATACATTCTAGTTTTGCTACCTGTCTACGTCACGCCGATGGGGCAGGACAGGGTTAGGACTGGGAAGGTAGCGACCGTGGCCTTAATTAAAGTACAGCCTGAAGTGAAAATGGTCAGCCACGAAAAACCATCTTCAGAGCTTCCGAGAGTAACGTTTCTACATACCATCTCCCGAATACAAGCTCACAGCTATGTGACCCAAACCGCACATCCAAATCGCTCGCTCCATGAAGTATTAATCAGATGCAACTCACGGAGTGTGTCAGCACTATACTGAGTGAATATCAGAATAATTTTGGTTAACTTCGATTTTAGTTAACTTCCAAATACAGGTAGACCTCGTTATACGCGATAGTTACGTTCCGCACAATTGCCGCGTATACCGAATTCGCGTAAACCGAGAGTCATAATATTATATGTAAAATATAAGGTTAGGTTTCCATTTACTCACATAGTAAGTTTAAAATAGCAGAGGTTCGTAGTATTTCTTTTTTTTTTTGCTAGGGGCTTTACGTCGCACCGACACAGATAGGTCTTATGGCGACGATGGGATAGGAAAGGCCTAGGAGTTGGAAGGAAGCGGCCGTGGCCTTAATTAAGGTACAGCCCCAGCATTTGCCTCGTGTGAAAATGGGAAACCACGGAAAACCATTTTTAGGGCTGCCGATAGTGGGATTTGAACCTACTATCTCCCGGATGCAAGCTCACAGCCGCGCGCAATGCAAACTTTATACACTAAAACTTTAACACTGAAACACAATAATAAACTAAACTCTACGTACAAGCTCTTGGCTTTAGTTTAAATAGGAGCTCCAGAGGCATGTATTGCTTTTAATGCTCAATCCAATCCATTCTTTCCATCGCTTCCGAGCGAGATTTGGTCACTCTAGTCACACTTAAGTTAGTAGAAGATTGAGCAGTTTTTTGAATTGATTCCGAATTGACACCGATAGTCCTCACAGTGGATCCATTAAGTCCCAAAGTACGCTGATTGTTAATGGTACACTCACCTTTCTCATAGCGATCCAACATTTCTAACTTTGTTTCTAAAGAATAAGACTTCGACAGGCATACTTTCTTTCCTTTTACCCAGCGTTTTAAATACGAAACTTGTCAAGTGCAACTTCATAGCTTTACTGACCGAAACTTACGATTCACGTCTCGACAAGCACGCCAGAAGATGCTCGTAGAGACGCGCTTGCCCCGTTTAACATTGACGAACGACGTAGTGTACGTTACACAGTTCGGCACGCATGCCTGTACCCGCCTTAAGGCATTACCGCTTCCACGTACTGTTAACAGATGAAAGCACTAGACTTAAAACCAAACTCGCGTATATGCGAAATCGCGGATAATGAATCCGCGTACAACGGGGTTTACATGTAATTGTAAATAATGAGGTTAATAACATATAACATGATAACATGATCGCCCATCACATGAATTTATGCAATTCTTCGATAGACTGTATCAATGATAAGTTACATATTAAGTCTACGGACTTCATACATATTCGTTTTACAGACAGTAAATGCTTGTTATAAACTATAAAACTGTAAACCACTCGGTATTCTTCTTCTTCTTCTCGTTCCCTCAATCCTGATGATCGTGATCCTTGAGGATATATCGCTTCCATTCTTCGCGGTCCTCTCCAAAGCGGGTTGCTAAGTTCTCCGGACCAAAGTTAGTCACCCCTGGTGAAGTCAGTACGAGCACCATTTAATACCATGTAACTCCGCCTCTGGACTTGTAACAGCCTATATTCGGTTAGGAAGTGAGGTACGTCGCATCCAGGTTAAGCCACTCCCTTGACGATTTGATCGTGCATTTCCACCAAATTGCGGGGATACTGATGTCGACGTTTTGCCTCTGTTCCAACATGTCCCACAGATTTGGAATGAGGTTCATGTCATATGATTTTGGAGGCCAATCTAGAAGTACTATGGTGGGGGAATTTTCATAAAACCAGTCACATATGTGTCCAGACCGACGAACTTTGTTGTTGTCATCTTGTAAAATCGAGGTATCGATAGCATATTCATCAGCCTGATCATCCAGAATGTTTAAATATACATGCTGGTTCATGTTAGTGGTCACGTCAGTGAGTGGGCCCAATCCATGATATGAAAAACACCCCCAAAACATCACAGACCCACCTCTGGCTTGAACCTGACCTTGCACACATCCAGGATGAAATGCTTCATTTTTCCTTCTGCGCACTCGAAGACGTACGTCCTTGGAACACAGAAAAAAACGTGATTTGTCAGACCACATTATGTTCCGACAATCAGCTATTGTCCATGCTCGATCATTTCTAGCACATTGAAGGTGCGGCGGTTTATGAGCCTGTGTGAGCAATGGCCTCTTGCAAAGTGACCGACTCCAAATGTTCCTTGCATGCAGTTCCCATCGCAGTATTCTCTCGCCAACAGGTTGGGAAAGACCTTCATTCACTGATTGTAGCAATTCCTGTCGGGTTTGGAAGGGATCTTGATTCAAAAGCCTTGAAACGCGTCTCCGGCCCTTCTCAGTCAGGATCTTTTGCCAACCATAATTCTGACGTATTTCCTGGCCACGTGTAGCACACCACTGCTTGTAGTCCGCTGAAAAACACCAACAAATACAGCAACATTACGCATCGTATGGCCATGGGCACGGTGAAACACGATTGCCCCTTTTTGCCACTTTGTCACATCCTTATATCTACCCATGTAGACGCACAATGTCCGCTTGAAACATCAATGTTTGCCTTATGCTCACGTAGAGGCCGTGCGGTGAGGTTAAGCACGGGACTCGTTCGTTGCGCTATCTGTACATGCTTAACGATCCATCTGTGTGTGCGCACTACGGTAACTATATTTTGCCCGGTGAGCTTATAATGAGGGATGTCTTCCTGGTACGTTTTATGCGATCTTTCCAGCGTGTAGTAGCTCGTCCACCGTCCCTCTTCCTAGGCGCATTTCTTAACTTCGTTTGCATAACGACACTTTATAACGAAGATATTATAAAACAATCTGACACTTGTTTATTAATTACAACAGTCTGGATCTGTAAACGTACTTGAAAAATTCACTTGTAGTGGTTTTTGGATCAACAGGAGCGATGGTGCTGTTTTTCGGAAACCAAACGTCTTACAAGCGTAGTCACTCGAACCGAAGATCAGCTTGTACATTAGCTCTGTTTCGGTACTTCGCCCTCATTTGTGTGGGAGCAGAAATGGCACACTCACAAAGGCATGTTGTCATAAAAGGCATTAAACTCAGTGTTTCCTTTCTATGATGATGATGATGCTCGGTGTTTTAAGGGGCCTAACATCGAAGGTCATCGGCCCGTTTCCTTTCTATAAACTGTAGGGTATAGGGGATACCATAGATCCAAAAATAAATCAGAGACGTGGTGGTGTTCCACTTTCATAGAACTTCCAGGAGCTAAACACGCCACTAAATCTGATTCTGCGCCCATATCATATTTCAACTTATTTTTCACATTTTCTCTGCCAAAATACTTCGGCTAGTTTATCTTTCTCATGAAAGGGCAGTTGATGTTTAGTTTCAAAGAAGAGATTTCTGATCCACGAGATTATCTCAACCAAAGGCGGAAAATATGGTCTGAGTGTGGATACTAACAAATTCCAAGTGTCTCACAATTACATCACTTACACAGCCTTGTAGTATTTCTTCTTTTTCCGCTGCTAATGCCTGCCATCCATCAGCCAAATTGAGAATTGCATATACTGTATATAACTTATACAATAGTTAAGCCATAGTCCTTAAATTTAGTATAAAGGTAATTGTGTGTTATAGTAACATTTCACTCTTCAGACACTTGCAACTTGCATTACCCCTTGGAATAACGTCGCGGAACCCCAGAGGCCGTGGACCACAGTTTTGGGTATGGCTGCTGTACAGGAAGACAGCAAAAACAGTGTTTGAACTAGTCTTAACATTAACTTAACTAAAATTGAGCGATCTTTCCAAATATGTACTTGAGTCGTGACGTTCCTGGTAATGGCAATCCTCCTCCCAATCTCTACTCCACACTTGTTATTGTTAGTTATAATATATTTTTAAAAATCTTGAGAAATCAAATTGGGTACTGAAATGTTTTACGTGCCACATAGGTTTCTCTCCCAAGTTTAGTTGTTGTGGTCCCCTTTATCACAATATGTTACTAATGCAACGCATTTTTAATGTATACTCTATGTTTGCGTCAGCCGAGAGGCCTAGGGGTAGCGTGCCTGCCTCTTCCTTATAGGCTCAGGGTTCGATTCGCGCCCATGTCAGGGATTTTACTCGGATCTCAGTGCTGGTTTGGAGGTTCACTCGGCCTACGTGATTACAACTGAGGAGCTAAATGACGGTGAGATAGTGGGCAAAGATTTTTTTTTGCTAGTTGTTTTACGTCGCACCGACAGGGATAGGTCTTACGGCGACGAAGGGACAGGAAAGGGCTATGAGTGGGAAGGAAGCGGCCGTGGCCTTAATTAAGGTACATCCCCAGCATTTGCCGGTGTGAAAATGGGAAACCACGGAAAACCATTTTCAGGGCTGCCGACAGTGAGGGTCGAACCTACTATCTCCCGAATACTGGGCCAAGATTTAACGACCGAGGGGATTTGTCGCGATGACCACGCATCCCCTCGTAATCAGCAGGCCTTCGTGTTGCGCGGCGGTCACCTGGTTGGCTAAGTCCCACGAGGGCTATAGTGCGTTAGGTTTTTTGAACATGTCTGAATGTGGTTAAATAAAATAATTTGCCGAGGCAGATGTGATACATACCTCTTTTCCACCTATTTAGTATTGGCTAATCAAACGTATGAACTAATTCGCATCAAGACATTTTTCTTTTCTTCAGAGTGCGGAATATAATTTCGTCCATTTTCCTGTACATGCAGCACGTTTAGAACGGAAGTTACAACCACATATCATTAATAGTTTGGCATGTATATGTCTGATTCAATTACATTTTATTACACTCGGATTGTAATCTCAATGCTTCCAGGTTAAAAAGTGTTCCAAAGATCACCATCTAACAGGAAATTATATACGTTATACCATCAATAAAGTATATCATGTACAACGCATTACATTTCCAAAGAATGTAGAACATACAAATAATTACAGGTTTTGAACTGTGTGGACGTTCTACATCTCGTAAGCTCCCGTATTCAAAGTGTAGCTACTGGCACGTAAAAGAACTACAGCGAAACTGAATTCCGGCACATTGGCGTCTCCAAAAACCGTATAAATAGTTAGTGGGATCTAAAGCCAATAACATTATAAAACTGGAACGGCGGTTCTCTGTCTCACGAGACCAGAAGACCCCAACCATACAACCCAAAGAGTGTAGTATTTTTAAAATCTTTTATTAACAGCATGCTCTATTACATAAACTAATGCTACATGCATATACATAATGACAGAATTAATTAATACCCTTTATTCAATTATTGCATATGTCTTTTGCCAATATTAACTGTGTGTTCGTTGTAAGATGTCAACATTTATTTTGTTTAAAAATTTGGAAAATTCCTTTAGGTGTTTGTCCACGAGTTCGTATTTCTCCAGCGGCTAGTTGCCCTCTGAGTCCATAACACTTCTACGTCATGTCGTCACGTTAACCACATGGCACTGAAACACATCGTCGCTGCCGGGACAAAACCTCCTATGTGAAATATTTTAGCTTATAACTTTGGCCGGTAAGGTTCTGTCCTCTAAGGTGCAATATTGTGTGAATATTGTCAAGGCATTCTCGCTCTTCATAATGTATGTGCTGCGGGACAGTATACCTCGAAAAATATTTTCACATAGGAGGTTTTGTCTCGGCAACGACGATATGCTGGACGTCTGGCAGGACAGCAATCGCCTTGGCGGGTCAAGCTCCCCATAAGCTGTTTGTGCCACGGGTTTGTTTGTTTTTGTTTGTTTTTTTCTCTTTTTAAAATTTGCTTTATATCGCACTGACACAAATAGGACTTACGGCGACGATGGGATAGCAAAGGCCGAGGAGTGGGAAGGAATCGGCCGTGACCTTAATGTACAGTCTCAGCATTTGCCCAGTGTGAAAATGGGAAACCACGGAAAACCACCTTCAGGGCTCCAGACAGTTGGGTTCGAACCCACTACCTTGGGGATGCAAGCACACAGCTGTGCGCTCCTAACAGCACTTCCAACTCTCATGTTGTGTTTGTTTGTTCGCTGTACATTATGTGGCAAAACAAACATTACTGCAATTACGAACATTCTCTGAACATCAAGCTGTCCCTAATGTATCCACAAAACTTGACACTGCAACGACAATGGATGCACTGAGCGACTTGACCGAGCGATTCCTATCGCGTAGTTGAGAGCTTTAATGCGGGATGTCCGACTCGTTGGCTGAACGGTCAGCGTACTGGCCTTCGGTTCCGAGGGTCCCGGGTTCGATTCCCGGCCGGGTCGGGGATTTTAACCTTAATTGGTTAATTCCAATGGCACGGGGGCTGGGTGTATGTGCTGTCTTCATCATCATTTCATCCTCATCACGACGCGCAGGTCGCCTACAGGAGTCAAATAGAAAGACCTGCACCTAGCGAGCCAAACCCGTCCTGGGATATCCCGGCACTAAAAGCCATACGACATTTCATTTCATTTCGTGCGGGATATGGTGAGTTCAATCCCCACCGCCGGCAGCCATGAAAATGGTTTCCCTTGCTTACCCATTTTCACACCACGCAGATTCTGGGGCTGTATCTTAATTCACGCAACGGCCAATACCTGCTCAATCCTAGATCTTTTCATCCTTGCGTCGCCGAAAACCTCTTATATGCTCTTATATGTGGCATCTAGGAATATTCGCAAATTACGAGAGAAGATACATTCATTGTTTCTGTCCTTATCGAAACCTGGTACGAGCATATTAACATATAATATTGTATCTTTGCAAAAAATGTATTTTAGATTTAAACTGTATTTATAGTACTATAAGCTGTATACGAGCAGCAGTTTTAATTTGTTATCAACATCATAACTGTGCCAGCTTTGTAATGTACCGTTCCCAATACGAGTATTAGTGCATGGGATATTTGTCACAATGAATTAAATTAATAAATAAAAACTGCATCCCCAAATAGAATCTTTTCACTTTAATGCGTGGCAACACGGAATGGAATCCAACAGTTAGGAAATAACTATAAATCACAAGTATCTGTGAAGAGTCAACGTTAGTTGTCGTGGACTATAACATAAGGCTTATCAGCTGTCGAATAAAGTGAAAGTGGTACATAGGAATCAAACAGCTGTGAAATAGTACAATAATAAATCTGCACATCAATAACACCTGTATTGATGCATACTTCAGAAACAATAATGATGACGATGTCTGTTGTTAAAGAGGCCTAACATCTAGGTCATCGGCCCCTAATGGTACGAAATGTAGCCTAATGCCTATTTAAAAGTTCAAAATCATCCACTGACCAGAATAAAAAATGTGACGAATAATTTATGGATGTATGTGAATTTAAAATAATCAGTGGATCCGACCCAGAAACTACCATGAACAATAGTATTACTGACTAAAGGACTGCTTCTAAAGCACAATCCTGCTGAATCGAGTATGTTTGATGTCTAAAGGAGTTCAAAATCCAGGTCAACGGCCCCTCATGATGGTACTTATCGCAAGTAAAGTAGAACCATGGTATTTGTTATTTTGCGGTACTAATCAAAAGTAGCGTAGACTCACGATGTTCCACACATTATGGTACTACTCACAAGTACTGAACGTCACACAGGTAACGCAGACCTATGGTGTTTCTCACATGATGGCGTCACTCATAGGCAACACAAACCCATGGTGTTCCTCACCTAGGTGTACTAAACACGGGCGCCAGTATTTCCGTGATGTTCCTCATTTAGTGGGTACTAAATCACAGGCAACGCAAACCCACGGTGTCGCTGATATAGAGGTACAGATCACAAGCAACGCTCAGACCCGTGGTATTTCTCACAATGGTACTAGTCACGGGTACTGGAAACCCACAGTGAACCACTCTCTGCTGGTACTAATGACAAACCTATTGTGTACCTAACATAGTGGTACTACTCGCAATTAAAGGCGACCCATGGTGTTCCCCGCGTGGTGGTGCTAATCAAAAGTAGTTTCATGGTTCCAATACAACCATCCCTTGGTCGCTCCTTTTAGTCGCCTCTTACGACAGGCAGGGGATACCATGGGTGTATTCTTCGTCTGCGTACCCCACCCACATGGGGTTATTCCAGAAATGGTATGCAGTTAAGGCAACATGAACACTGGAATGAAATACTACGTAGACTACAGCAAGGCGTTTGACTCACTCGACAGGAAACTACTGAGACAAAAAGTCAATGATATGATTGGCACAGAGCACCCACTTATTCATGTATTGGAAGACGTTCTCCAATATAACTACATTGAAATCGATGATGGTGTCAACAGATCGAAGACTATTACACAGACCAATGGAGTCCTATGGGGTGACCCTATAAGTCCGTTGTTGTTCAACATAATGACAGCAGACATCGTTGAGATACTCAAAGGAAAGAAGACAACCACGTTAATCATGTATGCGGACGACATGGTCTTAGGCTCGACCAACCAATAAGAGCTGCAGGAAACTTTGAGGGAACTTGAGATATGGGTAGAGAAAAACCATCTTTCAATCAATATGCAGAAAACATATCAGATGATTTTCAGAAAGGGAGGAAAAATATCGCAAAACCACATACTGACTCTCCACAACAAACCACTAACGACAGTCAATAGGTTCAAATATTTGGATGTAACCCTTCAAACGACAGTGAGCTACCTCCGGTGTCACATCCAGGATAGGACAGCAGAGACCACGAAAGCAATATGCAGGGTAAAGAACATTGCAGCACTATCGCTGAAGACAGCCATGAGACTTTTTGATACGATGATATCACCCATAGTTACCTACGGTCTGGAACAAATATGGGAAAATGTGACCATCTCTGACTTAGATCGCATAGAAAAGGTGAAAGCTCGTTTCCTAAAACATTCCCTTAGCGTGGGAAAATATGCACCATCTAGACTTGTTTACGTGCTTGCCAAGGAAACTTTTTTATGGAGGATCTAAGACTACGTCTGTCTTCTACTGAGGCATCCAACAAATTACTGGAACGTAGGAGGATGAAGAGAACAGAGATAGATATTGATTTTTATGGAACATCAGCGATGATCGACCGCAACTGGACAAAGCCGAACCAGGAGCAAGGACATACCATCACGAGACTGGCCATTCATGGATTTTATTAAAAGATTTGTGAGAATAAGCTTTTTCATTCGCCGAACGAAGGATGTGCGTGTGAAGTATGCGGACAGAACACCTGTATCATATAACAGTATGTCCGATGAGGACAAAATCTTTCTCTGATTACAGCAGTGAAAACTAATCCCTGTTCGGGAGATCATTTCAATTTTATTATGATTTTGTTATTGTACTCTGAATCAGGTCTCCATGAATGTTAAAGTATCTTTGGTTTGTAGTTAATGCTCTTTCGAGCGTACCTTAAGAACTTATTAATGACAGAAAAAAAGAGCACATAATCCAATATTAACATGCTTTGTGCAGTGCTAGAAGTTACTACAGCACGACTCAGTAATTGACGCTGCCAGGTTACATTGCGGGAATACTTTTCTGTACGATAGTCTTGGCGTGTACTTCACCACACGAGCAGTGAACCGTACAACGTGGAAAGGTACCAAAGGTTAGCCGTCAAGGATTGTGATGAATCGAGAAGAATGGTGGCCATCATGTATTGTTGGGAGATCAGAAGAATGCACATGCCCGGTGAGGCACGGGGCGAAGGGATTTTCACCAGCAGAGCCAGTGACGCAATGGTTACCATAGCAACTCCACTACTACCCAGGCGACTTTTACTGGCAGCTCTTCGCTCTTGTCAGTTGTAATCCAGCAAACTGCAAAGTGAGAGTCAATGTTTTCCTGTAGCAGATAAGAGCCGATCTGTCTGGGCAGAACAGGAAGTGCTTGCAGGCCACATTCCTCATGTTTGCATTCTTCTCATCTCCACACAGTACCCAGCAGGAGATTGGCCGTTCAAATAAACTGGACTGTTCGTATACAAAGAAATTCTCTACAGAATAAAATGTATCTCCTTAGACCCGAAACAGGACGAGGTAAAAAAAATTAACGAGGATATGTTTTTGATGTGGGGAGTCTCTCTAGAATTAGCGCCATCAATTTTGGTCGGACAGCAAACAGACCCCATGGTAACCAGGCAACGAGTGTTCGTCATCTTCTACATCCTTGCGTTAGTACTGTGCGCCAGAATTGTGCCTTCTAAAAGAGTTAGGGCATAAGTCATTGCAACTATTTTTATTGGCACGGATGTGGGATCTTCTAGACAAATGGAAATATACGGATGGGAGTAGGAAGCGTGAGGTGGAAGGGTATGTATGAACGATGTCGAGAATGTTTACGAAGCGAAGAAACTGCCAGCCAGGAAATCCTTGTGCTACATAATGACTATTCTCATAGGGTTCAGTTACTTTTACGATAACCCTCAAAGTAGTACCCTAGATTATTCACAACTCGTCGCCAATGATGTGGTAGAAGTCGGATATCAGTCACCTCATCATGTGTACATTTTGCAATCTCATGTTTCTCAGGGTTGTCAATGTCCTCTCGTTACGCATACCGTCTCCCACGCAATGGTTCTGAGATCAAAATGGCACGGAGTCAAGTCTGGTGAGTATGGCAGGTGATCCACTACTTTTCACGCTGTCCTTAATTCGTCACATCCATTCTGCACGGAGCTTGACTCACTACTGCAGTCCCATCACCCTGTGCGTGGTAGCCATACATTACACCACCATCTCGCGCTGTGCTGATTTACTATGAGTGTCATGCTCTCCAGGACTTATGACCATTGTATGGCAGCACCGTGAAAGTGTGAGAGAAAATAGCTGCTATGACTTATGTCCTAACCCTCGTATACACAAATAGTGCCGTGTTTGAAACGAGGTTTCTCTGTCTTTGAAAACGTTTCGTCTAGATTACAGCAAAGGCATTTATACACGGCAAATTCACTGGAGGAAGTGGAATTGTTAACATAAATAGGTCTTATGGCTGAGGGTTATCTGAAAATTTGCGTTAAGAAGTTAGCGTGACGGAAGTGTAACCCGAGCAACTGTGCAGGCTGTGATGTACGATATGGATGGATGGCCACACAATGTTACCTAGCAACCATGCAGACTATTTCTTACGGCTGGTAGTCAACTGAAATTCGGGAAGGGAAAAATGGTTTCTTTTCCCATAATACGTATCTTGCGAATATTTGAGGCTGATTTATCAGCGTCCATTCTGTTAAATGTAGATCTTGTGATATGGGATGGAAATGCTGAGTGCTGGACCAGCTGCTACATTGTTAGACGTAGATCGTGATGCTACATCTTTCTCCCGATTTATCGGAGCTCTCTATCTCTCCTGTGGATGGAGTGAAAGGCTGCGTTATCTGTACATCCAGCATGTTAGAGGGGAACAACCAATTAATCTGCACTCGCTTTTTCGTCTTCTAAGCACAAAAACATATCGTCCTTGAAGAAACAAAACCTCGCATGTCACTATGCTCAATGAGTGTAAAGGGATATGAATCTTACCGTACCACACTCTAGGAATGTATGTTTGAATACACATTCGCATAGGAAAATGAACACAACAGTACTGCATGTAAAATGGATTATATTGTATTTTGACAATTTTCACAAAACCTAGAAATGGTCGAGAAATGCTCAAGAATTATAAATCAAATTGAAAGCTATAGGTGTCAATTTTTACAACATGCGCAAACTATTCCTATGACCCGAATGAACCTGCCTACAATTTATATAATTTTTCCTTTACGACTTCCCGCAGTCTTCCACCTCTCCTTTGATACCGACGTTGTCAGTCTTGCAAAGTCTGAGAGATATTTCCCTTTTCCGCCCTTGGTGATCCTTTCCTTCCTTTCGCTCTCTCCCTTCTTATTCAAGAGATCGAAACACTTACACAATATCCCAATGATGATCTGGTATATTCTAACCTTTAAAATAAATTCGACGCCATAAAGCAATTTTCAGTTCTTGACTAACTGTGGAGTGGATGAACAATCCGGCATTTTTGTCACTGCTCATCCCGAAAGCATTAACTAGAAAGCAGTGCTGATACGCAGTATACAGAGTGTCAAAGTAAGGTAGGCCAAATTGCCCGGACACTTGATATATATTATATGGACATGGGTTGGAGAAGCTTTATTTCCATTGACACACTATATAGGGACACTCCAGAGCAAGCGGGATTCAATGTTAACGGAGAGTATTTAGAATATTTCATGTGGTACGCTGGTATGTTCTGTTCCTATGTATTTACCATGATTAATGTACTATATAGAGTTGGAGAAAATGAGTTCTACCATGCAAATAAAGCGTGTTTAGACCGACGTCCATACAGATAGTCAGTGTTTTCTTGGCAACAATACATACATAATTCAATTGGTTTAACGTTGCATCGACTCAGAGAGGTCTCATGGCGACGTTGAGATGTAGTAGGGCTAGGACTGCAAAGGAAGTGTTCGTGGTCTTAAGTAAGGTACAGCCCCAGCATTGCACGGAGTTTTAGCCTTCGTGGGACATCATCTTACAATCGAGACCCCAACCTGATGTCACTAAGTGATAATAGAAAACATCGCGGACTCATGGTAATCGTCAAAATTGCAATTCAACTGTTCAAGCCTTGGGCTACTGTGCGCTTTAACGTATATTTAGAGGCATGATTTTTTCGCATTAACGATAAACGCGACTAAAATATTTTGAAGTGATTATGAAATAACTTAAGGAATCATTTAATTCTGGTTAAGAAATGAATGATTTCATTTTTCAAATTACAGTGAATTAAAGCGAAAAAGCCAGTTTAAAGCGAAATTCGCTTATTTTGCGATAAGTGCGAAAATGCAGCGAAATTCATGGGAAATAACGATCTTGAAATTGAATGCCAATATCACGTGTGTAAAGAGTAACAGAAGACAGAATAAGGATTTATCATTTCGGCAGATGTATTTCTTCGTATTAATATTCTATAAAATCCTATAAAAATTAAACTGTTATGAATAACTTTAGGAAAGGATTGAAGCGAAACTAAAGCGATCTGGTCAATCCTAATTCGGACAATAACGCGTAAAATTGTTTCTTTATCGTGA
Source organism: Anabrus simplex (assembly GCF_040414725.1). Lineage (NCBI taxonomy): Eukaryota > Metazoa > Arthropoda > Insecta > Orthoptera > Tettigoniidae > Anabrus > Anabrus simplex. Next base: position 405,657,307 of record NC_090267.1, on the reverse strand, counting down.
AATAGAACATAAATTAATGCGTAAAAGCATGTATCTACGCATATTTCTTTAATATAAATATTCGAACTTCACCACCTATCGCATTTGAGATGGAAGGTAAGTAGAGGAACGGATTTAGGGTAGTGATTTGGAAAGACTACTGTGAAGGTCGACCTTGGAAGATAGTATACGTAGTGGCTATTATAAAATGTGTTCGTTGTTATGCTGCATTGTGCGTCGAACACTTCTTTGAAAATCCCCATATGCGTTTATATATTTACTGAAGACAGCTCTCATCCATATCAACATTTGAGTGTATATTAGGTGAGTAATGTGAAAGGCAAAGTCTAAAGGGTGGAAGATAAAGGCCTCCAATACCCGTAACCTCGACACCTGGTGGGATACAGTGGTTAGCTATACGCCCGATCACCCTTAATCCTAGAATTAATCTGGTACTCAATTTTTGTGTAGGCTGAGTGAACTTCAGGGCAATGTACACCTTCGGAAGAGAAAATCTCGTTTCTTACATTTTCCGACTTCCAGACGTGGAATCGAACCCACGTCATTCCGGGTAAATCGAACACGCCTTTAACATTTCACGCAAGCAACCTTTAGATAAGCAGTCATCTTTTCATTTGTAATAATGCCATCATTAAATTCTATAGGGCATTTTCCAATCAGTTGCAATGTTGCGAGTAAACGTCGTAGCATAATGCAGCTAACTGCAACTACTCAAATATCGTTTGATCACATGCATAATTTTACACGAAAAGGGGACCCTACAACCATTCGTAGCAACTAAATCTGAGATTTTCTCCCAATTTTCATGCAATTCGGAGCGTTCAAACACTATTATTTACTTCCCTCGTCAACTAGCTCAAACACTATTACTTACTTCCCTCGTCAACTAGTTCAAACACTGTTACTTACTTCGCTCGTCAACTAATTGAAACAGTGAAGTGAAACAAAAGTTTGTCTCTTGTATCTACGGTAGAATCAGCATCGACCTTAGTGTATACCGAACAAGTTGGCTACACGGTTTGGGTCACGTAATTGTGAGCTTGCACTAGGGGGTTTGTGGGTTGGAAACCCACCGTCAGGTGCACTGAAGATGGCTTTTCTTGGTCACACCTGGAAAATACTACTGGGGCTGTACCTTATTTAAGGTCACGACCGTTTCATTTCCAGTGTTAGCCCTTTCCTATCACATCTGTAGCCGTACTGTATGTCCTGTCTGTGTAGGTCAGGGCCTCTCAAACGTCCAAAATCTCACGCGTGCAAGCTGAGGTGCAGAGTTCCTGTGCACAGTGCATCGGTCCCACTCGGCTCCGAACAACGCTTCGTCTCTGGGCTACTCGGCTCAGATTTGGAGCGCTACGGGGCAAGTGAGGATGAGGGATACAGGCGGATCGAGAGAGACAGGCGTGGGAAAAGAGAAAGACAGCGCTATTGCTCCAAATCGAGTAGTGGGGGTCCGCACTCTGGTCAACCAAGCGAAGTCGTGATACGTTAAAAAATAGCAAAAAAGAGTACTTTTCATACCGCGCCTCTTGCTATGGTCTTTCGCAATAAAGGATGTATTGTCTTACCATACATTAGTATGTTATATTAGGAGACTGCCGAGCAGATTTTAGGCAATCTGTAGCGTACGGTATGCTATCTTTTAGATTTCTTCTAAAATTACAGAAAAACAGAGTAAAGAGTAAGATAATTTGCTCCTTCATTTATCATTCCTAAGGCGCTTATCATATCCAATTAGTGAGGCCAGAATAAAAGCTGATTCTTCAATTGCGTTTAAATTTCTCCCTATTCCATCGTAGGACGTCTATGATCAAGAAGGGACTGTAACGGACTGTTCGCGTGATGAGTGCACTAGAAAATCGCCACATAGGTCACACAATGTCGGCCAAATGGTCCTATCAGGTTTCGATCGGGCAGGTCTGGCACAGCCATTCGGCTCCATTTAAAGCACATCGCCATTTTCTTTCTCAGGTCCCTGTCAATGCTCCCACAAAGAAGCCTCCTCTTATTAAATGCCACCTTGGCAATTCCGATATGAGCTTTGTACCTCCTGTTTGCATCTCGTATTCCGTTATTATGCTTCCCAGATACTTATTCTATATCTTACTATGCTAACTTTACAGTTTTCCTTACTTTTCTTGCACTTATCACCATACATTTTGTCTTTTTTTAATTAATTCTCAATCCGAATTCCTCACAGGTCATATTTAAATCTTCTCTCATTCCAAGCATAGCTCTTCCACTCCCTGCCAATAACACCGCATCATCAGCAGATCGAATACATTCTACAAAAGGTCGTTCGGGATCTGTGGAGACGATGTTTGAAGGGTATTTATTACCCTATTTTACTAATTGCAGGTCCTTGTTGATTATGGTATTAACTGCTGAAACAGACAACCCCAACTTACAAGCGATAGTCCTTTGGGGCATAGGGTTACCACCTGAGACAAGGGACTTCACTTTCCTCATTACTTCTGGTGTACGGCTGGTGGCTGGTCATGGATTTGCCTTTTTTTTGCCTCTCTGGAATTGCGCCCAGTCAGTCTCTGTATTTTTTTTCAATACAGCACTGATCCCGTTCTTTAATTTCAAAGAATAACACTTCTTGCACATTCCTTTGATTGTAGACTAGCTATACTTAGCAGCGGAAAGGGCTGTTATGTAGCCCTCCTAGTAAGGGCCAATCCGCTTCGGCATCGTTACAGCTAATGTCACGAAACTCTACATACACGTTCTTAGTACTGACGTGAATCATCACTCCCCGTTTTGACGTGCTCAACTTGACAACAACGCCGCCAGCAGCCTTCAAACTCGACATCAGAGATCCCGAATGACCTGTATTCCCCTACCACCAATACACACTCCTCTATTTCCTTCCATGTATTTCTGAATAATATGCTCCAAATTTAAATGTAATAAGGACATTATTCCGTTTTACACTTTAACTCGTTTTACTTCAAACCTATAGTACTGAGAAAGTGTGTGCTGAGTTTCGTGACATTAACTGCAACAATGCCGAAGCGGATTGACCCTTAATGGGAAGGCTATATAACAGCCCATTCCGATGATAAATATAGCTGTTCTGCAACCCAAGGAATGTGTAAGAAGCGTAAATTATATCAAAGAACGGGATCAGTGTTTTATTTCCCTTTAAGTATAATCCTGTTTAAAACGTAGTGTAGGACAATTTAAATGAGGAAATCAATTTTATTTCCAACAGTCATATTCGTCATCACTCATGAATTTCAGAAAGTATCGTCAGAACCAAACATGTTCGTAAATAAGAAGTAGAACCGTTTTAAGTTTCAGGACTATCGAACTGGATTGCACAGTCGTTATAACCTGTCTCAATTTATGAACGACAGATGTCACCTCGTTGGGAGAAAAGTGCAATAAATAGCTTGAGACATGACCAAAGGCACAGATACCTTGAGTTCAACTTAATAGCATAAGGCACACCCTACAATTAGAAAGTCAAAATTATATTAATAGTCTCTAATATCACGGTGGGCATCAGAATTATAGAGTGAATTGCATGTAATACATATAAGCAACTGTATTTAATCGTTCACTGCGTTCGGAGTCTGTTATTACCAGTTCTCCGCGAGAAGCATCTCACTGGTATATCACATTTATGACAAATAATTTCTGTTTTGCGAAACCACTGTTACCTCATACAACACTATAAATCTGTCCTACATCGATCGAATGAACCATTCCAATTACTAACGGGTCATTTCATTTCTCTCGAGTGCAATTTTTTACGTAAGCAGTGACACTATCGACGACCTATAGTTTATAAGTTGAGCTGAAGAAGTTCAGTCTTGTAACTTACTTCAATTTTGATGATGATGATGATGATGATCATGATGACTACGACTCGGAAGTTGGGGAAAAATCCTTTTTTTCCTCGGGTGTCTGAAGGCAAGGCCCAACGTAAGTTAATATATATTTATTCTGGGTCATTGCGGCCAGTAAATGGTGGGATTTATTTGTCCTCTTTTTTTGACTTTTTGGCATTTTTGGCTTATAACATAGGTCCTTTTTTAGCCTTTTTATGTCTTAAGCAATTTCACATTATTTCGACTGCATATTTACTGCCCATTCTCAATTCGAATTATCATTAGTTCATCCATCACCTCTTAAACATATTTTTTGTAGTGAGAGAGAAAACGAAACAAATGCTTAAACAATCCAGGGCTATAAAATTTTGTGCAAGATAAGTGAAATACTGAAAGTAGAAAATTATGTTGTGGGTGCCTTTGAAGAGGAAGATCTCACTTGCTTCAAGTACGAACCCTTAACATTCGGTGACGTGGAGGAAGGTTTCTCGATGTTTTACAACGTGCTATGTGAAAACCGACGATTCTTTACACCTAAATCCTAAAGATGTCTATTGTGACATACTGCAAAGCCTGCCCTAGTGTGGTTAAGCAAAATATGATTCTATATGATTTTTCACGAGAGTTTAATCCTGACGTAAACAAATAGGCGGAGCATCTTGGCTTTGCACGTGGACATCTACGTAGTTGATTGGAGAATCAACCGCCGCACTCACTGGACTGTATGCGAGCTCGAAGAAAATTAGTACGTCGCATTAATTTAATTTTATCTTAGTTTATTACATTTAGATAGTCTGAAGGAGTACGTAATCAAATTAAAATATGGTTGTCACATATGCCGGTATATATCTATTTTTTTAAAATAAAACAGTGATTAAATAACGAGATGTGAAGGCAGAAGGCGTGGTGTAATGCAGGAAGTCTTCTCATAGTGAGGGAAAGTCCCAAGCTGTACAGGGTGGAGATAAGGTGTTGCATCTTGCAGCAGCTGTCAGTGTCAGTATTCATAGTGAGAGAAATGGAGCAAGAGGTAGGACCATCGCCTGTAGTGAAGCACAAAAGAGGAAAACCGCTCAGAAGTGACCATAGGCAGTGCGTTGTGAATGTTTTTAATAAAATAAGTGAACGGAATCCAGAATCTCCCTTCAGACACCTCTGTTTAGTTTCACACACCTCAAAAACTGTTCCTCGTCTATTTTAGGTCATATGCGCAGCACTGTATGTCCGAACACGAGGCGTTGACGGGGCGGAGGTCGATACTACACTCTCAGCGAATCACAACTCTTCCTTTGGCTAAGGCGTGGACATGCCTTGTTTACATCAGGATTAAACTCTCGTGAAAAATCATATAGTTGTACTAACTTAAATTTCTTTCCCCAGGATGTCCATTGCGAATGCGCTGTATTCATTCTAGGTGGAAAAAATATCATTCTAAATTCTGCAAGTACCTTTTTTAACAAACACGGAATTAATTATTTAAATTATGTTAATCTAAAATTGTATCATGTCTGAAAGATGACATATTTCCCTCATATATTTTTGCACTATACGGTATGCTGCATACCACCAGGATTTCACATTTTAAAAAGTTTATTCCTAAATTAAGTATGTAATTAAAATTATTAATGAATTAGGATCGCATTGTTACGTCCTTTTCGTCAGATTTCACATAATTTTTGCCGGTTTAAAATCTTTTTTGATATTTTAGGTCTTATTGCAGGTCCTTTTTGGGCAATTTATAGGTCTTCCTCCGAGCCCTAATGATGACGATGATGATGGGTTGCCTTGGAGGTAGTGTGTCCGACTACGGCCAACTCGAAGTTCCGGCCTGCTTCAGATGACAGTTCCATAGTGATGACGTCAGCCGTTTAGTGCATTGGTGTGGAGGTACGAGTCTTGTTTTCATGTTGGTATGGTAGCACGTTGTTGTTTTTTCAACAATATTAGAAGTGTTCATTCGTGTTTCCAAGTGATAACTGTATGAAAACTCATCAGTAAAAGATCTATTTTCAGCAATAGCATGTGTTAAATACTATAGCATTGTAATTTCAGCAGCCTGGTGTTGTGAAGTATTGCTAGGTTATGTGGTAGGTTAGGTGAACTAACTGAACTATTATGAATTGTCGTAAGTACTGTAAAGTTTATTATTTAATTATGATTATTATTATTATTATTATTATTATTATAATGTGTTAGTGTAGTGTATGCTCTTTTTTGCAAACTGGGATGAACGTGTAGTGTGCCTGGATGTACATCAAATTACCGTCCAAATAAGGAGGTGGCTATCTCAACATTTTTTCCTAGCGATAAGGAGAAGCGAGCTAAATGGATTCATGCTATACACCGAGCTAATTTTGATCCCAGTAAATATGTATGTGTCAGCATTAGACATTTTTCCGAAAATCACATCATTCGAGTTGACACTGTAAAAATTTTTTTTTTTTTGCTAGTTGCTTTACATCGCACCGACACAGATAGGTCTTACGGCGACGATGGGGCAGGGAAGGGCTAGGAGTGGGAAGGAAGTGGCCGTGTCCTTAATTAAGGTACAGCCCCAGCATTTGCCTGGTGTGAAAATGGGAAACCACGGAAAACCATTTTCAGGGCTGCCGACAGTGGGGTTCGAACCTACTATCTCCCAAATACTGGATACTGGCCGCAATTGAGCGACTGCAGCTATCGAGCTCGGTACACTGCAAAAAGACCATACGGTTCCGTTTTAAATGTGCCTAGGGTAAAGCCAAAATTATCTGATAATGCTGTGACAACTATATTTCCTGGGCAGCCGTCTCAACCAACACCTGCCAAACGAAAATCGCCAGAAGAAAAGAGAGGATATTTTGCAGGATGACTAACTAACCTTCAAGACTATGTTTGTCCAACCCTTGTTTCGTTCCTCTACGGGGTCAGGTATGAGATGAGATGATGTGCTCAAATAAGTGCAATATAATATAATGGCATTTTAGAGACAGCAACAGTGTGCCTAGTGATCATTATACAATTTCAAATTGTTGTGGAGAGATACACGTTAACTGATACCTTGATAGCTGATTCAAAGTACATTTTAAAAAAAGTAGAAATCGTAGGATGTTTCTTTCCATGTTTTAATAATGAAAGTTGAAGAACCTGGTAATTTCTGTGACAAGTGTGGATGTGTGCAGTAGAGTTAATTAGTGTTGTGGCCAATACCTCTTATAACATTACAAATATTTTTTCTGTTATTCATAAATAATTAATACCACTCTGTGGTCAAATAAGTGCAATATAATTACATTTTAGAGACAGCAACAGTTTGCCTAGTGACTTTTCAAATTGTCGAAAGCTACACATTATCTCAGACCTTGATATCTGATTCAAAGATGAATTTTTAAACATTGGAAATCGTAGGGATATTTCTTTGAAGGTTTTGATAATGAAAGTTGAAAAACCTGTGACAAGTGTGGGCATGTGCTGCTGAGTTAATGTGTGTTGTGACCGAGATATGTCATATTGTAGCAAGTATATTTTTAACAGTTATTCATAAATAATTAACAAAATCATGTGCTCAAACAAGTATAAAAGAATTACATTGATTTGAGAGAAAACAATAATTAGCCTTGTCACCATCAGCATACAGTCCAGGTGAGTACCCTACAGCGAACATTTTACGATATGTGATATAAGTTACTACCTTGAGTGCATACAATTTGTGACAATAAAGGTCGGTGAATAGTCCTGTACTATTAACACAGATGAACAATGCACGACATTGACCTTACTGTCCTTCGAAATAGTCCACTCCCATAACTATGCATTGCTGCGATCGGCGATACATGTCCTGGAAAGTTTTCAAGAATGCTTCCTTTGGGATGGTGTTCAAAAGTCTCGTCACGTTTCGTTGGATGTCAGGAATATCGTCAAATCTCTTTCCTTTCAAAGCGAGTTTGAGTCGTGGGAATAGGAAGAAGTCTGGAGGATTGAGATCTGGCGGGTATGGGCGATGTTCAAGTTGCACCATCCCATTTGTTAGGAACACCTTCCCGGCCTCCTCGAAAACGGGTGAACCACTCGTACACACACTTCAAGGACAGTGCTTGATCTTCATAAACACGTATTAGCATCGCATGCGTTTCTTTCGGTGTCTTGCCAAGCTTAAAACAAAACTGTACATTGCTTTCGGTCGTTCATGTTCCTGTTCGCAGTTCAGAACTAACGCACTAAATACGGACTGTATCAAATAGGTCTTACATGGCACACAAACGATACTCAACTGAACAACATTGGGAGCAGGTGGCCAAAACCTGCTGCTACGCAGGTGCAGCCTTGCGTGTCGTCAGTGTTGCCGGATCGACCGTTGTGACTTTCTTCACCGAACTTTATTGTCACAGGTTGCATATTTGTGTATTCATATGTATTCTTTTGATAGTGTTTCTTCGATGATATGTGTTTATAGGCTTATTATTGCATTTCCTTTGTCACATTGTGCTATTTTTTTTCCTAGTTGTTTTACGTCGCACCGACACAGATAGGTCTTATGGCGACGATGGGACAGGGAAGGGCTAGGAGTGGGAAGGAAGCGGCCGTGGCCTTAATTAAGGTACAGCCCCAGCATTTGCCTGGTGTGAAAATGGGAAACCACGGAAAACCATTTTCAGGGCTGGCGGCAGTGGGGTTCGAACCTACTATCTCCCGAATACTGGATACTGGCCGCACTTAAGCGACTACATCTATCGAGCTCGGTGTGTCACATTGTGAGAAGAAAGTATCGTATCAGCAATATAAGAATTACACTTGACAACGGAGACTGAGCACTATACGCGTGACGTCACAACTATTGGTAGCTGGCCTCTGCACATCAAGATGGCCGCGGTCCGACTCATAATCCCCAGCCGAACTGAGTGGCTCAGAAGTCAGAATCTCCCGCTATCTGAGCCCAATTTAGTGGGTTTGGTCCGAGTTCTGTCCAAGAGTATTTGAAGGAGCTCACATACGACAGCCTCCTGTGGGTAGAATTAATAAGCACGAAAAATAACTCCTAAGACGTAACATTCTTTCACTTCAATGAATAGAAAAACCTTAACAGTAGTTAGTGAAACACAGAAACCAGTAATAAGATTACATGATCTGAAGTTCGTAGATTTGATTCGCCTGAGGTAGTGGCTTTTTGAAGTATGGTCAACAATGTCACTGTTGGTATGTTAGGTGGCGCACTTCGTGTCACACGACAATGTTATGCAATATCTGTTGCCAGAGATATGGACGTCCTCATATCGCGTTACTAGTAACTGTTTGATACCATTAATAAAAGCATCTACCCCCTAGAAAATATCTTGAATAGTAGCAAACCGAACATTTCGAAATTGTTTCTTATTCAAAGGGATGAACTAAAAATCGCATGAGATTAAATCAATAAAAACACGGTTGGGCATACACTTTTCCTCACTCTCTCTGGCCCTGTCCAGTTGAATATATTCTAACATTATTTCTTTTCTGCTAGTGGTTTACATCGCACTAACTGTCCGACTCGTTGGCTGAACGGTCAGCGTACTGGCCTTCGGTTCAGAGGGTCCCGGGTTCGATTCCCGGCCGGGTCGGGGATTTTAACCTTAATTGGTTAATTCCTATGGCACGGGGGCTGGGTGTATGTGTTGTCTTCATCATCATTTCATTCTCATCACGACGCGCAGGTCGCCTACGGGAGTCAAATACAAGACCTACACCTGGCGAGCCGAACCCGTCCAGCGATATCCTGGCACTAAAAGCCATACGACATTTCATTTTCCATCGCACTAACAACGTAATGCAAAGATGGGAAAGGGATAGGAATTGGAAAATAACTAACGTGGACTTAATCAAAGTACGGCCAAGGCATTTGATTGGTGTAAAAAATTGGAAAAGACGGAAAACCATCTTCAGGGTTCCCAACGGTGGGATTTGAACCCACCATCACCCGAATGTAAGTTCACAGCTATGAGCGGCCACCACGTTCGGTAAGATTTGATCTCTTCCTTCTAATTTCAGGTTAATACGTTAAGAACAGAGAAATGTAAAACGTAATTTAAAACTTTAACGGTAATATATCCATAGAGTTAATATTCGTCTCTTTGACCTGAATTTTCAGAAGATCGCTACTGACATTTCCCTTACATTTTACTGCATGGAGAAAGTTAGGAAATGTGTTTGTAAGTAATATTCTAAATATATTTTGACATTAATACTTTTCCTCTAAAATCAACTGTAAGAGAAGTACATCGAGTTTCCGTAGCTCAGGCGACAGCGCGCCGACCTCTCACCACTGGGTTCCGTGGTTCAAATCCTGGTCAATTCATGTGTGCTTTGTGATGAACAAAGCGGAGGCGGGACAGGTTTTTCTCCGGATGGGTACTTCGGTTTTCCCTGTCATCTTTCATTCCGGCAACACACTCCAGTATCATTTCATTCCATCTGCCAGTTATTGATCATTGCACCAGAGGAATACGACAGGATTTGGCAGCCGACAGATGGAGGCTTTGTTCATTCCGTGTCTGTCTGAAAACAGGCTGTGTATTTTGAAGACAAATACATATAATGTTATGTTTTAGGTCACCTCTGAAGCCCTTCTTCCGCCGAATTTTTTGAAAAATTTATAACTAAAATCTCACTCGACCTTATACTAGCCTACACTTAAATACTAAGTTTTATGAAAATTGCCAAATTAAACTGAACCCTACATAGGTTATTATTTGTCCTGTCCTGACAGGGTGGCCACGGCTCTACTGTGGCTCTACGCTTCTGTATTCGGGAGACGGAGAGGGGCTGGAGTTGACTGGCGATTGTGATTTTTCCTGTATCCACGTACTCACAGTGCACTCTTAACACGTTGGCCAGTGGAAAGCATAATGCCTGCACGACTTGTGAGAAGGAGTGACCTATACTGTACATCTGGAGCCGACCATCTGGCAGCCATCAAATGTGCTGAGACCTAATGTCTTAGGCTGGTATTACACTATCAAAGAAATTTGTCTAACATCTTTTGTAAAATATGTTGTGCAAGTTAACTTTTATGAAAGATTATAACATACAGCCATTGCAGCATTACACTTCGTAAAATATTTTATCATAGTTCAGCAAAAATGGGAAGAAGGACATTAGTGTGCATGTTTGGCTACAATTAGTTTTTACTTATTTTGTAATTAACAAAAAAAATCACAAAAAATGTACCGATATGTACACAACAAGTTCTACATCTTTCTGCTTGTTCATATTACAGTTTTTTTTCTTTTTTTGCAAGTTGCTTTACGTCGCACCGACACAGATAGGTCTTATGGCGACGATGGGGGACAGGTAAGGGCTACGAGTGGAAGGAAGCGGCCATGGCCTTAATTAAGGTACAACCCCAGCATTTTCCAGGTGTGAAAATGGGAAACCACTGAAAACCATTTTCTGGGCTGCAGACAGTGGGGTTCGAACCCACTATCTCCCGAATATTGGATACTGGCCACACTTAAGCGACTGCAGCTATCGAGGTCTGTATTATAAGTTTAAAACCCACATGGTTTTAGGTCGTCTCACGTGGCTTAAACCAACGCCAATGAATAAACTGTACCCAATTTTTGGAATAGCCTAACCCAACATCCGGACGGCCACTGCTGCAAACGCCGAGAGAACACTGCAAGAGAATGACCATAGACAACCACTCCGTGATCACCAAGCAGCAAGGTCTCGCCTCAAATCTCCTAAGAGCTTCCTTGTTAAGACTCTGCCGCTGGAGGTAACACCAGAGACAACTCGTCTTAACAGTTGGAGGAGCTCGCTGTCCACAGACATGTCACCAAAGGAAGAACTAGCTCCTGGCGCCGACCTACCTTTTCCTGTATGGAGGTCCATCAACCGCTTAAGAGTGGGCTTCCTCGATGCAAGACCAACCTGAAAAAATGGGTGATGCTTCCAGCAAACGCAGACACCTCGTGTGAATGTGGTGCTGAACAAAACACAAACCACCTACTTATCTGTCGCCCTCCTGGACAAACCGTGTACAGCACAAGATGTTTTCAGAGGAGACAACAAGAGAGCTGCAGGTTTTTTGAAATGCAGACCAGACACGGAAATTAATGATCGGAAAAATACCAGGCAAGTTGGCCGTGCGGTTAGAGTCGCGCAGCTGTGCGCTTGTATCCGGGAGATAGTGGGTTCGAATCCCACCGTCGACAGCCCTGAAGATGGTTTTACGTGATTTCCCATTGTCGCACCCGGCAAATGCTGGGGCTGTACCTTAATTAAGACCACAGGCACTTCCTTCCCACTCCTAGGCCTTCCCTGTCCTATCGTCGCCATAAACAAAGATCAGAAAAATAAACGATGTTGCTTACGGTGATCAAAATTAAATCAGTTGCAAGAAATATAATGCAAGGATTATATTCAATTTTAGTTTTTCAACCAATTACTGGCTACATAACCCATTCGATTTCGTTTTCACATCCAAAACTGTGCATCCTTCATGTATAGTATTTATCGCCTGCGCTATGTTTTGAAACGCTTGCTGTCTTAAATTTCTATTTTTATATTCCTGGTGTCGTGTGTTGTACAACATTTCACTCGTTAATCACGTAGGAAACGCCACGGCCTTGGCACCGCTATTACATTCACCACACCGACTACAGCGCCACTTCACCAAAATGGCAGCTATCTCAATTGCTCGTCAGAGTGTGTGTTCGCGAAAACCCACAGCCTGTTTCCAGTCATTTGACTGGGTCAGGAATGGAATGATTGAAGCCCCAATCTAGCGGCGAGGATGGAAATTGTGCCGACTGCCGAAGCCTGTCGCACTGCTCTGGGGCAATGATTAATGATTAATGAAATGATATTAGAGAATGTTGCTGGAATGAAAAATGGCAGGGAAAACCGGAGTACCCGGAGAGAAACTTGTCTCACCTCCGCTTGGTCCAGCACAAATCTCACATGGATTGACCGGGATTTGAACCACGGAACCCAGCGGTGACTGACGGGCGTGTTGCCGCGTGTTGCCGCCTGAGCCACGGAGGCTCGATATGTGTTCGTATACATCCCTTTATCTAAGTCCTTGCTTGCTGCCCGCTACATAGGAATGAGAAATTAACACAATACGTTGGGATAATATTACTTTATACCATATCCACAGAACGCTAAGCAATGCAAACTGCTTACCAGAACCAAATGTTTTTAATACAAGCAACAATCATTATTTCACTTGCTTAGGATTCACATCTACTTCATACAAACTGATCACTTAGGCTTTATAAAGTTTATTAACGTTCCCTCAAAGTGGGATGGTGAGCAATTTTTAAACTTAAGTGCCCTAACGGGGTAAAGACTGAATAATTAGTATAATGTTAATCACTTCTTATACATTCTTACTTACATGCGAGGTTATTAGCGATGACCAAATCCGGAAAACATTCCCGTGATCTACCTTAGTAATTGAATACGAAACATCATCAAAATTCCACAGTACACTGGCATTATTACCAGACTGTATTCTCGTCATCTTGTACTGCAAATAAACCGAATCAAGACACATCGTGGTCGTAAAGATCACAATCGGACTAGAGTCTGTTGTAAAATCTCTCCCTTATTAAGGTGTGCAAGTAACGCAGTTCATATTTTTCCCAGCAGCGTGAATTGTTATAATCCTATTGACGATTTGAGAATATACAGGCCTATATATAGTTAAATCACCAAATCAATACACATATTACATCCTAGAAAGATTATTAATAGAATAAATGTGAGCATGTTTCAGCTCTTGGAGCAAACATCAGCACAGACACTTAAATAACACTGCTTTCATTTCTTATAAGTGCATTTATGTTAATTATGTTAATCTTATTTTAATTACTTTCACTCTTCTCCTGTTCTTTCTTCAGGTACCATCTCAAGAAGTACTCCAACTTCCTGTTGTATTACAAGCGAGTGGTAAACCACTGTATCACTTTATCTAGATTTATTTATTTATCGTATGATGAATCTATGTACACACATGCATATAGTTTTGGATAAATGTGCGTAGTCACAACTCCGTACAATACTATAACTCTAGGTCTAGCATTTTGACCCAATCAACTGCTTACGGCCTTACTTAGCAATATGCTCAGTAATAGGTACTTCCAGATCTTCGCTGATAATGACAGAAGTAGAGTGTTTAAATTAATCGATTGATTACCTCAAGGATCAGTCCTCGACCCCCTTCTTTTCAGTCTTTATCTAGATACTGTAAATCGTAATGTTAAGATACTGGGAATATTCATCTCTGTATGTGAACGTGATTGTCTTGTACTTACTGCATTATGTAGCTGCTACACTACATGTGATCACTGTTATGTCGTATGCATTAGAGACTTCACACGCCACTGATCGCTATCACGTCGAGGCATATGAGATGTGGTGTTGGCTACGTGTGCTTCACATTCCGTGGACAGCACACAGAGATAACGCATCCATCCTTGCGGAAATATGACCAAAGCAAAAATTGTTTACCCTTATACGCTGGAGAAGCTGGTGGTACAGGGAAGTACAGCTCTTAGCGACGACGTGACAGGCCGATAATTCGTTGGAATGACCTAGAAGAAACCCTGCTCAACACGAGACTGGGGCAACCGACCGTAGCCGATAATGAGTAGCAGTACGAGGTGCACAACGCACGAACGTACCGAATCGTAACACTTTAGCCACCATCGAAATACGATGTCTACTCGCAATAGAACGAAAATTAAAATCCACAGCCTGTTTACAGTAATTTGACCGGATCCGGAATGGAATGAATAAAGCCCCAGTCTACCGGCGAGGATAGAAATTGTACCGGCTGTCGAAGCCTGTCGCACTCCTCTGGGACAATAATTAATGACTGACAGATTGAATTATATTGGAGAGTGTTGCTGGAATGAAAGATGACAGGTAAAACCGGAGCACCCGGAGAAAAAGCTGCCCCACTACGTTTTGTCCAGCGAAAATCTCACGTGGAGATACCGTGATTTGAACCACGGAATTCAGTGGCGAGGGGCCAGAACGCTGCCGCCTGAGCCACGGAGGCTACTCGTAATAGAATATTTGGTAAATATGAGTTGGCTGAGTGACTTCGCTGTAAATATGAATTATGATACGCTAAATGAAAGGGCCCATCCATTGCTATTTCCGGATGTATTCAGGATTCTTTAATGTGCCTCTTAGCAGAGGTCAAAATAAAATATAGTTTTCAACTAAGTTCCAGTCCCAAGTACAGCTTTACAGTATGGAACTTGATGAAATATGGATGATGCTGAATAATGCCATTCAGAGGAAGACTACACGTCTAAGTGTTATTAAACGTAAGGTAGGGGGACCATATTTCGTCCCCTTAGCAGATCTGGAATTGTAGACATTCAGGAATATTATGGACAAGACTAGAAATGTATATATACCCGGTGGTCTACCAGCCCCTTGCGATCCACTTTTATGCATCCCTTCACATTAACTACAGTTCTGAAATACATCGATCCCTCTCCCTAAACCGGGGTAATATAACGAGATGTTTGTTTACGAGCAAGAAGCAGCAGGAATGGTAAGCGCCATATTAATTCATTCATTAATTCGAATGAACCCGTTAAACGAGTACAGATACGCAGAACAGGTATTCTAAAACAGGAGGTGGACGCACAGACCGGGAGCACGGTACTGTATAGGCTGTGAAGTGGGTGCCGTACGTCAAGTGTCGCAGTAGCTCACATGGCAAGCGGGCGGGGAGAC
The DNA here is from genome assembly GCF_040414725.1 of Anabrus simplex. NCBI lineage: Eukaryota > Metazoa > Arthropoda > Insecta > Orthoptera > Tettigoniidae > Anabrus > Anabrus simplex. The sequence continues at coordinate 405,641,750 of NC_090267.1, read as the reverse complement.
ATGTGTTAGTGGACAGAGCTCGAGGTAGGAGGTTCTAATCCCGCATAATATTTTTTAACAGCCAGTTGCCTGGCATGTGGTAAGGTTGCATACTTGATAGCTTCCAAGGACTGATTTTTTTATTTGACCCTGTAAATGACCGTATGTATCGTTGCATTGGGTATGGGACTGCATTGAACGAGGTTAAGGAGATGATGGTCTGTAGCCAGTTAGCTACGTCGTACAAGTTCCAAGCTTTGTAGACCACAGGTAGGGCAAAGTATACCCCATTGGAACGAAAACAATATGCGATGGCAGGTAAGTATGTAGATGCGCGAACTCCCATCCTTCGATGCAATTCACAACACAGAGTTTATTCACTGCCTCGAGATACCGGTATATTCCAGCGACGAGTAAGTGGATATGTTACTTATCTATGGAGAAGCTGGATAGAATGCATACCAGGCACAACGCCTGTACCAAAAACGCTACCCGGATAGACGACAATCGACGGGCATGATATTTCGAAGTGTTGAAAGACGCCTGCGGGATACTGCATCCCTGGGAAGGACACGGCCTGTTCGAGGTCATCCCGTGATGTCTGCTGACAATGAAGAGGTCGTGTTTGATGCTATCCGGCGTAACACTCATACGAGCACACGGGCCATTGCACAGGAGACGAACATCAGCCGAGTGTCTGTTATGCGGATATTGCACACCCACCTGTTTCACCCGTACCATCTGCACTTACACCAGGAGCTCCATGGTCATCATTTCGATGCCCGGGTGGCGTTCTATCAGTGGATCCTACAGCATGTGGACACTGATCCTGCTTTCCTAGTGACTCTTATTTTCGGACGAAGTACGATTCCACAACAATGGAATCGTTAATCGCCATAATATGCATTACTGGAGTGTGGATAATCCCCATTGTGTTCGACAGACAGCTTTTCAGATACAGTGGGGCGTGAGTGTATGGTGTGGAGTAATGGGTGATCACCTAATCGGTCCCCATTTCTTCGAGGGCCACCTGACCAGCCAACGCTACCTGCGCAAGATGAACTATCACCATTTTTGGAACATGTGCCACTCCTTGACCGCTGCAAGGATGTGGTTTCAACATGGCGGAGCTCCACCTGACGCGGCGGTAGTGGTCCAGGACCATTTTCGTGCGACGTATCTTGATAAATGGATAGGAAGGGAAGGACTTGTCTCCTGGCCCGCCATATCGCCCGATCTTACGCCCTTGGATTTCTTTCTGTGGGGCCATGTAAAACAACTGGTGTCTGTGCTGGAGCCGGTCAGTCCTTGTCACCTTAGACAGCTCATCACCGAGGCATGCCGATCCGTTTCGCCAGAGATGTTGCGACGGGCCAGGTGGTCTTTACAACATCGCGCGCAGCTCTGTATCGACCTGGAGGTCATCAGTTCGAGCAGGTGCTGCGTTAAACAACGTGGATAACTGATATCCTGTCACACGTTTCCTAGTCTCTACCATCCCAACTCCATACCAACGGTTCTTTTCAGGGCCAAATAAACAAATCAGCCTGTAAAAATACCGGTATTAAGTATACAACATTGCCACACCCCAGACAACTGGCTTAAAAAATACTTACATGGGACTTGAACGTTCTAACCCTCGAGCACTGACAACTTTTACAAATCCTATCGCGCGTTTGTCGCATGAGCTACTGCGACACTTGACCTATGGCGCCCACTTCCCAGCCTATACAATACCGTGCACCCGGTCTGTGTGTCTACCTCCTATTTTAAAGTACGTGTTCTGCGTATCTTTACTCGTTTTACGGGTTCATTCGAGGTACCCATAATGAATTAATAGTGGCTCTCACGATTCCTGCTGTCTTGTAGCCCGTAAACACACATCTCGTTATATTAACCCCGTTTATGGAGAGGGACCGATGTCTTTCAGAATTGTAGTAAGTGTGAACTGATGCATAAAACTGGATCGCAAGGGGAAGGTGGACCACCCGGTATATTACAGAATATATTTCCCACTTACGGGCAAGTTAAATGAAACTGTAATAAAGTAAGATAGTCAATATTTAGCATGAACAGTACAAGAACTGAACTACCAAAAACGTGTTCGTAATTACGCCCCCCACCAAATTTATGAATAATAAAATTAATTTGGAAAATTTTTCCTTTCTAACGTTAGCAAAGACTTTCCCTATAGTGAATTACTTGAGGACCAGTTGTGAACAATGTTTTCTTTGTATTTTTTGAACATAGTATTTCAGCGTTGCTCGTGGGATGTTAAACGCTTTACTTGCACGTTTGAAACCCATTATTTTGTCCTTCACTGCTTCAATAGCCTTTTTCATAACCTCCTCATCTCACTGCTTGCGTTTTCTCATCTGAAAATAATAATAAATTTCATAAATAACAAAAAATGAAGGGTGACGAAATTACGAACATTCTCTGATTTATTATAATGACCGCTACACCAGCCACCTCACTGTAGCGATTTGACGCCAGGAACTACACCACACTACTGAACTGCAGTCCAGTATAGCATACACATATCAGTACTCATTCGAGGACTAACAGGCTCTTAATTTGAATGCTGCACTAACTCAGCTCAGCATGAAAAATCAATCCTCCTTGTACACGGAAGCTAAGCGTTGTGCACGCAACTAACTCTCACTTTTCCTTTGTATTTTTTTTTTTTTTTTGTATTTTTTCCAGTTGTCCTGGTGTGGGCTCCATACACTGGAACCAAACCTTAACTGGGGTCTTACTACAGACGTATATGCCCTATCCTTTAGATCCTTAGTATAACCCCTAAATACTCTTATAACCATGTAAAGTAATCTGTAACCTTTCTTAACAGCCTCGTTAATATGATTACCCCAATGAAGATCATTCCTTATATTAAGGCTTCGATCACATTGGAGGCACGTTTGTGCAAGTAATTTGGTGGCGCGCGCGTGCGCAAGCGTGCACATATAAACAAAATCTGCAGGAGAGCGACAGAAACAAGGGGTGACTTGTCCACCGCCGCTCACACTACCCGCCACAAGCAAGTGCACGCTTGCGCAAGCTTGATCCGACCCAACTTCGAAACAAAAATATTTGTTTTGTAGTTGCAAGCGTGCATGATCTCAGTTGATTTGTGACCATCGAAGCAGTGACAGTGTAGTATTTTGGAGCTCTTCAGGTGATACACACTTTCGGAAATTAGACTGCCTCCTTATTCTAGGTGTGATTTTGTCCAGTGTCTGGTATCATTCTGAAGTATTCAAAAAACTTATCAGGCTGTCTAAGCAAATCGTTGAATATTCGTGCATACTCTTCATCTTCCTGTCTGTCCAAAAAATACTTGTTCAACCATACTTCCCTGATATCCTGCTCAGCCAAAATTAAAAACTTTAAAACAACATGTTCCAAAACAATGTCCTCATCGTCTGACATTTCCATTTCGACTGATCTGTTCATAATAATTAACTTGCACCTGATTGCATATAGTGTGAGCACATTGCTGTTCACGCCAGCTTGCACACGCGTGCGCCACCAAATTACTTGCACAAGCGTGCCGCCAATGTGATCGAAGCCTTACTCCTAGTTCCCATAAGGTACTGTCACCCCATCAACACAGTATTTAAAAAGGAAGGGACTTTTCCTCTCGGTGAAACTTACAACTTGACTTTTCATCCCGTTTAAGCCGGGCTGAGTGGCTCAGACGGTTGAGGCGCTGACCTTCTGATCCCAACTTGGTAGGTTCGATCCTAGCTCAGTCCTGTTGTATTTGAAGGTGCTCAAATACTCCTGCCTCGTGTCGGTAGATTTACTGGCACGTAAAAGAACTCCTGTGAGACTAAATTTCGGCGTCTTCGAAAGTCGAAAAAGTAGTCAGTGGGATGTAAAAACCAAATAACATTATTACATGCAGCTTGCCACCATACCGTTATCGGCTGTCCATCTCACAACTTTGTCTAGGTCCCCGTGCAGTCGCTCGCAATACTGCTACTCATTTACTACTCTATGCAGTGTAACATCTTCCGCAAATAGCTTTATCTGTGATTCTAGTTCGTTACTCATATAATTTATATAAAAAAATAAACGGTAGCAGTCGTGCTCCTATAGCTCTTTATGGCCTGGCAAGGAAAGCAATGGAAAACTACCTCACTCCTCATCTCACCTCCTATACCTCATGGAGGCACCGTCATCGGTTTTTGCGGTTTCACTATAATCGCATAGACTTCGGTTGTGCTCTTTGAGGATCCAACTATCCTTCAGGCTGATGACGTAACAAGCTGACAGACATGTAAGGGAATAAAGTTATTTTCTGTAAATTTCGCGTGATTGAATATGAGATTGTTTTTAATTATTACTTTACACTTTCTGTCATGTACTGACAGTTGTTTGCAGCAATAATGCCGTCTAGCCGAGAAAAGTGGCAGCAAGGGAGACAGAACGTAAGTCAACAACGAACAATGGTGGGTTAGCGCAATGTTATTTACATCAATAAAGCTGTAGGAGGTCCGCTGTCTGTAATTTCGTTTGTTTTGCCAATTAAAAAAAACCAAACCAAACCCCATGGCACTACAGCCCTTGAAGGGCCTTGGCCTACCAAGCGACCGCTGCTCAGCCCGAAGGCCTGCAGATTACGAGGTGTCGTGTGGTCAGCACGACGAATCCTCTCGGCCGTTATTCTTGGCTTTCTAGACCGGGGCCGCTATCTCACCGATAGATAGCTCCTCAATTCTAATCACATAGGCTGAGTGGGCCTCGAACCAGCCCTCAGGTCCAGGTAAAAATCCCTGACCTGGCCGGGAATCGAACCCGGGGCCTCCGGGTAAGAGGCAGGCACGCTACCCCTTAACAATAACAATAATAATAATAATAATAATAATAATAATAATAATAATAATAATAATAATAATAATAATAATAATAATAATAATAAATTCGTGCGGATGTTGCTAGCCAGGTGCAGGCCTTGTTAGGTAAAGTATCCCGTTTGCATTAGCTGGGATTCAAACCACAGAGACCCAGGTGGGAAGCCAATGACAATGCCACTCGACTATTTTTCTTCTCTTTTACGTAATTCAATGGGAGACATGACAGTTGAATTATTCCCAAAAGTTTCACAGTTAAACTCCGTCTTAGAATTCATACAGATCGCGAACACATGCATCCAGCGAAATTCTTTTTAACAACCAACGGCTATCTGTTCACTCAGGAATGAACTTGACCTCACATACGCAACCTGGCTTGTCCGTTTGCTGCGTCTAGTTTTGCTGCAGCAGTAACACACTGTTAATTTATCTCCAAAATTAATAGAAATCCCTTCGAGGCGAGTATTCGTGCAGGGAGCAAGGTAATTTATCATCCGTGGAGCCGCTTTATACAGCAAGCTAGAAATCCAGGATTACTGAATCATATCTCCTGACTTATTTTTATTCACTTCTTTGAACTTAAGCCTTATATTCTCCAATAATTTATGGAATTTACTCAAGTATTATTAAGTCTGAATGTAAATACCTTAAATTTCTCCATTTATTTATACACTTTCCACCACCAGTATATATTTTTATTTACCAATTCACTCCACTCAAGGTTAACGATAGCAATGCTCTTAATAATATCCAGACTTTTCCACACTTTCTACCAGATTTATCATTAACGACACCACTTTACTAAATCTGCAGCAGCCCTACTTAGAGATATCAAGGCTTGCATATAATCCATCACTTAGATTTCAGGCCAGAATGATAATAAACTATATTTTACGTCCCACTAACTTATTATATATGATTTTTGGGAACTCCGGGGTGCCAGAATTTTTCCCGCTGGTGTTCTTTAACATGCCCGTACAACTACCGACACGAGACTGGCGTATTCCTTTCAGGCCCTCGGATGACCGCGATCAAAAACCTTCCACTCTTAGTACGTTTTTCTTTTACACAATTGACTTTAATTCGCACCGACACAGATAGTTCTTATGGCGACGATAGGATAGGAAACGGCTAAGAGCTGGAACAAAGCCGCTGTGTCCTTAATTAAGGTACAACCTGGTATGAAAATGGGAAACCACGGGAAACCATCTTCAGGACTGTCGGCAGTGTAGTTCGAACCCACTGTCTCCCGAATACAAGCTCACAGCTGCGCGCACCTTACCACAGGGGTTCCGCGGTTCAAATCCTGGTCACTCCATGTGACATTTGTGCTGGACAAAGCGGAGGCGGGACAGATTTTACTCAGGGTACTCCGGTTTTCCCTGTCATCTTTTATTCCAGCAAAACTCTCCAATATAATTTTATTCCATCAGTCAGTCATTATTAATTTCCCCAGAGAAGTGCCTGAGGCTTCCGCAGAGGGCACAATTCCTATCCTCGCCGGTAGATGAGGCTTCATTTATTCCATTCCCGACCCAGTCGAATGACCGTAAGATGAGAATAATGCGCTATCTAGACATACTGATAGTTTTTAATGTCACCTGAAGATGGCACATTAAGTGAGGTTAATGATAAACTATAAGTAAAACTGAATTAATCCAAACATGTATACTTGGAGATAATGGAAACATTAATCTAGATGACAAAAATAAGGACACTATAATCTGGTTCGAATCAATCCGAAAATAGCTTAACAAACTGTATATTACATAGATATGCCTCGGTATTCGATTAGCTCCCAAAACTGGAAGAAAATAACTTGGTAGGAAGAGAAATCAAGTCTTCGAATAGACTTACGACGTACTCGGACAGGTGAAATACATATTGTTGCAGTATACTAAGTATTGAACCCATGACCTTTGTGCCCTAAGAATATTATGCATAAATTGTCAATTTAATAAGAAGTTCGATTCTTGATAGCATGGAATTGACACGTGACAAGGGGGTGATTACCTTCGGTCCCACGCTCTGGGATACGTGACGTCAGCCGCACGTGTCAACGGCGGAAGAATCTTAAGTCATTTTTGTGAACTATTTCAAAGCGCGTGTATATGGCGTGCCCAAGCCAAGTCGAAAATATAGTGCCTATCAAATGAGGTCCTTTATCCCACAAATCGAACATGTATAAATTTTAAATGTCCATGAACACTACCGCCAGAAATGTAGCGAGTATGTAGTAACCTTCAAAACCCCTGTAATTACAGTTTATTTAAGTCAGAAAAGTTATAGAAATTTTCTTGGCGGCAAAGGGAGATGCCCGAAGAGAGGGGGTAGCTGCTATATATAAGAATTGACGCCATGACGAAGCCCCTGCATTTTGTGTTACGAAGCTGACGACAGAGGGTTGAGCTGCTCTGTGAAATCGAACGACAAAAGTAGACTAAGTTCAACCGCAGATTTTAGCTATTGTGGCTGGGGTCTTGACTCCATGTGGAGTGGAAATAGTTGTACCAGATAGGACGGTCAAAGTACCGAATAAAATTTGGAGTGGATGAAGAAAGTAAGTCGTGTGCGGGAATAATTACAGTCTACCGTGTGCGCTCAACAAAAACAAGTGAAGGGCATTTTTTTATGCTTTATTTCCAGGAAACCTGAAGAAATATAATGATCTGTAAAGCCAGAAATGTAAAAATGGCTAAATAAAAATGCTAGGGTCTCTGGTGAGTCCAATGATGACCGATGGCGTAACATAAGGTATGTGACTTACCATCTTACTACCTATTATATCTTGTTTCATGATCTTTAAAATGTGTATTTGAATGGGGTATATACGACGCAGCTGGCCACCCCTATGTAGTTTTGTAAATGTTAGAATACGACGAAAAAAGGGTCATTTGTTTTATTTTCCACTTGGATAAATTTTTGAAGTCTTGCGAGTGCCGTATGATGTTGTAAAAAGTTATTAAATGGGGTTTCGAAGTGATATCACGTCCAATGTAGATCGTCATTTCCGTGTGTTTACTGCCTCTATTTTGTGATGTTAAATTAAGATGTTCATTCGACGTGAAATTTTTCTGTCTGAAATTTTGACGTAAATAATATAAGAAATCCATGGTTACTCATTTTCAATCGAGTGGAAGCGTGCTGTCGGGTGAGAGTATAGAGTGATGAATTTGGTCACGGAGTGAAACGTTTTTCTGGGCCCATTAACTGTGTCTGACTGACAATAAAAAAAGATTTAGTAGAATTTCTCAGCCATTTTCGCGAAAATCCAGTTATAAAAATACGATATCATTTTATACGAAGTTATTCATTATTAATGCACTGTGCGTATTAGACGTCGTGGATTCTAGTAAGGATTTTATTCCAGTTCTTTTGTCGGTGATAGTCGTGAGTTGGGAAACAGAGGTTAGTTTTGTCGTTTGAGTCGAGATGAGATTTGTGGAATCAGGTTAGAGACCTGTCAATTAAGCCGGGACTTGTGGAAGCCCGAGGAAGATTTTATAATGTTGGGAATGGAAATCAATATATAGGAATCCATGGCGGTATTAATTTGCGACGTGTATAATTATTGTGAGCATTCTGAAGTATAATCCATGTGCATTTTGTTGGTCAGAAATATCGTATTTGTTTAATTATGTCGGCGGAGTTTAAAAGGGAGCATTCTGAGAAGCCATTCAGGTAGAACGGACCAGATGTCCCATGTAACTGCCAAGCGAACTTGGGGGTGAAATGCCGTCAGTTGATAGGGGAACACAGCGGGGATATAACGGGACACGCGTGGAATTGAGATTGTATTTCTCGGCCGGGGAGAACGTTAAATGTTGGATTTAGTTGAAATTTTCATCCGGTAAGAACCTTAGTGTTATTAGATACTGTAAATTTGTTTAATTGGGGACGTAATGTGCATTTGATACGACGGACTTAGGGTATAATGAACAAGTTTAGCCAAATTCAGGGATGTCCATAATATAGAGCGATGGTAGTGATGATTGATTGTCTGTGAGGGGTGCGCAAACTTTATAAAATGTTATGACGAGATATGACATCGTAATTATATGGCGAGTTGCTTTTGGTTTGTACGTAGATTATTAGGGTTATCCAAGTGTTAATAATGGCTAGGGTTAGAATAGATTTAAAGTGTGAGGTCATGAAACAGGATATAAACTGGACATGAATGATGTAATCGTTCTTTTCGAGCAATAGGAAACAACAGACAAACATCACAGGATTAAAATTGTGAGAACATAATTGCGTAGGAATTTGTGAAGAAACCAGAGTAAGCGGAGATAGAATTTGTTGTCCTTCCATTTGATTTCGTTAAATCATTTAAATTTATTTAATTATTAAATTCAGTGAAACCGCATTTTTAAATAACTTTAAATCAAGCGAATAACTTGGAGATGCATTCTGGAAATCTTAGTTTGTTTTCTGGGGAATGTGTAAATGTTAACGTAACGATTAAGGGGACATATCCGAAGGTAATGGATTTTACTGCCACAAAATATTGAGAGAATTGCTATTGTTGTATTATTTAACTTTGATTGATTGATCAGTGAATGTGCTGGGGATAGTAAAGTGGAAACTTTGGTCATCAACCGATGTAACTTAATTGTGTTTAGCCTTCAGCTTGGAAACTTGGATGGTCAGGGGGTCATCAACCTCAGTGACTTGGATTAGGGCCATATGCCACTGTAGCATCATTTTCCTTGCGCTCATCATCCACAATGACTTTAAAGTAACTTAGAAGTTTAGATGTCGGTCCATGACATAGACGCAGGTCACATCGATTCAATTAAGGGCCCATGTCGTATAACCACTGTGTGGCACACACCAATTGGACTGCCTTAATTATACCCAGAGTCCAGAGTTCGTGTTACGAGGGCTATGATGGTACAATTTAAGGATTTCCAGACTTTCCTTTCTTTAATAAAAAATGAGACTGGTTTCTAGTAAGAATGCCCATCAGGCAGTTACGTCAAAGGCTCACACCAGTGTTCTGACCTTCTTTGTAATAAAAATGATTGTGGTGTCCAGTAGACACGATTAATTTCAATGATACCGTTGACAAATCAGAATGCTTCAGAATTTCATGAATAAATAGGAATCTTTTAAACAGACCTTTCATTCAAGTAGATAGATTAGAATTACTGAACCGCACCTTTACCTCAGCAAGTGACGAAGAACTCGATACGACCCAAGAGACAGATCTCATGAACTTTGCTGATAGGTAAGAAAGGTAGGTATCCCTCAATATGGACCAAAAGGGTTCAGTATAGAAAAAGTACATTCCCATAAATAGCATTTTATACAGTAATTGCGAATTTTAATTTATATTACATTTTAGATATATTATAATATGGTTTGTACCTAACTTCTTGGCTGAATGATCAGCGTCGAAGTCTTCGGCTGAAAGGTCGATTCCAGGTGTGATTTGTCATATTAACCTCCTTCTTAAATGGCCGACTTCCACTTAAGGTTGGTGAATTTGGATGTAGTTGTGCGGAACAGGGACGTACACTGGTGAGCATTACCTCAGCTGCAGTAGGGAGGCACGAGCATAGTTCTTGACCTTGCAAGCAGCCTGCACGTGTTCGACCTGACAAGCATGAGTCGCCAGTCTGAATCTCAGCTGTTAACATGGTGAGACAGTTATTATTGCAACACCGTTTTTTTTCGTATGTAAAAGTTCTGGTTTCATCTTAATGGTCGTGTTAACGGTAATTCTTCTCGCTATTGGTGTGCAGTAAATGCTCATAGTGTTTATAAAGTCTCTCATTATGATAGGAAGGTTGGTATCTGGTGTGCTGTTAGTGCAAGACGAATAATTGGGCCTAATTTTTTCGAGACGACAGTAAATGCAGAGAGGTACCACGATGACATTTTGATGCCGTTCTTCCGTCTCTTAACGGAAGAAGAAAAGTCGCGTGGGTGGTTTCGACAAGATTCAGCCCCTTCTCATACAGCAGAAATGTCCCTTCTTACAATCTCGGAAGTGTTTGCAGACAACGTGATCAGTGCTGGTCTCTTTCCCCCTCGTTCTCCAGATCTCACAGTGTGTATTTTACTTGAGTGGTAAACTGAAAGGAAAAGTGTATCGAACTCATACATTGGAGGAACTGAAAGAATACGTTACGAATGAAATCAGAAACATTACAGTAGCAGAACTCACTCGTGTCAGCCATAATGTGGTTACCAGATACAGTGCTTGTATAACCCAGGAAGGACGATACTTCCAGCATCTTTTATAAGGTAAGATTTCACATACGATTTTATACACGTTTAAAGCAGGTCGGTCGCGCGCGGCGTTTAACTTCGGCTGAGGCGGCTGCCGTAGCGCAGAGTATAAACACCATGCGTTCGGTCTGAGTTTATATGAGAGACCCTGTAGTGTTCAACGCATAACATTCCACGAGATTCATGCGAAAGAAAATTCCTTGTCTACATCCTTTCTATCCTTCCTTGTATGACAACTGCAGAAATCTGTACTTATCATTTCAAATTATATGGCCAAAATATTCCAGCTTCCGCTTTTGATGGTGAGCATTACCTTAGTCTTCTCCCCCAGTCGACCCAACACTTAGGAATTACGGATTCTGTCCGTCCACGAAATTTGGAGCATTCAACTGTATACCCACATTTTGAATGATAACCATTCCTGGTAAACTGGGTGCTTGCGCTTGTCTCTGTACGCACCTCACTACCAAACACCACAGAAACATGCATTCCTCCATGTAGGATTGGCATCAGAAAGGGCATCTGGCCATTAAACAGGGCCAGAGCCACTTGTATGACGTTTCACACCCGCGGAATGTGGTGGAAGAGGAAGATATAAATTTTCAACGTAATTTTGTGTTCGTTAAATTAATATTCTTTGAAAGCATCCAAATGTTTCGCTTCCTATGATCATCAATGTAAAATATGCCGAAGAGAGGTTAAACACAGAACAAAAATCACCAATAGAACTTCAATAGCCTTCGGATTTCACGTCCGATGCTGTCCCGATTAAGTTACGTTGGCCTCTTAGGTTCATACAGGTGTTCGGTTGGCTATTTTCATTCTTTACTCACCATCCCTTCGGTATGTACTATGCATTCGACATGATATAACAAGCTGAAAACCTATTTCTAGTAGAATAAGGTCGTGAAAGCTAAATGAACAACCTACAACCTGTTTTCCTGTCAGTGACCGCGTTAGGGATGAAAAGAATTAAGCCCCCATCTTGCGGCCAGGATAGGAATTGTGTCAGCTGCCCAAGCCTGTCGCACTCCTCTGGGCCAATGATTAATGACTGGCGGATGAAAAGAAATGATAGTGGAGAGTGTTGCTGGAATGAAAGACGACAGGGAAAACCGGAGTACCCCGAGAGAAACCTGACCCGCCTCCGCTTTGTCCAGCACATGGAGTGACTGAGAGGCCGACGCACTGCCGTCTCAGCCATGGAGGCTCTCATGAAAGCTAAATACCAATTCGAAATGTATGCAGTGAGTGACTAGCGTGAAATCCACAGCAATTAAAGACCGTTGTTACATCGGAGAAGCATTTAACGCTAAACGTGAAGGTTGTGGTTTCGGTTGCCACCGAAATCCGGTTGGTCACTTTTGTTTTACACGTAACATTTCTATGGTGAGTAATATATACAATCGACACATCCAAATAAGCTGAAAGTTTGTTGGTCAAGAGTGAAATATTATCATTCTTTCATGACGACGGCATGAATAGAAAATTTTTGATCAAGATCACATAGACACATTAAATCAGGAAAAAATATCAACAATACGACTTGTCATGCACGTAAAAATGAGTCGAATTTAAATGGTTGGGACTTGGAAGCGCTCCATAAATACCGGTTAGGAATAGCCTCACATGGTTCGTCCACAGGTTTTACTAGATTTGATGACAGCTCTCTGTCCAGAGCAATCCTAAGGACAATGTTCCCATGTCGAATGATGTTTTCTTGGAATACACATGACGTTTAGTGCCCATCCGAAGTGTACGAAATAGATTGCATCATGGAAATCTATATTATCAACGGCAATGATTTTCCTTGCTACTTGAAATCATAGAGGATGTTACAAATGGACATAAAATGGGTGAACAGTTCAGCATGGCTATTATTAGTTAAGGATCTGCCTTGTTAACAAAATTGGAGCATGATTGCCTAGTTGTACTTCCTCTTAAAACAAGAATCACCACCACCACCACCACCTTTTAACACAATACAATGCCTAGTTCATTGTCTAAAACATCTAACTACATTAGTGGTCGTCATGGCAATATTATAGTTCAGCAATGGCACAAAGTATGTCTTATCTATAAATATCAAATACGTCTTCTGAAAATCGTAGGCTACATATTGTGGGAGAATTGAGGTACATGCGTACAGAAAGTGGAGTAGTGTCGGGATTCAGCAACGTTTAGAGAAGGGATCTACTTAGGTCACCATACGCTTTTCGTAATTTAGAGCAAAACCAAGGAAATATCCACGAATCTATTCAGATATTCCGTCATTACACTGGACAACAATTCAACTTCACTGAAGAGAATTTCGAACGTTCTTCGTGGAATCATTTTCTTCTTGGTTGCCGAATGATAAAGTTTGCATTCTACGGAATGTCTCGCGGCGTGTCCTAAAGACTGTGTGCTATCCAAGATTGCAAAAAATTTTGATGGTTAAAATCCTTAGTAAAATGTACGTTTTACAGAAAAAATTGTACTCAGTCCTGTCGACTAATAATAATAATAATAATAATAATAATAATAATAATAATAATAATAATAATAATAATAACAATAATAATAATAATTAAAATCCACAGCCTGTCAGGAATGGAATGAAGCCACAATCATTTTTTTTACAATACTGCCTTACGTCGCACAGACATAGATAGGTCTCACGGCGACGATGGGACAGGAAAGGGCTAGGAGTGGGAAGGAAGAAGCCGTGGCCTTAATTAAGGTAGAACCACAGCATTTGCTTGGCGTGAAAAATGGGAAACCACGGAAAACCACCATAAACTCCAATCTAGCGGCGAGGATAAAAATTATGGCTGCTACCGAAGCCTGCCGCTCTCCCCGGGGGCAGATGAAATCAATTCATATTGGAGAGTCAGCTAGAATGGAAGATGATAGGGAAACCCGGACTATCGAGAGAAAAACCCGCCCCGCCTACGCTTTGTCTGAGCCATGGAGGCTTTATTATTATTATTATTATTATTATTATTATTATTATTATTATTATTGCCTATACTTTCTATACTTAGTCAGGTTTAAGTTATTCAAGTGAGAAAAACATGTGAAATGTAGTATATAATGTAATCAATACTTATAAACTGTCCTAAAGGAAATCTAATTTTGTCATTGCCAGCTAAGTGCACAGAGTAAGATTCTGTCAGCTGAGATAGCGTGCTCAATTCCTTCTCCGTCCTCGTTCGTGACTAGAGGTAATGATTACCTAACAAAATTTCGAAGATTTATCCGGAACTGAAGCTGCGTTACCCCAGGCATTAAAGGTGAAATGACATATCATTTTGTTATAATGTAAGGTCAAATAATGCTTTGATAAGGGCCAGGATTTTTGGGTGTTACCTTCAATTCAGATTTCTTGGAGCCTATGCATAAAATAGGTTTTATTAGGGTTTTGCTTTGTGGATGAAGCTACCGATGCCTTTTAAAATTGTTTTCATGGTTGGGTTGGTTAGTACGTTCCACGGAAAGTTTGCACACATCAATACCTGGCATAGGCGAAAGTTAAACTAATCTTCATGATTGCATCTGTACAAGAAATAAGCTTTTGCTTACTGTTGCTGCTGGACTTACTTCTCCAAGGAGCTACACTAGCAGTGTCCACAGCTGCAGATTTATGCTAGTCAAGATAGGAATTCCGCTCAAATTTAACCTGAAAAATACAAATATTAAGTACACTAAAGTAAGCGTGTTAGCGTAATGCAATGCGGTTTTTAGGTTAATTACGGAAAACTTATTTGCTTGGACCATGCCTGACTGAAGACTACTCGACCATTCGTAATAAAGTTTCGACTTCTAGCAATCCAATATTTTCAATAACTGGGACTTAGGCATTCTTTTGCTATACAACAGTTAAAGTAAGTAAAGTATAGCAGCAGTCATTCACCACGCTTTCCGCTGGATGTATTCTCTCTGGATGACTCGAGGCCAACCCATTACGGTCCACCTGACCGCGTATCAATTGAATCAAGGTGTCACCAATGTCACATGTGCAAAGGGTGGCATGGGCCGTGCTCCATTTAATGGTAGTAACTAGAACTATCTCCGTCCTACTGCTTATAGGAGTGGTGGAATCACTTTATGATAAGTTTCAATGGGAAAATAGCATTCTTTATTTGAAGAAGGAAAAACAGGTATGTAGGTTATTTTAGGTCTCAACCCCACTTACGAATTATTAGATACAACGAAATTCATATATTCTGTGTCAGAAAGTGTGAAACGAATACAGTATAATTTTGAAACTTGTTAATTAATTTGCTGAAAAAAATAGGTTAAAACCTAGAATCACAGACCCTAGTTATAATAAGAGACAAGACAATGGAGGATAGAGATCTGATGTGGCGTTTATAAAGTTCTTGAAACAAAAATTAGAAGAGTAATTGGTTAAATTCCCAGAATTGGAATTCGTCCGTAACTTCCCAAGTCCGTGCGAGTACTTAACGTATAGAAAAACCAGTAAGCCAATCTCTGTTCAAGACATGAAGGTTGAAGGACTGGAAGGTTAACCCTTCTACTAATAATGTGGGATTGGCTTTACGTCCCACCGATACAGATAGGTCTTGTGGCGACGTGGGAATAGGAAAAGCCTAGGAGTGGGGAAGGAAGCGGCTGTGGCCTTAATTAAGCTAACCCCTGCATTTGCCTGGTGTGAAAATGGGAAACAACACAAAACCACCTTCAGGACTGCCGACAGTGGGATTCGACCCTATTAGGTCTAATGATAAATTGCATCCGATAAAAGTTGTATAAAAGGCAATTTTAGACAACTTTGAACAAAGAATTGTGTTGTACTATATATTCGGAGAACACTTTTCTATGAAATAGCGCTCTGAAAACATTGAAAGCTGTTGATAACCTATTGCCATACATCATTTTGCAAGAAATGAAACATGTTTATCAATTTAACACTGAGTTAAAATAGAATAATGCCCTTGGTAAATGTATTTTGTTTTACTTTTAGTGCACATTTTCGTGCATGTTTTCAACATTTTTAGTGCATATGTGCATGCATATTTTTGGAGTTTTTAGTGCATATGAATCCGGGCCTTACTGATCAGCTAATTGTCATTACGATATTCAAAAGGAGAAGAGTCTGAGATGGAGATGGAATAGTTGCTTGCTGATATTTTGGAATAATTTCTTTTATTTAGACATATTTAAAGCAAAACTTACTTTAAATGCAATTTATAACATTTCATGTCATAACTGGTTTTTATGTAGAGTTAATCCTGGTTGATATAATTTTGAATAACAAAATAAATAATAACAATACTGTTCTTGGTTTTTACGTCCCACTAAGTAATTTTACGGTTTTCGGAGACGCCGAGGTGCCAGAATGTTGTCCGTCAGGAATTCTTTTACGTGCCAGTAAATATACCGACACGAGGCTGTTGTATTTAACTACCTTCAAATAGGGCTACCACCGGACTGAGCCAGGATCGAAGTTTGGCTCAGAAGGCCAGCGCTCTATCGTCCGAGGTACACAGCCCGGCTGATAACTAACACCGCTGTAGGTTTTGAAACTACGATGTTAGTATCCGGGGGCAGATAATCTTACCACTAATCCTGAGAGATCCCCTGGGCCTAATCAACAACAACATTACATTGCCTGACTGTTATCAATTGACATGTGCCGTGTCTCTTCTGCTGCCACTCACCTCCATTAGATTGCATTAATGCTGCAAATAAGCAAAAAGGAACCGATCAACGAAGGGTGGTGTAGCTAATAATAATAATAATAATAATAATAATAATAATAATAATAATAATAATAATAATAATAATAATGTCCGCCTTTGTGGTGTAGTGGTTAGTATGATTTAGTGTGATTAGCTGCCATCCCCGGAGGCCGGGTTCGTTTTCCGGATCCGCCACGAAAATTGAAACGTGGTACGAAGGCTGTAACGGCGTCCACTGAGCCTCGGGAGGTCAAATGAGTAGAGGCGGTTTCATTCCCACCTCAGCCTCGAAGTGGTTTTCCGTGGTTTCCTACCTCTCCTCCAGGCAAATGCAGAGATGGTGCCTAACTTAAGGCCACGACCGCTTTCTCCCCTCTTCATTGTCTGTCCCTTCCGATCTCCCCATCCATCCACAAGGTCCCCGTTCAGCATAACAGGTGAGGCCGCCTGGGCGCGATACTAGTCCTCCTCCCTAGTTGTATCGCTGCGATCCAAAGTCTCACATTCCAGGACACTGCCCTTGAGGCGGTAGAGGTGGGATCCCTCGCTGAGTCCGAGCGAAAAACCAACCTTGGAGGATAAACGGATTAGGAAAGCAAGCAAGAAAGAAATAATAATAATATAGGGTCGACAGGTCTACATTCCGTCCAGCCAACCGAGCAGAGGAGAGGTGGCCACGGCCCTACCGTTGCTCTACACCTCTGCATGCGGTAGGTGGAGACCGACCAGTCCCCACCGTTGGCTGACCTGAGAATGGTTTTCCGAGGTTTTCCATTCTCCTGCACTAAGGCGTATGCTGGGACAGTTGTTAGTAGTATAAGCCACGGCCATCAACCCCCTCACCTAAACCATACATCTCCTTTGCCCGAGAGAAGGCGTCGCCTTCTAATTGGGCCCGCCCTACCCCATCATTGGACGGAATGAATACAATTTTGGCAGCAGTTCCTCTAACCTGGCAACTGGGTTTCTTAATAAACATCTTAATTTACCTATCACAGGTCACACTACAACAACCACATCATTATTCAATAGTGAATATATCCCTCCACATAGAATTGGCATCAGGGAAGGCATCTGGTCATAAAAATTGAGACTAAATCCATACTATGTACAGACCCTAGGTACATGGGAAAGGCCAGGGAAGAAAAAGAAATGGAAGATAACAATAATGTTTTTTAAACCTTCCTGAAACAAAATTTCAAACTCAGACATTTCTGAAGATCGATTACCTATAACGGAACGTTACTCGTAAACATATGGAGGTCCGGAAGCGTCTTAATTAAATAATTCATACGATTTGTATTCTTTCCTTTGAAGCATGGCAATTGAATGAGTTGCCATTCAGAGAGGTTTTTATGATTGAAAAGTGAATTAGTGTACCTTTACTGCAAACGTTTTATGACCAGGAGCAGTGCCCATACTTAAAAGAGAATTGAAGTGTTTGAAGTGAATACTCGTATGAGATGAGTCATATATTCTTGAGATGCCATATTCAATGCAATTGATGACTGCGGTGGCTTTAAAAATCTTTAAATGATCTGTTATACAATATGTTCTTGCAACTTGTCCAATGTGCAATCCAACGTCATTCTGGTTTACGATAATGCAGGTTGTATCAAAGCAACCGCTACACCTAAAGCATCATAATTATTGGGAATAGAATATGACGCTTCGAATGCGAAAGTTTTCAGGTTTCTTTGCGGAATTATTTCTTACGGAATTATTTTGCTACAAGTCCAGCTACGGACTTCAGTCATAATAAGTAACACTAAGTCATAGAAATACACCTTACTTCAATTGAAAGATAATGATATAGTGCCAAAGGAATTGTAATAGGTTATGGAACAAGAACAGGATGATTATAGGCACTCAGAGATATTTATTAATAGGTTGCTACAAACGTAGATAGAAATGAGCGTTCGTTTATAGTCATTTCAGACGTCATGTAAGGCTTTATTGCTTTAATAAAATCACTCATAATTTACGTAGGTCATCTACCGAAGGAATAAATAGAAAAGTACGGTTCAGCTTCGTAGAAATAATAACGCAACTTAAACTAAAAACCTGAATGTACCGACAGGCTCTCTCAGGAAAACCGGCAGCCCAGTTGTCGAAACTGATCAGAGTACGGTTAAAGAACGAAGTCCGAAGATGAAGAAGTAAGAAATATGATACTAGTTGGAATATATTAAGCTGCATGAAGTGAAATCTTTCAAGAAATTTATAGAGCCAGGATGTTCATAACGAGAGAGAAATTATAAAAATGAAGATAATTGAAACCAAGCTCATCCAGTGATTTATAGGAGATAATGAGTTATATTTTGAGGGAGATTACCGATTCTTCTTGGCACGATGGATACAACGCGCGACACCGCACGCAATTTATTTATTTATTTATTTATTTATTTATTTATTTATTTATTTATTTATTTATTTATTTATTTATTTATTTATTTATTCTGACAAGGATGGGTCTGGACTAGGGCGAATAGCTGAAGTAATTTAAATCTGAAATAGAGGTGGTATTTATTATTTAGGATAAATTAATTGAGATAATCATTCCCCTCAACATTAACCAGACGAATATAACAAGAAGTTCTAATCCTTCAAAGAATGAAATTGTTGGCAATGACAGGCTGTTCAACATTTCGCAGTCCTAATACTGCTGGAACAGAAAAGAAGGGATTTCTAAGGGTAATCTAACAGCAGTGGTGAGGATCCCAGCACAACTGTGTGGAAACATTGTCAGCCATAGGAAGGGAAATGTGGTCACTACGCGTGATCTCAAAATGACGGACCCTATGTATCATCCCTTTTCGTCTTCTACTAATAGAGGCAGAGGTTGTGTATGTATTCTCTCCTCTGTCAAAAGGGTTGTCGGAAATAGAGAAAAGTGCCGCAATTTACAATATTAGAATATCCGAGCACATGAATTATGTCCCGTTCTTTCTCCTAGCCTTTTCTTCTCTGTTTATTGGAGTCAGCACTAGATGTTGATTTGGTCCAGTCAGCATCAGATGTTTATTTGGTCCATTTTAACGACCGAATAAACTTCCTGATGTCAATCACATGTGAAAAATATATCACAATTGTGTGTTTCTGGGTAGGTTGGTAGTGTGGTGTAATATGTGGGGATGAAAAGAAATGTATTAAGACGAACTCAACATACACAGTCCCCAAGCCAGAGAACTTAACCATTCACAGATAAAATCCTCGACTCGGCTGGGATTGGAACCCGGCGCTTTTTGAACCGAAGGCCATTATGCTGACCATTCATCCACGAAGCTGACTGAAGCACAATGTATGTCGCGACAAATTAAAGCAAGATAAACTGCCTTTCACATCAGTTTAAATCTGAAGGTCATACAACATTACCCTTGCGGCGTATAAATTCATGATACTGTGAAATTGGAATCTTTAAATCTACATGCTTTGATTTAGATTTGAAACAATTCATTTTGATAAGAACCCCTGATTAAATGAGCCTGCAAGTAGAAGACAATTAGCCTTAAATCTGTACAAAGAATTGCTTTCGGCAGTTGGTTTACTTCATAATCATTCAGTTCTGACTTCTTATTGTTTCACAGAATCCCCTAATTCATCCGATTATTATTTTCGTAAGGGTAAACTCAGGAAGAATATTGATGGTTATTTGGCTTTCTTCTTTCAGTGTATATGGAAGGAATAACCAGCCCAGCTGGCAGATTCATTCTGCCAAATGAACCCGTAAAAGCTTCTAAAAGGGCCACAAGTGTTAAGAGGTATTGGGGAAACATGTTGAAATAAAGTTTAAGTCGGTATTATACATGCCATCTTTGTTACACTATAGTTCTGGCAATTTCCTCGTTAACGACCAGCACGCTTTTGAAGCCTGACTGGCCGGTTGTATTTAGGTTCCTTGTCTGCGGAGTGCCAGGATTTCAAATCTACGTTTTAACTACTGTATATAGCCACTGAGAGTGAAAAGCGAGACTGGGCAGAACTGCATGTACCTTTGCAATACTGGCGACCCGACAATCGAGCCAGCTCCGGGACCGGCAGGGTTCAAGTACTCCACGTCGACTGTCACTGTAAAAGCAAACATGCTATTGGTCAAGAGCTTTCTGCTACTCGTCACAGCTGAGGGGACTGTAGACAGTCATAAATCCGCTTTTTGCCGGGGAACTGTACCGCTTAACGTTTGACTCGTCGGTCGTAAACGTAGAAATTGAGGGAACTATACCCTTCCCTGTCACTCAGACTGTCGTTCTGTCTCACATTCAAAGTTTCTTTTTCTCTCAAAATTTATACCTGGAACCAACTAGCATTTAATAGACGACTTAGGGGAGGATCAGGCGATGCTGTCAGCGGGCGTTACAGGGCTGCTGCTGGCGCAGTTTTCTGTTTGCTCGTGTCGCTTGTGTTATGAGTGTTACCGGTATTGTGAGTGTGTTTTACGAATGTCTGTGAGAGTAACAGTGTTAACATGTGTTTCATAATGCCACAAAACAAAGTGAGTCTTTTCCGGAATTTTTTTATTTCTAGTCTTTACAGATTTTTTTAGACAGTCAGAAACACTAATTATAACACATAAAACACTATAATATACCTCCTCCTCGGCGAATCGTCAAGCAAAGAATGGGAGGGAAACACGTTGACATAGAGGTTTAGGTGGGGATGTCATGTGACTCACGGGTGTGGCTGATAGTGGTGTCATCTGTGGAAGGGGTTCCCTCACTACCAGGGGATACCACGAACAGCCAGTTGTCTTTTTTTCTTTTGTTGGTTAGTTGTAGTAGTAGAATATTAGTTTTAGTGTAGGGTGGTGCTGCTTATGGTCTGGAAATCCGCCTCTGCAGCGCCACCATACAAGTTAGAGTTTGGAGTAAGTAGTTTTATAGAATTAAGTAATTTTAAGGGTTGAATAGTAGATATTGTTTGTTTAGTGTAGGGTGGCACAGCCCAAGGTCTGGTGATCCGCCTGGGGGACGCCACCAAATTAGTTAGGGTAGGTAGTTAAGAGTTTTAAGGGACATAGATTAGATATTGTTTGTTTAAAGTTTGTTTTTGTTTCTGTGTGTTTTGTTGTCTTTATTGCCTGTAAGCCGATGGTGTATACTAGGGTGGGCAATAAAAAGATGTTCTATTCTATTCTATAATATATCTGTAGAAAAAATACGTCATTAAACAAAGAATGACATGTTTCGTTCTAAAAGAACATCCTCAGATTATATCAAGCCACTTTAAATCATGCACAAAGAATGACATGTTCTGGCAGAACGAAACATGTCATTCTTTGTTAAGTAGTATGTATTTTTACAGGTGTGTTAAAGTGCTACAAGCGTTATAATCACTGTTAGACTGACTGATAAGCTTTAAAGTTACATTAACTGAGTTGAAACTGAAAAGTGTAACTTCATTTTTAACAAAAAGAGCCTTCCATTAGGAAAAAACTGAATTCAAGCTTCTATTGAAAGATCATATTCTATTTCGATGAGGGCGATTGACAGTTTTTCAATACAGAAGGAGAGAAGGGTGGATTTTCGCTACAAATAGTCAACGGTGTGACGTACCCACTCTGCCCACATATGTGTGACAAAATTGTCACGTGCCTGGTCACCTTAATGTTAATATAAATAAGTAATATATCATTGTTTCTCCATTAACAATATCCCATGGGCGCCAGCCTTCAAGCTTATGGCTTGAAAACGATAGTTGATAATTAATAATAATAATAATAATAATAATAATAATAATAATAATAATAATAATAATAATAATAATAATAATCGTATGGCCTCAGCTACCGTGTCCAGACATTTCGATTTGACGCCATCTGACATGTTCTGGTAGAACGAAACATATCATTTTTTGTTAATAATAATACGTAATGAGGCTCTAAAAACTCCCAGGGGTGGGGTGATGGAACACTAACCATTAAGTACACTAACTTGGAAGTTAAGGATCATTAATAATACTTTCAGAAAGTACAGAAGGGTGGATTTTCGCTACAAATAATCAACAGTAACACCGTCCACTTCCAAATTTCTGGCTTAAGTGATAGTTTATTTTATCTTTATGGCCTGATTTTAGGTTGGGCTGTTTTGAAGCGAGTTACATACTATTGTTAATTGGAAATGAATGCTAAAATACTATATTAGTATTTTAATTTTTTTCAAAATGGGAACCCCTATCACCGAACCTCACGATCCGTCACTGACATAGTTACCAATGTACTTAGCAGCCACCTATTATTAATTGAAAAGAATGCTATAATGCTACATTAGTAATTTAAATTTTTCAAAATGTGAAACCCCATCACGGAACTTCACGATCCATCACTGACATGATTACCAGTGTACTTAGTAGGCGTACTTATGAGATTATATATTTAATTCTTTATTTATTCATTTATTTACTTTTACAATTTTGCTTTAGATAGCACGGACACTGACAAGTCTTATTAATATTATTATTCATTTATTTATTTTCCACCAATTGTAGGTACAATTTATGGATGGTGAATGGAGAAAGGGCATAGCCCCACATACACGAAAGTGTATGGCGACAATAAGATAGGAAAGGTCTAAGAGTGGGAAGGAAGCGGCCGTGGCCTTAATTAAGATACAGCCCCAGCATTTTCCGGGTGTGGAAATTGGATATCACAAAAAACCATCTACAGGGCTGCCGACAGTGGGGTCCAAACTCACTTTCTCGACAATGCAAGCTCACAACTGCACGCCCCTAACCACACGGACAACTTGCTTGGTGTTTATTTATGAACCTGATTCGAGGATCATATTATATTTGCGTAAAATGCAAACTCGCACGTTCCTACATGCCAGAAGACTGCTGCCGAGCCTGATGACTTACAGATATTGGAGTGCTACGAGGTTAGGCCGTGACAACATCCGCAGGCCTACAGCCTTGTTTTCATAACCGGATCAGCATATATCGAAGAAAGTTAATTATCTTGGACTAGGTCTTGCCGAGATAACAAAGCAAGGAATTGAACCCAAATAAGCCGAGCAAGAAGATGCTTAATTAACGCTCAGGAGCAACATGCTTGAGTGCGATGTTACAAGTGCAATGTTTAGTACAGTAAGGATTATTTCTACGTATTAGTATGAACAATGGAAATAGCAAAATATTATCTGCTAATGGATCATCGTGTGCTTAGGTGAACGTACAGGAGCTACTTGTGTTTGGTTCACTTCATAAGGACGACGTCATACATGTTCACAAAATGTTTAAAAACAATCTTTAGTGTTTTGAAATCGCAAAATTTTGCAACTGGATTTGAAAATTTACCATTTTCTAGCGTTTATAAATATTTATATTTGAATTTTATGGTGTATTGATTTTAAAACATAAAATTTTATGTAATTCTGATAAACAGGTAATGCTTTTGATAATTTTAATGTGTAATTAAAATCACATTAGCATAGCTAATAGTAAAACAAAAACGAATAAATGATAATAGAATTATACATTTATATTAACTGATTTAGGCTAAAGCATAATAGAACGAAAAAAATAGACTGCGTATTAATGATAAATAGAAACTGTAATCTTTGAGAGCGACTTCCAACCTATTAGGTCGTGTTACGTACATTTAGTACGTGTTGAAGAGATGTTAAGTACAGAACAAAAATGGCCAACCAGACACCAGTGGGATCCTAACCCACAACCTCCCCATTTCGCGTCGGTTGCTCTACCGATTGAACTATGGTGGCATAGATCATCTTTGTTCTGTTGGAAAGGGTCTAAGCTACAGGTCTGGTACTACTACCATCACAATGTAGAGTGCGTTTAAGTTGCCCGTTGAGGGCCAAGTCAATGAATATTGAATTTTCACGACCAGATTGTAATCGAAAGCGACTTTCAACCTATTAGGTCGTGTTATGTACATTTAGTACGTGTTGAAGAGATGTTAAGTACAGAACAAAAACTCTGCATTGACTCACACTGGCGTTCGTAGTGGTAGAAAAAGGCAAACTGCTAATCTGCTCGACCGGAGAACGACAATTAAGGTAAGGATTGTAATTTTAGGAATACATGAAGAATATATTCTCATATATTATACTTTATTTTATTTACCTAAAATCCGGAGCTCATATCCCTAGGATGTTTTCAACACTGAGTTGCTTGCCTGTGTAACCATACAACAGGGTTACAGATTCCATTCAGCACTTATTATTATTATTATTATTATTATTATTATTATTATTATTATTATTATTATTATGAACCCGATTCATGAGATTTTATATTCTGTTTCTCACCATTTAGACTGTATTAATTATGTATCACGTATATTATTGTATTTAATCGTAGGTTACGTGAAATTTGTTTGTAATTATTCTGTATTGTAGTAAGTGAGATTCGTTGGTTT
This sequence comes from Anabrus simplex, assembly GCF_040414725.1. Classification (NCBI taxonomy): domain Eukaryota; kingdom Metazoa; phylum Arthropoda; class Insecta; order Orthoptera; family Tettigoniidae; genus Anabrus; species Anabrus simplex. The sequence continues at coordinate 405,616,614 of NC_090267.1, read as the reverse complement.
CATATAATCATGCTGTGGCTTGTAACTCTGGCTAGATGAGCTGGCATAGTATTTTGCAATCGAGGCTATGTTTAACTGAGAATGTTATGTGCAAGTAGGTTTTCTCGTGACTCATGCAGCATAGTCATCTGCAATCCGCTTGGATACGCTAAGGCGACACATGACTGATGACATCAGTGCGTGGGCACGTGATTGCGACCAAGTGTCTGGATTCGCCAGCTACTATATGTTGAGGTGGAAGGGATGACCCGAGAGTAGGGAAACGAGTCGTCATCGCGAAGTTATAAAAGTCGAGGCAACGGTGGTGAGAGGTATCATATCCATCAGATCATATGTATCAGTCAGATGTATCAAATGGAAGAAGTGGTCTTAGAGTGATGGTCAGAGCTAAGAGTTGTGTTTGAAGAAGTCTTGTAATAATGGAGGAGGTCTACAAGTGGTGGTTGTATCCGACTATGCTGATAAAGAAACATCATCTTCTTGTGAGGATGGACTTCACAAGATGTTTCAATAATACTTTCCAATTTCTTATAATATATTGAGTGGAAGTAACTACATTGGAGCTTACTACACGCCGTACATGGCATGTAGGTCAACTCCTGGTTACATAAGAAGATAACAGCAGACGGCTCCCGACTTCAGCTCACAGGTTTTCCCAGGAATTTCAAGTTCAACAGCGGTGTATGCAGACATAAGGTAATTAAAACATCAGACATGTTATGCATTCATAACATGAAGAAGAATGTAATCAGCAGCGATATCACATCTCGCTTCAAGTTCATGCCAATAGCTTTTTCTGTTTAGATTAAATTTTCTTTTTTAATATTACCGCAAATCTCACTATATATACTTTTTGTTAAATTAAAAGACGTCAATGCTTGTTCATTGTGACGTAAATTATAGTCATAAACTCAGTTTTATTTTTAATTATAATAAGTGGTTCTATTTCCAAGTACAATCCTCAATTGTGGAAATGCAACCGTAATCTTATATTGTCCTGATCCATATCCCTGTATATTGCCAGATGTGTGAGTTTATCACCTCACGCCTTGAGATAATTGTGAAATGAGGCATGCTCTACCAAATTTTGTTGTTTTTTCTTAAAAAGCAACTGGCGCTCAAACAAATGTTATGTATATTGTGTGAAGGAGATGAAGGTAGAAGAGTAGTGGTTGGAGTAGCCACACCTGTAGGGTTAAAACTGTGGATTTAAAAAAAAGCACTGATAACCTATTGTCGGTTTAACATTTATGCCGCATTTTAGTATCAAGTTCGCATTTTATCGCGTTTTCTAAAGGTTTTAAAAAGGTAGTTTACGGAACGTAAAAATGAACATGCAAACTGAAATCTTTTATATTCATTTTGCGTAATATCGCTGTTTCCACGAATCATCACCCCCTAGAAATTAGGTATCTGTGGTATCACAGTGCTCAGAAAAGTTCCCGCCTGCAAAATCAAAGCCGAACTCCTTGGGATTTCAGGTTGATCAGCTAGGAATTCACCCTTTCAGGAATGAGTAGACAATAATATTGCCGTCAGGTGATGGTAGCAACTGTTGGCTTTTGCATGACTCCCGGTCTTCGTATAAAAATCACAGTTTTAGAGGAAACTATTCCTCATGTAAAGTGTTTTACATTCAAATTCATACCTCCAGGAACTTCTTGAGAATTCAGCCTTCGGATTTCTGCTTCTTGCGTGCCTACAAGACATATAATAATACCATCTGCAGCTATCCTGTAAAGGATAGCAAATTTCACGATAAACTTCACAACGGACTTATTCGCATTCGGTTGCATCCAATCTCTTTCCATCACTTCTGATCACCACGTTAGACCAATATCATTATCTATGGATTCTACAGGACTGAAAGTTTAGCTTCAATCTTGCTGGCGTGAACTTTTGTAATCACTGCGGCGAGTTATTTTCCATTCAGTGCTCATGCTGTAAGTTAAAGGTTTCTTTCGAACATTCTGTGAGCGTATATGACGTCCATTTTGTGAAGTGGACCAAAAACACGTATCTCCCATGCATTCATTTTCCGTCGTTCTCCTATGCATGTGGTAAAACATTGGCAACTAATATCTCGCCGAACTCGTTGTTTATACTAACACCTTCAAATTATTGCACTTGTGACTTCCCACTCAAGTCGATTACTCGAGAGACCGGCACTACGGACCCAACCTTGATCTCTAAGTTTCCCCATCATAATGCTGCTATCACTACCAATTAAATAATCACACTAATAATATTAACTTTCGTCCACCTCTGTGGTGTAATGATTAGTGTGATAGCTGCCACCCCCGGAGGCCCGGGTTCGATTACCGGCTCCGCCACGAAATTTGAAAAGTGGTACGATGGCTGGAACGGGGTCCACTCAGCCTCGGAAGCTCAAGTGATTGGAGGGGTTCGATTTCCACCTCAGCCATCCTCGAAGTGATTTTCCGTAGTTATCCACTTCTCCTGCAGGCAAATGTCGGGATGGTACCTAACTTGCCGGGCTGAGTAGCTCAGACGGTTAAGGCGCTGGCCTTCTGAACCCAACTTGGCAGGTTCGATCCTGGCTCAGTCCGGTGGTATTTGAAGGTGCTCAAATACCTCAGCCTCGTGTTGGTAGATTTACTGGCACGTAAAGAAAACTCCTGCGGGACAAAATTCCGGCACCTCGGCGTCTCCGAAAACTGTAAAAGTAGTTAGTGAGACGTAAAGCTGATAACATTATTATTATTATTATTATTATTATTATTATTATTATTATTATTATTATTATTATTATTGGTACCTAACTTAATGCCAAGGGCGCTTCCTTCCCTCTTCCATGTCTATTCTTTCCAAACTTCCCATCCCTCTACAAGGTCCCTGTTCAGCATGGCATGTGAGGCCGCCTGGACGAGATACTGGTCCTCCTTCCCAGTTGTATCCCTCGATCCAAAGCCTCGCTCTCCAAGTCGCTGCCTTTGAGGTCGTAAAGGTAGGACTTCTGGAGGATAAGCGGATTAAGAAATAAATAAATATTAATTTTCATGGAAGATAAAATATTACTCTGTAACTTCCGAAATGCCATTTTCAAAATGTAATTCATTACAATTAATTATCTATCAGCTGTAAATGAGTGCAAATTAAAGAGAAAAACTTTGTATTAAAAAGTCATGGCATATTAGGTAATTGTTTCACATTCACCTTATTCCCCTGACACGAAAGTACACAAGTAATAATCATGGTGCGTAAGTGCCTCCACCAACAGCATAAACACTGCCTTACTTGGAATGTTGAGGACATCTGACAAATAGAACAAATGTCTTGTACAAATGAATCAAGAAACTGAGTGTCAATCAAGCTGTCATTATTGACATAATTTTTCCAGACAACTCTTCAATCTTACACTGAAAGAAAATATAGGATATGTTTTCGATTTAGACACAGGTATTCAGACATTACAAATCGTGTTCCTTCTGCACTCCGACTGGGGTGATACCTAACGATGTGAAAACTAATCGTACAAAATTATCATTAAAACATTTCAACCACTCAGTACTTGGTCAGTAAGCATTGTTATAATGAAAAGAGTTTATTTGTTGTTAACCTTTGTTGTTCGATGAAAAGACTCAGGATAACTTTATTACCAACCCATCGAATATTTTCGGTGACACAAGGATGTTAAAGTGTCAAGATTGGGAATATAGCAGCCGTGGACTTATTTATGATACAGCATCAGCATATTCTACGTGTGCCAATGAGGAAACTACGAAAAATCATCTTCGGGGCTACCGATGGTGGAGTTCGAATCTACCATTTCCCAAATGCAAGTTTATTGTTACACAGCCCGTACCGCGTACTCAGTTAACTCGGATACTTTATGGTAACATGTTTTGATGCTCTGTCTTTACTGGTGGGTGCACGATTATGATTTTTAGCTAGAACTGAATTGGTAGAAAACATAGCTAGTATACGGAACACCATCCCATCATTCGGAAGAATTTCGGGGTTACGTAAACGAATCGTATCCACAAAATTCCACTATAAGTTTTGTCCTAAATGGAGGATAATAATTGCTTTCACACAAATCAACAGTAAAATTAACGGTAAATTATTAAATACCAGTATTATTAGAGAAACATAGATACGTAATTACGGCGGCTATTTCGCTGTAGACACGACTCTCTTCTGTGGCATTGCGTTTCATCGTGCCGTCTTTTGTTTCATTCTTGAGGTCCAGGGCTTGCACCGACGAATGGAAGTGCTATGTCTGTGAGTTCCTAATATCTTTGTCGATCATGACTAGCGCGGAAAGTTCAAACGGAAAAAAATGGAGGTGAAAAGTATACCGTAATGAACACAAAAATTATTTTTGTTGAAAGAAAAATAGCATGATCCCTGGACCAATTATTATATTAATTAATGAGTTACGGGCACAAGTCAGCATCTCGCCGCATCAGGTAACATGAAGCGAAGCAAAGGCGTTCAAGGAAGTTTAGTGAGCAAAGACTGAATCCACAAAAGTGTTACTTAAACAAAAGACGTACTGAAGTGCAGTGATGTAGTAGAATTCATTGTCTTAATGTAACATAGTATTTATGCATATGGTTCTCTAGCAATAATGGTATTTATTAATTTACCGCTAATTTTAATCTTAATTTGCATAAAAGCAATTATTATCTCCCATTTACGACAAAAATTATGATGAAATTTCATGGATACGATTCATTCACGTACCCGAAATTCGGTTCGATTTCCTGTCAGGAAGTTGGAAAACGTAAGAAAAAAAATACTTTCACTTCTCGAGAGACACAGAACCCCGATGTTTATTTTGCCGTCATCAAAAAATCATAAGTACCAGCTTAATGAGTGGGAGAAACCTCGCTGGGCATAGAACTAACCACTTCATCCCGCATAATGCCGAGGTTTTACGTAACGAAGGCCTGTAACTTCTAGTCTTCCGGTGCCTTTAAGATTTACATGGAGATGGCTAGCCAAGTGACACCAATCTACATACTTACATACACAATTCTCCAGCCCGTAGTAGCACGGTGTCTTAGCGAAATTTTAAAATTTTCGTTTCGCCGTTTGTGGACCAGGTTTAACAAACTTTGCAGTATTTTTTAGACTCCTTTGCTTTCACTCTCTGCTAGTATATATGATCCCTTCTACAACTTCCTTCTTCTTTTCTTCTATATAGGACCTTGCTTTTCTCACTAGTGTTTCCCCACTCTCCTGGAAACCGGGGAACTTGTTGACGAGTTGTCTAATTTGATTTCTGTGCATGATCCGCAACCCCCATCTTCGTCAAGACCATCCTCACTTCTCGAAACGATTTCAGCACTGGCTTCCTCTTCCTGAAGAACTAAGAGTTCCTCTTCTTTAGTCTATTGTTGCCCATCCTCAACAAGTGTCTATAGAACCGTAACCTTCTCTTCCTCATCAGTTCAAACACTCCTTCTGTTCTATCATATATTTTTTTGTTACATTTAAGTCTCCTCTCCTCACTTTTTACATTTGGGCTCGGAATTTTTCTTAGCATTTTTCTTTCTCTGTTCAGGATGTACTTAAGTTCATCTTTTCCAATCATCTGCAAAGTTTTCCTTGTAAAAAGGCTTTCAGGTTTAACAACGGTGTCTATATGCCTCTATTATTATGTCCGGCTCCATGGCTAAATGGTTAGCGTGCTGGCCTTTGGTCACAGGGTCCGGGTTCGATTCCCGACAGCGTCGGGAATTTTAATCATCATTGGTTAATTTCGCTGGCATGAAGGCTGGGTGTATGTGTTGTCTTCATCATCATTTCATCTTCATCACGACGCGCAGCGCCTGCGGGCGTCAAATCGAAAGACCTACACCTGGCGAGCCGAACATGTCCTCGGACACACCCGGCACTAAAAGCCATACGCCATTTCATCATCATTATTATCATTATTATTATTATTTATTAACTTTTAGAGATCATCGACCCTTTGATGTGAGCGACCACGTTGCATATACTGAAAATCCACAGCCTGTTTCCAGTCATTAGACCGGGTCAGGAATGGAATGAATGGAGCCCCCATCTAGCGGCGAGGATAAGGAATGTGCCGGCTGCCGAAGACTGTCGCACTCCTATGGGACAATGATTAATGATATTGGAGAGTGCTGCTGGAATGAAAGATGGCCGGGGAAAACAGGGTTACCCGGAGAAAAACCTGTCCTGCCTTCGTTTTGTCTAGCATACACCTCACATGGAGTGACAAGAATTTGAACCACGGAACCCAGCGGTGAGAGGCCGGTGAACTGCCGCCTGAGCCACGGAGGCCACGTTGCATGTACTAAAGTTCGAAATTTTACAAGCAATGGCGCTTATCTACTGTCTGCTGGATAGTAAGTGAAGCCCTAATGGAAACCAATTACAGTGTGTGAGGTCGGTGACACATACACTTTACAAATCCCACCAGAACCAGCGCCAAACTTAATCAATTCAGTTTTCAAAGGATCTCATTCCATTCGCCCACTGATAAACATTAAATACGTATCAATCAGTGTTTAATTAGTGCATACAGTCGAACCTTTCCTAACGTATTTTGTTGAATAAGAGCAGATTCCAATTACAGGCAAATCACGGTTCCAAATTAACTCCACAAATTAACATTTAAGAGAGGAAGGTACGGAATAAATTATTCCTACGAAAATGTTAATTTTCATGGTCGCTTTTAATAAACTGCAAGCTGACGGGAGACAATTTATTTAAACAGACTTCCCGTTAGTTAAATACTATGAGACTGAAACGGCATAGTTTCACTTTCATAATGAACATCCAGTCAACTTTCATATTTCAAGAAGATTCATTCAAGGATTATGAAACGTCTAAGAGTAAGATCTCTGTACAAATTCCTTGTGTGAAAACTGCCCCATAATTTCAAGTCCAGTTTTGAAATCCGCATTCCAAGATAATCTTAAGGTATGAAAATCCAACGTAGTTTACCAGAACAGCAACGGGAAATGAGAGCAGAAGTATGGAAAGCATTTGAGGCTGACATTACGGAACTAAATATCACCAGTGTCTTGAATTTGTGAACATTCTCATATGACCATAACCGGGCGAGTTGGCCGTGCGCGTAGAGGTGCGCGGCTGTGAGCTTGCATCCGGGAGATAGCAGGTTCGAATCCCACTATCGGCAGCCCTGAAGATGGTTTTCCGTGGTTTCCCATTTTCACACCAGGCAAATGCTGGGGCTGTACCTTAATTAAGGCCACGGCCGCTTCCTTCCAACTCCTAGGCCTTTCCCATCCCATCGTCGCCATAAGACCTATCTGTGTCGGTGCGACGTAAAGCCCCTAGCATATGACCATAAATTACAGCTATCTTGATTAATTATGCTATTTACACTGATTCTCCCAATTGTTAAAACTATTAGGATGTTTCGCGACTTCAGTGTCCCCAGTCGTCCTTCAAAAGTTTGTTAAATGTGCAATTGTATTAACAAGGTACCTATGTTTCGCTACAGTTTTAGACTGAAGGTCCTCATAACTCTGATGGTGACTAAGGAAGTCTTAATTTTATCAGTTTATCTTTTTTAACAATGCAACCGGGCGAGTTGGTCGTGCGGTTAGGGGGGCGCAGCTGTGAGCTTGCACCTGGGATATAGTGGTTTGAACCCCACTGTCGGCAGCCCTGGTTTCCCATTTTCACACCAGACAAATGCTGGGGCTGCATCTTAATTAAGGCCACGGCCACTTCCTTCCCACTCCTAGGCCTAGCACATCGTCGCCGTAAGACCTATCTATGTCGGTGCGACGTAAAACAAGTAATAAACAAAATTAACTATATAAGATTTAGATCCAATTTTCCCCTTCAAATATACAAGCATTGTCGTCAACGAAAATGAATTCCACACCATATTCATACCTAAGGCGTCCTACAAATTGTCGAGGAGTTTCACCGATACCGCTGGGCAGCTAATATCCGTCGAAATGGTATCAAAGGTATACGACGGCTGATCATAATACAAACCCAAAATATTTCACAACAACCTTCAAGTACAGGGTTTCTCTTATAAACCCAGACCGCCCAGTGGCGTTTAACACTCGGAGACCTATACTGCTAATAATAAGAGTTGATGTATGACATTTCTTAGAGGGAGGTCCATTTACTGCCTGCCGAGGCGGGATAAAGGGAGTGGCTGTGTGGTTGCCATGGAAACGAGGGTGGGGCGACTGCGGTTGCCATGGAGATAAAACTTCAGGGCAGTTCGTCTTGCTGGGAGTTGCCAAACCTGTCACTGTCACTGATAAGAACCTGATTGTTTGTATAAGAGTGATCGCAAATGGGACGACACCGCCCGGCTAGGTAGTCTACAACAGATCACAGCGGTTACAATGAAGGAGGGAACAAGTGAGCCGGAAGTGAGGGGTAAGAGCATGTAGAAAGGAATGCTGGAATGTGGCAACATCGTGAAATGGCACGTGCATTGCTCCTCCCTCCAACCTTACCTGTCAGACACCAACTTTAGTTAAGTCTATTATAAAGAGTTGGACGAGAGGCGCGCGCATAATTCTTAACCTTGTACGGAGCGTGCAGGTGTTCGACCTAGCATCAGTAGTCAGTCTGAAAATCAGCTGTTAAGACGGCAAGACAGTTATAATTGCACCACCGTATTTTCATATGTAAAAGTTATTTTAATTACGAGTCGGCTCGACAAGTACGTGATGTATTTGTTCAGCATTTTACTGATGAAGCTTCACGAGCACAAATCCAAGGAACTGTAAATAAGTTTGAAACTAATGGATCAGTGCTCAATAAAAAACATTCGCGCACATGAACAGTTTTAAAAGAGGAAAAGCTAGATAACATTTTTGCGAATCTGAACGGTCACCGAATAAATCACTCCAAAAATTAGCACAACAAGTAGGGGTTCCGGTTTCTTCTGCACACAGAGCTACAAAGCTGTTACGCATCAAACCGTACAGCCCATTGTTTAAAACCTGACGATCCAGCCCCAAGAGTGAAATATTGTGAGAAGTATCTTGCATCAGTGAATGATCGTTTACTCGACCAACAGTTTGTGTTCTTTTCTCATGAGGTCTGGTTTCATCTTAATGGTCGTGTGAGCAGTCTATTGGTGTGCAGAAAATCCTAATAGTGTTTAGGAAGTCCTTCATTATGAAGGGTGACACTTCCGGCATCTTTTATATGGTAAGATTTTATGTAAGTTTGTATACACGCTTACAGCAGGGCGGCCGCCCGCGACATAAGTTGGGCTAAGGCAGCTGTTATAGCGCAGAATACAAACACCGTGCGCTCGGTCTGGACTTGTAAGAGAGACCCTCTATATGCACCTCTTGAACATGCTGGTGCTTTCCACTGTGTCCTTTACGTGTCCACACCGTTTATCTTCGTGTATCTGGTCGAAGTAAAAATGAAATGGCGTATGGCTTTTAGTGCCGGGAGTGTCCGAGGACATGTTCGGCTCGCCAGGTGCAGGTCTTTTGATTTGACACCCGTAGGTGACCTGCGCGTCGTGATGATGAAATGATGATGAAGACGACACATACACCCAGCCCCAGTGCCAGTGCAATTAACCAATCATGGTTTAAAATTCCCGACCCTGCCGGGAATCGAACCCGGGACCCCTGTGACCAAAGGCCAGCACGCTAACCATTTAGCTATGGAGCCGGACTCTGGTCGAAGTGATATCCATGTTTCTTTTACACACATGAGAATACGCCATTTATCCACACGAAATAAGATGTTGGATGACCCATCTTCTCCTCTGTATATGGTGTCTAATGGTATGGACAATGTCTTGAGTAATGAGTACAAGATGAAAATAAATAAGTCCAAAACAAAAGTAATGGAGTACAGTCGAACGAAGACAGGTGATGCAGGTAATATTAAATTAGGAACTGAAGTCTTAAAGGTAGTAAATGAATATTCTTACTTGGGTAGTAAAATAACTAACGATGGCAGAAGTAAGGAGGACATAAAATGCAGATTAGCACAAGCAAGGAAGAGCTTTCTTAAGAAAAGAAATTTGCTCACTTCAAATATTGATATAGGAATTAGAAAGATGTTTTTGAAGACTTTCGTGTGGAGCGTGGCATTGTATGGAAGTGAAACATGGACCATAACTAGCTCAGAAAGAAAGAGAATAGAAGCTTTTGAAATGTGGTGTTACAGAAGAATGCTGAAGGTGAGATGGATAGATAGGATCACGAATGAAGAGATACTGAATCGAATTGGTGAGAGGAGATCGATTTGGCTAAATTTTGACGAGAAGAAGAGATAAAATGGTAGGACACATCTTAAGACACCCAGAACTTGTTCAGTTGGTTTTTGAAGGAAGTGTAGGTGGTAAGAACGGTAGGGGTAGACCAAGGTATGAATATGACAGGCAGATTAGAGCAGATGTAGGATGCAATAGTTACGTAGAAATGAAAAGGTTAGCACAGGATAGGGCGGCATGGAGAGCTGCATCAAACTAGTCTATGGACTGATGACTCAAACAACAACAACATGGTGTCGATTCTGTAGTGGAACACGTCGAATCGGTCGAAATTACCTTAACTGGGGACTGTGCGTCCGACTGCGTACGGTTTGTTCAGATAAACGGACCCGGGTTGTTCTAAAGAAATCATCTCGTAACTGTTGAGCACTGCGAATTATTCTCCTCTGCGCTATTACGCGAATTTACCTACTTTTACCTGGCGTTTTCACCCTTGGTCGCCCTTCCCTCACAGTCAGTCACATCACTGGCCTCTCGGTACCTTTTCCATATTTTTGACACTGCAGTATGGGTAACCAATACGTTGCATGGTACTACTATTTGAGTATGCCAACCCTGAATCAATGCCACAATTCTGGCTCCGTCAAACTATGAAATACGCATTGCACGTGAAATGTAAACACTCGTACTTCTCGGTGAACACTACTACCACCGGGCGAGTTGGCCGTGCGCGTAGAAGCGCGCGGCTGTGAGCTTGCATCCGGGAGATAGTAGGTTCGAATCCCACTATCGGCAGCCCTGAAGATGGTTTGCCGTGGTTTCCCATTTTCACACCAGGCAAGTGCTGGGGCTGTACCTTAAATAAGGCCACGGCCGCTTCCTTCCAATTCCTAGGCCTTTCCTATCCCATCGTCGCCATAAGACCTATCTTTGTCGGTGCGACGTAAAGACCCTAGCAAAAAAAAAAAAACACTACTACCAGTCTTCACTTAAAATGGCGTACAGTAGTTCACCCCAGGCTCAACATAGACCGCAGGCGGAGACATCTAAAGTATTGTTAACAAGCAATTGATTTACTTGCGTGTATACTGTAGCACTTAACAACAGGACTACACACACGCTACCACATAACGTAGCTAATCCCACAATATTCCAACCTTATTTTGAGGTGTATATTTAAGTTTGTCTAGAAGTGCCTGAGTTGGCGCCTGCCTTACGTTAACGTGGTTTCAACAAGGCAGCCAGCTTACTACTGATCAAATGAACCACCCTCTGTTTCCCTTGCTACAGTATTTTCCCTTTGACATGGTGTTCCTGCCAGAAAATGCAAAGGATCATCAGATATTATAGAACAGATTGCTGAACCAACTTCATGGTCACCAGAAAGCAGGACGATGTCCAAGTGCAATTCACTCTCTCCAATGAGCTCTCCACTAGGATTCACAACTGCAAGCATTGGGACGGCGGCCAAGGAATACGGGTGCACATTGAACGAGCGAGATGCATCTTCAAGCAGATGAAGAAACTGCTCAACTAACGCAGCCTACAAGTGAACCTTCAGCCCCATGTCATCCCGTTTGAAATGCAGGTGAACAGGTGGATGCTTCACATTTCGTATCTGAACATCGTAGGATGATAATAATAATAATAATAATAATAATAATAATAATAATAATAATAATAATAATAATAATAATAATATATTTTTACGTCTCACTAACGACTTTTGATGTTTTTCGGAGATACCGATGTGCTGGAATTTAGTCCCGCAGGAATTCTTTTAAGTACCAGTAAATCTTCCGACACGAGGCTGACGTATTTGAGCAACTTCAAATAGCATCAGACTGATCCATGATCGAACCTGCCAAGTTGGATTCAGAAGGCAAGCGCCTCTACTATCTGAGCTACTCAGCCCGGCCTGGACATGGTCTTAATACAGTTTTCTTCATTTGCATACACCACTGAAATATGCAACTGTGAATTTACCCCCTCCTTAGGGTTGGTGTAAGAAACGACACTCAGACGTTAACCTAAGCTAAATCGCAATCTACCGAGGGAGTTGACCGTGCGGTTAGGGGCGCGTAGGTATGAGCTTGCATTTGGAAGATAGTGGGTTCGAACCTCATTGTCGGCAGCCCTGAAGATGGTTTCACACCAGGCACATTATGGAGCTGTACCTTGAAGAAGGCCACGGCCGCTTCCTTCCAACTCCTAGCCTTTCCTATCCCATCGTCGCCATAAGGTCCATCTGTGTCGGTGCGACGTAACGCAAATAGCAAATGAAAATAAAAAAATCGCGATCTAGTGCCAACCCCAATAAATTGAAGAAAAGCTAAGAAGAATAAGAATGAATACAAATGAAAATAGGGTTAAAAACTTCATAATGTTTTCCTAGTACAGTAATTTCAAAGCTCATTCGTTATTAAAATGTACGGTAATTGTAAATGAAAGTTCTTCCTTTCTTATTCCGTTTACCCTTCAGGGTTGCTCTTTGCCGCGGGCTCAGCGAGGGATCCCATCTCTACCGCCTCAAGAGCAGTGTGCTGGAGCGTGAAATTTTGAGTCGGGGATGAAACTGACGAGGAGAACCAGTACCTTGCCCAGGCAGCCTCACCTGCTATGCTGCAGAGAGGCCTTGTAGGTGGGCGATGGGAAGATTGGAAGGGGAAGACAAGGAAGACGGAAGGAAGCAGGCGTGGCCTTAAGTTAGGTACCAGGCAAATACCTGAATGGAGAGGAGGGCAACCACGGAGAAACACTTCGAGGATGGCTGAGGTGCGAGTCGAAGGCCCCTCTACTCAGCTGACCTCCCGAGGCTGAGTGAACCGCGCTCCAGCCCTCGTACCCTTCCTCAAATTTCGTAGCAGAGCTCTGGCCTCCGGGGGTGGCAGCTAATCACACTAACCATTACACCACAGAGTTATTTGAATTTATCATCAACTAGGCCTAATGAATTTTTGATAGATTCTTAATTATTTATTGATGTTAAACTGTAATTAATGTTATAAGTACACAATAGCGTAGTGAAAAATAATACGTACAGGATTTCATCAGGATTGAACGCGAATACTTGGATCCACTGAAAGTACACAGCTCCTCTATTGGACTTTAAATAATTCATCTCAGTTTGCAACTTTTGAAAAAATGTCTTATACATATTCATGGACTTCTTTGGAGTACCTAAGTGCCGTTTTTCACAACTTTCTGGGAGTTAATGAGTAACAGCTTCCGAACATGCACCAAGTAAACCAATTTAAAACTTTATTTTACCTTATGTTTAAATATATGTTTCAATGTTGTAGAACATATATTAACCTCGGATATCTGCTACCGAGAAGCCTCCGTTTCTCAGGCAGCAGCGCGCCGGCCTCCCACCGCTGGATACCGTGGTTCAAATCCCGGTCATTCCGTGCGAGGTTTGTGCTGGACAAAGCGGAGGCGGGACAGGTTTCTCTCCGGGTACTCCGGTTTTCCCTGTTATATTTCATTCCAGAAACACTCTCCCTTTATATTTCATCAATGCCCCAGACGGAGTGCGACAGGCTTCGGCAGTCGGCACATTTCCTATCCTCGCCGCTAGATGGGGGGCTTCATTCATTCCATCCCTGACCCGGTCGAATGACTGGAAATAGGCGCTGGATTATCATTTTCAAATCTACTACCGAGCGAGTTGGCCGTGCGGTTAGGGTCGCGCAACTGTGAGCTTGCATTCGGGAGATTGTGGGTTCGAATCCCACCATCGGCAGTCCTGAATATGGTTTTCCATTGTTTCCCATTTTCACACTAGGTAAATTCTGGGACTGTACCTTAATTAAGGCCACGGCCACTACCTTTCTAATTCTATCCCTTTCCCATCGTCGCCATAAGACCTATCTGTGTCGGTGTGAAGTTACGCAGATTTTGAAGAAAAACGTGAATACATTACACTCCACATAGGGTTGGCAATGGGAATGGCACCTGTATATAAAACCTGGCCAATTTCTGATATAGTGCTGACCCTAAATAATCGGAAAAACGCCAGGCAGAAGATCTATGAAAAGACGACCTGTTATAGATTTTAAAGAATAAGCTATCATTTTGTCTCTCACCGTTGAGGGTCGCGGGTACGAACTGTGCTGTACGTGTGGACTTGGGCCTGTTTTACAGTCGGATGTCCATCCTCTCACCAAACTTATGTGGAGGGATGTGCTCATAATTGCATGCTCTTGTAATTATGTATAGTATGTTGTGTTGTGCGTGTATGAAGAGCTGTGAATTGAGACAAATACACAGTCTCCAAGCCAGACGTGGCCGGTAATCGAACAAGACTTGATTTGAACTGAAGGCTGCGACGCTGGCCATTTAGTCAAGAAGTCTGACATGGAACAAACTTTTACTGAAGCGTGATGAAGAGATGATGCTTGTTGTTTAAAGGGGCCTAACATCCGGGTAATCAGCCCCTAATGTTACGAGGTGGAACGAAATGTAATAATAATAATAATAATAATAATAATAATAATAATAATAATAATGTAATAATAATGTAATGTAATAATTAAAATTTTAAAAAGAAACCACTGACTAGAATTTAAAGCATATGCAAAGCAAAGTCACCTCCGTACAGGCCATGAAGGCCCTTGGAGGAGTGGAAGGTAAAGGTTTCCATCATTGTTAACCCCGGCACGTGATGGGGTAGAGTGGTGAGCTCTACGCCCGGCCGACTTTGCCCCCGTGAATTAACCTGGCACTCATTGTTGGTGTAGGCTGAGTGAACTTCAGGGCCATATGCACCTTCGGAAGTGGAAATCTCGTTTCTTAAATTTTACGACTTCCTGACGGGGCTTCGAACCCACGTCCTTCCGGGCGAACCGAGCACGCTTTTAGCGCCTCGGTCAGGCAGCCCCTATTTAAAGCATATGATGGAAAATGATGATGAATTTAAAACAATCAGTGGGTGTAATTCGCAAAGCCTTATATTCTGACAAAATGATGAAGTGTATTAATGTAGAATAAGGTGTTGCCTTGAAGTGTAACCATATGTATCATTCAAGTTAAGAAACACATTTAAAATTCACAAAACAATCCAAAACAGAGTCATCAAAATAAAATGTAGTTAACAATAAAATAAAATTAAAAGCAGATAAAAGCTCACTTTTATAGACAATAAAAGAAGCCACCCTCCCTCATAAAACGGATGACGAGATCTACTGACTGCTCGTCATCTCATAGAATGAGTACTCTTAATTTTTCAACTACCGCGCAGATCGACCAGATCCACGCACTTCGTTAGGATGTGTACAACGTTAATATGACCGTTGCAAGAACACACCGGGGGGCTTCTCCCTTCAGTAAGTATACCATGACCGAGCCGAAGATGACGTAATACCACTGCTTCTCTCCGAGAAAACCGAAGGAAAGTCTTCCATACCTTCGTAGTTCCTTTATCGTTGGAAAAGGGGTGGCCTGTCACTCCATCTCCCAATAGGACATAACTAAATGTCTCAGCTGAGAACGAATAACACTGGCTGGTACCTTGTAAGGCTACGGGGGCAATGTCACCACTTCCTTGGCAGCCTTATTTTACTGAAGCATCTCGTAATAATAATTTCGTATGGCTATTTCTAGGTGAGTGCAGCCCTTGTAAGGCAGGCCCTCCGATGAGTGTGAGAGGCTTCTGCCATGTGTAGGTAACTGCGTGTTTTTGTGCTCGAGGATAGTGTTATGTGTTGTATGTGAGTTGCAGGTATGTTGGGGACAGCACAAACCCCGGCCGGGAATCGAACCCGGGACTCTCTGAACCGAAGGCCAGTACGCTGACCATTCAGCCAGAGTCGGACACTGAAGCATCACATGTACTCAGAGAATAGGAAGTATGTTAGCATTTTTCCCTGTTGTGGTATCTGTGTTAGTGGGTGCTTTTCTTTTAGTTCACTGGGATAAGAATTTGAAATTATCCGGCCGTGAGCTACGGATCTCAGGTGCAATTCTAGCATTCGCCTAGAAGTAAACTAGCGCACTGGCTGAGGAGAGGATTGAAATCAGTGTTTGTTTTGAATTCCATTCTTCAGATTGAGCGCATATGAGTGCAAATGAAGAAATCAGTTACCTAAGTGGCCGAGCTGGGAATCGAACTACAGTGAAATGGATAGGAAGATACTAGGGTGACTAGACTAGTTAGGGCTCTCAGAGTCACGAATAGGGTTATAATTCCGGTTTTAATTTCAAGGACTTCAGTGACAATCAACCTCATCTTACGTAACATTAATGAGTTCTTAAAGGAAAGTAATTTCTAGAGTTGTCATAATTTAATGAAACTGTTCTAAGACAAGTAATGTGTGCTACGATATATGTCAGAAAAACACCACCATATTCGGATAACGTGGCAATTTACTAGTCGGGACATCATCTACTAATGACTATATTGACAGTTACAAATTATATTCCTGCCTTGTGCTGGTAATATTTCTAGAATATTAGTAGACTTGTCATTGTACACATTTTGTGCTTTGGCTGCTCTCCAAATGTGAACAGTTACCTGTTACTGATTCTACACCGTGCCATTTGAACCTTAACACAGGAAACATATAAATAGAGAGGGCGAGGTGTGAAATCATGGCAGAGGGGGGAAAGGGAGGGTTCCCCCCACCGGCGATTTTATCTCAAATGTTCCTCCCCAATACAATTGCCTTAGTGGGATTTTTTCATTACAAAATAATGAGGAAAATGTAAAACACATACATTTCTGAAATTAATGTATTCTACTGTGCTTACTTTCATAAAAACATCAGCAAAAATGCACATAATACAGAAATAATAGAATGACTGGTATATATTCATCTCAATTTTGGACTGCTAAGCCTTTCAGTATTCAGTCTGCAAGCCTCCGAATTAACTAAGCGTCTCTACAATCCTCTATTTGTAACCAAGTCTGTGGCTTCGGTTAGTTCCGTATATCATACATCATCAAAATGTTAGTCTAACATCTGTCTCCCTCTGCTTATCTTATAGCCCATGGCAGAGTCCATTACTGTCTTAAGCAACATTGCCTCCGCCTCCGCCATTTTCTTCACATGACCGGAACTTCGAAACCGGTTTGTCAATATACAGCAGCTTCATCCATCGAGTTTGCCCCATTCTAGCACCCTGTTGTCATTATTCCTACCTGCCTGTACCAGCTATTAACCTCGGTAGTTTTATGTCGGTCACTTCCAATTTACGAATAAGATATCCTTAGCATACTCAGCTTACACTTACATGGAGCAAAATCGGTCTGAAAACAGAACCGAGTAATTATAATTTTTAAAAACGTTTGTATTTGCTGCAGTGTATTACTCTACTTTATGCATTTTTCCAACATGCAACTGTCGAACTTGCACGCATTACAGGTACTCTTTAATAATTGTTTCAAAGGAAAGTCGTCTGGTGATTTTAACACCGCCGGCGAGTACTTTCGGCCTATTCCAAATTTAAAACATACATTTCATTAATTACCATCAAAATTAAATCTCGAAGCTTTGTCCCCTTCACTTCTTTTCAGTTCCGAAATTGAACAATACCATTCGAATTTCGAAATTATTAACGACTAGCAAGATACCCGTGCTTCGCTACGGTATTATACTGAAATTTATAATTGAATGCTTAACGTTTTATATATAATCCGCCGAAATTCGCGATCAGACTATTTTTCTGAGAGAATCCGCCAAAATTCGTGATCCGACTCGTTTTCTAATAGATTACGGCAAGTTTCCTCCCATTTTTCAATCTTTCTTTCCAGCAATCGATGTCATAGTTCCCGGGCTAGGTCCAGGTATTCCACCCGATCAGCTGGGTCCCTAAATCTTTGCCATCTTTTTCTTTCTTTTTTTCTTTGCAATTTATTTTACATCGCACCGACACAGATAGGTCTTTGGCGACGATCGGATAGGAAATGCCTAGGAAGTGGATGGAAGCGGCCGTGGCCTTAATTACGGTACAGCCCCGGCATTTGCCTGGTGTGAAAATGGGAAACCACGGAAAACTATCTTCAGGGCTGCCGACAGTGGGGCTCGAACCCACTATCTCCCG
Source organism: Anabrus simplex (assembly GCF_040414725.1). NCBI lineage: Eukaryota > Metazoa > Arthropoda > Insecta > Orthoptera > Tettigoniidae > Anabrus > Anabrus simplex. Next base: position 405,598,385 of record NC_090267.1, on the reverse strand, counting down.
ATTACTGGATACTGGCCGCACTTAAGCGACTGCAGCTATCGAGCTCGATCCCCATCTTTTTCTATAAGCATTTTTAATATGGATCAAATCCTTCAGGAGATCCGGCGTGGTGTGGTCTTGGGTGCCTTGGAGGTACTGAACCCGCGGCCGGACTGCATTCTTAGTCATTACCCGTCCAGGACCCGTTTCCAGCGCGGTCCGCACATTTGACGCCGGTCCAGAATATTATTATTATTATTATTATTATTATTATTATTATTATTATTATTATTATTATTATTATTATTATTATTATTATTATAGATGTTCTGCACCCCATAGCAAGATGCAAGACCGCTACTTGGCGGTAAATTCCATCTGCTGCCATTGTCGTGGTTGACAATGTGACGAGCACCACTGTCGCGCGTAGGCAAGTGTAAGGGATTTTTGGCGATACAAATGATATACTTCCGTGCGTTAAGACCTTATTCTAGAGGTGAACAATTGGACGGTCAATCTCATTCCTATCGTTTATTTCAAGGGTGTTTAAATATTTATTTATATGCCAGGAGAATCTACTGTAATCTAGGAACGTTCTCCGAAGAAAAATGGCTTTTGAAAACGAACCCAGGAAAGATTAAAAATGATCGGTTTATGACCAGAATAAGTACATCGAAAATCTACAGCCTGTTTCCAGTCATTCGATAGGGTCAGGAATGGAATGAATAAAGCCCCATCTAGCGGCGACAATAGGAATTGTGGCGGCTAGCGAAGCACTCGTCTGGGGCAATGATCGATGAATGACAAATGAAATGAAATATTGGACAGTGTTGCTGGAATGAATGATGACAGGGAAAACCGGAGTATCCGGAGAAAAACCTGCCCCGCCTCCGTTTTGTCCAGCACGAGTGTCACATGGAGTGACCGGGATTTGAACCACCGAACCCAGCTGTGAGAGGCCGGCGCGCTGCCGCCTGAGCAACGGAGGCTCCTTATAAGTACACTGTGAACAGTAAAACAATTGGTCTCACCACCTTTTGCACCCCACCGCCGTTAAGTTTATTTACCCCCCCCCCCCCCAAAAAAAATTAAAAGAAGGCGTGTTTCTTTATGTTTAAAGGAGATTCCAAACACCAATGTTCGCGTCTATTACCTTCGGTTTTGAGATATAAGTATGCCCATAAAAATTATTCACTTTTTTCACTTCCTTTCACACTCCCCCCCCCCCCAACCAAGATAATTTTCCGGCAAAAGTACTTGTTTCTTTAATAATAAAGGATCTTCTAAATACCAATTATCACGACTCTAACTTCTTCAGTTTTTGATTAATGTGTCCTCATGAAAGGAATTCAACTCCTTTCCACTCCCGCCCCCCAAGATGGTTTCCCCCCGAAAACGCGTATTTCCTTGTTTTAAAGGAGATCAAAATACCAATTTTCACGTCTGTAACAACTTTAGTTTTTATTAGATGTACGTATTCTCTCTCATACAATTAAGTCAATTAATTTTTCAGTTTTTCACCCCCCCCTCCCATCTTTATTGGATTTTCCGAGAATACGTGTTTCCTTACTTTTAAAGCAGATTCCAAATATCAAATTTCACGTCTGTAACATCATTTTAGAGATATCAGTAGCCTAATTAAAGTAATTCAACACAATTTTCAGTCATTTTTACCCCCCCATCCACCGAAGTGGTATTTCCAAAAAATAAAAATACACGTTTCTTTGTTTTTAATAGAGATAAAAAATACCATTTTTCACTTCTGTAACATGTTAAGTTTTTGAGATATACTGTAGAAATTCTCATTTTAAAATTTTACCCCTTTTTAGTTCCCCTTAAGTGGAGTTTCCAAAAACAAATCACCTATGTTTCTTTACATTTACAGGAGATTCCAAACGCCCACTTTTTACGTCTGTAAAATTTTACGTTTCACAGATATTTTGTAGATATAGTCTTTCAAAAAATTCACCCCAATTTGTCACTCCTCTTTAACCGCCACTAATTGGATTTTCCAAAAACAAATAAAAATACGTGTTTCTTTATTTTTTAAGGAGTTCCCATATTCAAATTTTTAGTTCTGTAATATCTTCAGTTTCTGAGATATATGTATCCTCATTAAAGGCATTCAACCCATTATTCATCCATTTACACCCCTCCTATAGGGATTTACAGAAAACAAAAAAATACATGTTCCTTTATTTTTAAAGGAGATTCTAAATACCAATTTTTACATCTGTAAACTTTTAAAGTTTTTATATGTAGACACACTCATGTCAAAAATTCACCTCCCTTTTCAACCCCCCCCCCCCCCATTATTTGGATTTTCCAAAAACGAATAAATGCGTGTTTCTTTATTTTTAAAGTAGATCCCAAATACAAACTTTCAGGTCTGCAATATCTTCAGGTTCTGAAATATAAGTAGCCTCATTAAAGGCATTCAACCATTTTTCACCCTTTTGCACCCTTCCTTTTGGGATTCTCGAAAAGAACAAAATACGTGTTTCTTTATTTTTAAAGGAGATTCTAAATACCAATTTTACATGTATAAACTTAAAAGTTTTGAGATATAGATACACTCATTTCTAAAATTCACCCCCTTTCCAAACCCCCCCATTAATTGGATTTTTCAAAAATCAAAAAATACGTGTTTCTTTATTTTTAAAGGAGATCCCAAACATCAATTTTCAGGTCTGTAATATCTTTAGTTTCTGAGATATAAGTATCCTCATTAAAGGCATTCAACCCCTTTTTCACACCTTTCCACCCCTCCTATTGGGATTTCCTGAAAACAAAAATATACGTTTTTCTTTATTTTTAATGAACATTCTAAATACCAATTTTTACATCTGTAAACTTTAAAAGTTTTGAGATATAGGTGCACTCATTTTATAAATTCACCCCCCTTTTTATCCGCCCCTGAATTGGATTTTCCGAAAACAAAAAAAATACGTGTTTCTTTTTTAAAACAGATCAAAAGTACGAATTTTCAGGTCTGTAACATCTTCAGTTTCTGAGATGTAAGTACCGGTATCCTGATTGAAGGCATTCAACCCCTTCCTCACCCTTTTTCACCCCTCCAATTGGGATTTTCTGAAAACAAAAAAATACCTGTTTCCTTATTTTTAAAGAAGATTCTAAATACCAATTTTTACACCTGTAAACTTTTAAAGTTTTGAGATATAGATACACTCGTTTTCAAATTTCAACCCCCTTTTTCACCCCCTTTGCGACGGAATATCCAAAAATCCTCTCTTAGCGAGCACTTACACCTTAATATGAATATATCCCCAAAATTTCATTTCTTTATGTCCAGTAGTTTTGGCTCGGCGATGATGAATCAGTCAGTGAGTCAGTCAGTCAGTCAGTCAGTCAGTCAGTCAGTCAGGACAAGTTATTTTATATATATAGACTTGCAAGATACCCGTGCTTCGCTACGGTATTATACTGAAATTTATAATTGAATGCTTATTGTTTTAAATATGTAATCCGCCGAAATTCGCGATCTGACTCGTTTTCTGCGAGAATCCTCCAAAATTCCCGATCTGACTCGTTTTCTATTATTTTACAGCACGTTTCCTCCCATTTTTCAATATTCCTTTCCAACAATCGATTTCGTACTTCCCGGGCTAGGCTCAGGTATTCCTCCTGGTCAGTTGGGTCCGTAAATCTTTGCCATCCTTTACGTTAATCACTTTTAATATGGATAAAATCCTTCAGGAGATCCGGCGTGGTGTCATATTGGGTGATTTGGCGGCACTGAACCCGCGGCCGGACTGCATTCTTAGTCATTACCCGTTCAGGAGCCGTTGCCAGCGCGGTCCGCACATTTGACGACGGTCCGGAACATTATTATTATTATTATTATTATTAGTCTATTATTATTATTATTATTATTATTATTATTATTATTATTATTATTATTATGTGTTGCTGGAATGGCTGATGACAGGGAAAACCGGAGTATCCGGAGAAAAACCTATCCCGCCTCCGTTTTGTCCAGCACGAATGTCACATGGAGTGACCGGGATTTGAACCACGGAACCCAGCTTTGAGAGGCCGGAGCGGTGCCGCCTGAGCAACGGAGGATCCTTATAAGTACATTAATAACAGTAAAATCAATTGGTCTCACCTCCTTCTACACCCCACCGCCGTTAAGTTTATATACCGCCACCCACCCCCCCAAAAAAAAAAATTAAAAGAAGGCTTGTTTCTTTATGTTTAAGGGAGATTCCAAACACCAATGTTCACGTCTATTACCTTCAGTTTTGAGATATAAATATCCCCATAAAAGTAATTTACTTTTTTCACTTCAATTCACACTACTCCCCCCCCCCCCAAGTGAACTTTCCCGAAAAAAATACTTGTTTCTTTAATAGTAAAGGATCTTCTAAATACCAATTATCACGACTCTAACTTCTTCAGTTTTTGATTTATGTGTCCTCATGAAAGGAATTCAACTCCTTTACACTCCCGCCCTCCAAGATGGTTTCCCGTCCAAAACGCGTTTTTCTTTGTTTTTAAAGGAGATCCAAATACGAATTTTCACATCTGTAATAACTTTAGTTTTTATTAGATGTATGTATTCTCATACAATTAAGCCAATTAATTTTTAAATTCTTTCACCCCTCCCCCCGCTTCATTGGATTTTTAGAGAATACGTATATTGTTACTTTTAAAGCAGATTGAAAATATCAAATTATACGTCTGTAAAATCTGCATTTTGGATATATCAGTAGCCTAATTAAAAGAATTCAACACCATTTTCAGTCACTTTTACCCCCCCTCCACCCAGGTGATATTTCCGAAAACTAAAAATACACGTTTCTTTATGTTTAATGGATATAAAAAAAATACCATTTTTCACTTCTGTAACATGTTAAGTTTTTTAGATATACTGTAAAAATTCTCATTTCAAAATTTCACCCCTTTTGAGTTCCCCTTAAGTGGAGTTTCCAAAAACAAATCACCTATGTTTCTTTACATTTACAGGAGATTCCAAACACCCACTTTTTACGTCTGTAACATTTTACGATTCCAAGATATTATGTAGATATAGTCTTTATAAAATTCACCCCAATTTGTCACTCCTGTTTAACTGCCATTAATTGGATTTTCCAAAAACTAAAAAATACGTGTTTCTTTATTTTTTAAAGGAGATCCCATATACAAATTTTCAGTTCTGTAATATCTTTCGTTTCTGAGATATATGTATCCTCATTAAAGGCATTCAACCCATTTTTCCCCCTTTTACACCCCTCCTATTGGGATTTACAGGAAACAAAAAAAATATGTGTTCCTTTATTTTTAGAGGAGATTTTAACTACCAATTTTTACATCTGTAAATTTTAACGTTTTAAGATGTAGACACACTCATTTTAAAAAAATCACCCCCCCTTTTCACCCCCAATATTTGGATTTTCCAAAAACGAAAAAATACGTGTTTCCTTACTTTTAAAGTAGATCCCAAATACCAATTTTCAAGTCTGTAATATCTTCAGGTTCTGAAATATAAGTAGACTCATGAAAAGCATTCGACCGCTTCTTCAACCTTTTCTTCCCTTCTTATTAGGATTTTCCGAAAACAAAATATACGTGTTTCTTTATTTTTAAAGGACATTCTAAATACCAGTTTTCATATCTATAACCTTTAAAAGTTTTGAGATATAGATACACACATTTTAAAACATTACCCCCTTTTCACCTCCCTCCCTTAATTGGATTTTCCAGAAACAAAAAAATACGTGTTTCTTTATTTTTAAAGGAGATCCCAAACACCGATTTTCAGGTCTGTAATATCTTCAGTTTCTGAGATATAAGTAGCCTCATTAAAGACATTCAACCCTTTTTCCACCCCTTTTCACTCCTCCTATTGCGATTTTCCGAAAACAAAAAAAATACGTGTTTCTTTATTTTTAATGAAGATTCTAAATACCAATTTTTTACATCTGCAAACTTTAAAAGTTTGGAGATATAGATTCACTCATTTTAAAAATTCACCCCCTTTTCACCCTCCCATTAATTGGATTTTCCAAAAACAAAAAATACGTGTTTCTTTATTTTTAAAAGAGATCAAAAGTACCAATTTTCAGGTCTATAATATCTTCAGTTTCTGAGATATAAGTACCGGTATCCTGATTGAAGGCATTCAACCCATTTTTCCCCATTTTCACCCTTTTTCACCCCTCCTATTGGGGTTTTCAGAAAACAAAAAAATACGTGTATCCTTATTTTAAAAGAAGATTCTAAATACCAATTTTTACATCTGTAAACTTTTAAAGTTTTGAGATATAGATACACTCTTTTTAAAATCTCACCCCCCTTTTCACCCCCTTAGCGACGGAATATCAAAAAATCCTTTCTTAGCGAGAACCTACATCTTAATATGAATATATCCCCAAAATTTCATTTCTTTATGTCCAGTAGTTTTGGCTCGGCGATGATGAATCAGTCAGTCAGTCAGTCAGTCAGTCAGTCAGGACAAGTTATTTTATGTATATAGATGAGGAGCGTTCATCTCTGGCATGAAGGTAAATGCCGCTTCCATAACAGCTCGCTTTCTCCCCCGTCAGTGTAGTGCAATGGAGATTTTCCGACTCATCAGTATTTCTTGGAGACAGATGAATAAAAAGGGCATACTTTTCGCTCTGTGACTCATGTACTCGCTCTAAAAAAGGGGAGGCATCTTACGTCTATGTCAACGAAATAATTTAAAATTTCAAACATAATAACTAAACAACTGAAATGTAGAACATACTCTGACATGTAAATATGGTATATTCGTCACCAGCGTTCGCCGCTTTGGTCACTGCTGAGCGTCTTGACCTCACTTCTTCGCTACCTGAATACCCCATTCCTGACGAGACGTCGCCACCCAGAGTGGTCCTCATTTCTTCGTAGCATAAGGTGGAGCGTTTCCTTGTATTGCTAGTGGCTTTACGTCGCACCGACACAGATAGGTCTTATGGCGACAATGGAATAGGAAAGGGCTAGGAAGGGGAAGGAAGCGGCCGTGGCCTCAATTAAGGTACCCCAGCATTTTCCTGGTGTGAAAATGGTGAACTACGGAAAACCATCATCAGCGCTGCCGACAGTGGGGTTCGAACCCACTATCTCCCGAATGCAAGCTTACGGCTGTGCGCCCCAACGGCACGGCAAACTCACTCGGTCATCAGTATATATTATGAACCGACTCATTGACTGAATGGTCAACATCGAGGCCTTCGGTTCATAGGGTCCTGAGTTCGATTGTCGGCCAGGTCGGAGATTTTAATGCAGAGATCAATTCTTCTGACTCGGGGAATGGGTCTTCTCTTCTTCATATTCAGACAACACATCACATTACCAACCACGATAGAAATACTCACTAGTGATTACATCCCTCTAAGTAGGGTTGGCGTCAGGAAGGGCATCCGGCCGTAAGAGAGGCCAAATCCACACGTGCTACACAGTTCGCACCCGCAACCCCACGTGTGTGGGAAACGAGGTAGAAAATGAAGAAGAAGATTAGTGTATATTATGATTAGGAGGGTGTGATTAGTTCAGTGACTTAGCTGGTGGCTTTCCACTCAGATGACTGAGGTTCGGAACCCGATCACTTCTGGGCAGGATTTTCAGCTGTAACATCACGTGGCATTCTGTCTTTTAACCTTCAAGCAAAACTAAGATGAACCTGGGTGGCTCCAATAACCTCAGAAATACCTGGGATAAGCTGGAGACAGTACAATATGCCGCATAACGATTAGATCTAGGTGACGATGAATCAGTTCCAATTGCTTCTTCTTATTCTCCATATACCTTCTTCTTATTCTTCTTATTCTTCTTCTGTTTACCCTCCAGCAATCGAATTAGACATAGCTGCCGTTTTGGCAAAATAGCTCTGTGGTCGGCCCGGCGAATTGAACAGTTCGGCAAGGTACTTGACTGCGTTGTCGTCAGACCTCGCATTGGCTGTGTGAGTAACAGGTGAGCATAGGCAGGGTAAGGCCGGCCACACACGTTGCGGCGTACCGGAGAGGTTTACCTGTACAGTTGACCTGCGCAGTAAACCTGTACAGGTGACGACCTCATACACGGTACGGTTTACCCATCAGGTGACCTTACGGCATCGATACGACGAGATGATGACGCGATCGCAGTGGTTGGTTTATTGTTAGCAACTAATTTAAAAAAGCAAAGGAAACCCCGCAACTCATGGTGTAAAGACTGGTTGTTGAGAAGAAATCGCTACACTCACGTCAATTTATTAAAAAAATTGAGCGGAGAAGGAGACTACCGTACCGTAATTACTTGAGGATGAGTGAACCAGTGCACCACAAATTGCTTTCATTGGTGTCAACTTTAATCCAAAAGTTTCAGATTTGCACAACTCGATAAACTCCTCTAAAACTTGAGTTTGCTTACGGTTTGACATAGTATTCTATCAAAACAAAACAAGAAATCACCGGTGACAAAAAAGAAATTACAAAACAAAACAAACCGAGTGGTTTTGTAAAAACAAATAAACAGAACGCAAGACCCTCTTCCTACGCTTGTCCTGCTTCAACTGATCTGAAACCTGTGCAGGTCTTGGGTGAATCACACAGACGTGCAGTTATGTTCAACTGCGCAGGTAACGGAATTGTTTTTCGATTCTTCCTGGCTCGCCTGTACAGGTCTGGCCACCTGTGCAGGTTCATCGAACGTAGGTGCCACCCACGCTCCGGTTTTCCTGTGCAGGTCAACTGTACAGGTAAACCTTTCCGGTACGCCGCAACGTGTATGGCCGGCCTAAGATAGGAGATCTCGGGCGCGTTTGATCGCGGCCAGTTTGTCAGTACTTACCATTATAAACAACCGCCCAGCTTCTCGGCTGAATGGTCACCGTAGTCACCTTTGGATCAGAGGGCCCTGGTTTCGATTCTCGACCTGGTCAGATATTTTAAACATGAATGGTTAATTATCCTGGCTTGGGTACTGGGTTATATCACGTCCTCTACATACCTGCAATTCACATATCGCACACAACACTATCCTCCACCACAATAACGCAGATTCCCATATACGGCAGATGCCGCCCACTCTCGTCGGAGGGTCTGCCTTACAAAGGCTGCACCAGACTACTAATAGTCACATGAAATAATTATATTATATTATATTATATTATATTATATTATATTATATTATATTATATTATATTATATTATATTTTATTATATTATATTATTTGTACTATTACCACCACTCCCACCGTTGTGTGGGTGGCGACTAAAAGAGGCCACGGGGGCTCTGAACTTTGGCGCGTGGCTTGTCGACCACGGGACCCTTAGCTGAGTACTGGCATTGCTGCTCACGTTCATCTATCTCATCCGACCGATTTGGTCAACTCTTGTGTTTTCCGATCCCGACGCTATTAGGTTTGCGAGGGCTAGGGTGTATTTTATTTTCGCGCCCTTTGTGATCCTTGTATTTCTTTGACCGATACCTTCATTTTTCGAAGTGTCGGATCCCTGCCAGTTTTTCTCTCTCATTAGTGATATACAGAGGATGGTTGCCTAGTGGTACTTCCTCTTAAAACAATAATCATCACCACCACCTTGCTATTATTATTATTATTATTATTATTATTATTATTTCTCAATACGTTTACCATCCGGGGTTGGCTTTAACCTCAGACGCAGCGAGGGATTTCACCACTACTGCCTCAAAGGCGGTGTCCTGGAGCGTGAGACTTTGGGTCGGGTTACAACTGGGGATGAGGACAAGTACTTCACCCAGGTGGCCTCACCTGTAATTCTGAACAGGTGCCTTGTTGGGGGATGAGAAGATTGGAAGAGATCCTAGACAAGGAGCAGGGAAGGAAGTGGCCGTGACCGAAAGTTAGGTACCATGTCGGCATTCGCCTGGAAGAGAAGTGGGAAAGCACGGAAAACCACTTCGACGAACCCAATCTAATCAGTTGACCGAGTGGAACCGTTCCAGTACTTGTAACACGTTCCAAATTTCGTGGCAGAGTCGGGAATAGAACCCGGGCCGGTGGCAGCTAATAACATTAACCACTACACAAAAAGGCGGACATAATAATAATAATAATAATAATAATAATAATAATAATAATAATAATAATAATAATAATAATTTTCACCACGTCAACAAAATACTGACGGTGCGAGAGATCTTTACAATAAAGTATACCTCTAGTTCTGGATAATTTTCGGTAATATATTTTTCCTAAACTCATTACGACTGTGACAATACCGAATATAGTCGCCATATCATCAAACGGGATGACTGCTGTAGAACAAGTCCACAGTAATACAAATCAGAGTAAAAAGCATTGTTTCGAGAAGACAATGCTACTTTATGAGCTATGTTTATGTTTTGTTGAACCACAGCCGACTGGATCTCTCGCTGCTCTCTGTAAGGAGCCTGTTAGAGCGACGCATCAAGTCGGCCATGGTTGAACACTAATTATTATCAAGCTGTACGAGTTTTAACGACGCGAGTAATTCGCAGTGTCTTGTAATTACTTCAACTTTAATAACACACTCGTAGATTTATTACTTAATTCATATGCCATAGTAGGTAGGGTTCATGCCTTTTTTGTTAGATGAGGTCTTCGAAGGAAACACCAAATAATACTGAAAATGGATATTAATTTCGTTTCAGTTGAATAATTTATTCATTTGCAGTCTTTCAGTATTTCAGGATAAATACGTAGATTTCAGGTTAACAGAATAAGTATAATCCATGCAGGCAATAAAAATAATGCAACATACTATGAATCAATAGAATGAAGCTAATTTTCATGGTGACTAAGATAATGATAATTACAATAATAATAATAATAATAATAATAATAATAATAATAATAATAATAATAATAATAATAATAATAATAGCAAAGTATCTCCGAGAAACACAATTGCATCCAGGCGAAGGTGAGACTATACACAAGTGTACAACATGGAGTAATACGTTCTCACGAAACAAATTAGGAAATAACCTGTATAATAATGTTCTTCTGAACCTGCTCATCTGATAAGTTAAACCGAGTATTGTCACTGCATTGCAGGAGGCCAGAGCCCTTAGGGGATTCACAATGCTATTTATTTATTTATTTATTTATTTATTTATTTATTTATTTATTTATTTATTTATTTATTTATTTATTTAATTTCCCCTCCGTACAGGTCATGAAAGTCATTGAACGGGTGGAAATTAAATGGTTTCACTATCGGTAACTGTAACACTTGGTGGGATAGTGTGGTTAGCTCTAAGCTCGGCCGCCTTTGTCCCCAGCTAATTTAACCCAGTATTCGTTTTTGGTATAAGCTGAATGAACCACGGGGTCATGTGCATCTTCGGAAGTGGAAAATTCGTTTCTTAAAATTTTCGGCTTTCTGGCGGAGAATCGAACCCACATCGTTAAAGGTGAACCGAATATGACATTACCAATTCGGCCAGGCAGCAAATAATAATAATCATAATAATAATAATAATAATAATAATAATAATAATAATAATAATAATAATAGTTGTACCGGTTGGTACAATTTGAATTTTTCGCCTTAAAAAACCTCCCTACAGGAGAAACCCGGAACTTTAACAACTGAACTAACTCTACTGTTTATCAGAAGATGTCATTGTGTGTTTTTGATTTGCTTTTCATTTTCATTGATCAAGAAGTGTGGACATTCTCTAACAGAGGTCTCTACCAAACAACTATGATTATGCACTCTAGTGTGAAGGAATGAACTTTCTTGAAGAAATTTTGTACTCATCAGTTTTGTCTTTACTAAATTTTGTTCTTTTATTTGAGGGTTGGCAATATTAAGCTTCCTTTCCGCCTGCTTTGAATTTAACCAATCCTGAATTTCTGTAATTAATTTCCCACCAATAAGGTGTTTCTTCATCGCCTTGTGTATAAGTTTTGGCTGTCAACCAATAAAAATTTAGTGGGTGTGTCTACTCATTCCTGAAAGGTCCCGAATTTTCCACGAGGGTATAAAAACTGCTGATTTTCTTGTCTCCGGGCCACTCGTATTACATCTTTCTCAGTGTGTGAATATGTAGCAGGGGGCGGGAAGCGCTTCGTTCTTCAGGCGGCCGTTCTTCAACAAGGTAATAGCCTTTTAAAATCTGTATTTCTTGCTAGCTCAGCAGTTTAACTCTCGGGGAATGTTCGAAACCTTTAATATGTAACCCATATCTTTAAAATGTAAATCCCTTTTCACTCTATGTAAAAACTACAATTTCTTTAACTGTAATTCGGGGATAGAGAGTGCCTTACCCTCTCGAGCTCCCCTTCATTTTTGGAATTCGAGGTGACTACGTTTTCGTAACCGTTTTTCTCTTCCTTCATAAAGTGTTAAATTTATTTTGCAGACTAGTCACCTTCATAGATTGGGATTAGCCCCTGTATTATCGGCCTAGCGCCACATAGGTTTTAACAAACTTTAGTGTAGGAGTGCAAGTACTCGCCTGCATTCAATGTTGTATTTTGGGCTATTTATTTAACCCGTTTTGTCTTCCTTCCTGTGAAGGCCCAGTAGATTGGGTACGAGGTACCCCTGTGCCATTATAAGTGGGCCTTGAGGGCAGTTAGTGTAAAGTCAGTTTATGGCCTCTTTGAAAGATCGAGAGCGGGTCAGCTCTTTTTGGTATTTTGAAAGGTGCCTCGGGGAGGCGTGACATTTTGATTGCTGGGAGCTAATGCTCCATGTAATTAAGGGTTTTCTGCCCTTCGGTAATTTGTAGTTATGAGCTGAGGGCTCAGGAATTGTAACGTGGGGCACGAAGCCCAGAACTTGTAAGAACCCGAAATTCGGGCTTTTCTTGTAAATCTACTCTGGTACCTGATTTTGTTATTTCCCTTAGTGGAAACTGGTTTAAATTTTTATCTAATCTTGGACTTCTTGATTGTGTACCTGATTTAACTTGTTGTTATTTGTTGTATGCTCAAAATTCTATGTCACCATTGTTTAGTTTCGAAAATATAACCTTTATTGAAATATTAATTCATCTTTCATACTTGTAGTTAGACCCATTCCAGCCCGCACCTTCTTTCACCTCTGCCTTCCACGGATAACTCCGGAACAATAATAATAATAATAATAATAATAATAATAATAATAATAATAATAATAATAATAATAATAATAATAATAATAATGTTATTTGCTTTATGCCCACTAACTACTCTTTTACGATTTTTGGAGACGCCGAGGTGCCGGAATTTAGTCCCGAAGGAGTACTTTTACGTGCCAGTAAATCTACCGACACGAGGCTGATATATTTGAGCACCTTCAAATATCACCGGACTGAGCCAGGATCGAACCTGCGAAGTTGGGGTCAGAAGGCCAGCGCCTCAACCGTCTGAGCCACTCAGTACATTTGACTCTAAACCAAAAAACGCCTATGCCAAGGTACGTTAATGACAAGAAAGATCTTAAAGAACTGTGCATACAGGCAGAAGATGCACAAGATCGAAATCTTTTCAGAGCAGCCATCAAGACTTTTGGGACTTTCCGGGATGAAAAATGGGCAACTGGTGCTAAATGGACAGAAGAACGTCGTGCTAAACACAGTGAGCTAATGGAGGCGATGTGCATCAAGCGAAAGTTGAACAAAAGCCAGAATGTAAAGTGAGGCTTATCGTGGTCCCTAGTTGGCCGATTAGCGAAGATGAATGAAATAATAATAATAATAATAATAATAATAATAATAATAATCGAATCGAATCGAACCAGGGACCCTCTGAACCGAAGGCCAGTACCCTGACCGTTCAGCCAACGAGTCGGACGTGTTGAAACAGATCTCTTAGATGTAAAGTCGACTATTTTCCACGTTTAAAAAACTCCAACTACCGACTTACTGTAGAACCCTAGATTTGGGATCGACAGGCAACCACTCCACCAGTTACTCATAGAGGGAGATAAACATCACTACGCAGCAAAACTTCATAAATCTGTGCATTCCTTATTAGGGCTGTTTTCAACGCGGAGGCACCACCGACGGTTATGCGGTTTTAAGGAGACAGTAAAAACCAAAGGCTTGGCCATAATGAATCGTACATGGTGCAAAGCGGAGTGAGTTATTTTACCATTGCTTTCCTCACGGAGCTAGAAAATGCTATTTAAGCGCGATTAGCTCTTTGATTAGTCCGCCTCTGTGGTGTAGTGGTTAGTGCGATTAGTTATCACCCCCGGAGGCCCGGGTACGATTCCCGGCTCTGTCACGTAATTTGAAAAGTGGTATGAGGGCTTGAATGGGGTTCATTCAGCCTTGGGAGGCCAACTAAGTAGAAGGGGGGTTCGGTCCCCTCCTCAGCCAACCTCGAAGTGGTTTTCCGTGATTTCCCACTTCACCTCTAGACAAATGCCGGGATGGTACCTAACTTAAGGCCACGGCCGCTTCCTTACTTCCTTGTCTATACTTTCCAACATTCCCATCCCCCCCCCCATGGCTCCTGTTCAGCAAGGCAGCTGAGGCCGCCTGGGCGAGGTACTGGTCCTCCTTTCCAGTTGTATACCACGACCCAAAAAACTCACGCTCCAAAACACTGCCCTTGAGGTGGCAGAGGTGAGATCCTTCGCTAAATCCGAGCAGAAAACCAACCCCGGAGAGTAAACCGATTAAGAAAGTAAAAAAGAAAACTCTCTGAGTAGTGCCTTGCATAAAATCCTGGCACACTAAGAGTGCTACCCAATCTATTACTTGGCACCACCCATATCTCAGCAGCTCCAGCTATACATGAGACTGAGACTTCAATAGGGACCATATTTTGGTCTGGCCTGTGCCAAGAGATGATTGCAAAGTTAATGCATCCATCACGATCGTGCACTTTTGTACCTTATAAGAACAAAATTACTACAGAAACGTCCATCATGAGGCATTTATCTCGTTACCATGTCCGTCTCCTCGGCTGAATGGTACGCGTAGTCGACTATGGTTCAGAGGGCCCCAGGTTCGATACCAAGCCTAGTCGGAGATTTTAACATTAAACGGTCATTTTCCCTAGATCGGAGACTGGGTGTTTGTAATGTGCCCAGCACTCCTGCAACTCACAATAAAATTCCAATTTTCACACCAGCCAAATGCTGGGGCTGTACCTTAATTAAAGCCACAGCCGCTGCATTCCCACTCCTAGCCCTTCGCATACACGGCAGATGCCACCAACCCTCGTTGAACGGTCTGCTTTACAAGTAGACGTGGATGTCCATAGTAAACAATGTTGTCAATCTGGAATGAAACGGAAAGCTAACTTGACGACAGGAAATTAGGCCGAGAATATATCACTCAAAACTACAGGAGGCATTTACTGCTTACACGAAATTGTCGTCCAGCCTACCTTCTTTTATTTGATATTTTAGCAGCGTTTTACGGCAAATTCTTCGATTTTTTTTAGCACTTCATGACATACCACGATTTTTATCCAACTTACCAAGACGTCTTAAACTATACCGCCTTCAATTCAACTACTTATTTCCATCCTTATTTTAAATATTGGCCTCAAACATGAACATATACTGTCTCTTTTAGCCGTCTTGTTCTTGTCCTGTTGACGCCTTATTTTTGATATTCTGTTTTCCTAATGTAATATATATTGTTCAAGCTTTTCATCAAAAAGATCCATTTCAGTGTCGGACATGGATTACTTTTTAAAAAACAATTTGTGACTATTACTTTTATATGAACATTTCAATTTTTCAAAGTGATTTTAGTATAGTTCTGTTTTATTCAATATTTTTGTACTGTAAACATTTTGCATCCACAGTATTAACACTTGTAAATATTCATCAATACGTTTTACGTAAGTTATTATGGCTCCTTAGACCATGTGTGTTTTAAGATTGATTGAGGCTGATGATGCCCAATAAATAGTGGGCGAAACATGTACCCTTCAAATTTCTGATAATTTCCATGTGTATTTAACCACACCATAGTGGAATAAATTTGTATTGAATAGGTGGTATTAAAATTACTCCTTGTATAAACTTTGTGATTATCTGTGTTTGTGTAAACACTTTCCTCCTCATATTCAGACAAAGCAATACACTACCAACCACTACAGAAACACACAATCGTTTTTACAAATTGCTTTACGTCACAGCGGCACAGATGGGTCTTATGACAACGATAGAACAGGAAAGGGCTAGGATTGGGAATGAAGCAGCCGTGGCTTTAATTAAGGTACAGCCCCAGCATTCGCCTGGTGTGAAAACTGGAAACCATGGAAAACCATGTGGGGGCTGCCGACAGCAGAGTTCGAACCCACTATCTCCCGAATACCAGATACTGGCCGTACTTAAGCAACTGCAGGTATCGAGCTCGGTACACGCAATAGTGATTACATTCGGCCGTAAATCCACATGTGCGAAACAATTCGCACCACCCACGAGTCTACATATGTAAGAAGGGCGTTAGAAACAGAAGAAGAGGAAGAAGAAGAAGAAGACTGATGTTCGGTGTTAATGGACTTGCATTAAAAAACTAAATTCGTGAATATCTCATGTAGGTATGTGTCATAAATGACCCGACATTGTAGTTTCTGTAACTTTGTTTATGTACAGGTTGGTGGAATAAATAATTCTGGAGCTACTTGGAAGTTTGTGAAAAATGTAATAATTGTGAGTATCTCCGTTATTGTTATCTATACTAATATTATAAAGAGGAAAACTTTGTATATTTGTTTGTAACGGACAGACTCAAAAACTACTGAACCGATTTTAAAAATTATTTAACCTGTAGAAAGCTACATTGCCAGTAACATAGGCTGTATTTTATTTTCAAAACAATAGGGAACATGCATGATCCGGGGTTTTAATTAAAAATATGCTAATCTGATTCAAAATTTCATGCAGAATTCAAAAATGTGATCAGAATGTACAAATAGTAACTTCAAACATGATAAAAATCTACGAAAATGCCACGTCACGCAAGTACGCGATCTCATTGGTCTGACGTCATCATACAGGTTGACTGAATTAGCAGACGAAATAACACATAGTGTGTTGTGAGAAGCAGGATACACTTCGTGTATTTCTACTTTATGTTAGTGTCTGGTATGGTTAAATTCGAGGTCTATGCATTGGATAATAATCTGAGTGGTATATTTTAGACTTAAAATGAATCCTGCGCAGACAGTGAGGCAGAAAACGTATAAATGGTGTAGAGTTCCGATGTGCAATAGCACATCGCATACCATACCAAACAAATTGTTTATAAATGTTCCAAAGACGCTAAAACTAGGCAGAAATGGATTTTGGCGAGCCGGAGAAATGCTGGTGATATATCAGAAAAGTCTACAGTTTATTTTTTTGAAGATTTTAACGTAAGATGAATTTGTTTGAATTTTCAAATCACTTTTCCATGTCAGCTGTTCTAGTGGAAAAACTTTAAATTTTAATGTATTATGCTTTATTTAAATGCTTCAATTACATCTTGGAATATGAAAGTAATAAACAGTGCATTAAATAATGCTGATTATTAAAGTATCCTCCAAACCTAACCTATGTTTTGGGTGATCCATGTCAAGATAATAAATCAAAGGGGTTATGAACCATTTTTGACAGCTCTAATTCTACCAATATATCTTGGCATGGGACAGTTATGTATGTCTTTATTGAAGAGCTTAATTGGTAAAGAAATTTAGGCTATATCTAAATACTCTATAATGTAACAAAGAATAGGCGTGTACATCATGAAAGGAAACAACGTGAATTTAACAAACGTATAACTCTACACAAAACCAATGCTTGTCTGTTGGGGGTCTTATAAGTTAACAATGCTCAATTATAATAATTATAATATTAATGAAATAAATAACATAATTGCACACAGGTGAAACTAGTGATGTAGGTGTTTAAAACATTATCCTACTTAGCCAAAGTTTTAGGTTATACAAGCCAAGTCAATAAACCGAAGGGTAAAAATACCGCGCGAGTTGGCCGTGCGGTTAGGAGCGCGCAGCTGTGAGCTCGCATCCGGGAGATAGTGGGTTTTGAACCCCACTGCCGGCAGCCCTGAAGATGGTTTTGCGTGGTTTCCCATTTTCACACCAGGCAAATGCTGAGGCTGTACCTAAGGCCACGGCCGCTTTGTTCCCATTCCTAGGCCTTTCCTGTCCCATCGTCGCCATAAGACCTATATGTGACGGTGTGACGTAAAGCAAACAGCAAAGAAAAAAAAAAAGTAAAAGTCACAGTCACAGCACCCAAAGACATTCCTGTATTGAGCGACTAAAATGTCACCAGGACACTTTTCTTACCTGATATGCTCAGCTTGTTAAAAGCCAAATGTAATTAATGTTATTGTCTTCACGCCCCGCTAACTACTTCTACGATTTTTGGGAGACGCCGATGTGCAGGAATTTAGTCCTGCAGGAGTTCTTTTACGTGCCAGTAAATCTACCGACACGAGGCTGACGTATTTGAGCACCTTCAACTACCACCGGACTGAACCAGGATCGAACCTGCCAAGTTGGGGTCAGAAGACCAGCACCTCAACCGTCTGAACCACTCAGCCCGACTTGTGAAAACTAGATGAAGTCATATTTATCTTTATCATGTTTAATTTTTTCCCTCCACAAAGATATTTAATTCTCTTTCATGGGCCCCGGAAGTGGGTCGGCCAGTTGTCCCAACCATAAATATATATATTTTTTTTGGGGGGGAATGATAGATTATAGCCCTATAGTACTATGATCTTTCTTTCTTTCCTTCTTTCTTTCTTTCTTAATCAGTTTATCCTTCAGGATTGGTTTTCTCTCGGACTCAGCGAGGGATTTCACCTCTACCACTTCAAGGACAGTGTCCTGGAACGTGAGACTTTGAGTATGGTGATGAAACTGATGAGGAGGGCCATTACCTCGCCCAGGCGGCCTCACCTGTTATGCTCAACAGGGGCCTTGTTGGAGGATGGGAGGATCGGAAGGGATAGACAAGGAAGAGGGAAGGAAACGGCCGTGGCCTTAGGTGCCTGGAGGAGAAGTAGGAAAATACGAAAAACCACTTCGAGGATGGCTGAGGTGGGATTCGAAACCGTTCTACTCAGTTGACCTCCCGAGGCTGAGTAGAGCCCGTTCCAGCCCTCGTACTATTTTTGAACTTTCGTGGCAGAGCCGGGAATCGAAACCGGGCCTCCGGGAGTGACACACATCAACCACTACACCACAGAAGCGGACTAGTACTATAATGCTACCTATATGTTTATGTTAGTGCTCAAATCCGATTTCTTACTTTACTAATGCTGAAAGCCCGAAAATGTAATGTTATTCTTTAATAGGGGAATCAGTCTAGAAGGAAATGTTGAAAGTGATGTGATATCTGTCCAGGTTCGTTGTTATCCTAATACTATGGGTTACAGTACATTGCACGTATATAAAAGACGCCACTTACAAACTTGCTTGTTATCCGCGAATTTCTGCGGCCACAAAAGTCACATTTTTCAAGAATGATGACATCTACACATGGTAGATTGTCTGACTGTGCTGTTTTGAACGTTTCTTCTGTCATTTCGAAGTTATTCGCGATCATGAATAATAAACAATCGGCTTTTAGCAACGGCTGATGCACAACGGCTGGTAGAGCTCCATGCGGTACTGGATCGTGACGTCACAGCGCGCCGCTTACGTCAGAGGCCGTTTCACTCGCCTTGCGGAAAGGCACTATTAAATATTTTTTTAATGGTAGAAAACAAGGCAACATACCACAATGTAATACGTTTACGTAGTATTTCATTGGTGTACTTTTCAAAAAAAATATTTTTGAAAATGATGCATGTTCCCAATTCGACAGGGGGCGGGGGGGGGGGCGATGGGGAGAGATACAAAAATATAAAAATAATAGTATAATATAGGCGAAATCGAATATGTCGTACAAGGACGAGACAAAGCTCATTTTAAGCCACTTGACGCAAAGAACAAAACTCGGTCAGCCCTACGGGCCCGAAAACCAGGTTTTAGGGCCCTAAAACCAACCGTTATGGAGATATTGGCATCACACTACCCCTGCTCTAGGAATCGGATAAAGAAACAAACGGCCGTAACCATGCCAACGTCAGTTCCAAGATTCCACACCAGCGAGATTATCTACAACTAGCAAATGTACCCGTGCTTCGCTACGGTATTCTACATTGTATTCGAATATCGAAGTATATACTGTACATGCAGTAAATAAGATTGTTTTAAAATGGCATGTCTCTTAGCGTTATCCGAGAAACAGCATGTGGAGGTTCCCAATACCGTGTTTTCAATGTAAAGTGCTTGTTACGGATTTGTGATGATAACGGCAGGTTCACTTGCCTACTGCCATTCACAATCGAGTTGGGAAGTTTTCATTATAATTGCAGGCCTCATCGGCTACTGCGCGGTCACGATCGATTTGGGGAGTTTTCGCTACAATGGCAGGCCCCATTTCCTACTTCCTGACAGATTACAGTTGAGGAGTTTTCATTGGAATGGCAGGCAACTTCCCTACTACCAGTCGAAATTGAGTTGTGCAGTTATCATTATAATGACAGGCCCCTTTTCTTACAGCCAGCCAGCTTACTACCAGTCAAACCAAGTTGGTGAGTTTCCATCAAACTAGCAGGCCACTATGCCTAATGCCAGTCACATTTTAGATGGATACATTTGTTTATAAGGGCGGGCACCCTTGCCTACAGCCAAACACAATCGGGTAGGGGAGTTTTAAACGGCATTGCATGCTACCTTGCCTTCTGCAAGTCAAATCGAGTAGTGAATTATTCATTACAATCGTAGGTCTTCCTTACTAAGGCCAGTTACACAGGTGTTGGAGAAGGACTCCATTCCTACTGCCAGTCAAAGTCGGTGTGGGGAGTACTGATTACAATAGCAGACACACCCTTTCTCGATCGCTACAAAACGACATCAGTGAATAAATATAGATCGTCATACGACAGTATATGCATGCTTACAATATTGCAGACCTTCATTTACAGATTAACTGCTGCTAAACGGTACGTCATATCGACAAAGTATTGTACCATAAGACGCCGGATTTAGCGTCCTAAATGGCTGGTCCTATGATATCTATCCTATGATAGCTCCCTTTAAAACAATTAATAACAATTTACCACCCAGGGTGGTTGGTGATGAAGATTAACCTTACAGAACTGTTAGGTATGTTTGGTTTTTCGCAAGTTTCAAAATGGGTATTAACCCAGATTAAGAACTATATTTCTTTTAATTAACAAGTTGATGGCCCCCAGAAGGGCAGGTCTAAATTAACATAACTGACCTTTCGAAAAATAAATACAAGAACCAGCAGAAAATGTGTTTTAGGAAAGGGGCCAGTTATGGACGAATGATCAAATAAGTTTCTGTTACTAGCGAAAATGCCAGGTCGGGAAGAGAATTCTGAATGATAAAATAACAGTACAAGCGCAATTTACGTTAACAGATACAAGAAATAATAAAAAACCAAAATTCTCCCCAAAAGGGGTGGAAAACCAGGGAAAACCCTGGAAAAATGTTATCCCTTACATGACGCGTCTGCCTGGTACAAAGACAGGAGTAAAACTGCAAGATGGCTTCCCCAACAACGGTCAAGGCCCCAGCGTTCTCGCTAGTAATAGGGAGTGAGGGGGAGGGGGAAACAATACCGAAGTACACATACAATGGTATGTATACCTCTGCTGACATCAAAAGGAGGACGAGGTTCAAGGAGATTAAACTTTAGGTAACAACCTTACAGCCCTCTGTTCGGGAGACCGCCAGATCCAGTTCGTCAAAAGTACATCTCTGTAGCCAACTACTGATCATGTATTTCGGCAATATACACACAATTTTTAAGCTTTTATGTCATAGTTTACAGTTCATAAACGAGAAGCGTAATGATGTCTGCCGTCGTAAGTCAATGCACTTAGTAATTGCAAGAGGTACTCGAACTATTTATGATCTTGTGTATGAACTTCACTTAGCTCATTGGGAGGGAGGTACTTCATGTGATAGAAATGGTATTCCAATCAAGTCAGTGTAATAAAGAAGTGCATGTTATGAACAAACTTTGCTAAATATGGTGCTGGCTTGCATGTCTGAAAAGCAAATTCCATTGACCGAATGTAATGAACGGCACTTACAGAGAATCCTCATATTTCAATTTTATTAGACATGGTTTTATTCACGCAAAATGTCAAGTTTTTATACATCATTGAGATAAATTGTGTGTGAAATTAACAGTGCACTAGCTCGTGGTGTGCCTGCTTCTTATGAGGAGGAACCGGGTTTGATTCCCCGCCAGTCTAAGGGTCTTAATTATAGACTGAGGGTTGAAGCGGGGTTCATTCAGCATCGTGAGATCAACTGAGGATCTAAATGATATGAGAGGTAGCGAGATAGTTGCAGAAGCCAAATCATGTTGCCGCAGATGTCGTTGTCCACGTAACTTGACGACGTGATACGCCCATATCTGCAGACTTTCTTCCTGGGCAGCAGTTGTTTTAACTGGTCAAGGACCTTAATGACCTGCTTGCGGCAAGGGCGTGTTTTGTTTTGTTTTGTTTTGTTTTGTTTTGTTTTGTTTTGTTTTGTTTTGTTTTGTTTTGTTTTGTTTTGTTTTGTTTTGTTTTGTTTTGTTTTGTTTTGTTTTGTTTTGTTTTGTTTTGTTTTGTTTTGTTTTGTTTTGTTTTGTTTTGTTTTGTTTTGTTTTGTTTTGTTTTGTTTTGTTTTGTTTTGTTTTGTTTTGTTTTGTTTTGTTTTGTTTTGTTTTGTTTTGTTTTGTTTTGTTTTGTTTTGTTTTGTTTTGTTTTGTTTTGTTTTGTTTTGTTTTGTTTTGTTTTGTTTTGTTTTGTTTTGTTTTGTTTTGTTTTGTTTTGTTTTGTTTTGTTTTGTTTTGTTTTGTTTTGTTTTGTTTTGTTTTGTTTTGTTTTGTTTTGTTTTGTTTTGTTTTGTTTTGTTTTGTTTTGTTTTGTTTTGTTTTGTTTTGTTTTGTTTTGTTTTGTTTTGTTTTGTTTTGTTTTGTTTTGTTTTGTTTTGTTTTGTTTTGTTTTGTTTTGTTTTGTTTTGTTTTGTTTTGTTTTGTTTTGTTTTGTTTTGTTTTGTTTTGTTTTGTTTTGTTTTGTTTTGTTTTGTTTTGTTTTGTTTTGTTTTGTTTTGTTTTGTTTTGTTTTGTTTTGTTTTGTTTTGTTTTGTTTTGTTTTGTTTTGTTTTGTTTTGTTTTGTTTTGTTTTGTTTTGTTTTGTTTTGTTTTGTTTTGTTTTGTTTTGTTTTGTTTTGTTTTGTTTTGTTTTGTTTTGTTTTGTTTTGTTTCGTTTCGTTTCGTTTCGTTTCGTTTCGTTTCGTTTCGTTTCGTTTCGTTTCGTTTCGTTTCGTTTCGTTTCGTTTCGTTTCGTTTCGTTTCGTTTCGTTTTGTTTTGTTTTGTTTTGTTTTGTTTCGTTTTGTTTCGTTTCGTTTCGTTTCGTTTCGTTTCGTTTCGTTTCGTTTCGTTTCGTTTCGTTTTGTTTTGTTTTGTTTTGTTTTGTTTTGTTTCGTTTCGTTTCGTTTCGTTTCGTTTCGTTTCGTTTCGTTATGAAATTAAAAGTAATTCACTATATATAGCGGAGAGTGAGAACAATAATATTGGTTTCACATACTACAGTAAAACCAGTCTTACCGGGCGAGTCGGCCGTGCCGTTAGGAGCGCGCAGCTGTGAGCTCGCATCAGGGAGATAGTGGGTTCGAACCCCACTGTCGGCAGCGCTGAAAATGGTTTTCCGTGGTTTCCCATTTTCATACCTTAATTAAGGCCATGGCTGCTTCCTTCCCATTCCTAGGCCTTTCCTGTCCCATCGTCGCCATAAGATCTATCTGTGTCGGTGCGACGTAAAGCAACTAGCAAAAAAAGGTGTCTTAAATTGAATCGCAAGGGACAAGGTATTTTTTTCGCTTCATGATGTTGTACTAAAAATAGTGTACAATTTCCATTTATTAACACTAGACACTTGAAGACACGCTGAATACTGTCAGAATACATTGAACTGATATGTAATCTGATGACTTTCCTTACTGGTACACTATAGTACAGTACATGCGAATACACATCGAAGTATATCAGAATAATAAAATTGAAACCTTCTCTTACCTGTACAGTACTATATATTTTCGAGCAGTCAAATAGAGTTTCCTCAACTGCAGTGGTCTGTCTCTTGATTGTCTTATTTTCCGCTAAAACTTTAACCAAACAAATGACAAGAAACATGCCCGAATAATTCCTCCGTAGACCGAAATCCTGCAGCTCCTTCAAACTTCCCAGAACTTGATAAGTCTTCAGTCTGCACCCCAAGTTTCTCCTCATCTTCTCTTTCAGGTAGTGAGAAATACTGAACAACAGGTGGTGAATTCCGTAAATGATAGATAGCTATTCATAGAGTAGGTTACCGTACCGAAAGTGAATTGTCCAGGCCGAAGGAAATGTCCAGCAGTTAATCCTCAAAACGAAAAATAAGAAAGAAATAATGTACTGTGAGATATATAGTGCTTGCCCTCGCTTCACAGACCCTAGAATGCACACGAAGATATTGATAAATAATCTACTGGGAGTACGCCTCTGTGGTGTACTGGTTACTGTGATTAACTGCCACCCCCGGAGGCCCGGGGTCGATTCCCGGCTCTGCCACGACATTTGAAAAGTGGTACGAGGGCTGGAACGGGATCCACTCAGCCTCTGGAGGTCAAATGAGTAGAGGTGGGTTCGATTCCCACCTCAGCCATCCTAGAAGTGGTTTTCCGAGGTTTCCCACTTCTCTTCCAGGCAAATGCCGGGATAAAACTTAAGGCCACGGCCGCTTCCTTCCCTCTTCCTTGCCTATCCCTTCCAAACTTCCCATCCCCCCACAATGCCTCTGTTCAGCACAGCAGGTGAGGCCGCCTGGGCGAAGTACTGGTCATCCTCCCCAGTTGTATCCCCGGAGCCAGAGTCTGAAGCTCCAGGACACTGACCATGAGGCGGTAGAGTTGGGATCCCTCGCTGAGTCCGAGGGAAAAACCAACCCTGGAGGCCACGGCCGCTTCCTTTCTTCTTCCTTGTCTATCCCTTCCAAACTTCTCTTCCCTTCCGCATTTGACACTTTCCGCATAATACAAGGTGAATTTCATTTATTTAATTTATTTTCCGGGTTGAACCGTGTTGTACTTGTACGCATATCACGTACAGTTTGCCGACGTTTCGAATACATTGCAGTATTCTTTGTCAAGGCGACTGAAATACCCCTACTCGATCCGAGGTAATCAGTCTCCCAGGCAGAAGTTACACTACTAGAGTGGCCTTGATCTTGGCCTTTTATATCCTAGCCTTTCTGGCTGACGTAAGCCCTGGCTGTCTCGCGAGGCTTCTGGAAAGTTTATGTCACAGCCAGGTAGTGGGGGCTTGCCCGCGCTGTTATGTAATGGGGTTGCGGCCCATGTGTTTATGTTGTGGTCTGTATGTCTTAAACTATGAATGATAGGCATCCAAGAATTGCTGATTTTGTATCCTTCTTCTAAATTTATGATATTTGGATGTTTCTTGATTTCGATAGCCTCGCGGATTTGCCTTTCCAGATTCCAAGGGATAGCTGCTAGGATCTTGGTCTTGTCAAATGATATTCCGTGCCTAGTTTCGTAGGAATGCTTAGCTACTGCTGAAATATCTGTGTTTTGGTTCTTGGTGTGACGGATATGTTCTTTTAGGCGGGTGGAGATCAGACGTTTTGTCTCACCTACATAACAAGCTCCGCAGCTACATTCAATGTGATACACTCCAGGGGCTTGTAATTCTATTGTGTCTTTTACTGGTGGTAGATAACGGGCTAGCTTACGGTGAGGTAACACATTGATTAGTCTCAGTGAGCCAGTGCTTGATCGTCTGATCCCCTCAGCCCGGCTACAGTGTGAATGTGCATTTTTTATAATCTTAACGAAAAATCCTTTAATCAGCCCTACAGGTGCTACTGAATTAGTATATGTTAAATTTTTAATAATTTCATCGATGAAACTATTGTTAATAGCAGTGTTAAAGTAATGGAAATATTGTTATCTATGAATTTATACGTGATTGCCTTAAGCTATTATTGTGATACTCTACTTGTAAAGGAGTATTTTGTAAATTTGGGTCACAAAGGAATATTTTAAGTCATGTTCTCTAAGGTTCGTATTAATTATTATACTACTGCTTTCTTCTTAAATGGTATTTGTTCGGGGCGTCGACCTATGTAGATCTTTTGCCCCTAAGGCACCATATGTGAGGAAACTGCGTGTATTATGTGATGGCGAAAGCGTAATGTGTTGAATGTGATGAAAGGAATGTTAAGGACGACACAAACACCCAGTCCCCAGGCCAGGGGAATTAATCATTACAATTTAAAAACCCTGACCCGACCGGGAATCGAACCCGGAGTGGCCGGGTTACAGTGGCCGGACTTATACTACTGCTACTTTTCATAATTATCTTTTCACTACCATGTCATTTTAATTGTCAGTTTATATACTTCCTTTTTTACTGCCCTTCTTTCTTATTATTCTTTTGTTATCGTTAAATGTCTTGTTTTGTAATAATTCCTCATAATATTTTGCTTTTATGGAATTGTTTGTTGCGTTTTAGTTGTATTTTTGCTATATAATTTATATTTTAATTTAATTCCGTAATAATAATAATAATAATAATAATAATTGTACCGGGAGGTACACCTCAACTCCGTACATTCAAAATAAGCGCCTTGATGAACTCCTCTACCGACCAAAATGTGAAATTGCTACTACATAAAGTTGAGACTTTAATTAGAAGATGTCACCACTGAAGTATTAAGCAATTGTGTTATTCTGAAGTTGCCTAAACTGACTGGTTTTATTTGCTGTGTGTTTGTTTACATCAAGAAGTTTGGACGTTTTCCACAGATGTCACTACCAAAAAACTATAGTCATGCACTCTGGTGCAAGGTAAATGAAGTGTTATTGAAAGAAATTTTGTGTTTATAGGTTTTCTCAACTTTCATTTGTTTTTTATGTAATTCTATGTTTGCAACACTTCTGTCTCATTCCGCCGGTTTTGAATCTGGCCAATGAAAATTTTCTGTAATTAATTTTCAGCCTATCACACGCCACTTGTTCGGATTTGTGTGTAACTTTTGGGTTCAGCCAATAAAAATGAGAGGGTGTGTCCGGATTAGTCCTGAATTCTCTAGAACCTCCCCTGATGGTATATAAGTTGCGGCTTTTCAAGTTTCCTTGTCTACTGATCGTCGTCTTTCTGAGAGTGTGTGTGTTAAGTATGGAGGCGGGACGCCTCATTCGTCGGCAGGCAGTACATCAACCAGATAATGGCCACATAAATTCAATCTTTCTTGCTGTTTCCGCATACTTATCCGAGGGGAAGGTCCGAATTTTTAACTATGTAACCGTTTTAATGTAAACGTATTTTTATGTAAAATTTCATAAAGTCTTTAACTGTAAATCGGGGATAGAGAGTGAGTTACCCTCTTGAGCTCCCCTTCATCTTGGTTTGAGGTGACTACGATTTCATAACTGTTTTCTTTCCTTTAATATATTAAAGTTATTTCCATGCGAGCCACCTCAGTAGCTTGGGACTAGCCCCAGTTTCATCGGCCGAGAGCCCTGTAAGTTTCTAATATTTCATTATCTGGGAGCGCAGTGTACGACTCCATTCAGTTTGTGTTCGGGCCACTTATTTAACCTGTTCTTTTCCACAAAGGCCCGGTAGGTCGGGTACTAGATACCCTGTGTAAAACTACTTCAATTCGTAATTCATGCCTTGTGAAGCCAGAGAGTGTAGGATTTTGATTTAATGTTGCCTTGAGTGAGCTGTAAGGAATCGAGAGCATGTAAGCTCTTTTCAAAGTATTGTTATAGTGTGAGGTGCCTCTGGAAGGCTAAAAATTGTAAATATTGGAGCAGGTGCTCTTGAATTGGGAAAATTTCTGCCCTTGACTAAATTATTTCTCATTTTGAATTGTAAATTTTGTAAACTTGATCTTATAGCTCGGATCTTGTAAATCGAGGGCTTGAAGCGCAAAATTGTCAAATTCCCTATTCTGGGGTGTTCCACCCTTGTTTGGAATTGTACCTGAGATATCAGTTATTTTCACTAAGTGAAAAATTGTTAAGTTTGTTGTTTTGAAGAAATATAACCTTCAGTTCAAATTTTAAATTAATTTGAGTATTGTAGATAGAGCCAATCACCCCAGCACCTTCTTTAACCTCTTTCTGCTCCGCGGATGTCACCGTAATAATAACAATAATAACAATAATAATAATAAGTCGCAATAAGTATGCCTGGCAGTTACATAGTGTACGTAGCAAACCCTTACCCTGTGGGGGTGACCGTTACACTCCCGGTCAGGGACATCTCGTCTTAAGGATCATACGAACACGTGAACACCCTGGTAATCCCAAAACTCTCGAAATTTTCACGATATTCTATGATGAGAACAAGATTTCTGTACGTTGAGAACATATTTACGAAGTTGTAAGAACCGATTCACTTTCCGTTTCCATTTGAATCACGCGGCACGCCAGCCGATCAGAACTTCGTTTTGAACAACAAACGTCGGAGTATTGCATAGCTACAGCTTGAAGGAGCATTGCTGTGTGCGTTGCTTACGTTATAATACAAGGCCTGGAAATAGAGCCCGTAAAACGACATCAAAGTGGTCTCACTGCATTTCATTGCCGGGCCGCTAGGATCGCTTTCTTGCCCCCTGTTTATCAGGTTCGCGCCTTTAAACGTGTGCATTGAGTTGGTTATGAATGTCTGTATTCTTGTGATAATAAGCACTCGCAGGTTCAATCATGGTTTATCGCCGTGTTCCTTATTGTCATTCACAAAAATTAAAGGTAGTGGAATTTCATTTCACAAGTTTCCAGTGAATAGTGCTTCAAAAGAACGGTGGCTTGTTGCTATGTCTCGCGGAGGAGACAAACCGGGATCTCTCTGAGTTCCTACAGAAAAATCGAGGGTGTGCAGTAAACACTTCAGAGAAGAAGACTTTGGTATAAGTACATCTAAAAAGACACTCCTGCCAAATAAAATCCCTTCAGTTTTTACAGAGTTTCCCAAACACAAACAAGTCACTTTAAAATGTAGGAAAGCTCCCAAGAAGAGACAGCTTGAAAAACCGGAAAGTACAGTATATAAGAAATAAGAGAAAATGTGCGCAACAATCGGATTCTCCTGTGCCTGATAATACTGGAGAATCTGACCTGACAAATGCAGGCACCACAACAGTAGGTACACAGTTTTCTCCCGTCCTAAAATAACAGTACTAAAATACATCACAAAGAAATTGAGGAAGGAAATCAGAAGAAACAGAAAGCACGTGACCATTATTAAGAAGTTGCGCGTAAAAATCCGTGACTTGGGAGCAGAACTTAGTAAGGTAAAGAAGGATCCCGGAAATCTTGCAAGTCGAGTTTCTAAAATTCATAAGGAAGCTGAGGGACGTAATATGAAAGCAAACTTTTTGTTAGAGCAACTTCAGAGATTTGGAAAAAATAAATGTAAATACCAGGAGACTACAGTTAAAATTTGTGTGCTGTTACCTTCAAGGTTGCCAACGGGTTATCGGCTTCTCAGAACATTCGATATTTTGCATTTTCCTCATCCAAGAACGTTGAAATCTTTTGTTGGATACTCAAAAGAGGAAACGGGCATAACTTCGCTAACTAAAACCTCATTACTGACAGAAAAACTGTCGTTACTGAACGATAACAAAAATGTTGGTTCCCTTATAATAGATGAAATGTCCATAAAGCCGAGACTTATGTATGACAGGAAATTAGATATGTTTATTGGACTGAATGACATTGACAGTGACGCTCTTGGAATCGAAGATAGGTTGGCCAATAAACTACTCTGCATCTTGTTCAAGGGACTCTCTACATATTACAGAATACCGGTGTCTTTCTATTTCACTTCATCCGTTACGGGCTCACAACTTGCAAAATTGAACTTGGTTGCGTTAACTGCTGTTGAAGAGTGTGGTTTCAGAGTGATCAGAATTGTGACCGACAATTCCCAAGTGAATGTTTCGATGTTCGAAACATTATGTGGAGGAAGCATTACGCATGAGATACGACATCCAGCTGATGAAACTAGGCCTCTGTTCTTAAGTTTTGATCCAAGTCACGTCATAAAAAACGTGCGGTCCCAACTTTTGTCACGGGACTTTTTTTGTAAACAATGCCACCGTGACCGGCGATCATTTGAGAGGTCTTTTCAAATTTCAGAAATCTTCAATTGTAAAGCCGGTGAGGAAACTAACCAGAAAAGTAGTTTACCCGACAAATTTGGAGAAAATGAATGTAGCAAGAGCCAAAATCGAATTTTCCTCTGAAACAACCGCTGGTTTGAAGATTATGGAGGTGATTTGTCCCGAGAGCATTAAAGACAGGGGCAGTTTAAAATAAACAATTTGTTTTATGGAGCATTTTATGAAGTGGTTCGATGCGCATGATGTCTGCAACACCTCGTATGGAACATATTCCAGGAATGAGAACTCTCAGTATTATTTAGATTTATGCAGAACATTTGTTTGCGAGAACATTTCTCTTGACAAACAAATAGTCCAGGACTGATAAACTTCCTAACAAAATACATTAATTTTGAGCATTCAGATGAAACCACATTAAGGACAAACTATTTTTCAAAACGTGACGAAGATTTACGAAAACTTTGGGCAGTTTGTGATGGTGAAGAACTGTGAGTAAGCATTGACGAAATCACCGATTCAAGTGGCAGAAAAGTAGGAAATGTTGTATTTGGTGTGTTGAAGAATGACAAAACTGCTTGTGAACATTCTTATTTGTTAACATGTAAAGAAATGCCTACTGCAAACCATGTCACTGTAGCTACGTTGTTTAATGAAGCCATACACTTACTTCGGCCAAACGATGTAAAATTCGGCAATATATTGCTTCTGCTTACTGATAGTGCAGATTACATTAAAAAAAGCACCCGGAGGCTTTTCTGCTTTTTTGTTTCTTTGCTAGTGGTTTTAAGTCGCACCGACACAGATAGGTCTTATGGCGACGATGGGATAGGAAAAGTCTGGAGTTGGAAGGAAGCGGCAGTGGCCTTAAATAAGGTACAGCCCCGGCATTTTTTTGGTGTGAAAATGGGAAACCACGGAAAACCATCTTCAGGGCTGCTGACAATGGAAATCGAACCCACTATCCCCTGGATGCAAGCTCACAGCCACGCGCCATTAACCATACGACCAACTCGCCTGATAGGCCTTTCTGTAAGCTTACCGAAAATAATACACGTAACTTGCGTAGTTCATGCTCTACACAGGTTATGCGAAACTGTAAATGCTCAGTATCCTAAAGTGGATAAATTAGTGTCTATTAGAAAAATAATCTTTGTAAAAGCACCCTCAATAATAAATCTGTTTAAAGACAAAGAACCAGGCCTTGCACTTCCTCCTCTGAATATTGTTTCGCGGTGGGATACCTGGCTTAGCGCAGTGCTGTTTACTACGCAGACAATTTTTAAAATTTCGCATCCGTCGTGAATGCGCTACATAAAGACGTCGCGTATTCAATTGAAATTTTTCAAGAGTTACTGAAAGACAGCTCTTTGAAAAGTAATTTATAGTTTATGTCTGCCAACCTAAGCTTCTTGTGTAAAACCATATACATACTTGAAAAATCCACTAACCTGTTGTCCGAAACAGTGAAGGAAGTGCGTGCTGTTCAAACTAAATTAGATTCTTTCAGCTTCGCATGTACAAGGACTGTTAAAGGCCAAATAATAAAATGTGTTTAGTAAAAACAGGGGTTTAAACATGTGTGAAGTTACTCAAGTATTGGAGGGTGCTCATGTTGGTGAAACTGTAAGCGTTGGTGACATTTCTCTCTTTAATTTTGCACGTCTGACATCCTGTGATGTGGAAGGGTCGTTTTCACAGTATAGGAGGTTCTTCAGAGATAATCAGTATGCATTTGTGATGAATAATTTGGACGTGACCTTTGTTGTTCACTGAAATTCTGAGACTAATTCTAGCAGCTAATATTCCAGCGTGTGATTGGTGAGTACGACCTGGTACAATTTTTGCAAAGATGAGAGGTTGTTTTTGTTATACTTAAACAAAACCTTACCATGTTTTGTAAATACCGTAATATTTAGCCAGGCACATAAAAAATTTAATATACCGTACCCGTACTGTACTTTTCCATATACACATATCAATTTGCCAACGAGCACGTTTGGTTGCACCATATTTTAAAACAGAACATTGTATTATTTACCTATTGAGTGCAAGTGAATATGTGATATTTAAATCAGAATATTTTCGAATGTTTATTAAGTACTTTCATGTATTTAGCACGTAAAAAATAAGTGACTTTTTAGCGCATAAATTCCGCATCCTAGTGATTAGTACCATTCGAGTCTTCGCATACCACTTAACTACGGCTAGATGTGGCTGCATTTACCGGATACGCCACTTTTATTGACCCCCTTCCATTTTTATCTCTGATTAGTGTTTTATATATATACCGTCAGCACCTGCCGCTTTCCCAGGTTTTAGACTTTCCATGGCCTGCTTAGTGTCTGGTGGTTGAAATGGGGCAGATAATTCAGAGGATTGCAAAACCGAAAGTTTCTTTTCCTTCAAGAGGTGCTTTATGTGCCTTCTATGATGCTTTTCAAGTGAAACTTTGAGGTAGTGATCGTATGCTTGATGCTTGTTTTTGGTCTAATTTTGCTGGTTGGTGTGTCCAGTTTCCTGATCAGGCTCCAAGCTTTCCTGCTGGAGTGATTGAAGCCTAGGCACTCTACAGTTTCTTGCCACATTCTCTTTCTGTTTGCATCTAGGGACTGTAAAAGTTCAGAAGCTCTATCTGGATCACCATTGGCCTCAAATTCTTTGAAGAGCCTTTCACTCTCCTCGTTCCAGCCGCGGATGTATTGTTTACGATATCCTCTTGGGATACATCGTTTTGATGTACTTTTAACTTCACCGATGGATCTGCTGTAGTTAGTATGGATAAATATTATCCATTGCAGTTTGGAGTCAGTCTGTTTAGAAAATTCATCCCAATTGGCTTTATTTAAATTTCATCTCTGTTTTGTACAGGAGTAAACGACAGGCACAAGCAATCCACACTGGAGAATTATTCGTCTGTGCTGACTGTGTGGTAACTTGTTGAGCACTGTGCGACGTATGTTGCTGAGTGGGTGTTGTGACTGTGTTACAAAACAGAGATCCGGGGTGTATTCTTTGTTGCATCGTGTAGAAGAGAAGGAAGCCTTGTCCCCTGGCATCATAGATAGGTTTACGATTTTCAGTTTCCATCCAGTCAGTGAGCGTTTCCCCAATTAGTGTCGTTCTCCTCTTATCCCTATAGTGTGTGATGGCTGTTGAAGTTGGAATTCGCGGAGATGACCAGGGTATTCCAAGAGGTTTATATACGTTGACTACTGTCAAATCACAGACTTCGATTGAGGCAGTAAACATTTCATTATCCATGGAGGATGGCAAGACTTGATAGTCGGTGATATCGCTCCTCACATAGGTGGCAGTCCCGTACTTCGCATGATTAATTGCGGACACTAATTTAAATCCTGGAATTTTCTCTCTGGATTGAAGTTCGAGATCATTTTCCGTGTGGGTTCCTTGAAGCAGGATGATATGAGTATGGTGTTCTTTCAGAACCTTCGCTTTGTGTTCACACTTTGCTCTGCTTATGCCCTCGATGTTAAGCTGGCATATTTTCATTGAAGGGCCAATGTTACGAACTTCGGGCCCTGAAAAGGGCCCCTAGGTGTGTTTCTCCTCCGTCTTCCTTGACCGAGAGGTTGTATATGACAGTTGGGTCTCATCTTATTCTAATGTTGCTCACTTAGCTCCACCCGGGGGACATGTGGGGGATAATTTAAGGTTAAACCTGCGGGCATGAGCAACAGTGGCGTACTGCAATGAATCTACAGGACACCTCCTTTAATGTGTCGGACGCCTGGAAAGAACAATGGCAACAGTTATTATCGTTACCACATCATTATATCATAAAAAAACCCTGCAAGTGCCCAGATGGAATTTTCCTTTCCAGACGGCAGTGAAGGGCACTAAGCCGAATTAGGATCGGCCAAGGTAGATGTGGTGCCACTCCCTTCAAATGGGGAATACAAGACATCACCGCAATGTAACTGCAGAGAAGAGGAGCAGACAGTGGATCACATTGCATTTGAGTGTCCTTTGCGTGCTTAGAGAAGCTCTATAGAGGACTTCACTTTGTCTCAAGCGAAGCTCTTTTCTGACTCTTAACTTTTGATATGGAACTTTAGTTATGAACTTGAGATGGTTGTTGTATATATTGTATATAATAATGAATTAATCATACGCTAAATAATAATAATAATAATAATAATAATAATAATAATAATAATAATAATAATAATAATAATAATAATAATAATAATAATAATAATAGTGTTATATAGAGGATGGCTCCCTACTTGTACTTCCTCTTAAAACAATAATCACCACCACCACGACGACGACGACCACCACCACCACCATTAAACATTCAACCCAAAACCATCTTACAGTTCCTCTAACTGCGATCTTTGACTGATACTCTAGCTACGTAACCACCCCCTTTTTATTTTTATTTTTTTCTATTTGCTTTACGTCGCACCGAAACAGATAGGTCTTATGGCGACGATCGGAGAGGAAAGGCCTTGGAATGGGAAATAAGCGGCCGTGGCCTTAATTAAGGTACAGCCCCAGCATTTGTCTTGTGTGAAAATGGAAAACCACGGAAAACAATCTTCAGGGCTGCCGACAGTGAGGGGGAGAGAGTGTAATTTTCTTAACTCCTCATTAAGCTTGTCCGGCTCCATGGCTAAATGGTTAGCGTGCTGGCCTTTGGTCACAGTGGTCCCGGCTTCGATTCCCGGCAGGGTCAGGAATGTTAACCATCATTGGTTAATTTCCCTGGCACGGGGTCTGGGTGTATGTGTTGTCTTCATCATCATTTCATCCTCATCACGACACGCAGGTCGCCTACTGGCGTCAAATCAAAAGATCTGCACCTGGCGAGCCGAACCCGTCCTGGGATTTCGCGGCACACAAAACCATACGCCATTTCATTTCAGTATGCTTGAAAACTGGCTTCATAATGAATATGTTGATTGATCATTTATAATCATTTGCTTGGGTAAGGGAACCTCCATTATTGATATATTGAGGTTAGTTTGTTGATGGTTATGTCTCGGGATTTCAATATGTAACTAGTCAAGTTGGCTGTAGTGATGAGCCATTAAAAGGAAAAGAGAATAGGGCGTGATATTTGCCTGTTACGTGGCGAATAATATACCTACTGATGGCGACATTTTTGTAACTTTTCGAATCACCTACGTCGTAATTCCTACTTTCGGAACGGCCTGTTAACCTGGAGGCCAATCACTGTTGAGAATAAAGCCGCTCACTCCCATAGAGTGCACAGGTACAACTTTGAAAGGAGCTTGTTAAAGGACACAATACCTGTGTTTGTACGTTCAAACAGAATGGGCTAATTAAGTCCACTCGAGAAAGTGTTGATTAAAACTGACCTCCTAGAGCTCAGAACAACTACAGCGATTCACTTTACACCTGAGCTGGAATGGCGCTTCATCAGGCCAAATAATTGTTCCTACAGGCTCAATATTCATTACAAAAATATTAATATTTCAGTCAGACTCGCCTTCATTCATCATTTGTAAAGTCTTTCGAGTGTTTAACGTAGCCTTTAGCATTATTTAGAATGAATCGGACAATTATTGAACTGATAGGTTCTGTACCGAATTTACATTACTTTCCGAGGCCCAGAACCATACTTTCGAGAGGCATACCTAATTATTGCTTTTGTGTTTTTTAGGTCATCAGTTCATACACTGGTTTAATGTAGCCCTCCATACCATTCTATCCTGTGCTAGCCTTTTTCATATCTACGTAACTGCTACATTCTACAACTACACTAATCTGTTTGTCATATTCATATCTTGGTCTACCACTATTATACTCATCGCCTACCAAACCAAACCAAACCCCATGGCACTACAGCCCTGGAAGGGCCCTGGCCTACCAAGCGACCGCTGCTCAGCCCGAAGGGCTGCAGATTACGAGGTGTCGTGTGGTCAGCACGACGAATCCTCTCGGCCGTTATTCTTGGCTTTCTAGACCGGGGCCGCTATCTCACTGTCAGATAGCTCCTCAATTCTAATCACGTAGGCTGAGTGGACCTCGAACCAGCCCTCAGGTCCAGGTAAAAATCCCTGACCTGGCCGGGAATCGAACCCGGGGCCTCCGGGTAAGAGGCAAGCACGCTACCCCTACACCACGGGGCCGACACTCATCGCCTACACTCCCCTCAAAAACTAACTCTACAAGACATTTTTGTTTTAAGATGTGTACTATTATTCTGTCTTTTCTTCAGGTCGAATTTCGCCAAAGCGTTCTCCTCTCACCAGTTCGATTAAGCATCTCCTCATTTGTGATTCGATTTTTCCTCTCATCTTCAGCATTCTGTAATACAACATGTCCAAAAGCTTATAATCCCTTTCTTTCTGGTCTAATTATCGTCCACGCTTCACTTCAATACAATGCCACACTCCAGACGAAAGTCTTCAAAAACATTTCTGATTCCTACATCAATGTTCGAAGTGAGCAAATTTCTTAAGTAAGGCCTTCCTTGCTTGTGCTAGTCTGCATTTTATGTCCTCCTTACTTCTGCCATCATTACTTATTCTAATACGAAAGTAACAATATCCAGCTACTTCCTTAAAGACTTTCAATCAATCAATACTGATTTTCATTTAGGACAGTCACCCAGGTGGCAGTGGCAGATTCCCTGTCTGTTGTTTTCCTAGCCTTTTCTTAACTGATTTCAAAGAAATTGGAAATTTATTGAACATCTCCCTTAGTAAGTTATTCCAATCCCTAACTCCCCTTCCTATAAAAGAATATTTGCCCCAATTTGTCCTCTTGAATTCCAACTTTATCTTCATATTGTGATCTTTCCTTTTTAAAGACGCCTCTCAAACATATTCGTCTAGTGATGTCATTCCACGCCATCTCTCCACTGACAGCTCGGAACATAACATTTAATCGAGCAGCTCGTCTTCTTTCTCCCAGTTCTTCCCAGCCCAAATTTTGCAACAATTTTGTCACGCTACTCTTTTGTCTGATATAATATTTCCTGCATCACCATTATTCATTCGACTGCAATCCAGTGCCTTTCGTTTGGATTTACTTTTCATTTTGTCCGCCTAGTCCAAAACCGTGCCTATGCCATGCAGCAATTTCTCCAGATCTTCTGCATACTCACATAGAATAACAATACCATTAACAAATCTCAGCGTTCTGATTTCCTCTCTTTGGACTGCGATTCCTTTTCCAAATGCTTGATTTTCTTTATTGTCTATTCTATGTAAACATTGAAAACGAGAGAGGAAAAATGCAACCTTGCCTCACTCCTTTCTGGTATGCTGTTACTTTTTCATAGCGTCCGATTCTTATCACTTGAGACTGATTTTTGTACAAATTTTAGATAGTATCATTCTTCTTTCTCCGTATCTGATCCCGATAACCTTCAGAATCTGAAATAGCTTGGCCAAATCAACATAATCGAATGCCTTTTCTAGATCTACGTAGGCTTGTCTTATTTTATCGTTAATAATAATAATATTTAATATGCCATCTAGGCTCCCGGCGTGTTGATTTCATCACAAGACCACGTAACATTATAGTTTTAAGAAAGCAGAAGTTAAAGCACCGCCTTCCACTTCATTAATAATAGAACACTGACTGGTATTCGTAAATTAAGGTTTCTTCCTGGTGCCACGCGACTCCGCTAGATAGCATTACTGTTACTGTATGCCCGTACAAAAAAGTAATCTGTCAAAGACGTGTACAGTAGTCAGTCATATAATATCATGTAAATAATTTTCAGTTGTGTTGTGCTGTGTTGCGCAGTAATACAATATATTGTAATACAAATACTATGTATTCAATATATCTTCAGTGAAGGGTGTGATTAACACAATGACGTAGCTACAACCTTTCCCCTTAGACAGTTGAATTTCAAATCTCGGTCGATTACGGTTGGAATTTTCACTGGAAATATAATGATGTTCCAGGAGGATCATCTGGTTTCGAAATTCCGACCAAAAGCAAAATGAGCCTGAGTGGCACCAACGAAATACCTGGGATAAACTCTGGAATGTTTTTAACATACCGAACATCAAACCACTGCATTTTAAGGGCCACCGAACCGTCCGAATTTTGTCCTGAAAAGGATGGAGATATCACTTCAGAACATTCTAATACAAAAGTGTGTCTGGCCTTCGGACCCCAACTTGGCAGGTTCGATCCTGGCTCAGTCCGGTAGTATGTGAAGGTGCTCAAATATGTCAGCCTCGTGATGGTAGATTTACTGGAACGGAAAAGAAATCCTTCGGGACTAAATTCTGGAACATCGGCGTCTCCGAAAACCGGCAAAAGTAGTCAGAGAAACGTAGAAAGATTATTATGATTATTATTATTATTATTATTATTATTATTATTATCATCATCATCATCATCAAATGTGTGTCTGTTAAGCTTTGTCGACATTCGATACAACAAACTAAGTACTTCAACAAAGACGAACCATTATTTCGGATGTGTATACTCTGATCAGAGGGAGAAATTACACCTAAATATTAAGTGAAATAGCCTACGCCAGGAAGTTTTAGTATACATAGAGTACATGAAGCTGCACCCAACAAAAGATGCACGGTTTTGTTTGGGATATTTACATTTCCCATTCATTTGGCTAAACTTTGCTCCAACTGATTTCCATTTGCTTCGGTCTTCACAGTATTTATTGAGCGCAAATTTAAATACGAACTTAATGTGGCTAAATATTTATTCATATCGTGACTTCGCAAACTAAATTTCGAAGTTTCTGGAAAGACGGAAACATGTCAAAGAAAAGAACTCGATAGCTGCAGTCACTTAAGTACGGCTAGTATCCAGTATTCGGGAGATAGTAGGTTCGAACCCCACTGTCGGCAGCCGTGAAAATGGTTTTCCGTGGTTTCCCATTTTCACACCAGGCAAATGCTGGGGCTGTACCTTAATTAAGGCCACGACCGCTTCCTTCCCACTCTTAGCCCTTTCCTGTCCCATCGTCGCCGTAAGACCTATCTGTGTCGGTGCGACGTAATTCAGTGCATATTATATGCTTCCTTGCTTAATTCGTTTACTCTCCAGGGTTGGTTTTTCCCTCAGACTCGGCGAGGGATCCCACCTCTACGTGAGACTTTGGGTCGGGAGATAAAACTGGTGAGGAGGACCGGTACCTCGTGCAAGCGGCCTCACCTACTATACTGAACAGGAGCCTTGTCGGGGGATTGGAAGATCGGAAGGAACAGGCAAATAAGTGGAAGGAAGCGGCCGTGGCCTTAAGTACCATCCCGGCATTTGCCTGGAGGCGAAGTGGGAAACCACGGGAAACCACTTCGAGGATAGCTGAGATAGGAATCGAACTCCTCTTTACTCGGTTCATCTCTTGAGGCTGAGTGTACGCCATTCCAGCCCTCGTACCACTTTTCAAATTTCGTGGGAGAGGCGGGAATCGAACCCGGGCCTGCAGGGACAGAGGCGGACTGCATATTATAAACCAAACCAATATATTCGCACAGTATAGGACACAAGGCAGACAACAGCTGTCAGAGACTGCACCTAACTTACTAATAATCGAACAACAGAAGTACTCAAAATAATATCGTCAACACATGCCTATGCCTGCCAGTAGAATGGATCATTATCAATGGTGCAGTTCAATAAAACAATCTGCTACTGAACTAACCAGGAATATAGTCTGGTATTTATAAAAATAAACTTGTTAGATAGTTAAAATTTTGAACAGTTTTTTTTTCTTTTCTATTTATTTGGATATCAGGCTGTGCCCATTCACTCAAGACTATATCTTACAAAATTAAAAGCTGCCTCTGTGGAACAGTGGTAGAGTGTCGGCCTCCGGATCCCCAGATAGCGGGTTCAAACCCGGCAGAGGTAGTCGGATTTTTGAAGGGCGGAAAGAAGTCCAATCGACACTCCATGTCGTACGATGTCGGCATGTAAAAGATCTCTGGTGACACATTTGGTGTTTACCCGACAAAATTCATTAAATCTCAGCCATAGACGCCCAAGAGAGTTCCGGTTTACTCGGTCTGCCATCTAGTGGGCCTAGAGTAAAACGGAACGTCTAAATTGACGAGCAGACAGCCAGATGGCGTCAAATTGAAATGTCTGCACACGGTAGCTGAGGCCACACGATTATTATTATTATTATTATTATTATTATTATTATTATTATTATTATTATTATTATTATTATTATTATTACAAAATTAAAGTACAAGAGCATGAAAGACTTGCAGTACTGTGAGAGTAGTTGAGTCCTTCCCTTCAAATTAAACCTTAAATTAGGACAAATAAATAAAACAGAAAGACACTCAAAGGAGTCACAGTGATAACTCTGGGTCTTGTAGAAACACATATAAACACTTTTGCTTATTTGATCTGACCAATAGAGTTGTAAGTCTTGGTAATGAGTAATCCAGTGAGACGAGTTTCTTGAGTAGAGAAGTAGACTGGTCAAAATGATGGATGCAGTTGAAAAGAATATTATTCATGTCTCTTTCAATGGTTCAATGGTCTGACAGTAGAAACAGAGAGGTGACTGTAGAACTCGTATGCGGTGAACTCGTCCATGATCGAATTTGCGACGAGCTATAGTAACTATAAATTTTCTGGAGCAGGAATGTTCCTCGTACCAAAGAGCAGAAGGACCCACAGGTTGTATTTGTAATAGTGGTGTCCTCGTGATCGTGATGAGATCTGCCACTCATCATTCCAAGTATACACTACCTGCAAAAAATAATAATAATAATAAATAAATAAATAAATAAATAAATAAATAAATAAATAAATAAATAAATAAATAAATTGAAGCACCCAGAAGAAAGTATCGGATGTCAATCATCGGCGGGTATATAAATGATTAGGGTTGCGATTCTCTGTGATAGGTAGAACGGCCGGCAGAATGCATCAGTGTTGTTACCAGACGTGGTAGGGTATATAAGGCGCGTGAACAGCGTTAGATGTTGAGTGATCACGGTGAACGACACGGAGATGCCGCGTACTCGTGTGAGACAGTGTTATCAGCACCTGAAAGAGTTTGAAAGGGGCCTCATAGTGGGTCTCCATTTGATCGACTGGTCGAATCGTGGGATATCCAGATTTGTGGATCATTCGGATGTGGCAGTGGCCCGATGTTAGACTGCATGTGAAGGTAAGGGCAGGCATACTCTTTGTCAAGGTTCAGGTCGACCACGTCTGACCACCAAAATGGAGGTTCGTCGAACTGTGCATCAAGCACGTCGTATATCCCCTGCACATCTGCGCCAGCCATTCGCGAACAAGTAATGGACTCACTGGAACATTGTATGACATCCCGTATCATTGGACGGTGGCTAGCAGCGGCCGGACTAGGGAATTACCGCCCCATTGGTAGGTTGCCGTTAACACCGGAACACAAACGGCTGCGTTTGGAGTGGTGCCGTGAGCGGGAAGCATAGACTGCTGATGAATGGCGATACATTGTGTTTAGCGATGAATCGCGGTTCTGCACTATCCAGAATGACCATCGTCTGCAAGTATGGCTGTGACCTAGGGAGAGGTCTAATTATCCCAGTGTTTTGGAGAGGCACAACGGTGTTATTTCTGGCGTCATGGTGTGGGGAGCCTTCGGGTAAGACTTCAGATAGCAATTGAGGGACCTCTGACGGCACAACGGTACGTCACGGACATCGTGCGTCCTCATGTGTTACCTCTCATGTGACAGTCAAGGTGCCATTCTTCAACAGGGCAGTGCTCGGCCAGACACAGCAGGTGCCTCTGTGAACTATCTGCGTGATGTTAAAATACTCCGGTGACCAGCAAGTACCACAGAACAGACCTCTGTAGAGCATGTGTGGGACCAGATCGGACGTCAACTCTCCGTCTCATTACCAGTATCCAGGTTATCGAAGACCAGTTACAATACTTATGGGCCAGCCTGCCTCAGCAGAGGATACAACGGCTTTATGACACCCTTCCCAACCGAATCAGTGCATGCATCCAGGCCAGAGGGAGTGCAACGTCATACTGATAAGCGGGCCCTTACTGCTAAGTTCTTTGTAAATTTCACTCAATTTTGTAATCAATGAAATTACATCACATACCTTCTGTACACGTGAAGTTTCATTTCGTTTCCCCCCCCCCCTTTTTTTGGCTTCAATTTCTTTGCCAGACAGTACATATAAATGGTAATTTAGTTCGCATGAAGAGTTGTCAAGCACTTACACACGAGCAATGTTAATCATCAAGTCAGAAATTATTTGTGTGTACTAGTTTCTCAAGTACAATCATTTTTGTCTAAACGAGGTATGCGATTCAATCAATCAATCAATCAATCAATCAATCAATCAATCAATCAATCAATCAATCAATCAATCAATCAATCAATCAATCAATCAAACGTCACTGATTTGCATTTAGGTTGCCGCTCAGGTGGCAGATTTCCTACCAGTTGTTTACCTAAGCTTTCCATAAGTGATTTTGAAGAATTTTAAATTTTTTTGAACAACTGCTGTGGTAAAATATTCCAGTCCCTAATTCCTCTTCCTATAAAAGAATATTTGTCCTATTAAAACCAACTTTATACTATGACTAGCTGATGTACCCGTGTTTCGCTACGGGATTCACAGAACGACTCTCTTTCTGGTTTTCCTAACTACAGTTAACTTAGGCCATTACAAAATCGTCAGTAGGAATGTAGGGATTAAAAGCAATGCTATCATATAAAATACTCGCTCAAAGAAAAAATCGCACATTTTCTCACTTTTAACGAACAGTACTACGATGCCGATCGAACAGTCCAAAGTTCCAGTGCTGGAATGACCAGGCTGCAGATAGCCGTGAACACTCCTCTGCCATGCTTCCGTTATAATATACACACTGCTCATTCCAATCAGTGCCGCGGGGTAGGGATTGAATAGCTCGAATGCTATGATGAACCAGTGTGTCACGTACCAGTAGTATAAAAAA
Organism: Anabrus simplex; assembly: GCF_040414725.1. NCBI lineage: Eukaryota > Metazoa > Arthropoda > Insecta > Orthoptera > Tettigoniidae > Anabrus > Anabrus simplex. The sequence goes on along the minus strand of NC_090267.1, from coordinate 405,555,316 downwards.
ATTTATGAACCAGAGAAATGGCATGCTAAAGAAAAAGTTATCTTACTTCCCAGCTACTTCCCGCCAATATTCAGGCAGGTTATTATACTCGGTACGACCGGGCGAATTGGCCGTGATGTTAGGGGAACACAGCTGTGAGTTTGCATTCGGGAGGTAGTGGGTTTGAAAACCACTGTCGACAGCCCTGAAGATGGTTTTCCGTGGTCTCCCATTTTCACACCAGGCAATTGCTGGGGCTGTACCCTAATTAACGCCAGGGCCGCTTCCTTTCCACTCCTAGCCCTTTCCTATCACATTGTCGTCATAATACCTATATGTGTCGGTGCGACGTAAAGCAAATTTAAAAAAAATACTCGGTATACAGCAGTAATCCCATCTATCGGACATGACTGGCAACAGAAGGCACAAAACACATCATAACAATGGTCAATGTAATGTTACTGTTGTTCAATGTTATGAGCTTTCTGTATTTTAGGCTTTCACATTTACTTTTCTTTCGACTCTGTGATATTAGGGCGTCTTACGAAATTATTTATAGCGTAGACTGTAGTTCCTTATTCCCCGACTTTACATTACGATTTTCATTAAATTCTGTTTACCCATATTTTCGTGACTTGGCGTCGATATGGACTTAGCAACAAAAATCCAAATTCATGAATATCTCTGCTATCATAGCCGGTAAGGTAAAAATGTATAAGACATAAATGATCGGAAATGTAATAGGCTACTATATAACTATAGTAATGTAGTATTTGTCGGTAGAACCATTAATAATACAAAGATTGGAGAATTACATTTCAGGCCTTCCTCTAAACTACCATTCAACTCAGCGTGAATAAAATTATTTATGGTCTAGATTTTAGAGACTTATTTCCCGACTTTGCATACCGATTTTCATTAAGATAGGACCAGTGATAACATAAATATTTGAGAATTAATTTTTAGGCCTTCCCCTAAATTACCATTTCTCTCAGTGTGAATAAAATTACTTATAGCCTAGATTGTAGCGATATACTCCTGGACACTAAATAGCGATTTTCATTAAATTCTCTTCATCTGTTTCTTTTTTTTTTGCTAGGGGCTTTACTAGGGGCTTTACGTCGCACCGACACAGATAGGTCTTATGGCGACGATGGGATAGGAAAGGCCTAGGAGTTGGAAGGAAGCGGCCGTGGCCTTAATTAAGGTACAGCCCCAGCATTTGCCTGGTGTGAAAATGGGAAACCACGGAAAACCATCTTCAGGGCTGCCGATAGTGGGATTCGAACCTACTATCTCCCGGACGCAAGTTTACAGCTGCGCGCCTCTACGCGCACGGCCAACTCGCCCGGTTTCATCTGTTTCCTCGTGATACATACATACATAGGCTACAGACAGACAGACAAACAGACAGACAGACTTTACGAAAAATTAAAAAGTGCATTTCCTTGCTACTATGGACACGGCCGATACAGAAACACCATCATTTATAAATTCTGAGCAATGTACAGAAAAAAACTCTTATTTTATATTATATACATATAGATTTTGCCTACTTTTGAAGGCTCCACTCAAGCTTATTCGTATACGAATGTCATTCCACGCGAACTCTCCACTGTCAGTTCAGAACATACCGCTTAGTCGAGCAGCTCGTCTCCTTACTCCCCAAGTTTTCCCAGCTCAAATTTTGCAACATTTTCGTAACAACTGTTTCGTGGGAAATCACCCAGAACAAAGCGTGCTACTTTTCTTTGGATGCTTTCAAGTTCTCGTAACAATTTGTCCACACACGGGAACCATACATAAAATGGGGACCTACCAGAGATGCATACGCCCTCTCCTTTATATCCTCAATAATATCCTTAATCAATATCATATGAAGATATCTGCAAACTTTATTTACAACATCGTTAATCCATCGCCCACAGTGGCATCAAATCCTGTAACTGTAGCATGGAGAATTTTTGTCTCTGTATACCAAACCAGTCACGTCATATAGGAATAAGAGGCGTACATCGACTAAACATTATTTCTTCCCGAATCGCGACGGGAAACACTCGCTGCTAATGGCGTTCCAAAATGCAGGGTTCGTTTCATCGGAACATCTCCAGAATTCAAGCCTTATGTTTTAAGAAGGGTGCAAGCTTCCAGGGCTACGATTTCCTGCTCACCTCACAAGAGCTGACCTATGGTTACTGCTACTAAAAGGTTTTCATTCCTCTCCTGAAGTGAGAGGCGGGCCTGTTAGATGGTTACGCCGTCCCTCAGCCCAGGAGATTTGCTACGGTGAAGGACAAGCTCGGAGAAGGTGAGGCGTTTGGCGGCATATTTTCGAAAGGTAAGAAAGGCGCCTGTCCGCCTCTGTGGTGTAGTGGTTAGCGTGATTAGCTGCCACCCCCGGTGGTCCGGGTTCGATTCCCGGCTCTGCCACGAAAATTTGAAAAGTGGTACGAGGGCTGGAACGGGGTCCACTCAGCCTCGGGAGGTCAACTGAGTAGAGGTGGGTTCGATTCCCACCTCAGCCATCCTCGAAGTGGTTTTCCGTGGTTTCCCACTTCTCCTCCAGGCGAATGCCGGGATGGTACCTAACTTAAGGCCATGGCCGCTTCCTTCCCTCTTCCTTGTCTATCCCTTCCCATCTTCCCATCCCTCCACAAGGCCCCTGTTCAGCATAGCAGGTGAGGCCGCCTGGGCGAGGTACTGGTCATTCTCCCCAGTTGTATCCCCCGACCAAGAGTCTGAAGCTCCAGGACACTGCCCTTGAGGCGGTAGAGGTGGGATCCCACGCTGAGTCCGAGGGAAAAGCCGAACCTGGAGGGTAAACAGATGATGATGATGATGATGATGATGAAGAAAGGCGCCTACAAAGTAATTTTATACACTATAGGTCTGGGTGAATTGAAGGAAATTTTATATGTCATTGGAACTTCTTTAAAGGAATTACCACAGCGCGAAACTGTGAAGGATACATACAACAGGGTCAGCATTCACGAAAATAATGAGCAAAGATAAAAGCACAACTTCCTAGTTCCCGTAACTGTCGGTATGAGTGAAGATAAGAATCTAAGACTAGCTAACAGCCTGCAGATTCACGCCGTACATGGAACATTAGATAATAAAACTGCGAGTGAAGTTACCTGGAATGATGCGTGAAATCGACTCGGATTCCACAGGAGAGGGTCAAAGGAACAGAAAAGTATTCAACATTTTTTTGCAGGAAATTAGGGTACTATTAATTTGCTCGTATGTTTCTCAAGAGAAGAGATATGAATTGAATTTTAAGTCTTCCTTTCCATACGCAGGCCCGCCGACAGTGGGGCTCGAACCAAATATCTCCCAAATACAAGCTGATATCTACGTGACACTAACCACACTGACACTTCCTCGGTGCAGAAAAATAAGAAGTTTGATTTATCATTTGTTTTTGCAAGAGGCTCGAGTTTACTGCGCCCTCGTAGCCGTGTTATTGGTTCTGCAGATGTACTTTTCATTTAATTCGATCTCTTATTAAGTCTAGCCTCTTCACTTAAACTATTTACTTCTCTGTGAGCCTTATAATCCAATACTCTGTCAACTATCGAGGTATTTCGTTGATCAATATACTGGCATCTAGGAAGGAGGGTGCAATCACTGGTTGAGAGTAAGTGTGTGCGCTTTCAGACTACGGAGGCACTGGGTGAGTTGGCCGTGCGGTTAGAAGCGAGCAGCTGTGAGCTTGCAACCGGGAGATAAGTGGGTTCGAACCCCACTGTCGGCAGCCCTGAAGATGGTTTGCTCTGGTTTCCCATTTTAACACCAGGCAAATGGTGGGGCTGTACCTTAATTAAGGCCATGGCCGCTTCCTTCCCACTCCTAGTCCTTTCCTATTCCATCGTCCCCATAAGTCGGTGCGACGTAAAACAAGTTGTAAAAAAAGACTACGGAGGGGGTCTCGAGATCGTATTTTCAGTATGAGCCGGGCAAGTGAAAAATTCTACGAGAGAAATAAACAGATATGTTTATGTTTCGCAGGTCTAGAGGGGGTATATGAGAGAGTACTGAGAGTAAAGATGTTAGCTGTACTGGGGAACATTTCTTTTCTTTCTTTCTTAATCAGTTTACCCTCCAGGATTGGTTTTCCCTCACACTTAGCAAGGGAACCCACCTCTACCACCTCAAGGCCAGTGTCCTGGAGCGTGAGACATTGGGTCGTGAGATACAACCGGGGAGGATGACCAGTACCTCGCCCAGACGGCCTCACCTGCTATGCTGAACAGGGGTCTTGGTGGGGGATGGGAAGATTGAAAGGGATAGACAAGGAAGAGGGAAGGAAGCGGCCGAGTCCTTTATTTAGGTACCATCCCTGGAGGAGAAGTAGGAAACCACGGAGAACCACTTCCAGGATGACTGAGGTGGGAACTGAACCCACCTCTACTCAGTTGACCTCCAGAGGCTGAGTGGACCCCGTTCCAGCCCTCGTACCACTTTTTCAAATTTCGTGGCAGAGCCGTGAATCGAACCCAGGCCTCCGCGGGTGGCAGCTAATCACACTAACCTCTACACCACAGAGGCGGACTACTGGGGAACTATGGGATTATATCACTCATCCCTGGGGGGGAAACCAGATGTCATTTTTCGTTTATTTTTTTATTTTGCAGTAACCCACTAAGGGCAATTCTCTCTATCCTTTGTCACTATCAGGAAAAGTTATTTCATCATAATTTTGAAGAAATAGCTACATTTTATTTTTGAATTATTCAGGAATAGAAAACAGTCCCCGCTAAGAACCAGATTAGTTGAGTTATCTTGTTAATATTCTGAATATTGTTAATAAAAGTGGCTTAAAATACCTGTCAGTATGCCTTATGTGTTATACATTTTCTAGTGGTTATTGTGGACGTGGGCATTACGATATTGTAAATGAATTATCGGTAGTGAATTTACACAGATGGTTCTATTAGAGAACTATAAAATCTTACTAGCTAACAACACACAAATATGACTTACATGCTTTGTTTTTTTACTGGTCCACATAAGAAAATAATGCATGGATAATGTAGGACAAGTCACTTTCATTCACACCGAGCTCGATAGCTGTAGTCGCTTAAGTGCGGCGAGTATCCAGTATTCGGGAGATAGTAGGTTCGAACCCCACTGTCGGCAGCCCTGAAAATGGTTTTCTGTGGTTTCCCATTTTCACACCAGGCAAATGCTGGGGTTGTACCTTAATTAAGGCCACGGCCGCTTCCTTCCCACTCCTAGCCCTTCCCTGTCTCACCGTCGCCATAAGACCTATATGTGTCGGAGCGACGTAAAGCAAGTAAAAAAAAAAACTTTCAATCACGAACCAAACCAGATACTTCATTCGTTTTTTTGAATTTATCAAAACAAAATCCAACAAAAACCATTTAAAAGGCTGTTTCATTCGACGCAGAATGGTTTGACAACATTTGGTGAACGGTGATTTAGTATTGTCTAAAAACAAAAACAAGAAATATTTGCCTGAAAACTTCAACTTTTTGACTTCTTTTGTTATTCCCTAAGATGAATGATATTATTCAATAAAAGACATGTATCTTAGTCACTGCAGATCAGATAGTGATTTTTAACATCAACAATTCCCCCGGAATATCCGAACATTCCTACCATATTTCCTAAATTTAAAGTCGGTTATGATGTAGTCTGTTGTGGATCTAGTGTTCCTACCCTAAGACGCATAACGGGGAATAGCCTTTTTTTTCTATAGGCTTTACGTCGCACCGACACAGATAGGTCTTACTGCGACGATGGGACAGGAAAGGGCTACAACTGGGAAGGAAGCAACCGTGGCCTTAATTAAGGTACACTTCGCCATAAGAGCTATCTGTGTCGAGCGACGTAAGGCCACTAGCAATTAAGGTACAGCCCCAGCATTTGCCAGGTGTGAAAATGGGAAACCACCGAAAACCATTTTCAAGGCTGCCGGCAGTGGGATTCGAACTCACTATGTCCCGAATACTGGATACTAGCCGCACTTAAGCGACTGCAGCTGTTGAGCTCGGTGGGAACAGCCTTACGCATTAAGAATGAATTCGTAACCGTAATCTCATAAGACCATAGAAGCCCAGTAGACCTTTCATATCTTCGCCATATTTACGCAACATCTCCTCATATACTGCACTTCTCTTTCCCACACTTGCATTGAAATTGCCGATATCCTCTGCCTGCTGTTAACCCTCACTACTACGTTACCCATTTTTTCACTAAACGTTTCTATTTTACCTTCATCAATCGTCTCGCATGGAGAGTACAGTGTGACGATTCTCGTCTTACTTCTTGCAACCGTCAAATCCATCCATATCATTCGTTCATTAAAATGCCTGTCCGACTCGCTGGCTGAATGGTCAGCGTACTGGCCTTCTGTCCAGAGGGTCTCGGGTTCGATTCCTCGCCGAGTCAGGGATTTTAACCTGCATTAGTTAATCCCAATGGCCCGGTGGCTGGGTGTTTGTGCCGTCCCCAACATCCCTACAACTCACAAACCACACATAACACTATCCTCTACCACAATAACACGCAGTTACCTACACATGCCAGATGCCGCCCACCCTCATCGGAGGGTCTGCCTTACAAGGGCTGCACTCGGCTAGAAATAGCCACACGAAATTTATTATTATTATTATTATTATTATTATTATTATTATTATTATTATTATTATTATTAAAATGCCTGACAAAAACTATGTTGCATGCTATTGTTTCCTTGATAAAAGCACTACCCCACAACCTGCCCTTCCTATTTCAACTTTTGCTAACAGAACCTTATATTATACCGTCTTTTACTCGTTATTTACCGTCTACGTGAACACTGTTAACTCCAAACGTAACCAGATGCGTCATCTTTGTCGACTTCCCTAAGTCTCATAAAAATTAATAGCTCCCGCATGGAATTCTGTTTTGCTCGCGAAGTTGATTCCAAATAGAAATGGACCTCGTCGATCTCATAGATCTGAGGCTTTCTTAAAACAATCCCAGCATGTTCTGGTGTGAAAATGGAAAACTACGGAAAACCATCTTCAGGGCTGCCGACAGTGGGGATCGAACCCACTATCTCCCGGATGCAAGCTGCACGCCCCTAACCTCACCTCCAACTCCCGCGGTAGTAAATTTCTGTGAGGCAGGATGTTACCTTACCTACACACAGCCCCTTTGAAAATTTATCCTTCAATGGTTTAGGGACCACCGATGGATCGCATAGTATAGTCCTTGCACCTGAGCACAAGGAGGGCCACGTCTCACAGTGTGAGGGTCCAAGATGCACACTCCTTTTCCGTAGTAGTTGTAATACCGACTCTCAGCACCACTTAGGCCTACTAGGCCATTCAGCCGTTGCCCATGGTTTATGAATTAGGATGTAACCACGGTTACCCATAGAACGAATCATGAATACTGACAGTAGTCAAAGGTGAGCGGAATATTATGATCCAGCTAGACTCTTACCAACCTAAACCGCAGTTCGCTCAGTGCAGAGTCAGTATTAAGATTCAGTGTTTTATTGCCACAATATTATTTCAATAACAGCATGATTCCTTATTCATTGACAGACCATATATTAGGCAACACACTAAACATTTATTCAGAATTTTCATCACAGAGGCTGTTCTGCGTTGGCTACGGTTCCTTCTGTGTAGACATGAGAAGGTGCTGGATCAACTATTCGATTTTTGCGGAGGAGGAAGAAGGACAATTCGAATCAAAATTTTTCAAGAGCTTTAAGCTTTTCATTGTTCGAAATGTAATCGCAGTGTAGCGGGTATAAAGAAGGTGTCGGGATTTAAATATCAGTCGTTGAGACTAGAACATTCTTGAGCGCCTTCCCTACAGTTCGGATCTGAGATCTATTTCTCAATATCAATAAGATTCAAGATTTAAATTTCACTATTTCACCTTAATTGGACAAGTAGGTTTACTGCATACATTTGCAATTCAAAACAGGCAACTATGTCAAAAATGTTTTGCATTATAGAAAAAAAAGTACAAAAAAAGCTGTATGAGTTGAGGACACTATTTTTTTACTTTCCTTCAATGCAAGGCATTCATTCTCCGTAGAAGTTGAAGACGAAGTTTTCCATTATACGTCATCTTCCTATTCAGTGAAATACGGTAGTTAGCTCTTCGTCGACCTGTTTGTTTATGTTGGATGTGCCTTTCTAAAACCGGAAACTTCTTTTATAATTATGTAGAATTCATAACTTTATTTCCATATTTCACAAAAATACCAGATTCCAGTTTCGAATTACTGATGCTAGTAAAATATTTTTATTTTATTTTCTGGAAGAATAACTTTGAAACCATAAAATATAGAAGATATTTAAAATAAATCGTTAAATTATGTAAATATACGCGAGATTTCTGCAAATAAATGATGTAAAAATCTGTACTATAGCTGAAAATATGGACAAATATGGAAATGAAAATATGTTTCAAATCACTTCAATATCCTAATTTGTAAAAATATGACAGCACTTCAGCTAAAGAAGGAAAATGTGTATTTACATAAAAATCCCAGCCCTGATAATTATAAAGGGTAATTTATGTTGTCTACAATATCTCGAGCTCGCAGCTCCAGGTAAGTTTTCCGAACAAGATTAAACCACGAGTTTAATTTGGTACGATTACTTACTGAATGAAATTTTCACTAAACAGTATTATTATAATGAAATTAGTATAGGAATTTTGTATAATATTATTTACTTGAATCTATTGGATACCAAGTGATAACATCGCTTCTGCAAATTTCTTTGGAATTGCCGCTATATTTATTTGATTTATTGAGTGTCTTGTAAACACTTCTCGTTAGGTTAAAAATCTGAAAGAATTGCGAATCACATTCGAAAATTTCCAAACATTTGCCTATCAGGTGCGATAATCTCATTTCGGCAATGTTTCAGTGATAGTCCACCGTGTTTCGTTGAAACTATAAAATGGATTGGTCAATATTAAATGTGTGGCGGATGAGCTAAATAGTAATGTATAACATATTGGCAAGAATGGGTAGATCATAGAATACATCTGTCAAAAATATTTTAGGTTACAATAAAATAATACTCTCTCATCAGTTTCCGGTGTTCCTGAAATTAGAGTATTCTGCTATATTAGATGATATTGTATGTTCCGATCTGTCAGTGGACAGATGGCGTGGAATGACATTAGTAGCTTGAGTAGAACTTTTAGAGGTAGGAATTATATGAAAATAAGGCTGGAATTCAAGAGAACAACCTGGGGCAAGTATTCATTTATAGGACGAAAAGTAAAGGATTGGAATTATTATTTATCAAGGAAATGTTCGCGAAATTTCAGAGTCCTTTTAAATAATTTAAGAAAAGACCAGCTAAACAATTAATAGGAAACCTGGCACCTGGATGATAGCCCTAAATGCAGGTCAGTGATGAATGATTGATAACCATGTATTGAAGATATTTCCTTCTGGGTGAACAAGAACGTTTTTATTATCCCTTCAGACAAGTTTTATATATAGATCTACGTAATATTATGTTTTCACAAAGAATCCAGTGTTGAATTTTTTGACTAATTTGATAAAATATAACATCATTTTAAATGCAGACCATGGTTTGATTTCTCTTGGATAAAGTAAAGTTTATTTCAGTGCATTTTGGAGCTATATTCAATCTTTGGAACTAGTGCCCTTCTATAAAGAAGGCTCTTGAGAATTATCTTGTAATTCAAGACAAATAATCATGACAAGTTTTTGAAAGTCACGTCGCACACAGGTTCAGGCATCAAACAAATTCGTACCTGAAAATATCCGTACTTGCATAATAAGAAAGAGCAAGCGAATTCTAAAACACATCGATGGAACAAGTGGAACAGTTGAGATCGGACATATATAATAATAGTTTTCCTGAAATGTGAAGGAATAATTAATTCAATTTTTATCGGTGTTCATACTATGAAATCGGCAACCTTCATTTAAGGTTCAACAACTTTGTGTCTGAATGTGTACTCGCAGATTGCTTCGAACAGTTTGTTCAATAACACGTAATACTACACCTCTGCTGTATTATAAAAATATGGATTGCCTTTCTGATCGAAAAATGAACCATAAATCCCACGGCTTGAATATTAATTACGACTTTTCTCGACAATCCACAAATTGATTTCCGTAACACGAAACTGCATAACCTGAGTTCGAATAGAATGCGTCGTGCATGATAATGCAACAGGACGTAGATTACAATATACAGTTATAATCTAATTGTGGTGAGCAGTCACACGAACTCTGCTAACCGTAATTGAATTGCCACCCAACTCTCTAGTTCCACAGGGATGTGGGGCTGGCTTGTTCTGTGGTGTCTGGCATTAAGAGCTCCCTGCTGATTCAGAGTTTGCCTTCACTCTCACACGCAAATCCTAGTTGTTATTCACGGTACTGATTCAACACAACAATCACATGATTTCTGTAATTCTTGTTGATACTTGTCCGATGAGCACACACATGACGTTGTTATTTTAGAGACCTGGATTTTTTTACACGTTGGTTTACGTCGCACCGACACAGATAGGTCTTATGGCGACGATAGAACAGGAAAGAGCTAGGAGTGGGGAGGAAGCAGCCGTGCCCTTAATAAGGGCACAGTCCCAGCATTTGCCTGGTGTGAAAATGGGAGAACACGGAAAACCATCTTCAGGGCTGCCGGCAGTTGTGTTCGAACCCACTATCTCCCGAATGCAAGCTCACAGCTGAGCGACTCTAACCGCACCGCTAACTCGCTCGGTGAATTGGGGATGGTAATGATGTCAACCTCATGAGACGACGTGATAGTTGGAAGGGAGAGGGTGAGACCCGGCGCCGGCATATAGCCTACTCCTGTCAAAAAGCACCAAGGGGTCTGCTCCAGGCTTTGCGTCCCCATCCGACGGACGAATCACCATCAACAGTGTCATACATCCTCACTCCATATGAGCACTTCTGGCAGATAACACAAAGGTCATAAATTCTTCCTTTCTCAATCTGTTTACCATCTAGGGTTGGTTTTTCCCTGGGACTCAGCGGAGATCCCACCTCAGCCGTCTCAAGGGCAGTGTCCTGGAGTGTGAGACATTGGGTCGGGAATACAATTGGGGCGCATGACCAGTACCTCGCCCAGCGGCCTCACCTGCTATGCCGAACAGGGGCCTTGGTGGGGGCTGGTAAGATTGGAAGGGATAGACAAAGAAGAGGGAAGGAAGCTGCCGTGGCCTTAGGTTAGGTACCATCCCGGAATTTGGCTGGAGGAGAAGTGGGAAACAACGGAAAACCACTTCCAGGATTGATGAGGTGGGAATCGAACTCTCCTCTACTCAGTTAACCTCCCGAGGCTGAGTGGACCCCATTCCAGCCCTCATACCACTTTTGAAATTTCGTGGTAGAGCCGGGAATCGAACCCTGGCTCCGGGGGTGGCAGTTAATGACACTAACCACTACACCACAGAGGCGGACTAGGTCATAAATAATGATTATTATAAAAATAATTTCCAAACAGCACTTAACTTACTTACCTAGAACGTAAATAACAGATCAAACGCTGCAATGGACAACTGACTTCAATTCCACTACGTACCTGAAAGGAAAGAAACGGTGATATTAGGCAAGCATTACTTGAAGGAAATTAGACAACAGTGCATGATTATGATAGGTGAGACGTTCCAAAGAATAGAGAGTCAACAGTTTCGCTTTTTTAAATTTTATTCTATTGGTTTAACGTCGCACTGTTCGACTCCATCTTTAAATGGTTAGTGTGCTGGCCTTTGGTCACAAATGTCGCGGGTTCGATTCCCGGTAGGGTCAGGAATTTTAACATTAATTCGTTAATTCCGCTGGCACGGGGACTTGGAAGTATGTGTCGTCTTCATCATCACTTCAGACTTATCATGAAGCGCAGGTCACCTACGGGTGTAAAATCAAAACACCTGCACCTGGTGAGCCTAACATGTCCTCGGCCACTCCCGGCACTAAAAGCAATACGCCATTTCATATCAACGTCGCACTAACATATTGAAGGTTTTCGATGGCGCACGAATGGAAAAGGGTAAAGATAGGGAAAATAGGGGCCGTGGGCTTAATTAAGGTACAGCCCCAGTATTTGCCTGGTGTGGTTCAGGATATAGAATGGGAGTGGGTGGCATGCAGGTTTTATGTTGTAGAAGCAGCAAGAGAATGTCTAGGAACAACTGTGTGTAAAGATGTGAAAAAGAGAGCATCCTGGTGGAGTGATGAAGTGAGGGCAGCTTGTAAACGTATAAAGAAAGCATATCAGAAATGGCTCGAAACACGGGCTCATGCAGGTACGGAATTAATCCTAGATGAGAGAAATAGGGCGAAACAAATAATTGAATCCGAGAAGAATGCATGGGAAGATTTCGGTAAAAAGCTGGAAGGGCTGGATCAGGCGGCAGGAAAACCTTTCTGGACAGTAATAATGAATCTTAGGAAGGGAGAGGAAAAGGAAATTAATAGTGCCTTGGATAAATCAGGTGAACTCAGAGTAAATTCATTGGTCGGATGGAAGGATTATTTTTAAAATCCCCTTAAAGTAAAACAATATATTTCTCATCAATATATTTCTGTTGAAGTTTCAAACAACCGATTTCATGGGAAGGAGGACAGGGAATGCAGTGAAATTACGCTCGAAGAATTTGAGAGCGTGGTAAGTAAACGCCGTTTCCGTAAAAGAGCAAGTAAAACATAGCGGGAAGGCAGGAATTGAATGCCCTCATAGAGTGATAAGATTAATATGGAATGTTAGTAAGATACCTCGAGATTGGACAAAATGGGTAATCGGACCTATTAACGAGCATGGAAACTAGTGTGGTTTCAGACCTCAGGGGGGCTTTCAGGACCAGATTTTCAGTATGCACCAAGTAATTGAAAGAAGCTACGAGAGGAATAGATGTTTATGTTTCATAGATCTAGAAAAGGCGTATGGCAGCGTACCCAGAGAAAAGTTGTTAGTTGCACTGAGGGATTATGATACGAGTAGATTATTACAAGCAATTAAATGCATTTATGTAGACAAATGGGCTGCAGCAAAAAAAAAATGATAGGAGAAAGAGTTCAAGGTACCTCTAGGGTTAGATAAGCCTGTAATCCTTCACCTTTGTTGTTCATAGTTTACATGGTTCATTTACTTAAAGGTATAAAGTGGCATGGTGGAGTTTAGTTAGGCAAACAGTCTGACGTATACCGATCACTTGGTCTTAAGGACGTACTGAGCTGAAAGCCTGGAACTGAATATCCTGGAACTTGAAAATAGGTGTAGGTGCAGTGAATATCATATGAAAATTATCATTCCCAAGTTTAAAGTGATAGTCGTAGGGAAGATAGCTAAGAGGATGGAATATCAGGCCGGCAATACAAAACTGGAACAGGAAGTATTTAGGGCGTATATTTACCCAGGATGGTAGTGAAGTGCCTAAAATTGAATCAAGGTGTAGCAGAACTAATGGAATTAACTTACATTTGCAATTAACAGTAGAGAAATAAGTCAGACCCCCGACGAAACTCTATATACACCGGACTGTTCTCAGACCGACTTTGCTGTGTGGAAGGGAAAGCTGGGTGGACTCGGGATATGCTATTTATAAATTAAAAACAACAGAATGGAAGTATTGGGAATGATCGCAGGCACAAAAGGTGGTAACAATGGCAGGTGGATTGTCGAAATGAGGAAATAAAGGCTAAGTAAGTTGTGAATTAGATGTGTCAAGCTATACGCATAAACCGGCTTCAGCTGCGGGGTCACGTGGGTGAATGGAGGAGGATAGATTACCTAGGAGAATAATGGAGTCAGTCATGGAGGATAATGTTAATCTCACTTTCTAAATCACGTCATATTGGATGACTTACGAATATCTATAAAGGAACTAAAGCCTAAATTCTCTACTGGTATCGAAGGCATCTCTGATGAAATTTTAAAGAAATTTACTGAAAATATAATTCATCCATTAACACCTTTATGTAATTAGCTCACTTCTTATTGGAACATTTCCTGAAAAAGTAAAGCTCTCTAAAGTCATTCCAATACACAAAAATGGGCTAGGTGGTAAATTAGATAACTATCGACCAATTTCATTACCAAGCGGCATTTCAAAAATAGTTGAAAAATAATGTATAATTTAAAAAGAGAAATAATTTACTATCACTTTCACAGCAAGGATTCAGGACTGGGATGTCAACACAGACGACCTTTTATGAATGAATCAATAATTATTAAAGCAAATTGACAACAAAGTAATTGTAAGTGGCATATTCCTGGATTCGTCAATGGCTTTTGACGTTGTAAGTCATAAAATCCTTTTTGCAAAACTAAATCAATATGGTATTAGAGGTGTAGCTAATAAATGGATTGAATCGTTTCCAGTTAAAAGGAGGGCCGTTGACCTTAGGTGTTAGGCCCCTTTAAACAACAAGCATGATCATCATCACTTAAGCGGAAACAAATTGTGAGCTTAAAATAAAATGGTGGTGGAAACGCTCCACTTAATGAACAGTTACCTGACGAGGGTACCATCAAATTTGGAATTCTACAGGGGTCAGTCCTGGGTCCCCTTCTTTTTCTTTACTATATAAAGGACGAAACTCAGAATATTGAGTCATGTGAGAACACTTTATTTGCGGATGATACCACATTTTTAATAGAGGTAAAAAAATGAGACTCTGCAGCAGTCTGCTGATGCTGTTGCAGAACAACTATCTGAATGGTCTGGAAAAAATCGTCTAATAATAAATTATGGAAAAAGAGTATCACTTAATATCCATACCACTCAGAACAGCAAATCTGTTACTCCAAATATAATTTTATGACTACCAATTAGGAAAAAAGCTAGAAACAAAATTTTTAGGAAATCGGATTCAGCATGATCTCAAGTGGAATGAATATACACTGAAAATAAATTCGAAATTGAGCACAATGTGTTTTGCTTTACATATTTTCAAAACTTGCACAAGCATGACAACATTAAGAAAAGCATACTTTCCTTATTTCCGGGAACACTTAAACAATGGAGTAATACTTTGGGGTATGTCGCCTTAAGAATTAAAAAAAGAGCACTTAGAATTATGCTGAATGTTGAAACTAGAGAATCATGCAGACCTTTCTTCAGGACATTAAACATCCTCCCATTACCCTATAGCTATATCTTTGAAAGTATTATGTTTTGAAAGAATTTAGTGAATAAAGACTGTTCCCTAAAGAGTAATAGCTGTTTTCACGACCATAACACAAGACATAAACATAACATTCATATATTACATGCAAATACAAGTTACATATAAAAAAAGAACACTTCACTCAGAAATCAAATTATACAGTGTTTTACCACAGGACATCAAAATTGCCCAAAAAATAAGAACATCTGAAAGATTATTAAAGGCATATCTAGCATAACATTGTTTTTATTCTGTATAGGAATATCTAAATAAGACGCAAGTTTATTCAGCGTTGTAATTACAAGATTAGAATGTAAAATACATATAATAATTTGTTATACGGATTGATTTATTTGTTCTTAATGATTTAATTGTAATAGATAACGACTTATTAGTTTTGTACCATATAGCTTTAAGACGTATCCAATAGCAAAATGTACTTTTTATATATGTATTCGATTTGATGGAAGAATAAATATGCTATACTACTATACTTGTTTATTTCTTCACTTATCATTTCACTTATAACCATCCGATTTTATTAATATTGAGACGTATTCACTTTTTCGTTCCTCTTTTCGCGAGCAATTGGATAGGAGTTATCTGGAGGAGGATGATAATAATAAAAAGAAGAACCGTATAGTCTCAGCTACCCTGTCTGGGCACTTTGATTTGAAGCCATCTAGGTTCTCTGTGCGTCAGTTCGACGTTCCGGCTTATCCTTACAGATGGCTGGGAACACCGGACCTCTCCTGAGCGACTACCTCCTACACTCTATCAATAACCTACAGAGGGATCAACCACTTGACGAGTCAAAATTTTCGTTGCCGGAGGTCTGTTGGGAAGGAGGCCATGCGTCTTCCGTCAGTTGGGAGAATGAACTTCGAAGAAGCGCCATCTTCTCCAGTGTTTCTGAACAGGCAGGGTCCTCTCAGAGTGTATAGTGAATGTGGTACAAGATATTACCCACATTATGTGAACGGGTGTCAAAGGTCAGAACATTTTAGAGGATGATGCTCGGGCTGGAATCTTCGTGATTGTGCTGGCGTGTAGGAGGGCATCTTCTGTTGGTTAGCCGCTCAAAATTACACTGATATTTTGGAGAACGCATTGCCTACTTTTGGCCAAGAACTTCATCCCCGAAGATTCGTTTCCCAGTGTAATAACTATTAGGCACACCAATACGAAGTCTTTCAGGCGTGGATTCAGAGAAGGTCAGAAATCACAGTTTTCGATTGGCCTCCGAATTCACCGGATATTATTGTCATCTATATGGAAAATGTTGAAGCAAAGGGTATTCGACGTCCATATGGGCGACAGAACGAGGAATGCCTTACTGCCATCTATATGGAGAACGTTGAAACAAAGGATATTCGACGTCCATATGGGCGACTGATCGATGAATGCAGAGTAGTGATGGGACATTCGATTCATTTTACTGAATCGATTCATTTGATTCCGTTCACGTTACTGAATCGATACAGTGATCCGATTCACGGCTCATTGGTCACCGCTCCTACTGCATCAGTGTAGTATGTGCTGGTAAGACAGCAGCAACAGCATTCAGTGCTCGCAGCTGCCATCTGGTCTTCATACTATGAACTCCTTTCTTAGAAAAAATGCTAGTTACTCTAATACATCGAAGGTTTCCGGCAACGCAGGGTGGGAAAGGTTAGGATTATGAAGGTAGCAGCCATGGCCTGAATTAAGGTACAGAGCCAGCATTTCCTGGTGTGAAAATGGGGAAACTACGGAAAAACCATCTTAACGGCTGCCGACGGTGGGATTCGAACCCACCACCCCCCGAATGCAAACGCATAGCCACGCGATATTAACCGCACGACAACTCGCTCAGTCTTTTTTAAAAAGTATTTTTCTATCAGCTGAGGATTTTTTTAAATCGTCATATTTTGTATAGGCTACCCGAGATGTACAGTAGCCCGCTGGTTTTCTGATTCAACATACTGTTATTGCGTCTGTCCACATATGATTGAAGTCTTGTGCAACGATGTGACATATGAACTGAGAAAATACTGAGCCGTTCTTCCCAATATAAAACAGGTACTTTTGAGTGGTCATGAGCATGACTCATAGTCATAGGGCAGGCTAGAGTCGAGTTTAATTGTCAAAAGTCAATTAAGTTATAATACTAAGATTCATTAAACTAATAAATAGTATAACCTAATAGCCTACCTACTTACTAGCTACTTCAGAATTATGTTATGACTACCTTTTTAACACTGCAAATAAATCCATCTATTATTTAAACCTCCCTGTAAGAAGAGGACAGTGAATGCAAATGGGTATTATTTTCAAATGAGCTGAGCTCGAGAGTCCATTATAGCATACGATTCTTTCAGTCTAGCATGTCTCACTGTATGTCTCGCTGCAGCGGAAGCTCGGCTCTCCGCGTGTCCAGTGAGCCGAAGGAGCCGTGTGTATCATGCGTCTCACTGAGCCGCGCTCGTTCACGATTCTTTCGATGTGCCATGATTCACTGTATGCCTCGCTGCAGCGGAAGCTCGGCTCTCCGCGTGTCCAGTGAGCCGAAGGAGCCGTGTGTATCTTGTGTCTCACTGAGCCGGCTCGTTCACGATTCTTTCGATGTGCCATGATACACTGTCTCGCTGCAGCGGAAGCTCGGCTCCCCGTCAACATCCAGTGAGTGCGCCACTCAGCACTGTCCGCTGGGAGTAAGCTGAATCGTGAGCCGTGAGCTCGCCTTTCCTGTGAATCGATTCACTCGGACACTTGAATGAATCGATACACTGCTTCGAATCATGCATTCAGTAGCCAACACTAATGCAGAGCAGTTATGCGGTAAGTTTATCAGGGTCTGAGATGATCTCGCTCAGGATTAGGACTATTTCCGCAACTTGGAAGACTCCATGCCATGGAGATTCGAACATACTCATGCAGGCCAGGGCATCTGGACAAAGTTTTAGCTCCACATTTCTGTTTGTTATGCTTTATGTTCTTCTCCTCCTTATTTTGTGAAAGAAAGGTTAATTTTACAAATACCAAAGTCCTTCCTTCTTACTTCCCTCTGTACCGTGGGCCAGGTAAGCTCTAACACTAGCCCGTGGGTTGCTGGGTACAACCGCTTAACCACTTATTTTCTAAGTTGCTATCACGGTCGGAAGACGGCAATCATATCCTCTATAACGGTACTAAAATTATTGAAGACGGGAATTAAATGTGAACAGGGGTTCTTCTACGCGAAGGGCAGGAGCACCGGACGACTGAGCTACGGAGATACGTTGGAAAAAGACGGGCCAGGCCCAGCTCAAGATTATTTCTGTGGCGGATAGCACGTATTACACGTTCTTCATGCAATTTTACAGTGTTTATACCAAAACTGCGCGCAGCGTCAGTGTGGATTCACCCCGCCAACATCAAAATGACGCCTCGTGTAACATGCACTATGGGACGTAAACTACAGAGCAAGGATACTACTTATTTATAGTGCTGTATCTTGACGATGTTCTAAGGAATAGCCTTAAACGAGAAATACTAAGATAATCATGATATTTAACAGTCCTGGAAGCACTTCACATCGCTGATTCTTATTTATATAACATTTATAATTAAATTTCAGTTGGTGATAAAGTATTAAAATGAACGAGACACTCAGACCGAACTCTACGGTATAGCTGCGAGAATCATTCGTACACTTTTTTCCGAAAATGTAGCAATGTTATCAAATCCGCCTGAAGGAATCCATTGATAACTCATGCAACTCTATTTAAAACGAAATCAAAACAATGCAGTACCAAATGTATGTATGCAAGTAATATGTTGACTTGCTTTTGAGGTCTCGAACAGTATCGTAGACAGTAGACTACTATGTTCTAAGTTAGACTAATTTCAGATTCTCATTCGATCCGCCTATGAATCGGCCACCAGCCTTGCACCAAGATTGCTGCTGGCTTGATGCAGATAATACAGTAGACGTTAAGTTACGAGCTCGCCTGTGCTGCTTGACTTGTGTTATAGCTATATCCCCTTCCCTCCCAGTTTAAGGACAAAGAGCTTCCTTTTCGATCCGTGAGTTGAGTGTGCTTCACTGTTATGAAGACTGCAGAGTGCATCAGCACGTCAAATTTCCGCAGCGAATGCAGTAGAGAAAACTCACTTCCTTCTACCACCAAATTAAAAATTGCATTTGGATTCGATGTTCCATACCTTTCCATACCTGAATCGTCAGAGACCATTTGATGTATCTGTGGTGTTTTATGCTTCAAGTTTCTCCAACGATTCCGTATATGGGGTTAGAAAACCGATCAAATTACTAACAAAAATGTTAATGTGTCAAAGAAACTTATGTTCTGCATTAATTTGTACCGGAATCTGTAGAGTTTCTCCTTCTTCTTCTTCCTCTTCATTTTTCTTGCGTCTAGTAGTGAGCACTTATATCTACAAAACTTGAGAGGTCACTTTTCAAAGATAGAATAGTACTACAGTTTACCAGTTTACGCAATGAGCATAACTGACATTATTATTATTATTATTACTATTATTATTATTATTATCGTTAAACTTTTAGTATCACAATATCAAACGCAGTGGAGTTTGAAATCTTATACAGCGTATTGAGTTTTTGCCTAATTTTGTCTAATTTTTATCAGTAATTAAGAAGTTTTTTTTTTTTGTTAGGGGCTTTACGTCGCACCGACACAGATAGGTCTTATGGCGACGATGGGATGGGAAAGGCCTAGGAGTTGGAAGGAAGCGGCCGTGGCCTTAATTAAGGTACAGCCCCAGCATTTGCCTGGTGTGAAAATGGGAAACCACGGAAAACCATCTTCAGGGCTGCCGATAGTGGGATTCGAACCTACTATCTCCCGGATGCAATAATTAAGAAGTGATGGTAGTGTAGATGACATTGGAACTGGCAAACACGGATGATGGATTACATTTTTTAAATGTTGCAAGATTTCAGCAGACTCCTCAGGAGTATATTTTTACAATTCTGTAACTACTGAGACTTCTCCAGGAGCTTTGTTGTGTTTGAGACGAGCAATGTGGCGGTTGAGTTCGTATTTGTCGGGTACTCTGGGAGCCGGCCCCATGGTGTAGGGGTTGCGTGCCTGCCCCTTACCCGGAGGACCCTGGTTCGATTCCCGGCCAGGTCAGAGATTTTTACATGGATCTGAGGGCTGGTCCGAGGTTCACTCAGCCTACATGTTTACAATTAAGGATCTATCTGACAATTAGGTAGCGGACTCGGTCTAGAAAGCTAAGAATAACAGCCGAGAGGATTCGTTGTGCTGACCACACGACACCCCGTATCTGCAGGCCTTCGGGCTGAGTACTAAGAAGAAAGGCTACGGCCGTTCGGGGCTGTTAGCCATGGGGTTTAGCTTTGTTTGGATGATCTGCGCTGCGGGCACATGAGTGTGTGCTCTTTGGTCTGGATGGTGCTTTGGGATTTACCGCACTTTAGTAGATTCTTCAAGTATTCTGCTACGATTTGTTTATTATTATTATTATTATTATTATTATTATTATTATTATTATTATTATTATTATTATTATTATTATTATTATTATTAACCATCTGCATGTAACAAAGATGCCATTGCTGCGTCGGTATGCTGAAGTCACACTGAATAATGGGTACTGAAGCGAACACCTGCGAGGAATGGTTCATGGCTCCCGCTACAATTTCAGGAGTAGTCCTGATATAATCGTGTAATGCGACAAAAAATCTCATGTCGTTCACTGTGTATTGTACATGTGGGAGACGAGCAGAGGAAGTGATGGTGGTGATTGTTGTTTTAAGAAGAGTTAGAACTGGGCAACCGTCCTCTCATAACAGTAATCAGAGGGCGAAAAAGGAAGAGGTCCAAAAAGAATAATGGAATCTGCAAAAGAATGGGAAGGTCCACGAAGTGCGTGAAAACGAAAGACTCCCTAGACCATGCAAATTTAATACCGTCCAGGTAGGAAGAGAACACGAGTTGGCCAAGTGAGGTCAAATAGTAAAGATGGAAGTGAGGAGACCTACTCAAATAAGTGGACGCAATGCCGGGCTCAGCTAAGGTCGCTAACCCACGCTGTCAAGTTGAGAGGCAATGGACAACTTTCAGGCACATCTTACGACAAGGCAGGGAATAGGGTGTATTCTGCCGCGCTATCCACGGGGGTAAACAGAGGAAGAAGGCCAAAGGTGACTTGGAGAAAATCTAGCGAATCCACATTTTAAGAAGGGGTACCAGCAGATCAGATCTGTAGAAATAAAGGTATCAGTAAATTTGGGAGTGCGAAATTGAAAGTCATAGATATGGCTGGGAAAGTAGAAGAAGAAATATCATTTGTATTTTCAAGTCCATCTAGTCCATGTAGGGCCTTCCCCTTTCCCTGAAAAATTATAGTCGATGAGCCACTCCTTTTAAAATTTTGCCCGACAGCGCTTGGATTTTTTCCTAAAAGTCCAGCATAGAAGGCGAGTACCAGTCCATGTGTGATGTTTGGAGCTCGGAAGTTCAGGAAAAACCTCCTTTTTCCGAGTGTCCAAAGACGAGGCCCAATATATTATATGTTCATTCTGGGTCATTGTAGGCCAGAAAATGGTGGGTTTTATTTATCTTTTTTGCCTTTTTTTGGCGTTCTTAGCTTATTAGTCCTTTCTTGGCCCTTTTAGGTTCTAACGGCTTTTTCTGCTAACTCATATTTTTCGACTACATTTTTACGGCCCATTCTAAATTCGAACCATCATTCGTTCATCCATCTCCTCTTAAATATCTTTTCTCTAATAAACACATATATTTGAACCATACCTGGAAAGAGGAAAAATTGAAATGAAATGAAAAGTGAAACTAATGCTTGAAAAAACCAGGGGTATTAATTTATCTACAAGGTAAGCGAAATATTGAAAGGAGAAAATTTTGATGTTCGTGTTTTTGAAGAGGAAGTTGTCACTTGCTTCAAGAATGAACCCTTAACATTCGTTGACGTGGAGGAAAGTTTCTCGATGTTTTGCAACGTGCTGTGTGAAAACCGACGATCCTTACCTAACAACATGGAGATGCCCGTTGTGATATACTGCAAAACCAACTGAGGTTACATTTCCGAATTCAATTTTCTGTAGCCCTAGTGTGGTTAAGCCAAATGTGATTCCAGTTGTACACCCGAGCACAGAAATGGTGTCCCGATATAAACAGGGCATTGTATCCCCCCACCTCCTCGCTTAACGCATTGCTACAGGGAGACAGCCCGCTACAAGGCTGTTGTGATTGAAATGGGCACTGTGGAGGATGTACAGCAATACACACACTATGCCTTCAGCACTACCCGTTCACTCCCTTCCCCTTCTTTTCGGTACTGAAGTGGCCTTCAACACTACCCCTTCACTAACTCTCCTCCTTTCCAGTACTGGAGTGGGGCAGTGTTGATTGTTTACGTCGGGATACCATTTCTGTGCTTGCATGTTCTAATTTCAATTTCTTTGCTGAATTCATTGTAGGTGGAAAAGTACTTCATTCTAAATTCTGCAACTCGGCCTACATTTTTAATAACAAGCACGGAATTCCTTCTTTTAAATAATGTTATTATAAAAATGTATATTGTCCGAAAGAAGGCGTATTTCACTCTTATGCTTTTGCACTGTGTGTTGCATACCACAAGGATTTTGCATTTTCAATATACGAGTACTCCTTTATTGAACATGTAATTAAAACTACAATTATGCATGCATTTGGATCGAATTTTTACGTCCTTTTATCCAGCTTTTAGGTCTTTTGCCAACGGCCGTAGCCGTGTTGGAACGCTGGATCCCGTGAGATCTCCGACGTTAAGCAACGTTCGGCGTGGTCAAGATATGGATGGGTTGCCACGCGCTGTTGGTGGGAGGTAAGGGAATGGAGGAGAGGAAAGGAACTGGCCGCCCTACCGCACGTAAACTCCGGAGGTTTCGATCTGCCTTCGAGCAGAATACACCCTTACCTTACCTTTAGGTCTTTTTTAGAATAAATTTCGGTCTCTTTTAGGCAATTCATAGGTCTTCAAATTCCGAGTCCTAGCTGAAATACAGTCAGTCAGTCAGTCAGTCAGTCAGTCAGTCAGTCAGTCCACTCAATCACTTCGAACTATAAAATAACATATTCCTAGTAATGAAAACATGATGTAAGACTATAAATGCAGCTCAGGTATCCGTTCACGCAAATGTTTCCCAAATGAGTGCGGTTCTCGTTATTCACTAATAATCTTCGCGAAACTCGTGTTCATTCTTTGCCTGAAACTTTGTAGCATGTTAGGCCGGAAGTTCTGTATACATTCATGCACATCAGCTATTGGAGAAACGTTGAAGGCTTGTTTTTGCTCGTAGTTCGTCCTCTGTAAAGAAACTCTTAACACCATCTGGCGTTACATCGAGTTCTGTGCAGTTTGCTTTCCCGCAGATAAACTCGCATACCGGCTTCAAACTCACAAACTCTCTCCCTTGCTCTCTGTCAACGTCGCCCACATTTCGGTCGTGAATTTGAATCTGTTCTTAAACTATTGAGAGAAAAAACTGACTACTCTATAATTATCTACGAACTGAAGAGGAACGCAAAATGTGTCATAAGAATATAAAATTAACATATTACAAAAGTATTACAAAATTACATAATCAATATCGATAAGAAACAGGGATATTTCGAGTGTTACTTTGGACAACAGTTGACGATGAATTGATTTTGATGGGAAATGCACCAATATAATTATTTTTTCTTAACTTCGGCCATACAAGAAGAGGAAGAGTTGCTAAAATGCAAACGACTATCAAAGGCCTGAAAAACCGGGCGGGTTGGCCGTGCGGTTAGGAGCGCGCAGCTGTAAGCTTGCATTCGGGAGATAGTGGGTTCGAATCCCACTGTCGGCAGCCCTGAAGATGGTTTTCCGTGGTTTCTCACTTTCACACCAGGAAAATGCTGGCTGGAGCTGTACCTTAATTAAAGCCACGGCCGCTTCCTTCCAATTCCTAGGCCTTTCCTTTCCCATCGTCGCCATAAGACCTATTTGTGTCGGTGCGACGTGAAGCCACTAGCAAAATAAAAGGCGTGAAAATTAACTGCTAATATGAATAGCAATGTGTTTGGCATTTTCTGTTTCTTACGATTTGGTTTACATCGCACCGATGCAGATAGATCTTACAGCGGCAATGGGAAAGGTAAAGGCTAATATCGGGAAAGAAGTGACCTTGACCTTATTTAAGGTACAACCTGCTCTGAAAATGGAAAGGCACGCAAAACCATCTACAGGGCTGACGACAGTAGGTTTCGAAAGCATTATCTCCCGAATGAAAGCCGACACCTACGTGAACCAAACCACGTAGCACTTACATATATCACTATTGCTGTAATACTTGCTACAAAATGTACTGATCATTGCTGCAGCTTTGATAGTGCAAATAACAGATTTGAAAAGCCATATATATTAAATAAATCTACGAAGTTTTATTTATCTACGTAAATTTAATACACTGAGGATTGTCTCGGTAACACGAAATTGCATACATGTTTGAATAAACAAATGTACAGTCCGTTAAAAATTATAATTCCTAAATTCTAAATAATAATCAAATTTTCGATCATATGTATACAAAACTGCAGTATGCCACAAGCAAACTGAGATATACTGATTAATACCTGTAATACACCAGAAAACGTTTCATCAATCTGAGAGGTATATTCTTGAAAATATTAGAGAAAATGTATTGGCATGCAATCATTTGGGAGCGTGCCATTAGACCACGTTGTTGATAATTTGCTTTATGGGAGTTTCATTTTTCGATATTTGATTCGAAGAAATAGTTGATAAACATTCCAAATTTGACTCTGAATCTGTCGCCACACTGTCGATAATCTCAAAGTCAGATGTGTCACTTTCATCTTCCAACAGATTTCACACTACTTCATTACTAATTTTCCGTAATGAAGTGAAGATGCCATATTTAGAGAACTGTACTAAAAATGCATATAATAAATCAAATAACAATATATATACTGTATACATATATAAATAAATCGCACCGAACGGAAAACTACGACATAAAATGATAAAGAATAACAAAGCAGAGCCTGTGAAGGTTTGTTTGCATACACTACAGCAATGGCGCTCAAACTGATGGTCGGAAAACTGCCGTCATTTATTTCTATGAAATTGCGCCCAGAGAGGTTGTAAATATAAATGGAACTAAACTCACGGCTGATGTGGACTTCGAGAACGGCAAGATGTAGATTGTCATGACATCTATCGAAGAAATGAGGAAATTACGAGAAGAAGTACGAACATGTCGAATATTCGACAGTGCCACTACAGCAGGGACCAACGTGTTGCATATTCGAAAGTTGCCAGTTTTCGGGTTAAATGAAGACAAAGATAAACAGGTGATATGTGAAGGACATACTGCTATCATAGTGCATCACACTATCAACCACCATAGGAACACATAATGCGAAATACATTTCCTACATAATGTAGGTTTGGCATCAGGAAGGACTGTTCGTTTAGTCTGCAGCCTCGTGGCTGTTTGGTTCTTCAAATAGCACCATAAAGAGGCAGGCAAGGTATGACGAGTAATGGGAGAGTTTGTCATTGCTTTCCTCACAAGGCCAGAAAGTGCTATTGCAGCATGACTGAGCCCATTAGTATCACATTCCATAATATCCAGATGCACTAACCGTCCTGATTTCGATTCCCGGCTGGGTCGGGGATTTTTAACTTCACTAGTTAATTTATCTGCCTTTGACAATTCCCCATCTTCACAGTCGTGTAGGTCGCCCATGCGAGGTAAGTTTTAAAAGCTGCACTAGGTCTCTTCAGATGCCATACTCCATTATTATTATTATTATTATTATTATTATTATTATTATTACCTAGTTCTGCCTTTTCCAGCGAGACGTAATGTTTACAGTGTTTTGTGCCTTCTGGTGTTGGCTAGAACAAATTTGTTACTGCAGAGCGAGGGGCTGCATGGTTTGGGTCGCGTGGCTCTCAACTTGCATTCGGGAGATAGTGCGTTCGAACCCTAAAGATGGTTTTTCGTGGTTTCCCACTTTGACACCAGGAAAATGCTAGGACGGTACCTTGCTTATGGCCATGGTCGCTTCCTTCCCCATTCTAGCCCTTACCTATCCCACCGACGCCGTTACATCTGCGTCGAAGTGACGTAACGCAAATTGTAAAAAACAAAATGTTACCTTCATTGACTTGTCTCAGTCTCATCCTTAACTATTGTCCGGCTTCGTGGCTAAATGGTTAGCGTGCTGGCCTTTGGGCACAGGGATCTCGGGTTCGATTCCCGGCAGGGTCGAGAATTTTAACCACAATTGGTTAATTCCCCTGGCACAGGGACTGGGTGTATGTGTCGTCTTCATTATCATTTCATCCTCATCACGACGCGCATGTCACCTACGGTTGTCACATCAAAAGACCTGCACCTGGCGAGTCGATATCCTCGGACACATCCCGGCATTAAAAGCCATACGCCATTCCATTTCATCCTTAACTTTGACAATATGAAAGTGGCTGTGGTATGAGTTATGCTAGTAATTGTTATTCTTTGCGCAATCAGTCCCTGTTATGATTACTGTAAAAATGTCTTACTTCTCATGTCCATAGAATCTCTTTTCAGCGATACCTAGGCTATCTATGACAGCTGCTAGTGGAGCTGTTCAGGATCAAACCAGCCTTCCAGCATAAACTAGTTGCATTTAACGTCTCTTCATATTATTATTATTATTATTATTATTATTATTATTATTATTATTATTATATTAATTATATGATAGCTATTTAGAGTGATGAATTTTAATATTACACAGATGAACATAGAAAGCGTGTCTCAGAATTGTACCTGAGACGTCGCAGTAACAGGACCAGTATTCGGAATGCTGCTCCTTTGACTCCTTATTTAACTTAGTGACATCAAACACTCCCATAGAAAACTCCATGACTGACGTTTTCCTTACCAATTATACTCTACAAAACACCCCGTACCCAAAAGGGACTGCTTCCACCTTTACAATTGTGCCATTGCTGAAAGAACTAAGTACGAGCCGAATCTTTTTCATACCAAACGAGTTAACAACCTGGTTCAGGTCATGAAGTTATGACCTTGCATTCGGGAGATGGTGGATTCAAACCCCATCGTTGGTAGCTCTGAGATTGTTTCCCGTGTATTCCCATTTTCAACCCGCCAGATTCTGGAGTGCCACGGATACTTCCTCCCCGTCCTAGTCCTTTCCTGTTCTATCATAACCAAAGGACCTAACTGTGTCAGTGTCACTTTAAAATAATTGTACAAAAAGAACATCTACATATCTCTAAAAACATTCAGTTTCTTTTTTAACATTCTTTACATCGCATCGACACAGATAGGTCTTAAGGCGACAATGGGAAAGGAAAGGCCTAGGAGTGGGAAGGACGCTGTATATTATTTAAGGTACAGTTCCAGCACTTGTCTGGTGTGAAAATAGTAAACTACGCAACACTATCTTCCGGGCTGCTGACAGTGTGATTCAAACCCACTATCTTCCGAATGCAAGTTCGCAGGTGCGTGCACCAAACTGCAAAGTTCCTTTAAAATCGGTGAGTCACAGTTACGCAGGTTTTCTTGCAAAACTTGTTACATTTATCTCGTATCAGTAGGCTGTGACAAGCTATCGGCCATCAGGAAGGGATGCGACTGGTGTTACGAAATACGTGCAAGTCCTTGAGTGTTCGGACATGTCCGACAATCATTCCGCTGCCGCGTTCAGAAGTGCATTCGGGCGCGTGGTGGATATTTTGAGGACTTATCGCTTTAGAATGCAGTATCCCTACTGCCACAGCTACTCGATGTGTAATGTGCCAAGTAATACTTCCCGTAAAAGTTGTAAAGTCTCTCGTAAACAATCGACCATGGAGCGAACGTTCATAGCGACTTTAGTTTGAAGCGTACTCCACCCCTGGATTACTTGCCACATGCTTGGAAACATCCTATGTAATGTATGTATGTAGATATGTTCGATATTCAGCCCGAAGGCTGGTTTGATCCTCCACATCTCCGACAACAGCTGTCATAGATAGCCTGGGCGTCACTGAAGAGACGTACTAGGGAAATGAGAAGTGAGGTAGTTCCCCGTTTCCTCCCTCAGCGACTCAGAAGTTGCTATTACATATCAGTCTGCCATGCCGATTGAAATGCATGCACCAATCGACACTACGAGTGACATTTTCACACCATTCATAGCAGATATTGACTGCATAAGGAATAGCATTACTAGCATCGCTCATACCTCAGTTACTTTCACATTGGCAAAGCCAGAGATGAGACGGAGATAGGTCAATAAGAATCCTTAATCATACTTTTTGGTAAACGTGTACATCTTTAAAACACAGCCTTTATTAGCACGAAGGAGTAAACTGCGGATTCCTCTTCAAAATCGCTCATTTTGTCAGGCTATGCACAGCCTACGTACGAACAGCAGACGCGCAAATCAGAGCTTCCTTGTGACTTGAGTTCATGGTACCTAGTGAATCCCGTCTCAGTCCTCAGTCCCAGGACAAGTCGGAATTTTTCATTTTTGACATTTTCTTGGTTCTGAAATTGTGATAAGATACTGTTAAAAGAAGAGAGTTCATGCTTCTAGCTGCAATACTTCAGAAGATATTAATTAGCTTACTTTAGTTTGTTGCCTTTCTTTTATGGCAAGGACAAACAACAGTATGCAACACCGTTATACAATTCACAATTTATAGAATAATATGAACAGTATACGTATAATGATTAGTTCATATTTCTAACTATCACTAAAATTAATTTACTTAACCTCTAAATTTTGTATCCTTATTGATCAATAAAAACTGAATATTAGTTTTGTTACGTTAGTGAGATGTACTACTTTCTACAGGTTTGAGTACCACGTTAATCATTTCCTTTTAAATATCATTGGATTGACAGTTGCTGTTAATAACGCTCTATATTGAGAAAAAGCCAACGCAATTACAGTTTTCACTGAATTTCTTATTTGTTGTACGGAGTTTTCATGACATCGAGTGGCGAAGACTCTTAGTGCTGCAAAACTTAATTTGTTAGGAAGACACATAGGTGGTGCAAGAAGTGAAAACATAGAACTGCAACGTTTACGCCCCGGACACTTTTGTTCCGTTCTGCTGTAAATTTCCCATTGGCGACCTCGGATTTATTTATTTATTTATTTATTTATTTATTTATTTTTTATTTATTGACTTTAACAGTGGCGAAGTTAGGGCTCGTGGCCCTCTCTTACACTTAACCACATAATTAATCTACAGATAATACATATATAAAAGAAATGTACTATTGTATAATAAAATCAAAAATAAGCTAAAAATTACAGATTTGGACAACATATAATGAAGAAAGAAAGCAGAGTTCAACAAACAAAATAGAATAAAATTCGGAGCATATAGATAATGAGAAAGAGACAAAGTCATAAAGAAAAAGTAAGATACAAACTGAAAAACAGCAATGCATAAAGTGAACACAATAAGTAATAAAGTAAATGGAATTATAAGTATGGCCTCTTCGCGCGACGAGTCGCATAAGTGAAATTGTTTACATGGTGATGAAAAATTGGTGATCATTAAATTGGTGTTCGAGAGAAAAACAGTAACGCAAATTAGTTTAAACATTCATTAACGAACAACCTCGAACAGAAATATAACCTCTAACTTAAAAAGCTCCATGTGTGAAAAACCCTGATCATGTCCTAACAAACTGTTGAACGTTCAGGAAACTACAATTTATGTGAGACAAGAGTGGATTTAAGAAGTTATGATTTAAGTCTCCTTTTGATGTTCTATTTCGGGAAATCACAGCCAGAATCTATTTCAGACGAATAAGGATTTAAACAACAACGTTAAAAATCGGAAGGCTGGGCCCACGACAGTGATATGGCAGCTACTGGTGCTTCTTTTCTGAGTATAATGTGATGTTTGGGACATCACTGCATGTTTTCAATTATTGAACTATACAATTAATTGATAAGACGTATATATTTAATCACTAATAGGTCATTTTTAAATTTATATATATATTGCACCCATAATCGAATGAGCCTAATGGAAATGATAGTTAAATTATTGAAATTCGCATATGTGAACACTGCACAGGCAGAGAAAAGCTAGCAGTCTCACAAAGCACCACCCAGGAGCCGTGTTGGCTGGAAGTACATCCATCAAATATGCTTTAAGTCACGAACAGGAAATAGCTAACTAAAAGCCTCCTTCTAATAAAGTTTTATTGCACCGAAGACCGCAGACCTTCTATCTGGTTTCTCACGGGAAATCGGCAATATGGAATGTACCCATCCCCAGTGTGCGACAAAGAAAAAGAAAATACCTGTCACCCCTCGGCAGAATGTGCTTCAACCCAAGCCACAAGGAGCGGCAAAATTTCAACCAATCACAATTTACAAAATTTAAGTGTCATGTCCTAGCGGGAATCTGTATCCAGATTTCCGTGATTTGGTGTCGAAAGTAATAGTGGAATACAGTGTCCTGACTTGCAAATAATATTTAACGAATATTTCACGCAAATACGTGGTTAATTATTTCAAAAAACATAAGTTTTCAACATTGTTTGGAAGAGTGGTTGCGCCCAGAGAGCGGAGTGTCATGGCGGCAAGCCACCATGTTCCCAGTGTAAATAGGCCCTATGACGCTTTTCAATTTAAAAATTAAGCTACGATCATTTCTGATAACGCAGTGCAACACTCAAAGCAACCAAATTTTGGAGTATTTAGAGTGCATTTCCGAACATTTTAACCTACGCACATGTGGAAAAACGATCCAAGGTACCGTATTACTACGCCGCATCCCCTCCAATCGGACTATTTTGAAGTGGGGGTGTGAGAATTTACAAAAGCAGTAGCCGCAGTGTGCTGATATCTCAGTCCTACTTGAACTTTCAGTGCAGACAGGTGATTCAACAGTGAGTGCAGCGCCAAGAAACGACTTAACATTTGTGTGAGTAGAGGCTTAGGCAAGCAGAGAACACTTATGGAGAATTCTAAAATAATGCCAGATTTTAGGAATCAGTCAAACAGTTATCCTAGCAAAATGATAGTGATAGTTGTTTTACAAACTTTTCGTAAATGAACATTTAATGTAGTGAGGCTGGCGGACAACAGAGACGGACAATAGGAGTTTGCTTAATATGTAATTATACAAATTTTCTTAGCTCACAATTATCCTGCACATTACGATTCTAGTGGAGAAGTATTGTTTGGGAGAACGGTATTTTCATAAACATTTCTCCATATCGTATATGGGAACATTACAATTAAACGTGAGCAGTCTATAAAATGGTTATTTCATCTGAGACATTTGGGAGCAAACATTGGGTGAGCTAATTTCAGGGTGAAACTTTGTTTACTAGTGGAGCTTAACGGTACAAGGACTGGTGTCCACTTTCGTTTGTCAGAGAGAGGTCGATGGCTGCTAAAATCCCTTGTGTAAACAAGCGGTAGAAGGAGGGTGCCGAACAGAGACGACCAGCAGGAGAATCGCCAGGTAGATCTTTTCTTCCAGGGCACGTCAACTCATCGAGAGCTATTGCAGTGTAATTTGTTTTCTTCATATGATTGTTAAAAGGCGTGTGAAATAATCTCACGTGTGCAACGCAAGCATGAGAATGGATCCAATTCGTGTGTATATAGTGTTGAATAGCCTTCGAAAGATGAAGAAGATGGTGTAAAATCATGTAGCGGGGACTGTGAGGATCCAACCCGCCTTCCAGCACGAAGGCAAAGTGAGCATATTATAATCATGTAACAATTTACTTGAGGGCTATGAACAATCAGTGGTCAAATTTAGGGTAGCGATTTATGTAGGCTTAATAATTATAAATTTTACGTACCGGATGGTGTAAATATATTCTTCGATGTTATTTGTAGTTAGAGTTAGATGCGAGACCCGGACAATCATATCTGACGACTCGGGATGTGAATGCCATGGTGTCATGATAATAATAAATATAATAATCTAATAATCGTATTTTTCTTAGTGAGCTTCTCTCACGTATTTCTGGATAAATTTTTGATATGAGTTACCATTTTAACAGTCGTGAATCTAAAAATGTCTGTAGATATTTAATGTCCAGTACAAGTTCTGATTTTTAACGTAATAATATTGTGTTTTAGTGATGTTTTGATTTTGTGGACGCTGCCGAGTTGTTTTGGATTTTTAACTAACTGTAATTATAGCGCATCCAATTGTATTATTCATTTTGCACTATCACATTTTTAGATGATCGTTTTCTTTGGACATCTTACCTGTTATTTGTGGTATTGTGTTTATTTCGTAAATAAATACTTATTTTTTATTTTTGTGTACGTGGATTCACATTTTCGCTAACTGGGTATTTGACAGGCAAATATTGTTGTTACAATCAATAAATAAGGATAGGGAAACCATCGCAGGTCAAATCTGATAATCCATGGCATGTGAATGTGAAAATAAGATGAAATAGATGAGCAATGAGATGGTAATACCCCTGATGATAACAATTGAAAAATGGAGAATATGTAGCTTGAGGACCATGTTAAATTATGGTGTCGTAATAAATGAATGCGTACGAGACAATGTATTATTAATGATTGGCCCGTATTACTATGAGCGAGGCTATATTGGCAAAAAAAGTGCCACTTTAAGAATAATGAGATGAATGTGAATTGAGAGGTAAACAATTTAACTAGGATAGTTAAATCTTCGACGATATATGTGACATTTGAAGGTAGAAGGCTTTCATATTTATAAATTTTTCCAGGGATGAATAGAACACTCGGAAATATGCAAATCAAAGACCGAGTTGAAACATGGAACGGACTGACCAAGCAATGTGTGGAATTTTGAAAGTCAATCATAATTGACATGTAATATTCCTAGTTAGAATCCTTGAAAGTTGTGAGAGGTCATGCCTAGACACTTACATCTGATATCACGAGATTGCCATCAAATTCACCCTGGTGTTGTGTTAAATCTGTTTGATTACGATTTTCTGCATCTGGATCTATGCGTATTTTTATTTAAATTCTGATAGGCAGTGATCACGTCCATTTTATTGTGATTTTCCTTATACGGTTTCTTTTTGCTTTGCGCGGATATATTTTTGATCACGGTGTTTTAATATTTTTTTAAGGTAGTGCCAAAGGTACGTGAAAGATTTTTCATGATTTAATTGATGTAAATAAGATAGGAGTACTTAGGTTATTTTTTAATTTATTTGTTTTCTTTTGGAGCACTGTGATTACTCCATTGTCACTTACATCTTGTAAATAATAATTTCACTGTGTTAGGTTAGCAAGACCACAGATCGTTCATAGCCAATGTCAAAGTAAACATTTATGCTCTAGGACATCGTAAATCACAAAACTTTGAACCCCACGACCCTTGATAAATAGTTGTGTCATAAGTGCCGTAAAACACGTGGACAAGATGGAATCTGCCTCCATCGATGGTGATGCCATATAATTTTAATAATTCTCTGCGCAAATACAGACAGCGTCAAGGTAAAATAAATTAATTTGTAAAAGGGCCGAATTCATTTAATAAGGTAAAACTAGGGCACTTGGCCTAATTGGTTCTCTTTCGTTTGTAAAGTGTCCAGGCTATCACAGCTAGTAGTGTGTAAATTATTTAAATGAGTAACTGTTCGTCATCAACGATTGATTTGATAACTTTTCTTGGTTCAGCCAATGTTTGTTAAGTTTATGGTTAAGAAATAGAATGGTGGTGAGACACCGTGTTCATGGATTTTCCTTTATTAACCATGGTTATTGTACACAATTATATTTTACAGTAGGGTAGTTATCAACTTAAATTGAACTTAGTGTAATCAAATCTAGGACATCCACATTATGAAAT
Organism: Anabrus simplex; assembly: GCF_040414725.1. Classification (NCBI taxonomy): domain Eukaryota; kingdom Metazoa; phylum Arthropoda; class Insecta; order Orthoptera; family Tettigoniidae; genus Anabrus; species Anabrus simplex. Next base: position 405,521,295 of record NC_090267.1, on the reverse strand, counting down.
CATTTAATTAATTAATTATTTTAATGTCACGCAAGTCCAGTTATTTGAGATATGATTTAAATGCATTTCATGTGCCTTATTTATATGCTGGATATTAATGGACCTGAAGTCTGTTGTGGTTGTATCTCGTACATAAGAGGCTCCAGTTCGATGGTGATGAGTATTATTAAAATTTATTGACCTTCAGTCGAATTCATTTAGGCAGATGTTTTAATATTTCGTTGAGATTTTGTATTGTAATATTTTAAGGTAACCTTATTGATTTTAATTTGATGTAACTTCATTTTATTCTACACATTTCGCTGAATTTGTTAAATAAACTATTTTATTATTCAAATTTAATTCAGTCTCTGGGTACCGTCATTTTAGTAGTTTAGTGACCCCTCGTCTTTCACTTCCTCAACCCCGATTGTGTGTGGCCTGTCAACCCCGAGGAAAGCTGAAGGACGTAACCATACTTGAGAAGATAAGAGTCTACATGAGCGGTAGGTATTATGTAAATGTCATTTGTTTACAGGAGCAGCCGGCGCATCAATCTAGAAAGAAGAGTACCACATCGGAGGCCTTGAAAAGGGCACAATATATGTTTTATCATCCATTTCAATCATCATTTCATTTCTTTGTATCGCGGCTATAACGTATTCTGAACGAACAAATAATTGAGTAAAGTATTTCAACATCATTCATATTAATAACTTGCAGTAAATTTCCCAATAGCCGTTGTGAGGTGACCAGAGTCAGCAGGCTAATTTCAGCCCATTTTCAGGAAAAGTACGTCATCAAGGTTACGAGAGATATTACCCTCTCCACCTCATGAAGAGACAGTTGATACATTATAAACGCCCACTTTTCGAACTTCGCTAGCTGACGCTTTATTTCAGCGGGAAAGTTCAGCCTATCGAATTAACGTAATGAAGCAACGTGATGGATTCACAGCAATACATATGAGAAGGGATGAGACCTCGAATCTTACTGGACCATGTGATATGGCCGATGGAAGGAAACTTTTGAACCGATATACTTCGAAGACAAGAGCTGGTGGGAGCATTCTTAATCTCACTCTTGGAAGACACTCTTACTTCGATTCTACGTCTGTACATCGGAGAAGATTTTAACTTAGTTCACTTCGCATCTGAGTATTGTACCCTATAGGGCACGACAACACTGCAGGATCATACTTACCTGCTCACCTGTTATCACATACGGGCACCAGCTCAGCTGCATTCGGCAAAAAGGGTTGACGATAGGGTTCTTATGACGAGAGGATTATGCGGAAACGATCTGATTACAGTAAGCTATTAAATGAGGAACACCTTCGCTACGATATGATCCATTTGAGCAATAAGTAAATGTATTCAACCAGATTATTTACAATAATCGCACCTGTAGTGCCAAAATAAATGCCCCAAAGGCTTACATTTTCAATTCCAAAATAAACAAAGAGATACAATTCGTGTGATGGCGTTGTATTGGCATTGGTAGATCTGTGAACCAGGAACGAACGGATGTGTCCCTACATGGGACGGCACCACTATGCCTACGACATAAAATGACATGATGGTAGAATTAGGGATATTCCGCAGTAACTGTAGCTCTTGTTAGAAAGTTCTCTCCCATTTTAGGAAATTTATATACACCCTAATAGCAGTACAAATAAGCATATTAAAAAAAGAACGCCTCAGATAACCTACTCTACAGCCATGGTTTACAATATATACCTGGACGCGAACCCACGTCCACCAGGCAAGACTTGCATCAACAGATGGACTATCATTACAAATTATATAGTGTCAAGATAGCTTAAGTATAATACGCAACCATAAGAAATCCGAAACAAACAAAAAAAGGGAGGTGAAAAGTCAAAATAAATGAAGAAACTGTGTCCCCAAACGCATCTCTGCCAAAAGAAGAATGACCTTCCCCCGGGCGATTTAAAGATGGCCGAGCCTACACCCCCACTGAGCTGGCTGAACATTGACCTGTACTGTCTCGCCTTGAACCGCGGCTCATACCACAAAAAAAAAATTGTAAACAAACTATCGCCTGACTTCGTACCCTATATCTGGCGCTCTTCTGGCTCCTTTACAAAGGGCTATTATGCTTCTACACATAGCGCAGCAAATGGCCGCAGAATGAGTGGAGAAAAATAAATCTCTCTCTACGTATTAGGCTTCATTAACAGGCCACACGAGCCGCAATTATATCATATAAAGTGTTCTACCATACTATCCCATAAAATCATTACCGTCAATACATACGATGGGTTCACAGTAACCTTGGGGGTCAGAGGTTCAAGCTCGTGTTTGGCAGAGTAGCACAGAGTCAAATAGCTGTAATGCCTGCGCCTACGTTACAGTTTACGTCCATCTAAGTCACGTGAATAGAGCCATGCATATAATTAAATACCGTCAGCATGGACACCTTACATTACGCAGATATGTCTGCCCTTTCCCCTGGAATGTAATGGTAATTACTCATAGTAATCCTAATCCTACTAGGAAAACGTATTCAACGAGCGACCCAAAGGAAAATATCTGGTCTATCGCACTCAAACAACACGTATCAACTGGGCACACTACCTCTTGCCGCGCTAACAAAATTACACCATTGTCTGCTTTACATAAAGAGAAAAAATCTATCTACCCTTACACTATAAAGCCATCAAAACAACCTTAATACGCAGCCCGATGGGCTACAATCAAAACCTATATTAATATTTAAAAGTTTAATCGTCCCCTTTCTGCGTAATTCCCCAAATCTACCACATGCCTAGGAACTCTGGTCCACTTATCTCATTATGGTGACCTCCTCCTCTCCCCTCCGGGTAGGCTATAGTGATTTAGCTCATCATGGTAGAGGTCTCGTCCAGGGTCGATTCTTGGAGTCCGGTCTCCACGTCCCGCTGGTCCATGGTGCTGTCTTCTTGAGGGATGCCTCGTTCAAGGTAGCGTCTTCGAAGCCACGTTCTGAAGTTCTTGCACCTCACTTCCCTCGGAATACGTCTCGACCTCTTACTACAACGAATTGTTCACTTTAAACACAACGCATCATTCTGGACTTTCATTTAGGTTGAGCTAGCATACAGCTCTAACACTTTGCAATATTACAACTCCTTGTCCTCAATTCTCGTATAACCGAATACTCACTAACTTATGCACTATGCCATTAACTATTTTCAGCCCTAGAAACTATCTACTCAGTTATTGTGTTTTTACGCCCGCTTAATTCGGATTCACAAGTCTATCAGAGGATGGATATAGACCTCCTTAGCCTATTGTCCGCACTTCCTCGGCACCTCGCGAGCTTTGCCCCTACCGCTACTTATTGGAGTCTATAAGTAGAGCGTTCTTTTGTTGTCAATAAAGTTAGCCACATGCGGCCTCACTGATAGGTACCTGAACATTGTCACACCTATGAATCTATCACCTGTAACTCTGTAGATCACCGTCCACTGGATCAAAATTACCGCACTGCACTAATTACTCACCGTCTTTGTTCTGAACAAAAGGGTTTCTGGCGCAATCTCGGCAGACGCGCGACGCGTACTGGCAGCAATATGATCGTCGACTGAATGCCCCTTTCCATATCACTCAGCTCTTATAGGAGGCAACACACCAAGGCACGCTCGGGAATCCGCCGAGAAACAACTTTAGTCTGGAATGCGGCCACTACAGATCTTCCCACGGTGGTTCTGCTTACTACGTATTTATTGATCTAATTCTATGTTAATAAACCTTGAGGTATCTATGGCTTCGTAAAATTCTGGCAATCGTTTCCATCTTTTTATTTTCCTGAGAAACCTTCAATTGTAAGAATTATGGCTCGATTCCCGTAGTGTGGTGACCCTGTCTGCTCCCGTTTAAAATTCTGTTAGGTTGGCGCTGGGACTTTCCACAACAAAATCTTATCTCTCTTTCTCTCTTCCACATATATTCTTTCTCACTTGTACGCAGCCACACCCTGCCTCTGGAATTACCTTCTCGATTCCCGCGCTCTATATAGCATCACGCCCTCACAAGCGGCGTCCTATTGCGCAATATTTTTACTGCGTTAAATATCCATTCTCGCGATTAAACAGAATGGTACAGTATATACTACTCAAACTCTCATTGGGACTTGTTGTCTCAATGACGAGAGGTAGTCAACGGGAGATTGGTTTTGACTAGTATAGGGGAGGAGAGCTTTTATTATGAGTTTAGCTACGCTACTGTTCCGTAATACGGAAAAATACAAGTGTATTCTCTCCATGAACATAACCCATGGTGGTTTTGCATTTAAAATTAGGACTCATTACGACTTTATGTAAGGAGTAAAGTAGGAAGTGATAAAGGCAGGAAAAGCATAAGTAGGACTGGAGTCCAACAACAGATGAGGCAGCCGGTACGAGAGATCCACCCATCATCAGCTTCAAGACAACAGAGTCTACATATGGTGAGCTTATGGCATAAGTTACTGCAAGTCTTCGCGCAACAGTTCATTTTCTTAGAGTTAATTTCATTCATTTTTTCTTTTGCTTCCGTAAGTTCAGATTTCGTTAATACGCCGTTACGTCACGTTTTTCATCCTAATAAATAGCTGTTTTAATTTGTATGTTCTGAAATTATTATTAATGATCCTTAAAATTCCAAGTTAGTGTACTTAATGATTTGTGTCCCGTCACCCTACCCGTGGGAGTTTTCTGAGTCTCATTACGTATTATTTTATTGTTATTATTATTATTATTATTATTATTATTATTATCAACTTTCGTTTTCAAGCCATAAGCTTGAAGGCTGGTGCCATGGGATATTGTTTATGGAGAAACAATGAGATATCATTTATTTAATATTAAAGTGACCCGCCACATTATAATTTTGGCAAACATCTGTGGGCCGAGTGGGTACGTCATATATAGACACAATCGTTATTAAGTACGAATCTGTACGTTTATAACAGTTCGTAGAATTCGGGTTTATTTTGAACATTTCTGCATTGGTAAAGGTAATAGTGGTTCTAGTTGTAAGAGGAAATACAAAGGAATTGTACTTTTAGGAGCTTAAATAACAATTTGCTTTACGTCGGCAGCCGGCACAATTCCTATCTTCATTCATTCCATTCCTAAGCCGATCAAATGACTGGAAACAGGGCGTGGATTGTTACTTAACTGATGTAAAATTAAGCGAAAGAGCACTGTTAGAAAGTTGAACACATCCATCTATAGAAATTCATAGCCGAACAAGTGGCCATGCTGTTAGGGCCGCGCAGCTGTGAGCTTGCATTGGGGAGATAGTTGGTACGAATCCTACCGCCGGCATCTCCGAAGTTTGATTCCCGTGTTTTTCCATTTTCAAACCAGGCAAATGCTGGGGTTGTATCTTAACTAAGGTGACAGCCATTACCTTCCCAGTCTTAACCCTTTCCCATTCTCCAGTCACCGTAAACTTTCGATGTGTTCGTGCGACGTTAAAAAAGTATTGGAAAAATAAGGTGGTAAGATTGTTGATAAATAGTACAAATTATAGTCAGCAGAATAAAACGCACATTTTCTAAACATGCACTTCTGTAAACGACTCTAGTGCAAAATGCATACATACGTACATATTCACATCCATAAGGAGGTAGAAATTAGCATCGATTTGGCTAAATGTTTCTCTCCTTAGTGGCGGCTAGTAATACTCCGTACCCGGCGAAAGACATAAAAACTGGCATTTTCACAAATATACATTTAACAGAAAATGTACAGGCACTATCCATGCTAACTTATTGTGAATGGCTGTCCCGTGAACGTTCTTGTCCATCGTTATAGTCAGGATTTAGTTCAATGTACATGGCGAGCCATAAAACATTGCCTGTCTATCCGTACAGGCCCAAAATCTAACGCCCTCCTTCCACCCAACGAATTGTATAACTATTAAAGCTCGCTATTAATGTTAATGAATTGCTATAAACTTTTTCGCTTATGTCAATAGACAATGACCATTGTTAACGATATTAATTGCACTGCATGCTCCCTTTTCAATAGGAAATACTGTGTGTTGGGACAGAACTAAAGCGAATTAATTGTACACAGATAGCACTGACCTACATGGTATTACATGAATATATTTTACAAAACCCATTCACATAGCCCAAGAATTAAAATGTCAAATTTTTGGTACTGCAATATCTGAGGTCGGACGTTGCAGTTATTTTCAACGACTGCTGTTGAATTCTAAATAGTCCCTAAATTTAGGATCCTTCGTTACTTTTCTTCAATATATCCCTTCTCTGTTCGTTAACAGTACGTGAAATTCTCAGATCCAGCAAGGAATCTATGACCGGTTTAACCATCTAACGATAGACTATATTGTAGATACATACCAGATAAAATACCTAGAGGTCTGAATCCCTAAGAACTTCGACTTTGTTTTTTTTTTTTGCTTTACGTCGTACCGACACAGATAGGTCTTATGGCGACGATGGGAGGGGGGAGGAAATGGCTAGGAGTGGAAAGGAAGCGGCCGTAGCCTTAATTAAGGTACAGCCCCAGTATTTGCCTGGTATGAAAATGGGAAACCACGGAAAACCATTTTCAGGGCTGCCGATAGTGGGGTTCGAACCTACTATCTTCCGAATACTGGATACTGGTCGCACTTAAGCGACTGCAGCTATCGAGCTCGGTAGCTAGCTACTAGGAGGTATACATCACCATGTAGATGGAGACAAGATTGATCCTTAAAATGAAAATTATTATTATTATTATTATTATTATTATTATTATTATTATTATTATTATTACACGTTCTATTTGTTTTAAATGTTAAGGGCATATCGCTATCATTAATCTGAAAAGGTAAAATTTGTTGCAAAATAATTCATTACATCACTGGAACCGCACTTACTTTCACCCCAGAACCCGAAAATCGACGGGATAGCCCTGCTTACAATAACAGAGCACTGAGTCCGGCTCCGTAGCTAAATGGTTAGCGTGCTGGCCTTTCGTAACAGGGGTTCCGGGCTCGATTACCGGCAGGGTCAAGAATTTTAACCATAATTGGTTAATTCCGCGGGTCGCTTACGGGCGTCAGATCAAAAGACCTGCATCTGAAGAGCCTAACTTGTCCTCGGACACTCCCGGCACTAAAAGCCATACGTTATTTTTTTATAGAGCACTGAGTGTAAATCTAAACCTGTTACATAGTTGTATCAGGCAGCATCAAACAATTACATTAAAATAACGTATAACAAGAAATTATCCCCGTAAAGTATTTCGGGATAAAAGACGGATTGGAAAAGAACAGGAACAAAAAAAAAAAGACAAACATGCCCATCAAAAAGTAGTTAGGTGTAGTAAAATATTATACTGTCATTTCAAATATTTAAGGCATTTAATGTTCTTCTTCTTTTCCTCCCCATTTTATTTTCGCAAATGGTTTTTAACGTCGCACTAACACGACGGTCTGGTTCGAATTGCTGAATGGTATGGGAGCAGTTTTCGAGGAGGAGTGCAACATGAAAAATAAATAAATAAATAAATAAATAAATAAATAAATAAATAAATAAATAAATAAATAAATAAATAAATAAATAAATAAATGCAAAGGAGTGCATTCGAGTGATGCAGGAAATATTAGATAAGAAACGAAGTCTTAAAAGAAGTAAATCAATATTTTTACTTGGGTGGTATAATATTCCCAGTATAGAGGTCCACTCAGCCTACGTTATTAGAATTGAGGAGCTACCTGACGGTGAGATAGCGGCCCCGGTCTAGAAAGCCAAGAATAACGGCCGAGAGGATTCGTCGTGCTGACCACACGACACTTCGTAATCAACAGGTCTTCGCGCTGAGCAGAGGTCGCTTGTTAGGCCAAGGCCCTTCAAGAGCGTTAGTGCCATGGTGTTTTCGTTTCGTTTTTGGTATAATATTCAGAGCCGGGATTTCGATGACCTATAAAATGACGGAAAAAATCCTGTAAAATGATCCAAAAACTTTCAAAAAGGCAAATTTTAAGTGAAATTGTACAATCAATTTACTAATCGAGTTATTATAGTCTATACCAATGTTGTTGGCATAATTTTAACATACAATCAAATGCAAACGAACTGCGTCATTCTATACTCACTAAACTAAATGGATCTCTAATCTAATTTCACACTTTGATGAAGCTGTACATAAATACTGGTTAATTTCACATATTTTGAAGAACAGAATTTCACCATCGGTAGAAAAAATAACCTTGACCGAATGTAATTTGTCCTGCTACCCTCGCTTTTAACATCCCTCTCGGATTAGTTACAAATGCAGATATCTCTCCTTAAATTTGGACATTTCCAAAAAGTAAGGGGTGAAGAAAGTTTCTTTAATCTCCAGATTGATAAACCGTTGTGAAGATTAATCCTCACTTAACGCTGCGGCAAAATCGATTACCTCACGCGTAAATGCTTCAAAATCCTCAAACATGTAATAAAATGGGTGAAAAAGTATAAATTACTGTAATAAATTCCAAAAATGACCAAATAATGACGCATCACTTTGAAAAATGACCTAAAATGACAAAATAAAAAATGACAAAAATTACGTAATGAATGAGCATTTCAAAAATGTAGAAGCTTTGATCAGAATTTCTGTACAAGTTAGCAATGTCTGTTGAGAACCAATTAAAAGATAACATGTCATCAAAACCCTAGTCCCGAAATAACTAACGGTGGCAGAAGTAAGGAGGACATAAAACTACAGACCAGCTGAAGCAACGAAGGCCTTTCTCAAGAAAATAAATTTGTTGACTTCTAGCAATGATACAAAAATTATGAAAGTGTGTACGGAGACGTTCGCTCTTACCTTCCAGGCAATCATTGATGGGGAAAAATACCTGCTGCGATATAAATTTCGACAGCGAATTGATCACGAGTCACCTATAAAACAAAGGTCGATCCTCGGTTGTCAAGTTGTCAGGTATCATTGCTCAAGAAATAATCCAGGAGACGTGAAAATTCCAGACAGTTTTGCCGAACAGATGTGTTTGCCATTTTAATTTATCATTTTGCATATTCAAGGTTGTGTTGCAGCGTAGGAATTTTAACGACGAGGTTATGGACAACAGCCAGTGGAGGTATGCTTATTCCACGCCTCATTACTTAAGAGGCAAATCTGTACCATCACATTCCAAGAGAGCCATTACAGAAGGAGCGTTAAAGTAGAATTTCATGCTTTCAGTAACCTCTCCACTTCCTGATGGTATGTGGTTAGCCTCTCACGTCGTCGACTCCTTCTTAGCCGAAGATTATCTTCACTAATTGTTTTATACTTATTTCTGACCATGAACAACAGTTAAAACCTTAGCCCAGCCATAAAATTTGTGGCGTACCGGACAGGTTTACCTGCACGGGTAAACCGGAGCGTTTATGCTTACTACTTTCCGAGAAACTGTACAAGTTTCGCTGCCTGTACGGTGACCGAGGAAGAATTGATAAAACAGAAAACCGTAAAAGTAATTAGTGGGACGTAAAGCAAATATTCTTATTCTTCTTTTATATATATATAATTCGCTGGGGTCATCACTGACCATGTTAAGTCTTGTTGCATTTGACACTGAACTTGGCCTTCTTTAGAGCCCAAATTTCCCTCATTCTTTGTGAGTGGGCCTGCCTACGCTCCTCTGTCCAAGGGGCACCGTGTCTTCTCTTCGGTTGCTCGTCTCGGTTTAGCCCGTTCGTCAATATTTTCTTGCGGAAGAGATCTCTGTTAAGGGCATCTTCAGCTGAGATATGTAGCATTTGCAGGTCTTCTTTGGTATTTCTAAACCAGGGAATTGTGGTTTTGGGGTTTGAATCAAAAAAGCGAAAGATTTCTTTAGTTAACTTTCTTCCGTCCATTCTTTTCAGATTACGGTAAAATAGTGCCCGTCTTTTTCTGATTGTGTCGGTAATTTTCTCTTTTTTGCTGTAGACTTCCTCGTTGGATCTCTTTTGATGGATTCCATTTCTGTTCTTTGATCCCAAGATTCCTCCCACAATTTTGCGTTCTTTTTTCTCCAGTTCTTCAAGGAGTCCTTTGTTGGCATTTAGAGACAGGGTTTCGGCTGTATATAGAACTACTGGCTTCAGAACTGTTTCATAGTGACGTATGTTGGTGTTTTGGTAAAGGCATTTTTTGTTGTAGATTGTGCGGGATGTTTGGTTGGCTATTTTCATTTTGCGTACTCGCTCCTGAAGTGCTTCTTTGTCCAGTCCATTTTTCATGATGATTATTATTAACAGAACTGATAAATGGTATTTTTTACCTGTGCAGTTGCGCATAGCGGAGAGAGAGAGAGAATTGAATTGAATTGAATTGAATTGAATTTATTGATCATGATTTACATGCCACTGAGACTGAAAAGCCCCTTTATGCAGCGTCTTCTTATAATACAATGCAGATTTATGAAAACAGTAACTACATTTTTATAATATTAAAGTATTAAACTAAACAAGAAACTTTAAAAAAATGAAAATACAGATACCACATCCAGTAAGGTTAAGACATACATAATATAATAAGTAAGAAAGTAAATCATTAAGCCCTTCTGTTATTCTGGACTACATGGGTTTAAAGAATATAAAGCTAAAGCAGAGAAACAATTTTCTTCGAAATATACATATTCCTGATTGTTCGACACAAGAATGCCTGATCTCAGCCTCTTGCGTACTCCTCCAGAAAGACAGATGTTAAGAACTGCTTTAGTTGGGTACAGTTAGTGTTACTTGCGAAACGGTGAAGATTAAAGAGAGAGAGAGAGAGAGAGAGAGAGAGAGAGTGTGTGTGTGTGTGTGTGTGTGTGTGTGTGTGTGTGTGTGTGTGTGTGTGTGTGTGTGTGTGTGTGTGTGTGTGTGTCACCTGTACAGGTTTCAGTTGTGTAGTAACAACTGAACGTAACGGGAAGAGCTTATTGCCGTTGCTGTAGAAACAGTGACATGGTTGCTAGGTTGGCAGGTTAAAGTAAGAAGTCATTTTCAGAGTAACAATCCAGCAATCCGGCATGCCTTCATGTCTATAGCAAATGAAGGGACGTTGAGATCACATTGCTCCATCTTGTTCAAATGATTACTCCATCCTTTCAAGCGTTCTCGTATTCTTCATATTTCCTAATGCAGGCCAGTGCAGGCGTCGCTGGCTCGAATAGCCCGCGAGCAGCCGCTTACCAAGTGCGCCAGCGGTGATCTGCGGGCTAGCAATAAGAACCCGTACTTCCTCGCTAAGATCTTGAATTCGCCGATTCACAGTCCATCTTACTGTCCATTTTACTGATTCATCTTATTTTATCCCGAGTATGCATCTTCAGTGATGCCTAGGCCATCTATGACAGCTGATGGCGGTGCCGTTGAGGATCCAACCAGCCTTAGGGATGAACACAAAACATACATGGACTAAATTTTTCCACCTCCATTTTTAAACAGCCTTTGATCAAATCTCCGGTTGATGAACTTCGTAATCGTTTTGCCAATTGAAGAGAAATTCTGTAGGAGAGTCGGACGGCTGGCTCATTGTTTATATTTACAATTTCATTGTCCTGAAGATAAATATAGTGACCTAAACTTAACTTATAGAAATGTCCGGTTTTGGTTTCATAATAATCATATTTACGAACCATATTCAGTTTTGAACCATATTTAATAAACTAATATACCCAGTTCGATAGCTGCGGTCGCTTACGTGCGGCCAGTATTCAGTTTTCGGTTGACAGTGGGCTCGACCCCCACTGTCGGCAGCCCTGAATATGGTTTTTCATGGTTTTTCATTTTCACACAAGGCAAATGCTGCAGCTGTGCCTTCATCTTTATATTGATCGTAATCATTACTATGATTGACGATATAATGCCGTTTTAGATTGAATTTCTTCAATTGGTTCAAGGTTTTATGATAAATAATTAATCATTTTGGCAACCCTTGAGCGTGCATAATTAAGTACAATACTTCCAACTCATGTGGAAATGACAACGAAGTCGGGAGTATCAGTATCAGTAATCTCCATTATATTAACTGAGAGTAACTACGCATGCAACCTACGGTCATACAGTGGGTGAGAGCACAGTGGAGTGTGACGTCACACCCTTGTGCCAATGCAATGTGCCCGCTGCGCGTTTCCCAGCATCTGCAAATCACTTGCCTAATGATTTGAAATAATGAATAAGATAGAAGCCGGCATTACACCTAACGAGTAGTCGGCCGAGACAGTGCAGATAAACTTTGTTAAAATCAGTACAGTTCTCGTTATGGAACAAATATTCTAGTTTTACCATTGATGCTTTCATGGCCCGTACTATGTCATATGTTACGTCACGGCCGACTTGATGCGTCGCTCTAGCTAGCTGGAGCGCAGCGAGGTATCCAGGCGGCCGTGGTTACGTACACGTGTTATGCGACCTTCTTAGACTGATTCTGATGGTTCGGTCGGCTTCCGCTTCGAGCGCTAGCGCTGTGCCACGTCCGGGGAGCCATCTAGTGACAAATGGACGTACCATTTCCACTTATATTATAACGTCTAAATGTCAAAAAGTCATTGTTTAAGAAAGCTTTCTCGTGGACAGTCGGGATTTTCTTCTGATGACGCAGAGCACAGTTCTCTGCGAAATGTAAGGAATTCCACCTTATTTTCTTGACACGGCTTAAGCCCAAAGGCGTACTGTATACAGTATCATGTCTAAATATTCTTGTGACAATCTAAAAATTCATGTACAGTGATTAGAAAACAGTCGTGGAATTAAAATTCAAATAACCGAGCAAGTAGAAGCGGTGTTTGTGTCACGTAGTTATCAGCTTGCTTTCAGGGGATAGTGGGATCGAATCCCACTGTCGAGAGATCTGAAAAGGATTTTCTGTGGTTTCCCACTTTCACACCAGACAAATGAATTAATGTTTATTCTCTAATACATTAATTAACGTCAATTACTCCTGTCCATTTCCTATCTCCCGTCGCCGTAAGGCCGATCTGTACAGGTGCGAGGTAAAGCAAACTTTAAAAAAAAATATAACTTCGTGTAAATGTTGCCCGTCATGATAACAATCTATCCTGTAAAGACTAAATCGCTTCAGTTCATGCCGACATACTTATCACTATTAACGCAAAAAGTGGGGATTCTTGTACTTTTTCCATGTGTAACAGGACAAAAATAACCTTACACCCATGACATTGAGAGCTTTTTTGTGTGTGTAGAATGGCTCATATTTATTGTCATTGGCGATTGTTAGACATAATTTGTACTCCCTAACTTGAAGTACCATTTATTGAATTTTCTTTTTCAAATAAAATCGGAAAGAAACAATCTGCCCGATGGTGGCAATTTTAATCCTGAGTTATGACTCAAATCCTGCTTAATCCAAACAGCATATAAATATTGTTCATATAAACTGATTAGGAGGCCGGTCTTTTGATTTCCTAATAGGGGTGGCTATTTGGTGGATCGCTCTCTGGAATACTACGTAATTCTATTTCCGTCTAGCTGAGGCTGAAATGCCACTCTCGGTTTATCGAGAAATAAGTGGGTTGTTCATCAGGAAGAATGAAAATATAGAATCAACGCCTTCACTGCTGGAGGAACACTGGGGTTCACTTAACCTGCAGTGGAAGCAAACAACTAAACCATGTACAACGTCAAGGTTAGAAATCCCTGTAGTGGAAGCTTCGACGTACAGCCGCTCAAAATGAAATGAGTGGTTTTTATTTTGCTTTACGTCGCACGAACACAGATAGGTCTTATGGTGATGATGGGACAGGAAAGGGCTAGGAGTGGGAAGGAAGCGTTCGTGGCCTTAATTAAGGTACAGCCCCTGTATTTGCATGGTTTGAAAATGGGAAAGCACAGAAAACCATCTTCAGTGCTGCCGTCAGTGGGGTTCGAACCGACTGTCTCTAGAATGCAAGTTCACAGCTGCGTACTCCTAACTACACGGCCAACTCGCTCGGTAGGAATGAGTGTATGGTACCGAAGAATGTTCCTCGTATTTAATATTTTTGTCAGACTTTGCTCTTTTCTTGTGTGGAACTTGCACAATACTATACGCTCTTTCGTTATTTTCTTCTGAGGGATTGTACATAGGAAACTGTTAAATCGGACAGAAATTTATCGCAGCAATAAAACAAAGTACAATCATCATTACAAATTTGCTTAGAGCCCTTATTCCTTAGCTGAATGGTCAGCATATTGGCTTTCCGTTCAAGAAATTCTAGGTTACATTCGCAGTCGGAGTAATTTATCTGGTTCTGGAACATCTCAATACGCACCTCATCATACACACACAACATATCATTTTAAAATCAACCACATAAACACGCAATAGGGAATAAATATCCTTTCACAAACGGTTGGCGTCAGAAAGACAATCCGGCCACAAAACAGGGACAAATTCAAATATGCAGCGCATTTCGCACCCGCAACCCCACCACGGTACAGGAAAAGCGGCAGAACAAAAATTATTATTATTATTATTATTATTATTATTATTATTATTATTATTATTACTGCGTGAAGGAAATGTATTATTGGGGCGTTAATAATTTGACCCAGTGAGTAGCCTAATCGTTGTTAGCGCATGGGGTCAAAAATATTATAAAATTCGGAACATTTTAAGTGTGCTTCCATCAAAATTGGTAGATATATCTGAGATTAATGGTCAATCACAGCGGAGAACAAAATATATATTACGTGCAAATCTCAATCGTTAGCCGAGTAAACTCACGTAGATAAGGACTAAAATCTCATGAGACTCGGAACGAATAACTAATGCATCATTGATGGAGTAACTCCCTGAAAGTTCTTGACAATACACTATCTTGGGAATATGGTGAGTTGATTTCCTGTGACCTTCCTCGTCATGTACACTAACCACACTGACGTGCTTGTAGGATCAACTGAATGCAAGTTTCGTATAGATTAAAGCAAAAGCCTTTTATGATAGAGAAATATATAATTAATATGTAATACCACTAAGTGACATCTGTTACGAGCGAGAACATTGAAAATATTTATATGAACTATAACACTTGGAGGCGAAAATGATATGAACAGGCTCGCGGCATTTTAAGTGTGTTACTTCAGAAGAATATTCCAAGTTTTCCGGAGAGAGAAATAAACAAATTCCTAAGTCTTCAGTGTATGAAGTTGAGATCACTGCTAAGAATAATTAAGAAACAATGTCTATCTTGGCGAAGCCATACACTCCGCACTCAGCAATTGTGAAGCGCTACGTTGCTGAGAAACGTCCTTAAGGAAGGCCAACATAAATCTTCATACAGCATATTTTAGAGGATACGGACACAGACAACTACGAGATCACGAAGAGAGTCTGATACCAGTCTCCTACCAGAAAACTGAAGATGAAGAAGGAAAAAAATAATTTCATTTAATTTCATTCACCGGTACATTACATACCGTTGAAGCCGAAAAGCCCCTTCTTGCAGCGTCTATTTAAAATAGGACACCTGTCTAAGAATCTTCTTCTTCCTGGTATTTTCCCAATTGCTGGTGTCAAGCACTTTATAAGATTTTAGATCAGCTGTATGGCTGGATGCAGTTTTCGATGCTAATCCTATGTGGAGGAACGCATTCATTCTTTATTTTACCAATTATTTTTACGTCGCGGCGAGACAGATAGGTTTTACGGAGAAACTGGACCAGGAATGAGGGAGGATTTGGAAAGATGCAGCCTTGATCTTAATTAAGGTACAGACCCAGCTTTTCCCTGGTGTGAAATTGGGACACCACGGAAAACCGTCTTCAGAGCTGCCGACAGTGGGGTTCGAACCCAGTATCTTTCGATTGCAAGCTGATAGCTATGTGAGTCAAACCCCGGAGCCACTTGTTCGGTGTATTCACTATTGCGTGTTTCTGTGATGGTTTGTAGTGCGAGGTGTTTCAGGTATTGTAAATGATGACGTGAATTAAGAAGAACACTAACATCCATTCTCCTGCTATAGGAATTAACCAGACGGGATTAAATTCATCCGAACGACTAGGAATCTAACCTGGGACCCTCTGCCACGATAGCCAGTATGCTTACCATTCAGCCAAGGAGTGGGGCATACTGACCCAATAATACACTACATTACTGTAATAAGAAATAAACTTAAAACTGATTTGTATTAGGATAGCGCTTGTGCAGGTACGATCTCGAGTTAAATTAAAACTTGCATATTCATCAAGTTTGAAACTAAAAATATTGTTACAAAACACTAATGATTAAATCAATGCTTGCTTTAAGAAATATTCGGCTTTCTGATTGAGAAACACAAATTTATTTGCTCTCAGTGTCTTGCGTACTCTTCAACGAAAGTGGTGTTGAGGTTCCATTTCTTCGTGTACAATTCCCACTACTTATGAAACAGTGAAATTTAGATGAGTTATTTGTTATTAATTTTTTTTTACGATTTGCTTTACGTCGCACCGACACAGATAGGTCTTATGGCGACGATGGGATAGGAATGAGCTAGGAATGGGAAAGAAGTGGCCGTGGCCTTAATTAACGTACAGCCCCAGCATTTGCCTGGCGTCCAAATGGGAAACCACGGAAAACTATTTACAGGCCTGCCGACATTTGGGTTCGAACCCACTATCTCCCGGATTCAAGCTCACAGCTGCGCGTCCCTAACCGCACGGCCAACTCGCCCGGTAAATGAGTTAAGAGTACGTGATGCCATGCAAACAAAAGGTTTGTTAAATTTAACGGTACGGTAGATAGAACATCGGCGAATATTCTTTGAACTAACTCTTCCTTCTTTCCTTCTTAATCCGTTTTCCCTCCAGTGTTGGTTTTACCCTCGGACTCTGTGAGGGATCCTATATCTACCATCTCAAAGGCAGTGTCCTGTATTGTGAGACTTTGGGTCGGGGGATGAACTGGAAAGGAGAACCAGTACCTCGCCCAAGCGATTCACCTGCTATGCCGAGCAGGGGCTTTGTGAGGAGATGGGAAGATCGGAAAAATAGACTAGGAAGAGGGAAGGAAGCGGCTGTAGCCTTATGCTAGGTATCATCCCGACATTTGCCTGGAGAAGAAGTGGGAAACCACGTAAAATCACTGACTGAGGTGGGAATAGAACCCCCCTTTACTCAGTTGACTTCCCGAGGCTGAGTGGACCCCATCCCAGTCCTCGTACCACTTTTCAAATTTCGTGGCAGAACCGGGGGTGGCAAATAATCACACTAACCACTACATCGCAGAGTCTCAGTAGGTTTAAATGAATTATGTATAGTAACAGCTATTGATTTCTGTCCGACTCGTTGGCTGAATGGTCAGCGTACTGACCTTCGGTTCAGAGGGTCCCGGGTTCGATTCCCGGCCGGGTCGGGGATTTTAATCGCTTCTGATTAATTCTTCTGGCTCGGGGACTGGGTGTTTGTGTCCGTCCCAACACTCTCCTCTTCATATTCACACAACACACTACACTACCAACCACCACAGAAACACGCAATAGTGATTACATCCCTCCATAAAGGGTTGGCGTCAGGAAGGGCATCCGGCCGTAAACAGGGCCAAATCCACATGTGCGACACAGATCGCACCCGCGACCCCACAGGTGTGGGAAAAACGGTAGGAAAAGAAGAAGAAAGAAGAAGAACAGCTATTGAGTTCTCCGGACGTTCTTGGAAGCTTCAACCATTGCAACTGTAGTAGTAGGGGGTTGTGTGTTAATGCCGGGTATGCAACGAACGTATGCGTTATGCAACCTCTAGTGTTGGATATTCACCGGCCTAGCGTTTTAGGGAAAAGTCCCTGCCTCTTACCTGGAGGCCACAGGTTCCATTCCACGCCAAGTCAGGAATTTTTACCTGGATCTGAAGGCTGGTTCGTGGTCCACTCAGCCAAGATGATTACAACTGAGGAGCTATCTGACGGTGATATGGCGGCCCCGGTCTCTAAAGCTAAGAATAACACCCGAGAGGATTCGTTGTGCACACTACACTGCACCTCGTGATATGCAAGACTTCGGGCTGGTCACTTGGTAGGCCATGGCCCTTCGGGGCTGATGTGCCTTGGGGTTTGATTTGGTTTAGTTTGGTTGTTTGTCGTTCAATGTTTCAGTTAAATATTTGTATACACCTGAACCTTAGTCGATAGTAGGAAGTATCAGGCTTTGAACAAAATGTAGGACATTGTACAGTATATGAAACGTGACCTTTCAAAATATGCATAAATGGTTCAGCTTTTCTTGCCACATTTAACGAGTGATCAGGGAATGACATGACTTTGCTGGCGAGATGTAGTGTTTACAGTGCACTATGTCTTCTGGTATGGGCTATATCAAATTTGTTACTTTCATTGACCTGTCTCAGTCTCATCCTTGGCTTTGACAATATGAAAGTGACTGAGGAATGAGTGATGCTAGTAATACCATTCCTTATGCAGCCAGTCCCTGTATTGAATGGTGTGAAAATTTCGCTCATAGGGTCGGTTGGTGCATGCATTTCAGTGGGCTTGGCAGACTGATATGCAATAGCAACGGCTGGCTCGGTGAGGAAAGCAACGGGAAACTACCTCACTCCTCATTTCCCTAGTACGCCTCTTCAGTGACGCCTAGGCTATTTATGACAGCTGTTGGCGGAGCTGCAGAGGATCAAACCAGCCTTCGGGCTGAATACCCAACATACAGGGAATGACACGATTTTGTTGAAAATTAGATCTGGAGGAAAACGATATCGCTGTATGGGATATCTGGGTCTGGGAGGAGGAGGAAAACTCGCTTAAAGGACAGAATAACCCTTGTCGCAGTAAGAAATTCCACAGGTTTGCATTCAGAACCGAATTATGGTAGCAATTATTACTAATGTTAACCATGAAACACTAGGTTCGCTAGTCCCATTACGCTCCACCTTAAGTAAGACCATCACAAATCATGCCTTTCGCACACTCATTTCCACATAAATCGTGAGATGCGACAGTTGTGGTAACACTTAGGCTTTGAGAGTTGTCTTTGATCGTACCGCCTTGGACCACACATCTGACATTTGTTGAACAAGAAGTAATGGTCTTCTGAAATATGTTTGACAGATGTCGAGCAATAACCGGTGATGGCCAAATAAATTGTCTTACCTTAACGGCGACCACAACAGACACTGCTTGATGTTATAGTAGTAATACAATAGCTAGCTAAACGATGTTCAGAAAACAAACACATCCTGACCTTCCACTTTCGTCCTGAAACTCGTTGTGTTATTAATAGCATCTTTATGAGCTCTGCTCAATGGACTCTGAAATGTTTATAGTCAGCAGTAAATAGGGTCAGACAGGTGCAAAGAAAGGCTGTGAGACAGTCATTAAACGTTCAGAGCTTGTAGGATATCAGTAAAGAAGATGAGATTTACAGAGTTTAATATAGTCTTTGATTGTTTCTAATAAACCGTTTACAAGTCTCGTGACCATCTCGCACAAAACAGGGCCCCATTCGTGACTGTCTGCCTGTTAGAATAAACCCTTGTTGGTTATGCAATTCTACATACACAACCACCTTGCCCGCTACAGTAGAGTAGAACTTCGTTCAGTAAATCTGCATAGCCCA
The DNA here is from genome assembly GCF_040414725.1 of Anabrus simplex. Classification (NCBI taxonomy): domain Eukaryota; kingdom Metazoa; phylum Arthropoda; class Insecta; order Orthoptera; family Tettigoniidae; genus Anabrus; species Anabrus simplex. The sequence continues at coordinate 405,501,808 of NC_090267.1, read as the reverse complement.
ATAGTTAGCTCCCAAGCAGGGGTGTAGCGAAGGCGAGGGTAGGGTTACAACCAACGAGCTAGAATAACATAGAGGGGCTGTATACCTGACATCAGCCCTCCCTGCTTGAAGCAAGTTGATAAGGGGCAGCCATGTTAACGGTTGTCAAAACAAAGCGAATTGGCGCGAGAGCATATGTTGAGGTGACAGGGAGATCGTACTTGCCAATTTAATTCCCTAAGTTTTAAGAAGTGAAAAGATAGATTCTCGCTTTCAAGAATGCCAGCCGTAAGCTCAGCGTATGGTTGTACTAATCGGAGTAATAAAACCAAGGATATATCGTACTTTAAGTAAGTATTACTGAATTATAGCCGAGATTGCTTTTTGTAATTTCTGTTTGTAATTAAATCTATTTTATTGTTTACTTAGCGAAAGTACGGATAGCCACGGTAATTATTTGTCGAATTTTGTTTCAGATTTCGTTTAAAGAACAAGGAATTAACTGAACAATGCGTTGTGAGGGCGAAAAGAGATAAATGGTATCCCACTCAATTCAGTTGCTTATGCTCTGTACATTTTCAGCCCTTTTAATTTTTATTCACATTTACAAATAAAGGAAATGGAACGCCCACCACCAAGAAAACGTAACCACAAAAAATCAATTATTTCGCTCAAACGTACACCAAGTATGATAAATACAGCATTTTACTGCTATTTTTGAAATGTATACAGCCTTTATTGTAGATGTCTGTTGCCTTGGTTTTTAAAACTATGCCACACTTCATAATGGATAACTTTCAAGCTAGTAATCCCAGTATGATACGGTAATGGGAGAAACATGATATCCCCCCTATATTATAATAAATAATTACACTAAACGATTATTGTGGTAAAGTATTCATGGGCCGCCTCTGTGGTGCACTGGTTAGCGTGAGCAGCTGCCACCCCTGGAAGCCCGGGTTCGATTCCCAGCTCCGCCACGAAATTTGAAAAGGGGCACGATGGCTGTAACGGGATTCTATCAGCATGGGGAGGTCAACTGAGTAGAAGTGGGTTCGACTCCCACCTCAGCCATCCTCGAAGTGATTTTCCGTGGTTTCCCACTTCTCCTCCAGGCAAATGCCGGGATGGTACCTAACTTAAGGCCACGGCCGATTCCTTCTCCCCCCCACAAGGCCCCTGTTCAGCATAGCAGGTGCAGCCCTCCCTCACAGTTGTATCCCCCGACCCAATGTCTCACGCTCCAGAACACTGTCCTTGAGGTGGTAGAGGTTGGATCCGTCGCTGAGTCCGTGGGAAAAACCAACCCGGGAGGGTAAACAGATTAAGAAAGGAACACAGTACTCATGAGGATGCAATAATTTTAAAAATATTAACAGAATGAGGTTGTAACATATTATAGGTCCCTATGATTTTAAGGTTTCCTGTCATAAATATTTATGTCCATCGTTTTTATTCTAATTTACGCTTCACCACAACATCCAAGCAGGGTAACGCTCTTGTTCCGATTTCGAGGCTTATTCGTATGTCACTGTGCGATGATTTCGAACTACCCTATAATCAACTGATCGTGATGTTGGCCTCGTACCGCAATATGATGAAGTGGCGGTATTCGCTTTCATGCTTCAAGCTTTCGGCAACGGACTTTAATTCTCCCCCAGCGATTCTAAAATGCGCATTTTCTACACTTTTCGTCATTTAAAGACCATGCCCCCTTGCTTGTGTGACAACAGGAAACATGGCGGACGTTCGTTCTATTAGGTTCACCCAGGCAGCGCTTCCGCCTCTCTATGTTATTCTAGCTCGTTGGTTACAACACACCTACCCCCCCCCCCCCCCACAGGTTGAAAATTTTACAAAAGAAAATAAACGAAAACTGACAATAAACTAAATAAACATTCAAATACATAATTGTAGAACCAACAGATCTGTTGAATATATTTTGTAAGAAGCCTAGAAGGTTGAATTTTACTTTGTAAACTGAACATAGTCTACCATTCGCTGTAAAACTGTTGACCTTGATCGTATTGTTCTCGTTCTGCATTTTCATGTAAGATTAGATAGTCAACTGCAATCTCAATAACGACATAATTTACTTGCATCAGTGTCCTTATAACGACAAGCCTTGTATGCGCGCACAACCCACCCCCGCCCATCGGCCGATGCTGGCTACGCTACTGCTGAAAACAATGATATGAAATGGCGTATGGCTTTTAGTGCCGGGAGAGTCCGAGGACAAGTTCGGCGTCGTGATGAGGATGAAATTATGCTGAAGACGGCACATACACCCAGCCTCCGTGCCAGCGAAATTAACCAATTATGGTTAAAATTCCCGAACCCGGGACCCCTGTGACCAAAGGCCACCACGCTAACCATGAAGCTGGACTACGCTACTGCTACCAAGATGAGATAGTAAAAGACAACACACGAATACGTAGAGTAACTCAGAAAATGAGCGTGGATTAAAGTACTTTCCCCGTATTTATTATTTTTTCAGAGTTTCAATCAATCAGGTGGAAATGTAATAAACAATTTGGCTTATGCCGACAACTTGACCTTAATGGCAAATTGTTCTGAAGCCTGAAGTCTAATATCGTGGAACTTGAAAATACGGTATTCAGACCTGAAAAATTATAACATGACAATAGGATATATCTAAGTTTCAAAAGAATTGAGTGCTAGAGGGAGGTAACCCACATAGACAAAGAACTGAGATATTATGAGTTTTGAGTTTGTTTTATTGCATGAAATTGAGCACAATAACAATCACATTTTTGGTTTATAAACAATTATTTAGAGCCCAAAAAATATAGGAAAATTAACGCCTCCGAATATCCATTATATATCCTAAAAATACATGTTCCAAATCACCAAATCTAAAAAATTAAAATTAACAGATCGGTTACTTTTACAACAGTAGAATTTTCATCAATTATTTGTTTCAAAATGCAGTTAAGTTCAGATTTACTACAACATGAATTTCCTGTTATATTTAAGGTTTACTAATTGCGTCTGGGGTTTAAGTCACACTTACTCTAAGCAGCCATCTGTCAATCAGCCATGATGTAATTTTTTACAAGATGCGTTACGTCGTACCGACATAGATAGGTCATATCTCGACGATAGGATAGGAAAGGCCTAGGAGTTGGAAGGAAGCAGCCGTGGCATTAATTAAGGTACAGTCCGAACATTTGCCTGGTGTGAAAATGTGAAACTACGGAAAACCATCTTCAGGGCTGCCGACAGTGGGATACGAACGCACTATCTCCCGGATACAAGCTCACAGCTGCGCGCCTCTAACCGCACGGCCAACTCGCCTGGTGCCATGATGTCAACACTAAAACATGTGACAGCAAGTACGTTTGGTATTGGCTACCACTAGCTGACATAATGTTTACCGCATGGCTTAGCTCCCTCTCGAACTGCAAGATTGAGATTCAGAGATATTCAAAGTACCTTTCTTTTGTACAATGGGAGAGTAAATGTGCATTATAATTATTCATATATTGTGGGATAAGAAATATACAATAGTTAGGCCTGTATCCAGATATGCCAATAACCAATCTTTCAACAATTTGTGGCTTATCTCCCTCTCGCATTCTAGCACAACATTGTAATTCATACACATTATGAAAGAAACGTAAGTTTTCTTTAAATTTTGTAAATACATACATTCACGACTGGGACATTCATTTTATAGTTACGTACCTTTATGCTTGTTTTAATATTTTGGAATTTCACTGAACTGTTAAACAAGAGTAATGAAATTGTATTCTATCCTTTGATTAAACTGAACTCTGAAATCAGGAATTTCCGCTGATGATGCTCGTGGCACCACGCCAGGTCACGAACAGGGTGCGAGAGTTCACGGCTTAGGATGGTACCGTTGAGTGAGCAAACGTTTGGTCATTGCTATTCTGGAAGTACGAGGATGATGGATACCACGAAAAGAAATCAGAACGACGTTGGGATTAGAATATTTATTATGGAGAAGAAGGTCTTGGTACTGAAATCTATTCCATCGAATGTCTCAAATGTATTTATATCAACAAGGCAATCCCCACAATTGGACATGGTGTTGCAAACTGGGACTCACACATATTAGTATAAGTACGATAATGCCTATACAGAAACTGTTAGCTTTTGATCAAATTAAGAGCCATGACATCAGTGGATTTTAGATAATCGTAAGGTTTAGTAGAGTAAGTTCGACCGTTGAGAACAGGGGTTTCCAAATGGCAGCCCGCGAAATCATATTTTGCGGCCCGCAAATACTTTTAAAAATATTTGTAAAGAAAATTTTCAAAACATATTTCATAGCTCGTTCAAAAATATATTCGTTTTATGCCCTTAATAGACCCAAGTCAGAACTAAATTCTTTAATATTATTTCCTGTTTTTAAGTATTCACTTGGTCTGAATAGATTATTTTTGATTTAAAAATTTTAAAATCCAAACTTCTGCAGAAGATGAGCCATCACGAATGCCAGTGCTGTGTATTAACCATTATAAAATGGTTATAGGATCCATACCAATTCTTGAACAAGCCAACCTCACTGTGGACATTTTATGCAACGTAGCATGCAGTGAATAAAACAAACCAAAACCCCATTGCACTACAGCCTTTGAAGGGCCTTGGCCTACCAAGCGACCGCTTCTCAGCCCGAAGGCCTGCAGATTACGAGGTGTCATGTGATCGGCACGACGAATCCTCTCGGCCGTTATTCTTGGCTTTCTATGCCGGGGCCGCTATCTCACCGTCAGATAGCTCCGCAATTCTATTCACGTAGGCAGAATGGACCTCGAACCAGCCCTCGGGTCCAGGTAACAATACCTGACCTGGTTGGGAATCGAACCCGGAGCCTCCGGATAAGAGGCAGGCACGCTACCCCTACACCACGGAACCGGCATGCAATGAATACCAAGAAATATTTTAATTGCCATTGTTGTAGGAAGCGGTTTCAGTTCTTCGTTTTTCTCTCATTGGTAAAACTGGCTGGTACACAGTGCTGAACACGTAAAGTAATTTTCAGACAAGTACTCCAGGAAGAAGATTACCGAGATTCTAGGCTCTTACAACTGTGTGTAATTGTTCCCTTCACACTAGTCCCACTAAATTGTCCTTCTGTAAGTTTTGTTTCGACTACGGTATTAATTTCAGTTTGTCTTTAGGTACTTTTTGTCATTTGTTAAATAATTCAAATGAACTGACATTATTGGGTACTTTTCTTCGAAATTCGATCGTCATGGATGTAATAGGATATCGTTAATTTTTAATTTCACTCTTTTATTCGATTATAAAAGAGTCTTTTAAGCAATTAAAGTGATTAAACCTTCATTTCAACTGAACTATGCATACCACTTCGTACTGGTACCTCTGTTCTATTTGCAGAATTTTATTTACGAAAATTAGTCTATTAGTAAAGTGCGGCCGACGATCATTCCTGAAGTTTCCAGTGTGGCCCTCGGGCTCTTTTAATTTGAAAATCTCTAGTTTAGAAGAAGGGGGCTGCCTGGCCGAGGCGGTAAAGGCGTGCTCGGTTCGCCCGGAAGGACGTGGGTTCGAATCCCCGTCAGGAAGTCGTAAAATTTAAGAAACGAGATTTCCACTTCCGGACGTGCACATGGCCCTGAGATTCACTCAGCCTACACCAAAAATGAGTACCAGGTTAATTCCAGGGGGCAAAGGCGGCCGGGCGTAGAGCTAACCTCTCTACCCCACCAAGTGCCGAGGTTACGGATAGTGGACGCCTTTACCTTCCACCACTCCAAGGGCCTTCATGGCCTGTACGGAGATGACTTTGCTTTGCTTTTTTGGTTTAGAAGAACACCTATTGCAAAATTGGATAATCTAAACAAAAATATGTCAATTTTTGAATCACAGTTAAGACTGACGTCCGAGTTGACTACGTGATAAAGTGACCGTCTATGCAAGATCGTATTTGGGAGACAGTGGGTTCTAGTTTCACCGTCGGCAGCCTAGAAGATAGTTTTGCGTAGTTTCCCCTTCACCCGTCAATAAATGTCAGGACACTATAGGTCACTCTTGCTACCTTCCCTGCCCATGACTTAACTGAACTTCGCCGAAAACATGCATTGGTCAGAGCAACTTTCAGCACGCAACTAGAAAAAAAGAAAGAGAAGGAACAAGTAAGTTGATGGTTGTATTCCAGAATATGAAGAGAGCAGAAACAATCTTCACGAAGTCGTCATTTGAAACAATTAATAACAATAAATTGAATAAACACAGCAAGGGTTATTAACATTGCACAGCAGTTTTTACTTGAAAAAATATTCCATTGAAGTTTGAAATCATCTTTGATGGCGTCCTAAAAAGAAACCTGGTCGCTGAACCACTGGCATGCGCTTCGTAAGTCAAAATAATAGTAATAGTAATAGTAATAATTTCATGTGATGTAGCTATTTCAATCCTGGTGCAGCCCTTTTAGGGCAGATCCTCCGATGAAGTTGGGCGAAATCTACCGTGTGTTGTGATACTGTGGTGAAGGTCAGTGGTGTGTGTGTGTGAATTGCAGGGATGGTAGGGTAGTACAAACACCCATTCTCGAGCCAAAGGAATTACCCATTTCAGGTTAAAATCTCTGTCTCGGCCTAGGAATCGAACGCGGGACCCTATAAGTCGGACAGTCGAAAGGAGAGAGCCTACGAGCTATTACAAAATTCAGAAATCGACATAACTGAATAGAGTTATGGCATCCGGTCTGAGTAGCTCAGGTGGAAGAAGCTTGGCCTTTTGAGCCCAAGAACACTGGTTTGACTCCAGATCCGTTCGGAGGTATTTGAAGATAAGTACACAATTCTTATGTCGGTAGATTTACAAACACCTTTAGGATGTTCTGCGGTACAAAATGTTACCTCGACGTCCTCGAAAACCGTAAAAGATGTCAATATAAATGAAGATCCGCAGCATGTTTCCAGTTTCATCTGGATGAGAAATGGAACGAATGAAACGGCAAGGATAGGAACTATGCTGGCTGCCGAAGCCTGTGGCACTCTTTTGGAGCAATGATTAATGACTGACAGATGAAATGAAATGATATTGTAGAGTGTTTCTGGAATGAAAGATGCCAGGAAAAACTGGAGTACACGGAGAAAACCTGTCGCGCCTCCGCTTTGTCCAACACGAATCCCACTGGGAGTGATCGGGATTTGAACCACGGGAAACAGCGGTGAGAGACCGGCGCACTGCCACCTGAGCCACGGAGGCAAACGTGGTCAATGTAGATACAAATGAGTAGAATTCTTTATTGCAAATTACGACAGTACCGAATAAATAAATAAATAAATAAATAAATAAATAAATAAATAAATAAATAAATAAATAAATAAATAAATAAATAAATAAATAAATAAATAAATAAATAAATAAATAAATAAATTCGTTACGTTGGGTGGCCGCAAACCGTCAGAGTAATGTAACTGGTTTTATGTCCCACTAATTACTCTAAAGCTTTAGTAAGACACCGCCACGGTGTCGAAATTTTAACCTGCAAGGAGTTCGTTTACGTGCCGACACGTGGCACATCAAACACCACCGGCGTAAGCTGGGATCAAACCCACCAACTTAGGATCAGAAGAACAACTCGTGAAACTAATGAAAATCGAGTAATGTACGTAATAATAATAATAATAATAATAATAATAATAATAATAATAATAATAATAATAATAAACCGAGCGAGTTGGCCGTGGGGTTAGGGTCACGCCACTGCGAGCTTGTATTCGGAAGATAGTGGTTTTGAACCCCATTGTCGGCAGCCCTGAAGATGGTTTTCCGTGGTGTTTTATTTTCACACCAGGCAAATTCTGGGATCGTACCTTCCCACTCCTAGCCATGTTCAATCTCATTCTAGCCGTAAGACCTATCTGTGTGGGTGCGACATAAAGCAAATAATAATAATAATAATAATAATAATAATAATAATAATAATAATAATAATAATAATAATAATAATGATAATAATAATAAAAATAATAGTAATACTTCACCCAATGCCTTTTGTTTGCTATTGGTCTTACGTCGCACCGACACAGATAGGTCTTATGGCGACGATGGGACAGGAAAGGGCTAGGACTGGGAAGAAAGTGGCTGTGGCCTAGTGTGAAAATGGGAAACCACGGCCCAATGCCTTTCATCCTCATCAGGTCTTAGGAGACAGTACCATGTGTGAGAATGAAATGTTCCTTTAATGCACCATGAATCTATTAAGTTTTAAGTATTTTTACAGCCAGCTTTACAAGGAGCCGATATAACAACGTCAAGTATAAGGAGAAGAATGCCTAACACATTGAGCCACTCAGCTAATCGTTTCAATTCTTGTCAGCAGAATAAATTGACGTACCTATCGAAGGAACGCACGAAAAAGTACCCTCTACGTCTATATTACATGTAAACTTATTATCGTGTAATTCAAATGCAGACAGTAGTTCCATTACAAAAATATCAAGATGTTCAAGTACTCGATGTTAGCGAAGACGTTCCTGAAGCTACTAACTGTCATCTACAAGCAAATAGCATCTTCTCTTGAGTATATTGCTGTCTGCCTAGTATAAGAGCACGCAAGCTAATCATTACTTAATAATAAATACGGGAAGAGATTTATTGCCATTTGGCATGCAGACGCCTCTTACTATCTTATGCGAAGATAGCTGTACAGCATTTTGTTTCTCCTATACTGCAGCCACTGAACAGCTCAGAGCCAGACATAGTCCCTGAGAAGGATTTTACAAACGAAAAGACTGTCATATTCATACAGCCCCTCCACCAGTCAACAGCTGTGCTCGTATGTGCACTACAAATTGAAATTCTAAACCACGGATGTATCACTGATTATCCATCTGGATACATACCATGAAATTCCCTACGGCGTAGAAAATGAAGGCTTCTGTTATTCGTAGCCTTGATAAGAAAACAAAACTGAACACTTTTTGTGAGAACATCATATGTAGAATATGATTCTATAGCAATGGAACGAAACAAACACATAAATGGAAAAAAGTATTATTATTATTATTATTATTATTATTATTATTATTATTATTATTATTATTATTATTATTGTAGGCAAGCCTCCGTGGCTCAGGCGGCAGCGTGATAACCTCTCAACTCTGGGTTCTGTGGTTCAAATCCCAATCACGTCAGAATATGGTTTTTGCTGTATAAAGTGGAGGAAGGGCAGGTTTTTCTCCGTGTATTCCGGTTTTCCCTGTCATCTTTCATTCCAGCAACACTCTCCAATATCATTTCACTTCATCTGTCATTGTCATTAATCATTGCCCCAGAGGAGTGCGAGGGGCTTCGGCAGTCGGCAGAGTTCCTGTTGTTGCCGCTAGATGGTGGCATCATTCATTTCATTCCTGACCCGATCAAATGACTGGAAACAGGCTATGAATTTTCATTTTCAGTATTAAGTAAGCCTTCATTTGCTGGCGAGACCTAGTGTTTACACCGCGCACTATGTCTTCTGGTATGTGCTAGAAAAAATGTGTTATTTTCATTGATTTATCTCAGTCTCATGCCTTGGCTTTGGTGGTGTGAAAGTGACCGAGGTATGAGCGATGCTAGTAATTCGAGTCCTTATAGAGCCAGTCCCTGTGATGAACGTGTGAAGATGTCGCTCATAGGGTCAGTTAGTGTGTGCATTTCACTGGACTTGACAGGCTGATATGTAAGAGCAATATCTAACTTGGGGAAGAAAGCAACGGAAAACTACCTCCTCATTTTTCTCGCATGCCTCTTCAGCGACAGCTAGTCCATCTGTTACAGCCGATGGTGGAGTTGTTGAGGATCAAACAAGCCTTGGAGATGAATACTCCATAGCAGTCTTGGAGAGCCGAAAATACTATGTGAAAATTACAGTAATTCATCATCATCATCATCATCATCATTATCATAGGTTGTTCTGCCATTCGGCAGGTCCAATCATGGCTGTGACCTCCATATCTCTCGATCTTGTGCCCTTTTCTTCACTTCTGTTTCTAATGCTGTCTAATAACTGATATCGTCTCCTTTCTCTTCCTCGTTTTCCTTTTATCATCCCTTCAATTGCTACTCGTAGTAAGGTGTTGTGTCTTAGATTATGCTCTATCCAGTTTTTCTTCCTATTTTGGATTACTGTCAGCATGCTCCTCACGTCTCCCACTCTCTTTAGAACTTCCCCATTTGATATTTTATCCTCCCACTTTACACCTTCAATTCTTCGCCAAATTCACATCTCAAATTTACATATTAAATAATGTATCTTACAAATAAAACACACAGGGCCGACAATCATAATTCCTGCAGTAAATAATGTTAACTACTTGCACCAGAATTATTATATCACCTCCATGAATCAGACATTTTATTGGGAAAATACCATCAAGTATGCGGAACCCCACCTTGCCCGTATCACACGAGTATCTCTAGCATGGAAATACCTACAACGAAGCATCTGAGACCATAATTTGTGAGACGTCTCTCCACAAACGTAGCGGTAAAAATTCTGTTTCATGGTTGTAGATGGAGGTAATGCCGTTTCATACGCCAGAATGGTGAAGATTCATTCACTTCACTGATGTAAGATATTTTGTACTGAACTGTTGAAATATGATTGCCGTTAGTGGATTGTTATTATAAGCTATATTTTGTGCCAATTTCAGCTTTCTGAACGGTCTCGTTTTTAAAACTCGCTGTTGCATCTGACTAAACCAGCGGAAGTTGAGGACGGAAAGAGACATATATTTGCCAACAGTGTCATTTTACACAGGAAAGTATCAGCTAGAGGATTTTCAACTGATGGGTTCCATGATCGGTGCCAGTTGGACGATCCCCAAGAAGGCTGTGGAAATCATGAGAGTCTTCGGAATCAGCACTCATGAGCTCGTGGACTGGGGACTAAAAGTTCTCAGGGGTCTAACCTCATTTTGAGACATCACCTGTACTCATCAACTGACCTCAAGTCCGAATCATAATTATTTTTGTAAGTTGGATAGGAATTATTTATCAAGTTGTTCTTCAAACTTTTCAAATGTTTTTGTAACTTTTAACTTAGTTAATTTTAATTCATTTTAATTAGTCCAGCTCCATGGCTAAATGGTTAACGTGCTAGCGTTTGGCCACAGGGGTACCGGGTTCGATTCCCGGCAGGGTCAGGAATTTTAACCATAATTGGTTAATTTCTGTGGCTCGGGGGCTGGGTGTATGTGCTGTCTCCATAATCATTTCATCCTCATAACGACGCAGGTCGCCTACGGGTGTCAAATCAAAAGACCTGCACCTGGCGAGCCGAACATGTCCTCGGACACTCCCTGCACTAAACGCCATACGCCATTTCATTTTTTCAATTTTAATGAAATTGTTTTTCAGTATCGTTTAAGTTTGTAGATCTAAATTCACACTCATTTCTAATTTTTACTGTTCTTTATAAACTACGTTAAAAAATCAATAACCACCGCAATGTGAATTCTTTGTTTTCGGGCATCCTCTCCTTTTTTTCTATTGGCTTTACGTCGCACCGACACAGATGGGTCTTACAGCGACCATAGGATAGGAAAGGACTCAGAGTGGGTAGGAAGTGGATGTTATCTTAAGTAAGATACAGCTCCAGCTTTTACTTGGTGTGAAAATGGGAAACCACGGGAAACCATCTTCAGGGATGCGACAGTGGGGTTCGAACCCACTATCTCCCGAATGCAAGCTCACAGTTGCGCTCCCCTAACCGCACAACCAACTTACTCGGTGTGTGTTTTACTAATATGAGAAAACTCTTTATAATGTTTTTATAATTTAATGTTCATTCCGTGCGGCTATTTGTAGCCGAGTGCAGCCGTAATAAGGCAGACCCTCCGATGAGCGTGGGCGGCATCTGCCATGCATAGGTAACTGCGTGTTATTGTGGTGGAGGACAGTGTTATGTGTGGTGTATGAGTTGCAGGGATGTTGGGGACAGCACAAACACACAGGCCCCGAGCTATTGGAATTAACCAATGAAGGTTAAAATCCCCGACCCGGCCAGGAATTGAACCCGGCACCCTCTGAACCGAAGGCCAGTACGCTGACAATTCAGCCAACGAGTCGAGTGTTTTTATAATTATTACTGTTTTATTCTGGAGCCTCCGTGGCTCAGACGGCAGCGCGTCGGCCTCTCACCGCTGGACACCGTGGTTCAAATCCCGGTCACTCCATGTGAGATTTGTGCTGGACAAAGCGGAGGCGGGACAGGTTTTTCTCCGGGTACTCCGGTTTTCCCTGTCATCTTTCATTCCAGCAACACTCTCCATTCTCATTTCACAGCATCTATCAGTCATTAATAACTCACTTTGGGAGTGGCGACCCCATCGTAATAGCCTATATATGAATCATTCATTCATCCCTGACCCGGTCAATGACTGGAGAACAGGTTGTAGGTTTTCATTTTCATTTTCACTGTTTTATTCTAAAAACTATTACTGTGTTTAATGTACCTTACCAAGTAAACGAAAAAGCTAACACAAATACGCTTATTTTTCTCACTCGTACGTTTATACTTAACAATGGTTGATTGTGACCGTGGTGGAGTACACTCATGCCTATAGAACTGTTGATAACACTGTCCTTTCACCAGGCCAGAGAGAAGGCGTTACCTTCGGGAAAGGGAATTAAAACCTGTCCTAGGTCCTAGGTGCTGTTCTTTCGGAAGGAGGAGGATATGCTTAGTCTACTAATGCCCATTGACAGCAGATACTGAACGATGTTACCTCCTAGAGCCAACTTCAGCGGAAATGCTAGCAATTCAAGCAGCTATATTATATGGTACATCACAACACTTCCAGAAAATTCTCATCCTAATAGACTGCTTCAGCATGTTACATCGTTTAAAACATCCTGACTGGACTAGATGTCCAATAAGTGCATCCTTGACAATCTGCAATTAGGGAGAAAAGCAGAACTCCGAGGAATAACAGTTCACTTTCTAAGCAACCATAGTTGGACAGCATTAAACTCCCCAGACGTCACCCTACATCACTGATACCCATGTCCGACTCGTTGGCTGAACGATCAGCGTACTGGCCTTCGGTTCAGAGGGTCCCGGGTTCGATTCTCGGCCGGGTCGGGGATTTTAAACTTAGTTGCTTAATTCCTACGGCACGGGGGCTGGGTATATGTGTTGTCTTCATCATCATTTCATCCTGATCACGACGCGCAGGTCGCCTACTGGCGTCAAATAGAAAGACCTGCAACTGGCGAGCCGAACCCGTCCTGGGATATCCTGGCACTAAAAGCCATACGACATTACATTTTTTCACTGATACCCATGAGACTTTGACACGGATATTATGCCAACCATCTCCACCGTATTAAAGTGTTACATTTTCCCACGTGTGAATATGAATCCCTTCCGTGTTTCATAGATTTGAACCATGTAGTATTTATCTGCACACAGTAGAGTGCAGCACGAGCGGTGATGCCCAAAAACCTTATTAAAATTGGAACTCCACTTCCTACAAGCATGCCAGTTCTGCTTCCTCCTGTACACCAGACTGTATATATAATTTTAACTGAATTCCTCAGAAATAGTGACTTTAAAAATAATAAATATTGTTTTTAAATTTTTCTTCTCTTATTTAAACAAAACATTGTATTTATTTTATGATACGAGAGAATGCAAAATCATGAGCTGTGAATGACGGAGCATCCAGGGAATGTGCGTTTTGAAAGATTCTGTCTCAGGTGATGCTTTCTACCTACTTTCTTCAACGGTCTTATTATAGAACTGTCACTTCTTTCAGATGTCTTTCATAGGTATATACATATAAATGGAATATACATATATGCATTTTGTGGGACTGGTAAATATTTAACAGCCGGCCCCGTGGTGTAGGGGTAGCGTGCCTGCCTCTTACCCGGAGGCCCCGGGTTCGATTCCCGGCCAGGCCAGGGATTTTTACCTGGACCTGAGGGCTGGCTCGAGGTCCACTCAGCCTACGTGATTAGAATTGAGGAGCTATCTGACGGTGAGATGGCGGCCCCGGTCTAGAAAGCCAAGAATAACGGCCGAGAGGAATCGTCGTGCTGACCACACGACACCTCGTAATCTGCAGGCCTTCGGGCTGAGCAGCGGTCTCTTGGTAGGCCAAGGCTCTTCAAGGGCTGTAGTGCCATGGGGTTTGGTTTGGTTTGGTTTGGTTTGGTTTGGTTTGGTTTGGTTTGGTTTGGTAAATATTTAACAGTTTGCTGGCAGTATAGGTGATAGGGCTCAACGACAAATAAGAAAATAATGCTCTTCATGCGTCGTTTTTAAAATAAGCAGGCCCTACAGCAAAGTGTTTTACATTAAGACACTTCTACCCCAACATTTAGAAAATTTTGAGAGGAGCATCGATTTTATATTTGAGAGATGAATGAACCTGGGAGTTTATCTTTTGATTCATTCTTAACACAGATATGAAGCTACAATAAGTAGAAGAAGAATTAACAAAGTGTTGCCTAGCGACATGTGGTGGAGGCGAGCTCGGCTCACACGGATATATGAATATTCCATTCCCGTCAAAAGTCAGAAATTCTATAAAAGGGAGGCATAGATTTTGAGGTTCACTCAGACAGCACCAGAACAGAGTAGCAGGTTAATTCCTGGTGACAGGTGTGGATGGGGAGGAATGCGGCCACCGGGAATAGAGCTAACCGCACTATCCCATAGGGCGCCGAAGCTGAGAGATTACATCCCCTCCCCAAAATGGTCTACCGAAGCCTGTATGGAGATAACTTGAACTGGCTTGATAAATCAAAATAAAGCTCCTTAGCGACAGCCTGTGTTATTTTTATCTTTACCAGCCACTGCTGAGATGTGCAGTGTAACTGTGTGGTAACCGAACTACTCTGGTTGAAATTACAGTAAGCTCAGATCCGTTTGGGCAAGATACAATAACTACAGTTCATTGTATCTTCTGCTATGGCCTAGAACTTGCTCCTTTCATTGGTATTTCGCTGTGACAAATGAAAAGTGACTGATGTATGAGGAATGCTAGTGACACCATTCTTTACGCAACCTAATCCTGTAATGAATGGAGCGAGAGTATGGTCTGTAGGATCAGGTAGTATGGACACTTAAATGGAACTGAGAAACTTATATGCAGCCTTGAAAGCAACAGTAAACTACCCAACTCTTCATTTCCTTGAAATGACTTACGAGCCATATCAAGAAATCAGCATCAAACACAGAGACAAGTTGGGTTTCTGCCGGTTTCACCGTAGAGTATTTATTATGGCACGACCTGTCAGATCGGAAGTCCGTGTTCACATCTCTCCCCTGGAGAAGCTCTTTTTCTTCGATGGGTGCTCTAAAGCCTATCATAAGCCACGTGCAGATTTAGCAACATCGCCTCACAAAGCTCCCTTGAATTCGCCAGCGGAGCGATCTGATTGGCTAATATTGGCGCGAAATATCAAATTATATTTTCAAAACATTTATCAGTATGACAAACTTTATAATGCTCATATACCCTGTTCATGTTGTTTCCGACCACCCTGTATAAAAGTTAGGGATACAAGCAGGTTTCGAATGAAGACCCCAAGCTAAAATAAAAATATAGGCTAAATGCATTCATACATACATATATATTTTACCATTACTTTTTCGTAGACCAGTACTGTATATCGATGTCAACATGTAAAAATGTATTCAATAATGTTGCTATTAAAGAGGATACAGTTGTGAAAAGCTGGGACGTTTTGGCAACTCAGTAAAGTACCAAATAGCATTTCGATTCCAAAATGAACACATCAGAAATGAAAAATGTGGCAAACTGTGAAGTATTTTTTTTTAAATTAAGCTTCCCAAAAATATATTGTAACTGACTCAAGTGAAAGTAGTGTATAGGATGATTACATAACACTTTAGGGCCTCGCTGTACGAAAGCGAGCGCAAAGCCTGTGCTACCACTTTCATTCTATATTTTTCATCATTATCAAAGTTCAAGAGATGCCTTTTGAAAGATGCGGGTACTCATTTCACGTAGAACAATTCATAGACCACGTGAAAATGTGCTACTCTAGATGTACGGGACAATTTTCCAAACGTCTAATAACCATTCCCATAATGTAAGGGTAACACGACTTTTTCAGGCATAACACTGTTGCTATTTGCTTGACGTCGCACCGACACTGATAGGTCTTATGGCGACGATGCGATAGGAAAGGCCTAGGTGTGAAAATGGGAAACCACGGAAAACCATATTCAGGGCTGCCGACAGTGGGGCTCGAACCCACTATCTCCCGAATGTTGGATTCTGGCCGCACTTAATAACTACAGCTACCGAGCTCGGTACATAACACTGCTATATCTTTTACGTAGTTTATAAATATACATTTACTCAAAGTTAGTTTCAGCAGATTGAAGAGCGTATTAGTTATAAATTAAATGAGTCAAAACTGAAAAGAGGTGGCTTCAGATATTACCAAGAAAAGAAGGTGCCTCAAACTCAATCGCCTGCTCAATGTCTCTTTCAAAAAGTGTAATTGAATCTTTTTTTTTTTTTTTTTTTTTTTTGTACGAACGGTAACGACACCGGCTCTTCTATTAGACCCCAGATACATACAGATGCGGCCCAGCCTAAGATAGAACTAAATGGAGACACTGCAACGGTAGAGAAAAAAGAAAAGGAGAACATTATTATTTGCCTTAACGGGGTTTAAAATGGGCTAATAGATAAAAAAAACGTTACCTTCCATTGAGACAATAAGCCAAGGAAACTGACCTGATCTCTCTCCGGAAATCCCCCTCTGCCTCTATAGAAATTGATCCATTCCAAGGTCTATCTGTTTTCCGCTAAACTCAGAGAGGCAAAGGAGTTACCCATTTCCCGCCCTTCGCCCGCACCTCTGCCCTTCAAAGGGTTTTTTATTGGCGCTCCACAAAGCTCTGGAACTCCCAGTCTGGGGATGTCAAGAACTTGCCTCTTGCAAAATTGTGGATGTATATGAAGAAAAATGAGGTTTAATCGAACTGCTGCATGTATCTGTAAGTGTGTGGGGGAAATGAGTCAATGACAGAGTGGTAGAGTGAAAGGATGTGAGCACTGGAATAACTGAATAACTGATTTGCTAACTGTCGACCGAGATAATAAATGAACAGTAATAAATTAAGAATACATGTATATATTGCATAGTACTATTTAAGTATCAATCTTAAGATCTAATAACCTTAAGAATCTCAGGTACAGATAGATCTACGGAACATTCGATATTTACATGTATGGAGAGAAACGATTTAAACAAAGCATGGCTTTCCCCCACCTCCTCGCTTAATGCATTGCTGCAGGTAGACAGCCCGCTACAAGACTGTTGCGATTGAAATGGGCACAGTGGTGGACGTATAGCAATACACACACTGTGCTTTCACCTCTACTCGTTCACTCCCTCCCCTCCTTTTCGGTACTGGAGTGGCCTCCAAGTATAACCCTTAACACCCTCGCCTCCTTTTCAGTACCGGAGTGAGGCCGTGTTGATTGTTTACGTCGGGACACAATTTCTGCGCATCCGTGTACATGGGGCTCACTCTTTTTCCCTAGACCTACCATATTTCTGCTCAGAATATTGTGGTAAGTAAATAACTATCAATACCAGTCTATATAAATAAAGTTCTGTGGAGTAACCTGTCTCTAATTTCGTTTGTTTTCAATTTTTTAAAATATTTATCCGATGTAGGTCAATTCAAGACCTATGAATTGTTTTTATCGTGTCTGTCTGACCGTCTGTTCCAACATCACGCCGAAACGACTTGATAGATTCGACCAAACTTCATATATAGAGTATACTCATCCAGGGAAATGTTTAAATATGCATATGATTTAGAAATAACTGAATGGAATGGGGATTTATAGGGAAACCACAATAGTTTTCTTCCGTTTCTCTTATACTATTTATTTTCTGTAAAATCCGTAAACTACATGTGAAACATCCCTTCATTTTAAACAACTTTTGTTATGAGCATAATTTCGCTCACTCTTCAAATGCCGGATAAAATTACTACTTTCTGTGGGCTTCATGCTCTGCATTGAGTGGCCGACAGACCAACAACGAACCAACCGGTTACCATAGCGACGTCTCTGGCTGTTTTGCAAGCAGAGAAGTGACATAGGCTAATGTCATTTTCTTCAAAATCCCTGTAAACTCGTGATTATTCGTTGCGTAGAAAGCGAGAGAGGCGTCATGCTGCCATTCTGCGGGATATTTGCGTCGTCGAATTGCTCTAAAGGGGCTGTTAACATTTGAACAGTACTGCGTAGTGTAGCTCATGATTTCACATCGTAAGGTGTTCTCTGGCATTTACTGCATTTGTCTTCTACCTCTGTTTTCCGCTTTAATTCATTGCCTCTGTCTTGCCTCTTCAGGCTTGAGTAATAACACCATAAGCCATCTTCTTATTTGTTTACCTAAGAATCCCTCCGACTAAATTTTTCCTCTGTTGCTGCTTTTTATATCCTATATCATATTATCACAATTTAGTAAGGGACATTTCATTTTATACTAAAAGCACTTGGTATTTACATGCTGTTTGTCCCATCCGGCTGTCCTTGGTTATAACCCTATTTTCTATTCATTTCAACTTCCTAAACTGTAATACCTTCTTCTTTAATTACTCCGTATGTATGCGAGTGCTAATCCAGAAACCTGGACACACTTTCCTTTGAGGAAAATTCCAAGCTGTTCAAATGTATAACATTTTGTCCCCGGAACATATCGAAATATGTAGGCAATTTCAATGACGGTGCGAACCTTCGTTTCGGGATTATTGGTGGCTAAACGGTACGTCGTATCACGAAACAGAATGCACAATCGCGTTTCAATTTCGAGAAGTCTACGATTTTCGTTCTCTGACATATTGTCGTATCTTGATCCCTTATACGTTAGATAGGGCTGCATTTCTCAATTTTAAAATTTTGTAACTTTTTTTTTGTATATCTTATCGTTTGGCGCACTTATAGGAAAGATAGAATCATCAAATGCGGTACGCAAGTTGACACGAAAAGTGGTATAAATTTTAGCCAAATCATATGATTCCAGCTGCTGCATGGGTGTCCGAAAGTTAAAGTAATATGTGTAAACTGTACCCAAATTTCACCCATTTTAATGTTTCTAACTCAATCTAACCCATAAATATAGCTGATACGAGAAAATAACGTAGAACACTAAAAGAGGCATCTGATGGCAGAGTCCGTTTGTCGATAGGATCTACCGTTTAAAAACAGTAAATCTCGAAATGAATGTCTGGACTTATAAACGTACCCGTGCTTATCTAAATAAATAAAGTGTTAGGGGGTCCGCTGTCTGTAATTTCGTTTGTTTTGCCAAGTTTTCAGATATAGGTCAACTCGAGACCATGTCAGTGGTTTAGATATCCATATGATTTAAAAATCACTGAATAGAATGGGAGTTTATAGGGAACCACAACAGTTTTCTTCCATTTTCCCTTATACTATTTATTTTCTGCAAAATCTGCGTACTACATGCGGAACGACCCTTATACTTAACGTCCCTTTGTTGTGTAGGTAATTTCGCTTGGTGACTTCACATTCTTTCCTTTGAGGGAATATTCCAGGCTGTTCAGATGTATTAATTTTAGGCCCCGGAAAATATAGATTTAAGGAGGCAATTTTAATGACGGTTCAGACCTTCGTTTCGTGGTAACTGCTTCCTAAACGGTAAGTCATTTCACAAAGCAGATTACACAATTGCTGCTCAATTTGGAGCGATCTTCAACTTTGGACCTTTGCCTTATTATCGTATGTCGATTCTTTATACTTTAGATAGAGCAGTATTTCTCGGTTAAATCAAATCTCTCCAACTCGATTGCGACTGGCATTGGGAAAGGGGGCCTGTCATTATAACGAAAACTATCCATCTCTACTGCGGATGGCAACTGGCAAGTGAGCCTGCCGTTATAGTAGAAACTCCCGAACTAGATTGTGTATGCGAGTAGGATATGTGGTTATCATCTATTTTTCCCAACGTGCGCCTTGCTTCGGAAACAATATATGGGCTCCTCCCCGTTTTATATCTCGGATAGCGCTATGAGACGTGCAATTTAATACAATCCTACTCACTGCGTGTGCAGTAACTTACGTAGAACTCCGTATACAAGGTACAATACCGTAGCGAAGCAGGGGTAAATTTGCTAGTGTATCATATAAATGGGCTTCCTTGTCACACTCTGATGGAGAGAGATTTATTAAAGAAATAAATCGCCTGTCCTCCGACGAGGGTGACCATTCGGATCAGGAACACAGTTAAAATAACAATCGAATTTTAAAATATCAAAAAGTGGAAATTTAATCATTAATGCTGTTATCTTCTTTTTTCCAGGTTTAGTGGGGAAGGATTGTTAATCACGTTCTCAGGTAGAGATGGAATTGAATGATATTTAGAGAGTCCCTCAGTATCTGTATTACTATTTCTATTTTGCAGAACGGAACTTTCAAATTTTGTAGGAAGGTCGATGTCAGACTAAGGAGGGTGCCTCTTGCTCCGAATAGCAGGCAGCCACCGATCGCTACGTATTTCATACTTTGATGACAGGTAAGGCAAACACGGAACATAAATAGCTTGCTTTTCTTAGGTCTCTTTCAAAGCGAATGGTGGGATCTAAGACCATTGCTTTAATGTCCCTTCTGTTGATGGCTATGATGCCAGCCATATGTCTCAATCCTCAAGCAATCAACGTTCTTACACGGTGGTGCCGATGGTTGCGCATTAGCTCAGTGCTCCGCCAGAATTCCAGCACATGTCCAAGAGTTGCAGCCATGTTGGTAGCAACAGATTGTATTGAATGACCTACCGGGAACCGACCTGACTGCAGTGAGGTTGCATGACTACTTCACTGCGTTTATATATTCAGAAGAGTATAGAGGTCATTTACGAGTCATCCAAGAGTTCTTTTCGGGCAGTCTGAATATAACACTACTCCCTTTATGAGGCAACTGGCACCACGACTGAGAGGATCGATATCTCATAATTTCACGTCAATGTTATTGTCAATTCCTTTTGTATGTCAAGTCTGTGGAGTGCAATATCTTGATCTTCACGTAACTTCTTTACGTATGGTAGGTGAAGATCCTGAATATGGAGTAAGATTATTTCAGTCAGAAGTTACTCTGCTTGTTAGTTTATGTTTGTCAAGAGAAGTTTCGCTGTTGAAGTCAATTCCTTAAATACTTAATTCGTTCATTGTTTGTTTTTTATCGATGGGGTTATAGATCCTTCGAGTGTAGTGACGTTTCCTTCAGTTAATTTTCCTTTCTTCGGGATTATAGATTTGCTTTTAAGAGGATGGTTATGTAAATCAATTTCTGCAAAGCTGCTTTCAGGTAAATTCAACAAGGAAGTAGCATTACTTTCGCTTTTGCTGAGTATGACTACAGTAGGTCATCTGCGAGAGCATATGAGGATAACGGCGGTAGATCATAGGAAAAAGTATATCCATAAATTTGGCATATGTCATGGTCAGTGAGATTTTGTATTACAGTAGTGATTGCTAAATTAAACAGAAATGGTGAGATAGGGGACCCGTGAGGTACGCCACACTTAATTTCGTTATGATCAACTTCCACTTGAATAGTATTCTTTGTAAGAAATGTTTCAATTAGACTGCATAAGTTGAGAGAAATTTTAGATTGTTGGAGATATCGTTTGATACGTTCGTGTCCGATAGAATCAAATGCTTCTGTGACGTCTAAAAAGTGACGCAACAATTCTTTTTGTTACGTTTCGATTCCTGGAGGCAACCACTCACGAGGAAAGCGTTGACGTGCGTTCCAGGTAATGGCACGAAGACACGCTGGTGAGGACATAGTGTGATATATGAACGCAGTCTCATATCTAGTACTCGTTCAGTTATTCGCCTAATCACCGAATATATGGTTATAGGCTGAAGACGTCCACCAACAATGCTTTGGAGGAGTGGAAAGGCAGCTGGAATAACTCTCCCAACGTGCCCCTGCATAACATCTTCAGAGGGGAAAATATTGTAAATTGATCCCAACTACCACGTGCAACTTGGTCCAGACTGAACAGGATCAGGACAGGTCATGGAAGGTGCAGGGATTCTCTATACAAGTGGAACTTTGTACCATCTCCAGAATGTGACTGTGGAGCCCCTCGCCAGACTATTCCCCACATTGTAAGCGAGTGTCAACTGCGGGCTTATCCATGTAGTTTGGAAGACTTCCTATCTCCAACAGTGGAAGCACTACAGTGGATTGAAAAGTTGGACATTCAGATATAAGAGATAACACTAATGCCTGTAGTGAATCAATTTTTTTGTTATTGTGTATATATTGTATATTATGTATATAATTTCCTTGCCATACGCTAATAATAATAATAATAATAATAATAATAATAATAATTTAATATAATTTATGTCTCCACCCTTACGTATTAACATTTTTCTGACCATTTTGAGTTTTGTAGGTACGTAAGAAAAATGAAGCATCGTGTAGATGAGAAACGTCAGAAATTTAGTAACCTTGAGGTGCCGTAATAAACGAACTGTAATATGATCTGGGCCTGGTGAAGTGTCAACTTCAATGTTGTATAATGCCTTATGGACGTCGTCTACTTAAATATTAATATCAGCAAGTAAGTCAGTGCATTTTTGCATAAGAGAAAGAGGAGAATTGTTATTTTCGGTACCAAAATGTCTTTCAAAATGATCCGAAATCGTAGTTATTGGGATTTTACAAGAATGGGCCTTAGTAGTTTTGTCCAAAATTTCGCAAGCAATTTTTCGCCTCTAATTATACTGTAGATATGATATTTGGCTAGTTCATAGGCATAACGCTCTCTGTTTCTCTCTCGTTGAATTTTAGATCTCCGCTGTGGGTTACTAGAAGAATTTTTGGTCATATTTACGATTATTTTGTAAATTTCTACATTTGTAATATCTAACAGCAGAATTTTGAGGGCTGGATGATTGATTTACCTGATCAGTAAAGAACTGCACAAACTCAGAATTCAGATTCCAGCTGATCACCACCGTTTCGCATAATATTTGAAATCCTATCCTCCCAACTCTTCATAGGATTAATATTTTCAGATTCATGATCATCGACCATCTATCTTCTGTGAACTGCAAGCTTTCCCCAATATTCATGTTACTAGCATATTGTGTTACGACTTTATTTCTCCTTACCTAAGGGTGAGCTATTCCTATGTGAATATTTACTCCTAACGTCGACTTACAATATGTATTACAGATAGGACATGGAATTTCTTCACCAGACTGTGAATCGACGTTGGGCGTTTTAATTCAGTATGTTTATTTTAACGTGGCAGAAGGTGAACTTATTTACTTTTCATAGAGTTAATAAGATAGATATCGGAGCTGTAAGTATTCTTAGCATTGTATCAATGATAATTTTGTAAAGATTTCGTAAGATAGATGGACGTGGTGAATATTAAAAATAAAATAAAAAACATTGTAAATCTAATTACGAGGTACGTAGAGTATACATACGGATAGATATACCCACTCCATATGATGATATCAAATGTAACTAATGCGAATTCCGCCAGATGGTAGTGCGTTATTACTTCCAAGACTTGTGACGTTTAATTTAGTCTGCCTCGAGAAGAACTATGTGCAATCAATGCCAAGCGATAAAATAAAGATGGCTGTAACCTTTGGTACTAACTTAACTTCACAATTAAATGAAGAATCTTTTAACAGGAAGACCGCATGAGATAGATAATACTACTACTTACGTAGGACATATTCTTTCATCCTAATTTTGATTAAATGGAATTAGGGAAGTCATAATTTTCAGCCCGCCTGGTGGCCATGATCGTTAAGGCGCTGAAGTCTAAAAACGGTCTAACACCGAGGTTAGCCGGTTCGAGTCCCGTTGGTCGAAAAAATTTTCACCATCAGAATGTTGGCCGGCAGGGTAGGGGAGGTGGTGGTATACAATTTCTAATCACTAGATTGCGTGCCAAAAGCCTGGATTAAATTCCAAACCTCTCCGCAGTGCTCATATGGAGTGAGGGCATATGACGCTGTTGATGGTGATTCGTCCGTCGGATGGGGACGTTAAGCCTTGAGCAGACCCCTTGGTGCTATTCGACAGGAGTAGGCTATGTGCCGGCACCGGGTTTCACCCTCTCCCTACTCTCATATATCACGTCATTCATTTCATCTCTCATTAACTCCTCTGATGAGGTTGACGTCAGGAAGGGCATCCGGTCATAAAAAACCGCCACGACAAATTCATCTCACCTCATACCCGACCCCGTGGGGAAACGGGACAAGGGTTGGACAAACAAACAGGGGAGTATAATTTTCGTGATCAGTATTGGTAAACATCACGTATGGTATCAAGTTTTGCAACATATTCAAAGCTTTCTCAATGGTTTATGGTAACTATGACGACGGAAGAGTACACGTACGCGCTATACGGCTGTTGAAAACGCTGCACGTGCTTCGTTTTTGACCACAGGTCCATTTATGTTAAATAGAAATAGCAAAAAGAGTGCCTAAATTGTGTGTAGACTGATGTAGATGAACGTAGTCTTCTCTTGTACCGTAACTATATAACATCAATGTATACACTGCTGGAAACGCCTTTAGGTGTTAGAGAACGGTGACAACCAACACCAGACTCACAGGTTGCTAATGTATAAATAAGCAAGGTGAACCAGTCTTGTAGAGGCTCGCCTAAAGTAAACATCGTCTGTGGAGTGGAAGACTCTACGCTACTCCTTCCTCACTCTGTGCCTTTTATTTTTCTTGTCATGGGAACGTAGTTCTTCCTCTTATCAGCAAGTCAGGCTGAGAGAGAGGAGAAAGCAGATAAAGTAAATAATAATTAACTTCTTGTGACCACACTGATCCTGGGTCGAGCCCCTGCTAGCCAGTATGTACGGTGGCCGAGAGTAATGTGGCCGTACAAGTCTTTTTATTTCTTAGGATCCGGGTTCGATCACCTCATGTTAGCCCTGACAACTATTGCACTGGTGAGAAGAGACACAAAATGATTACTTCTAACACTAGCTCCTTCTCTGAATGAGTACCTAATAGAGCATCGGCCTCCGGATCCCAAGATAGCGGGTTGAAACCCGGTAGCGGTACTCGATATATTAAGGTGAAAAAGTCCAACCGATATTCGATGTCGTACGATGTTGGCATGTAAGAGATCTCTGATGGCGAATTTGGTATGCACCCAAAATTAAATGAATTAAACCCAGCCATAGACGCCAAAAAGAGATCTGGTTTACTCTGACATCTAGTAGGCAGAGTACAACGGAACATCGACAACGACAAGCACGCACCCAGATGGGATCAAATTAAAATGCCAGCACACGCTACCAGAGGCCATGCAATTCTTCTTAATATTATAGCTGATGTACCCGTGCTTCGCAACGGAATTCTATATTGTATAGAGAATTCTATGTTGGGTAGTGTACACGTTGTGAGTAAGTTTGTAATAAATTGCATAGCTCTTAACGTTACCCTAGAAAGGCGACGGGGAAGTCACTAAACTTCTTTTTTATGTGAAGAATGGGTTAGGGAATTTTCATTGTAATGGTAGGCCCTCTTATCTACCATCAGTCACAATCAAGTTGGATAATTTTTGTTACAATGGCAGACTCTGGCTCTCCACCTGCCTTTTTACATCCTCGGAAAGACTGCATTAGTGGTTTTATCAACTGAAATCTACATAGGTCATTATAATGACGCCAGTAGGAATGTTGCGATTAAAAGCAATGCTACCATATGAAATACTCGATCATATGAAAACAACACATTTTCCCACTTTTAACGAACAGTAGTACGCTGCCGATCTAACAGTCCAAAGTTCCAGAGCTGGAATGACCAGGGCACAAACAGCCGCGAGCCGTGAACCCACTTTTATTTTCGGGGTAGAGGGAGGCGAAGGGCGGAGAGTCCCTGGAAAAAACTATGTTCTTTTACTCCCAGTTTCCCAGGAGTATCCAATGAGGTGGAAAATCTCAATTCACTGCACTGGCGGGGGGAAATTTTTTTCCTCCAAGCAAGAAGAGAAACCCCCTCTTGGCTGCTAATTGGAATAAAATGGACGTAGAAATTAATAAAAGTGAAGAGGAAGAAGCTTTTCTTAAGAAACGACTCATTTCAGGGTTGAATTTTGAGTTATTTAGAGAATTGTGGTGCTATATTTTGGAATTGACCGAAATTATAATTCAAGACTAGGTCATAAGTGCAGCTCTGCTATTATTCCGTTAACTGTGCACACTCTTGGCTTTGCTGGCGGGATGTAGTGTATACAGTGCACTATGTCGTTCGGTATAGGTTAGAATAAATTTGTTACTTTCATTGACCTGTCTCAGTCTCACCCTTGGCTTTCACAATATGGTAGTGACTGAGGTATGAGCGATTCTAGTTATACCGTTCCTTATGGAGCCAGTCCGTTATGAATGGCGTGAAAATATCGCCCATGGGGTCGGTTGGTGCATGCATTTCAGTGGGCTTGGCAGACTGATATGTAATAGCAATTCCTGGCTCAGTGAGGAAAGCAACGTGAAACTACCTCACTCCTCATTTCCGTAGTATGCCTCTTCAGTAACACCTAGGCTATCTATGACAGCCGTTGGTGGTGCTGTAGAGGATCAGACCAGCCTTCGGGCTGAATACCCAACATACAACATGTGCACACTGATCAATCCAATCAGCGCGTCAGGGTAGAGATCGAATAGCTGGAATACTATGATGAACCAGCGAGTTACGTACCAGCAGTATCAGGAAATGTATGAACCACAGGAATGGTATGCTAGAGAAGAAAGTTATCTAATTCCCCTGCTATTTCCCGCCAATATTCAGGTAGGCTGTTATACTCTGTGCGCAGCGGTAACCCCATCTATCAGAGATAAGTGGCAGCATTAGAAACAAAGAACATCACAAAAAACAATGGTTAACGTACTGTTAATTTTGATCAATTTTTATGAGCTTTCGATATTGTAGGCCTTCACATTCTGTTTTCTTCCTACCCTCAAGTACCACTCATATCATAGTCGGTACGGTAACATTGTATGAAACATAAATGATCGAAATTGTATTCTCTATAAATTATGTTATGTAGTACTTATCGATAGGACCAATAACATAGGTATTTAACAACTAAATTTTAGGCGCCTTCCCCTAAACTTCCATTTCATCCAGGGCGAATACAGTTGTTTATAGCTTAAGCTGTAGTTTCTTATTCCCCGAATCTATATACCGATTTTCATTAAACTCCGTTAACACATTTTCTCGTGGCTCGGCGTTGATATGGACTTGGCAACAAAAACACAAATTTATGAATATCTGTGTTATCAAAGCCGGCACGGTAACAATGTATGACATAAATGATCGGAAATTTAATACTATATAACATTCGTTATGTAGTATTTATCGATAGGACAACTAATAACATGCTGTAAATATTTGAGAATTAAATTTTAGGCATTCCCCTAAACTACCTCACTCAGCGTAAAATTATTTATAGCCTAGATTGCAGGGGCTCATCCCCGACTTCACATACAGATTTTCATTAAATTCTCTTATGCCGTTTTCTCGTGATGTGTGTATAGACAGACAGACAGACAGACAGACAGACAGACAGACAGACAGACAGACAGACAGACAGACAGACAGAAATTACGGAAAAGTAAAAATTGCATTTCCTTTTTACTATGGACATAACCGATACAGAAATACCATTCTTTTCAAATTCTGAGCAATGTACATATTTATTTATTTATTTACTAGCGAATGTACCCGTGCTTCGCTACGGTATTCTACACTGTATTCGAATATCGAAGTAAATAGTGTGCATGCAGTAAATAAGATTGTTTTAAAATTGCATGTCTCTTAGCGTTATCCGAGGAAGAGCATGGGGAGGTCCCCGTACGTTGTTTCCAATGTAAAGTGTTTGTTACGGATTTGTGATATAACGGCAGGCTCACTTGCCTACTGCCATTCACAATCGAGTTGGGAAGTTTACATTATAATTGCAAGCCCCATTGCCTACTATGCGGACAGAATCGATTTGGGGAGTTTTCGTTAAAATGGCAGCCCCCCTTTCCTACTTCCAGACAGATTACAGTTTTTATTATAATGGCAGGCAATTACCTTACTATCACTCGAAATTGAGTTGTGCAGTTATCATTATAATGCCAGGCCTATTTTCCTACTTCCAGCCAGCTTACTGCCAGTCACACCAAGTTGGTGAGTTTCCATCAAAATAGCAGGCCACTATGCCTAATGCCAGTCACATTTTAGATGAGGACATTTCTTTATAATGGCGGGCACCCTTGCCTACTGCCAAACACAATCGGGTAGGGGAGTTTTAAACAAAACTGCATGCTCACTTGCCTTCTGCAAGTCAAATCGAGAAGTGAACTATTCATTACAATTGTAGACCTCCCTTACTAATGACAGTTACACAGGAGTTGGAGAAGGAACCCTTTCATACTGCCAGTCAAAGTCGGTGTGGGGAGTACTGATTACAATAGCAGACCCACCCTTTCTCGATCGCTACAAATCGACATCAGTGAATATACAGTATATAGATCGACATACGAAAGTATATGCGTGTTTACAATATTGAAGACCTTCATTTACAGATTAACTGCTACTAAACGTACGTCATATCGGCAAAGGATTATACCATAAGACACGCCGGATTTAGTGGCCTAAATGGCTGGTCCTATGATATGTCATCTATTCTTGGGTCAGATTGAGTTAGAAACGTGGAACAGGGTAACGTTCTTGTAAGATTATCTCACATTACATTAATTTTCGGATAATTATGTGACAGCTACATACATAGCATTTGGCTCATATATGGCTACTGGGTGGGCCAATTTTCGTGAAGAGTTTGATGATTCTGTATTTCATAAAAGTAATCGAAGGTATGAATTATGCATGTGAAAATTCCAAATTGACTTAACATCCATTAATTGAGAAAAATCAAACGTAAAAGGGATACAGATACGGCAAAAAGTCATAAGACCAAGGTTGTAGATCATTCCAAATTGAACGGAGATTGTGCAATCTGTTATGTGATAGGAATTTCCGAAGGTCTGCACCATCATTAAAATTGTCTGTATATTTCGATATTCTTCGGGGATAAAAAGTGAAAAATTTAATGATCTTGGATGTTTTATGTTCGTTACAGGCTAAAACGTATAATTTTGTCAAATTTCAATTATCTTCTTTTTCTTCTGGCAGATTATACCGCAATCTGGATTTTGGGCGAGGCGGGTAAAAATTAGGACTTTCAGGAAACTAAACCAAAAATTATGCAGATGGTCATTATTACCCCTTAAACGGAAAGCTGTACGAAAATTTCGCCAAAATAGTCAGTGTAGAGGGACACAGTCGTTACGATTTGATTTATATAGATAAGGAATCTGCTCCATGTAAAACACCTTTTTGGCTATGTCCGCTTGACTTAACCTGCAAAACTGACCATTCATGATATCTCCCTTATTAATCTTCCTGACGAAAAAATGCACATGAAAAAAAAAGGTTTAGAGGTGGAATTCCATCACGTTTGGTCGATTTCCAGTCAGGTTGGTCTTGTTCTATATATATTGTGGAAGAGTAAAATCACCATTTCGGTTCCCTATAAACCGCCAGTCCATTCCGGAACATGAAATGTTATTTACGTTTAAAACCTACCCTTGGACAGGTGGATGCTAAATATGAATTTTGGTTCGAATATCTTCAGTAGTTTTCAAGTTGTAAGGAATACGCTTTACACGCACCCGCTCGTGAGTTAAGTCCGATGGGACTTGTACAAAAAAACGGTCCGTTAATGATATCTCCCTTATTAATCCTCGTATCGAAATGATGCACATGAGAAAAAAGGTTTAGAAATTAATTTCTACCAAGGCAGGTAGACTTAACGTTGGTTGTGTATATTTTGTGGAAGTGCAAAATCACAGTTTCGGTTTCGTATAAACCCCCAGTCAGTTCAGGGATTTAGAAACAATATTTGCCCTAAAACCTATCAAGGACAGGTGTATTCTAAATATGAGTATTGGTGGAAATACATCCAGTAGTTTGTAGCACTCGCGTACATACGGCGTAATTAAGGAAGAAAATAATACAGTTAAGAAAGTTGAAAGTAATAGAAAATGGATTATAACTGAGGACAGCCGGATAACGACAAATATGTAAATGCCAAGTTAATGTATTGGAAAATCAAATGCCCCTCAATAAATTATGCCAGTGTGAGTTACGGATATAATAAAGCGGTAACAGAGGAGAAATTTAGGTCCATTGATTCCTAGGTAAACAAATAATAAGAAGATTACTAATGGTGTTATTACTTAATCTATTCGAAGGCGGTTATAACATCCAACGATATTCCGCCAATATCCCGCAGATAGGCCCATTGACGCCTCTCTTGCCTTCTACCCAAGGAACAACCACGAATTTAAAAGCATGATGAGGAAAATGGCAATACGTTACTTCCCTGCTGGCATGCAGTCAGAGACGTTGCCATGGTAACCTGTAGGTTCGTTGTCGGTCTGTCGGTCACTCAATGCAGAGCGTGGTACCAGCAGAAAATTGTAAATTTCTCCGTCATGTAAAGAGTAAGGTAAATTATGAACATAACGAAAGTTGTTTATAATGAAGAGACGTTTCACGCACGGTAAACGAAGTTTACAGAAAATCAATAGTATAAGAGAAAATGGAGGAAAACCATTCTGGTTTTCCTATAAACCCCCCGTCTATTCAAAGATTTTAAAATGATATGCATATTGAAACCTTCCCCGGGATGAGTATACTCTAAATATGAAGTTTGGTTGAGATCTATCCAGCCGTTTCGATGTGATGCTGGAAAAATCATTCTGGTTTTCCTATAAACCCCCGTGTATTCAAAGATTTTAAAATGATATGCATATCGAAACCTTTCCCGGGAGGAGTATACTCTAAATATGAAGTTTGGTTGAGATCTATCCAGCCGTTTCGACGTGATGGTGGAAAAACCATTCTGGTTTTCCTATAAACCCCCGTGTATTCAAAGATTTTAAAATGATATGCATATCAAAACCTTTCCCGGGAGGAGTATACTCTAAATATCAAGTTTGGTTGAGATCTATCCAGCCGTTTCGACGTGATGGTGGAAAAACCATTCTGGTTTTCCTATAAACCCCCCGTGTATTCAAAGATTTTAAAATGATATGCATATCGAAACCTTCCCCGGGATGAGTATACTCTAAATATCAAGTTTGGTTGAGATCTATCCAGCCGTTTCGAGGTGATGGTGGAAAAACCATTCTGGTTTTCCTATAAACACCCCGTGTATTCCAAGATTCTAAAATGATATGCATATCGAAACCTTCCCCGGGAGGAGTATACTTCAAATATGAAGTTTGGTTGAGATCTATCCAGCCGTTTCGACGTGATGGTGGAAAAACCATTCTGGTTTTCCTATAAACCCCCCGTGTATTCAAAGATTTTAAAATGATATGCACATCGAAACCTTCCCCGGGAGGAGTATACTCTAAATATGAAGTTTGGTTGAGATCTATCCAGCCGTTTCGACGTGATGGTGGAAAAACCATTCTGGTTTTCCTATAAACCCTCCGTGTATTCAAAGATTTTAAAATGATATGCATATCGAAACCTTCCCCGCGATGAGTATACTCTAAATATGAAATTTGGTTGAGATCTATCCAGCCGTTTCGACGTGATGGTGGAAAAATCATTCTGGTTTTCCTATAAACCCCCCGTGTATTCAAAGATTTTAAAATGATATGCATATCGAAACCTTCCCCGGGAGGAGTATACTCTAAATATGAAGTTTGGTTGAGATCTATGCAGCCGTTTCGACGTGATGGTGGAAAAACCATTCTGGTTTTCCTATAAACCCCCCTTAAAATGATATGCATATCGAAACCTTCCCCGGGAGGAGTATACTCTAAATATGAAGTTTGGTTGAGATCTATCCAGCCGTTTCGACGTGATGGTGGAAAAACCATTCTGGTTTTCCTATAAACCCCCCGTGTATTCAAAGATTTTAAAATGATATGCATATCGAAACCTTCCCCGGGATGAGTACACTCTAAATATGAAGTTTGGTTGAGATCTATACAGCCGTTTCGACGTGATGGTGGAACAGACAAACAGACAAACAAACAGACGCGAACAATTTTATTTATATAGATTTATTTATTTATTTATTTATTTATTTATTTATTTATTTATCCATTTACACTCCAGGGTCGGTTTGCTCTTCGGAATCAGCGAGGGATCCCACCGCTACCGCCTTAAGGGCAGTGTCCTGGAGCGTGAGACTTTGGGTCGGGGACAAAACTGGGGAGGAGGACCGGTACCTCGCCCAGGTGGCCTCACGTGCTATGCTGAACAGGGGCCTAGTGGGGAGGTGGGAAGATCGCAAGGGATAATCAAGGAAGAGGGAAGGAGGCGGCCGTGGCCTTAAGATAGGTACTATCGCGCCATTTGCCTGGAGGACAAATGGGAAACCACGGAAAACCACTTCGAGGATGGCTGAGGTGGGAATCGAAAACACCCCCCCCCCCAGCCGCCCCTTCTACTCAGTTGACCTACCGAGGCTGAGTGACCCCGTTCCAGCTGTCGTGCCACTTTAAAAATTTCGTGGGAGAGCCGGAAATTGAACCCGGGCCTCCGTGGGTGGTGACAACTAATCACACTATCCACTACATCACAGAGGCGGATAGTATTATTATTATTATTATTATTATTATTATTATTATTATTATTATTATTATTATTATTATTATTATTATTATTATTATTATTATTACCGGAATATCGTGGAACAGAGAATTTTAAAAGGTGCCAGGTTGAATGGGCGGACAAGGAAATGACCAGAGCATAAGTTAAAGAACTAAATTTTGAAATTTGATTCCTTTCCTTCTTTTTTTACTTTAAATTTAGTAGGTAGAAAATGTGAACAAGCAACAACAAATAACAGTTAAATGGAATAAAAATGAGCTCGACAGCTTCGATAACAACAGTGGACTAAAGATCAAAAATTCAGGTAAAATAATAAGATAAAATATAAGGTATGAGCATTATAGCTCGGAAGAGGTACACTAAGCCTACACTACAGACGGGAGACTAAACGAGAAATATTAAATGCCGAAAGAGTGTGCGGAATTTACAGGTTTGGAAAATTATAGTCACCCCATACCAAGTTGAATGGGAATCAACAGAGGGTGAACACTCTTTGCTCCCCTAATTTACATGTTTCCCAGGAGGTATTTGAACAGAGTCCTCAGTCTTGCCAAGAATCTACATTGAAACCTAAAATGAGGACTTTACACAAAATTAAAGAAGTTTGGAACGTTCCGTTCAAGCTATCTGCCTGGAGCTATCACATGTTAAGAAATTTCTGCCATTATCTTGAGTAGTTAGGTCTTTCGAACGCCGCTCTGCAGCCCCTGTCTCCTAATCACGCCGCACTCACTGGACTGGAGCGATGAAGATGACAATACAGCCGTAAAGCGCCCAGCTTTTACAGCATTTTCGAAGGTAAGGTTCCAGAACTCTCTTCAGATAGGCAGGATGCCTGTTCACACCCCCAACAAAGAAAGAAGGAAGCCATAGGAGTGTTGATAACTTTGACACATGAAGAAAACAACTTAAGGTTTGCCACCTTAATTGAAATTCCCTTAAGAATTTAATCGCCCTTAATCCCCCCAGAAGGGGGGCATAGACCGATGGTAGAGACCTTGTGGTACATTACTTCAAGATTTATACCACAGATGGCCTTCTAAAAGGCTCGCAGTTCAACGGGACGGAGAATGTGTACCCTGGTACAATTATTATTCCTAGGGCCTCGGGTTCGATTTCCTGCTAGGATGGAGATTTTAATTATTATTAATTTCACTGGATCGGGGACTGGCTACTTGTATTGTTCTCGGTATTGCACCCATAAGCGAATTCGCTTATGGGTGCAGTATAGATCTTTTCGACTTCATAAAATACATCACACTACTACCAACCACTTCAGAAACAATATTAAAATATGAAGTGTTGGTCCCAAGGAATTCGTAAAAGGCTAGGGAGAAGAACACTCCTGATATAATTGTTTTTCACAGAAGTTGTCCTACGATTTGCCAGTCCATCGGTCCAAAGATAAGAAGTCTGCTTCTTACCAGGTGAACCCGCGTTCGATTCCCAGACTTGTCAGCGTTTTTCACCTGTATCTGAGGGCTGTTTTGAGGTTCACTCAGCTTGTGCATTGATGGCGTGAGAGCCTCCCCAGTCTAGAAAACTAAGAATAACGGCAGAAAGGAGACGTTACAACTGATCACGTGTCGGCTCTTAATCCGTTTAATCACTGGTCGCTTGTCCGACTCACTGGCTGAATGGTCAGCGTACTGGTCTTCGATTCATATGGTTCCGGGTTCGATTCCCGGCCGGGTCGGGGATTTTAACCTTCATTGGTTATTTCCAATGGCTCGGGGGCTGGGTGTTTGTGCAGTCCCCAACATCCCTGCAACTCACACACCACACTTAACACTATCCTCCACCACAATAACACGCAGTTACCTACACATGGCAGATAACGGCCACCCTCGTCGGAGGGTCTGCCTTACAAGGGCCGCACCCGGCTAGAAATAGCCACATGAAATTAAAAATGTCTGGTCGCTTGAGAAAGGTCAAACAAGGCTGTAGCACCATTGTTTTCCTTTTTGATTTTTGTTTTCTTTTATCGTTGGTTTCATCAGCAATTTGTTAGAAAATTTTTAACCTGCAATTCAACTAGTGTCAATAAGTGCCTTTTATTGTGTACCTTAAGATCTGACAATAAGCTCAGAGCCGTTCCTTAGTTTACTGAAACTTAGGAGAAAATTAGGAAGGAAGGTTTTTTTTTTTAAAGTTGCATTACGTCGCACCTACATAGGTCTTACGGCAACGATGAGATAGGAAAGGGCTAGGAGTGTGAAGGAAGTGGGCGTGGCCGTTAAGGTACAGCACGTACAGTACCAGCATTTACCGGTTATAAGAATGGGAAAACATGGGAAACCATTTCAGGGCTGCCGAGAATGGTGTTCGAACCCACTATTTCCCGAATGCAAGCTGACTACTACGTGACTCAAACAAACCGCGTAGCTACTCACTCGGTCGCTCTGAAAAAAGTAATGAAATGGCGTATGGCTTTTAGTGCCGGGAGTGTCCGAGGACAAGTTCGGTTTGCCAGGAGCAGGTCTTTTGAATTGACGCCCGTAGGCGACCTATTGAAGAATGAATTCGGGAAGACAGTGGTCAATATAGACAAAACAGGCACAGGACTGTGAAAGACTTGTCAATAAATGGTAAAGAATATCGGCTGAAATTTCCCGAAGTGGTTACCCAGGATTATTGAAACCTGCCACATTTCAGCACTGGAAAGAGGCCTTTGCCCTATGTAGTGTATTCTAGGCTAATTATAATTCTGTTCTGGCTCTTCTATGAATTTGAAACTAGGATGAGGCTCTCGGAACGTTATGCACTGCTTGGATATGACAGGATCGTGATAGAAAGCCAAGGATAACGGACGAGAGGAATCGTCGTGCTGACCACACGACACCTCACAATCTGCAGGCCTTCATACTGAGCAGCGGTCGCTTGGTAGGCCATGGTCCTTCGAGGCTGTTGCGCCATGGAGTTTGGTTTGGTCTGATTTGAATGTGAAAGGGACTGAAACTAACAAGGGACCCCTTATGACCGGGCGTTTTCCCATTTTCACGCCAGGAAAATGCTGGGGTATGTATGTGTATGTTCAGTCTCCAGCCGTAAGGCTGGTTGCATCCTCAACAGCTCCGCCATTAGCTGTCATAGATGACCTAAGCATCACAGAAGAAGCGCACTCGAGAAAAGAGGAGTTAGGTAGTTTCCCGTTGCTTTCTTCACCGAGCCAGAAGTTGCTTTTATATATCAGACTGCCAAGCTCACTGAAATGCATGCACCAATCGACCCTATGAGCAACATTTTCACACCATTCATAACAAGGACTGACTTTATAAGGAATGATATTACTAGCATCGCTCATACCTCAGTCACTTTCATTTTGTCAAAGCCGAGGATAAGACAGAGACAGATCAATGAAAGTAACAAAATTGCTCTAGCCCATACCAGACGACAAAGTCCACTGTAAACACTAGGTCCTGCCAGCAAAGGCCTAATGCTGGGGATGTACCTTAATTAAGGCCACGGCCGCTTCCAAAATCTGTATATTCTTTACTCCATCTAGAGTACAACGAGGTCACGAAAGCTAAATGGACAGCTGACAGCGGGGGACTAGCGCACTGTACAGTTGTGCTGGCTGGAGATCAGGACCTGTAACTCATATCTCAGCCAACAGAACAGAAATTGTGAAGATATTATAGCTCAATGGGTTGAAGAACTTCGAACTCGAGGTGTCTGGTTGATCAGTTCTGTTCTATACTGGACATTCATTTGACAGGTACTAAACGTACAAGACATAATCTTATAACCTGAAAGTTTTGAATAAATACCACATTTATTTAACCTTCCTTCCACAGTAGGACGTAATGAAAGGGCACTGTGTCAGAAAAGAGATGTGTAAAATCCTAAGAACGATATCTCTTCTTCCCTCGGACTAGAATTAATGATGACAATAGGAGGAACCTTCTTTGTTCTGAGAAGCGGTAACCAGATTAAAATGTAATATCGTAGTAGCGCACGAGATTCATAAATGGCTCAGCCCCCTATTTGCATAAATTTAATCACCATTTCCGTTAGTAATCTACATTACCTCCGTCTAGACCTTGCTTAGCTTATCGTCCTCCGTGCAGATCGAGCCATTGTGTGTCCTTAGCAGACAGAGAGGATTTCTGACTGGGATTTTCAACACTAAGGTAAATGGTGCATGTAAGCATTCCACATGAGACGCTGGATAATCTTCAACCACAGCAATATTACTTAATGAGCGTTAGAGCACGTGTAAATAGCGGGAAGGCGGTTGATATAGCATGTCCACTGAAATACACCTCATTAATTCCACAGCAAATCCTCCTTAAGACTACGCGACGAGTGGATTTTTTCTCATCACACTGATGCTATAAGGAAGGCCAAGTTTTTGGGCCCATATCTTGCAACTCTAAATTCCATGCAGATACTTCCCTAAAGTTTTGTGGGTGAACAGATAAATATAGGTCCAAATAAACACTTGTTTATTTTTCGACATAATCAAGATATTCAAACTACAGATCGGCAGAAGTCCGGGAAGTCTTAGGAGGGGGCCACATGAGCGATGAATAAGCCAGTACGTGCGTTCACAACGCACGATCTTTTCAAAGTACGTTGGGTATCTGTTGAGACGAGCGTTGCATTAAATACGTTTGATAATTGGACACCATTTAGGGAGTTTGCTTAAACTGCGAATTATTAAGAAACTGCAACTTTCAAGAAGGTTCACATCCAACCAAAAGTGAAGAGCATTTCTTTTTTTAAATTACAACTTGTTTTGCGTCGCACCGACACAGATAGGTCTTACGGCGACGATGGGATAAGACAGGGCTAGGAGTGGGAAGGAAGTGATCGTAGTCAGCCCCAGCCTTTGCCTGGTGTGGAAATGGAAAATTACGGAAACGCATTTTCAGGGCAACCGACAGTGGGATTCGAACCCACTATCTCCCAATTGCAAGCTGATAACTACGTGACCCAAATGGGCTGACTACCTGCTCCGTGAGTGATATATTAATGGCCAATTGTACAGATTATACTCCGTCTAAGTGAAGATTGTCGTACATTTTTAAATTTTCTCCAAATGTTTGCAGGCTTCTTCGATGAACTCTATCCCATTTAGAGAACACTGCATGTGTTAAAATACAAATGAGGTATGGAATTGCACCAGAGGAAATGTTAGCAATTCTATTAAGATAAATAAATTTTTTTGTGTGTTTTGAAATACAAATTCTTTACATTTAATTAGAAGTACCATATTCTTTTTAATGAGATTAATAACTCACATTAGTACATGTGCAAAATATTAATAATATTTCGCTCACAACAAAATCATTCTTATGCAGTAAGTACGTATTAACAATTGGCCATATAATTAATACTTCGATATCCATGACCGGATCTACAAAAAGTGATCACTGATGCACTTTATACCAACAGTCGTGAGAACAGCTCCAGCACAGTAACAACACTTTTGATTTTTCAGCACTAATGTGGATCATGCATAGATTTTCGGCCGGGTGCGCTTCCTAACACAACTCTGTTCCGGGTATGGTGTACTACTCGCGGCCATGAAACATAGCGTAAGAACTGTAGTCGTAAAAGAGATCCTAACCGGCAGGAACCGGAGACGAGTGTCATGCCTTGTCAATGAAAAAACAGTGAAATGCCGTTTGGCTTTTAGTGCCGGGAGTGTCCGAGGACAAGTTCGGCTCGCCGGATGCAGATCTTTTTATTTGACACCCGTAGGCGACCTGCGCGTCGTGGTGGTGGTGGTGGTGGTGATGATGATGATGATGATGATGATGATGAAATGATTATGAAGACGACACATATTATACCCAGTCCCCGTGCCAGCGGAATTAACCAATTTTCGTTAAAACTCCCGACCCTGCCTGGAATGGAACCCGGAACACCTGTGACCAAAAACCGGCACGCGAACCATTTAGCCATGGAGCAGGCTCTCAATGAAAATCGGCTTCAAATCGGCCAGGAATTGTTGCTGTCAGTGAATTTAGGTCTATTCCAATCACTTTCCGAACGAACCTTGCGAAGTGAACTACATGCAGTGAACATTTGGACCAAATATGTCATGCTCACTTCGGCTAGGTAGCCTCCTAAAGATAAATGGGAAGTTATCCCATCAAAGACAATATTTGAAAGATAGATATCCAAACGCTACGTACGCTACAAATCTTGCCTTTGATAGTGAGCCATTAACCGTTATAGGCATGCGTTATTGAGCGAGTTGGCCGTGCGGTTAGGGTCGCGCAGCTGTGAGCTTACATTCGTGAAATACTGGGTTCTAATCCATCCGTCAGTAGCCCTGAATACGGTTTTCCGTGGTTTGACAATTTTGCACCAGGCAAATGCTCGGATTGTACCATAATTAAGGCCATGGAGGCTACATTTCCAACCCTAGCGCTCTCCGTTCTCTCCACTGCGAAAACCATCGATGTGTTAGTGCGACGTCAAACAAGTAGCAAAAACGAAAAAGAATGAGAATGAGTTGAGGAAATTATCCAATTGCAACAGCAATCTCAAATAGGAATTCTCGCGAAAAGATAACATGAAATATACTTTTTCCTTACAAGAAGAGTGAACATTCCCTTGAAAGGGTGAATTAAGTAGCATGTGTTGCAAGTTAGGTCAAGGGAGTATCAGCATCGATATCAGAGTAGGCCATTAACATTACATTTGCATGCGTCTCGTGTATCACGCCAGACGCGTCCGTCCCTTCCCAACTTTCCTTAGACCGCCACCTTGGACGAAAATCAAACACGCGTTTTGAAAGAACTTGACTTCCAAAAGTTAATGGCTGCTTCTAACACTTCAGTTGTAAGAAGATTATAAATTCCTTATGGAAACGTCTTCCCAATATATACTTCGAATAAATCCATATAAATAAAGTTGTAGGGGGTCCGCTATCTGTAATTTCGTTTATTTTGTCAATTTTTCAGGTAACGAATTGAAATGGCGTATGGCGTTTGTGCCGGGAGTGTCCGAGGACCTGCATTTAGTGATGAGGATAAAATGATGAGAATGACCACGCATACACCCAGCCTCCGTGCCAGCGGAATTTACCAATGATGGTTAAAATTCAAGACCCTGCCGGCAATTGAACCCGGATCCCTGTGACCAAAGGCCAGCATCCTAACCATTTAGCCATGGACCTGGACAATTTTTCAGGTATTTATCCGTTTTAGCTCAACTAAAGACAGTATCAGTCGTTTTTATCTTCCGAGCCTGTTTGTCTGTTTGTCTGTCCGGCTGTTCCACAATCACAGCGAAACGGTTGGTTAGATCTTGACCAAATTTCATACTTAGAGTATAATCATTCAGGGATAAGTTTACATATGCATATAATTTTGAAAACTAATCGCTGAATAGACTAGAGGTTTATACGAATTCCATAGCAGGATTTTTCAATTTTCTCTTATATTATTGATTTTTTGTAAAATCCGAATACAGTATGTTAAAATTTTCTTCATTTTAAACATCTTGTCTTGTGAACGTAATTTCGCTTACACTTCAAATGACGGAGAAAATTAACTTTTTCCGCGGATTTCATGCTCTGCATGGAGTGACGGACATCCGCGCTGACCGACGACGAACTTACCTGTTACCATAGCAACGTCTCTGCCTCCTTGCTAGCAGGGAAGTGACGTAATGCCATTTTCGTCATTATTTCTGTTAACTCGTGGTTGTTCGTTAGGTAGAAAACGAGATAGACGTCAGGCTGCCATTCTTCGGGATATTTGCGGAATACCGTTGGAGATTACAATCGTTTTCGAATAGCTCTAAGTGATAGTTAATATTTCAATAGTACGCCGAGTGTAGCCGATTATTTTACACCGAAAGGTGTTTTCTGAGATTTGCTATAATTTTTACTATATTTCTCTTCTACTCCCGTTTTATGCTTTAATTCCTTGCCTCTGCATTGCCTCTCTAGGCTTAAGTAATAACATCGTAAGTCATACCTGCGCCTAAATTTCTCCTCTGTTACCGCTTTTTTAAATCCGTAACTCATATCATCACATTTTAGTGAGGGATTTTTTTCATTTTTGCAACACATCCACTTCGTTGTTACTTCTAGATAGAGCTGCATTTCTTATTATAATCAAAACCTCTAACTCGATTCTGACTGGCATGAGGAATCTCTACTGTGAATAGCAATAGATAAGCGAGCCTGCCGTTATAGTAGAAACTCCCGAACTCGATTGTGAATTGGGGTAGGAAAGTGGCCTACCATTTTCATCAAAACTTCCCAATGTGCACTTTTAAAAATGATATTTTTTCATGGCGTCGACCTCAGCAGATCTTCCACCACTACTTTCACCATATGATAGGAACCTGCGTGTAAGTGTAATTGCGGAAGTGTAGAGTGGTGAATGTGAGGAAAGAAATGTTAAAGGACGACACAACCACCCCTGACGCGGCCGGGATTCGAACCCGGGGGCCCTACACCTTACATCCCAAACAACGTATGGGCTCCTCCCAGTGGTGTTTCTCGGATAACGGTAAGAGACATGCAATATAATATAATCGTACTGACTGCGTGTATAGTCATTTATGTAGAAATTCGTATACTAGGGGAAATAATTGCAGTTGACCCAATACGCTTTACTGCATGCTGTTTAATTTAATTGCTCAGCCATAAACCGTTTGCATATACAGACCGATCTGTAAGTCTCTGTCACCGAATCTTTAACTTCCACAGCACTACACATCCTTAACACCTATAACCATAACTGTTTCACTGAGAAACAATTCTTCTGAAGAGTAGGGAATAAAGGAGTAACTTCATATATGTCGGTATTGCTGAGAACATACAAATCTGTGTTTCTCAAACATAAAGTCGGATATTTTTTTTAACAACAGTTTCAAATAATACGTCTTTTCAATTCATGTGCCAACGGCCGTAGCCGTGTTGAAACACCGGATCCCGTGAGATCTCCGAAGTTAAGCAACATTGGGCGTGGTCAGGAGTTGGATGGGTTGCCACGCGCTGTTGGTGGGGGGAAAGGAACTGGCCACCCTACCGCACGTGAACTCCGGCTCAGGAACACCTCTGCGGAGGTTCGGACCTGCCTTCGGGCAGAATAACCCTTACCTTTACCAATTCTTGTGGTTGAAAAGCAATTTTCATATTTCCCTAGTTTCAAAGTTGGTGAATATTGCATGTTTTAATTTAATTCTACATGTTGCCTATACAAGCAAAATCGTAATATAAATCAGTTGTAAATTTGAAGTTAAAATTAATATTTTGTAAAGTTACTATGAAACTTCTCAGACCTTTATATTACTTTATATAAATCTTACGCACAGATTTCATGAATTGGATGAATTTCAATGGTGAAAACAATTCTTAGCAGACAAAGTGGGGGTCCTCATACTACGAAAAATGTAGAATTAAGCAGTTACCTCAATTGTGTCGAAAGGCACAGACAGGTTTCGAATGGTGAGTCTTGAATAGCCTTATCAAATTCATAAAACAAATTTCGGAAATCACTTCCGGCCTAAGTGCAGTTCCGGAAAAACAGCCTAAAATCATTTATTTTTTACTCGTTTTATTTTTTTATTCAAATCCCAGCCAAATTAAATTATTTACATAATTCTTGCTGTTCCTTGCTTCAATACTCTCAAGCATTTTTCCGGTTTAACCTGACCAAACACTTTCCCTATAATGAATTACTTGAAGGTCAATTATGAAAATATTTTCTTGGTATTCTTTTTAACGTGGTCTTTCAGCGTTGCTTGTGGTTTGTTAACTGCTTTGCTTGTACGTTAGTAACCCATTATCTTGTCCCTCGCTGCTTTAATATCCTTTTCCATAGTCTCTTTATTCCATTGCTTATGTTTCCACCTGAAAATAATAATAAACTTCATAAATAACAAATAAAATGAAGGGGACGAAATTACGAACATCCCCTAATGTATAATAATGGCCGGTAGAGTAACTCTCGCCAACCACCTCACTGTAGCGATTACACCCCAGGAACTATACCATACGACTGAAATACAGTCTTGTATTTCATACACGTATCAGCGCTTACTCTGGGAATAACAGGCTCTTAATTGGAATGCTGTACTAACTGAGTTCAGCATGAAAAATGGATCCTCCTTGTAGACGGTAACTAAACATGGTGCACAAAAAAACAGCTCTCACAACAAGACAGAGGGATGAGACTGCGCGTGTGCGCGCGACAAAACATTAAGTACCAACCTTGAAAACTGGAAATCCCTATGGGGACGAAATTAGGTTAAGTTGACGGAATTTCGCCCCCTACCTTACAAGCCTAACTGATCATAACATTTTTCTATTTTCTGCGCATGTTAAGAATACATTATGTACCGGTTACGACCTGTGCATAAGTATTTTTTTGAGCATAAGTTACGTTTATTTACCACGCGTAATTTTCCGAGCGCGCCTGGTTTGTTTACCAGCAGTGAGGACCAGCGAGCGAGTGTATGACGACTGTGAGCTGTGACGTAGCCACAGCGGCTAGCTAGACCGCCCGCTCGTCTCAACACGTGTTACCAGCCTTGACTGGTATTTTCTGGATTCCACGTCACTTGTTCTAGAGAGTTCGATGGAGAAAATTTTGAAATTTCTATAATAATGATGCAAGCGAATCGAGCGATATGTCATCTTGTTTGGGATCACCTAAACGTCCCAATGCTCGAGTTTCAAGCAAATCCATCGAGGGATTCGGGAGATATTCAATCAAACCGTATTATGACGTAGACATCCCGGATTGAATAAAAGGAGGACCTACTGTAGCCAATTCAGACAGTCTCAGCTGAGTAGTCAGCAGGGACACTCTTGCTGCTACTATCATCGTGGAATTCTGTCGTTATACAAGTGTGGGAAGACGATTCTTCCAAGTACTATAAAGTGGACTCATAAGACTTCGAGTGTTGTAGAAAATTTTCTAAGTCTTCGTAATTGAACTTAGAATATTTACAGGTGTTAATTAAATGGACTTGTATTATTTACGTGCCTTCGAGACTGAAACTTTTCTAAGTGTTCACTAAATGGACTTGTATTATTTACGCGTCTTCGAAGCTGGAATTTTTCTAAGTGTTCACTGAATGGACTTGTATTATTTTCATGTGTTCGAGACCAGAACATTTCTACGTGATCATTGAATGGACTTGTATTATTTACGAGTATTCGAGATTGGAATTTTTCTAAGTGTTCGTGAAATGGACTCGTATTATTTACGTGGAATATTTGCGACTGTTGAGGAACTCATCCTTCTAATAGACAGTGATTGATTAACATTGCTAGTGATGAACTTTAACTTTCCAACGACTTTAAACGAAGTTAGGATTTCACTTACATTTACTCAAAGACTTGTACATTTGCCAGTGTTGGTTTAAAAGACTTATAAATTTCGTCAGTGAATTTATTTATGTGGAAGGACTTGTGTTTTCGTCCGTGGTCACTAAAAGACTTTATGAATTTCACCAGTGATTAACTTTAAATATATTCAAACTTCCAAGTGAATGGACTTGTGTTTTCATTCGAGTTTAGGCAAAGACTTGCACCTTCGCCAGTAATGAACTTTGATTTTAACTATAATTTCACAAGAAGGGACTTGTATTTTTCGTTGCCAAAAGTTATTCAGGGACGAGGATTTTCCTAGTGATGAACTCTAAATTATTAATACCACTCATATCGTTTTAGGAGTGTTGGAAGTCTTGATGTACAATTATCAAGAACTCTGCTTATAAGTTGATCATCCAAGGTTTTCATGGACTCAGTGCTACTAGTGACCGTGGGAACATCAATCCTCTCAGTCTCATTGGGCTGAGGTTGTACATGACTATCTACAACATCGCCTGGATCACCGGGGTTCAACCCGGGCCTCAGAGTTCGAGTCATCTCTACTTGCCGTCAATCCAGACAGTCCAGCTGCCTCTGCCTGGAGTATCTGGTGTCCCTGGAATCCCTGGAGTCTTCTGGAACGTGCTTTAACCAGCTTGGCTTGGTGAGCTGGAGAACACGAGCCATACTATTGGAATACGAGGAAGACAATCCATTTCTACTTAGAGGTGATGTGCAAATTCATGACTTATTTGAATAAACTCTTGTGCAATCAGAGTC
The DNA here is from genome assembly GCF_040414725.1 of Anabrus simplex. Classification (NCBI taxonomy): domain Eukaryota; kingdom Metazoa; phylum Arthropoda; class Insecta; order Orthoptera; family Tettigoniidae; genus Anabrus; species Anabrus simplex. The sequence goes on along the minus strand of NC_090267.1, from coordinate 405,457,031 downwards.
AAAGTTTTTCTGTAGATAGGACCCTACCTCCTGTACCGAGACCTAGCTACAATTAATCCAGTTTTTCGCCCTGAGAACTATAGTCATGCTACTTTAAAATTTAATCTGAGAGTCGGGCTCTTTTACTGGTACAATACGTACCGATAAGTCACACATGAAAAAGTACTTTTCTGTGTATAGTAATGGTTTGATGATATTGCGTTGTACAGGGTGATTAATTTGAAAGTGCAGAGCGGAGTGCCGAGGATTAGGCGCGCTGGGAAGCGGAGACAGCGAGCGCAGTGCCCGCCATGACAAGCAGGCATAGTCGGCTCAAATAAGCGGCGTGATTACGCCTATAGAAACTAAACGAAACTGAACCGGCTACATTGATGCTCTGGAAAAATAAGTAAATGAATAAACAAAGAAATAAATCAACTAGGAAATCAAACTGAACTCGCCAGTAATAAATAAATATATAAACAAGTAAACAAATAAATCAACTAGGAAATTAAACTGAACTCAGCAGTATTTACAGACGATGCTGAAAGTGATCTCCTTCAGCTGTAATGCAAGCTTCACATCTTGTAATGAGATTTCGAAACACACTTTGTAGTTCATGGACACCGATAGAACGCACAATGTTCCTAATTTCAGTTTTTAATTTTTCTGCAGTTCGAGGATTATTCCTGTAAACTTTTCCTTCAAGATTTCCCCATAGATGAAAATCACATGTGCTTAAATCAGGCGAAAGAGGGGGCCATAAGCCTTTACTGATGATCTGATCACAATCGAACATTTCCCGTAACCGTCGCATAGAGCTACGTGCCGTATGGGCCGTTGCACTATCCTGCTGGAAATAGCCGTACCTTTTCTCTTCTTCAGTCAGTTCAGCAAAAAATGGTTCCAGAATGTTGTGAATATAACGGTCGGAAGTAATCGTATCCTGAAAAAATGTCGGACCGATAATTCGTCGAGCACTGATAGCGCACCATACACCCTCCTTCACATCATGCGGAGGTCTCGGCTGTAAAATGTGCGGGTTGTCTGTATCCCAGATTCTATTGTTCTGTGAATTAACCTATCCACTCAAATGAAACCGGACTTCGTTGCTCATAAAAAGAAAGTTCGGATCCACAATACCGTCGTGGACACTATTTATTAGCCAATTGCAAAATCGTATTCTTGCATTGAAATCTGTAGGCAGTATGTTATGGACTGAATGAGTCCGATAAGATCGTAAACGTAACAATTTTTTTGCATTACGTGCTGATGAAGGTGAAATCCCACTTTCTTGAGCTACTCTCCGAAGCGACTTATGTGGACTGACCTGGAGTCTTGCCTGTATATCTTCTAAACTCTCCCGTGTGAGAGCTGTTCTCCTTCGCTTCTTTTTCTTATTGCTTACGGCACCAGTACTACGCCACTTGTAAACGAGCTGATGCACGTATCGTTTTGATGGTACTGTCGCACCGGGAAATTGTCTACGGAATTTTCTAAGGCACCTTTTAACTGGTTTCTTCTTCTTGTGCAAAAAACACTCGACCAAAAATATTCTTTGCTCTATAGTGTATTTAACCATCGTGATAATAACCTCACAACACACTTTAAAAGTCCAATATTTTCTAACTGAGGGGCAGAGTGCTAAACAGATGCGCGCTGCAGTGAACACTTCTTATCTCGCCGTGTTGACAGAAGCCACGCGGCGCTCGCTCGGGACTTCCCACGGCATGCGAGAAGAAGTCTGAACACTTAAATTATTCTCCCTGTATATCCTGATATGTAGAACCATGTAACCAGGAATATGATAATTTTCAACATTTCTCTTTACATGTAGGCTAACTTTACAGTCATGACATACATTATTTAAGACAATGAGTATACTCTTCCATGCCACATGTGTTATACTAAGTCATAAATGTTACCTACGTGCCAATACAGAATTTCTAAACATTGAAATAATTGTGACAGGTTGTGTGGAAATCCTAAGCCTGTTTCCAGTCATTCGACTGGGTCAGGAATGGAATGATTGAAACTCCATCTAGCGGTGACGATAGGAATTCTGCCGGCTACCGAAGCCCAACGCACTCTTCTGCGGCAATGATTAATGACTGACAGAGAAGATGATATTGGAGAGTGTTGCTGGAATGAAAGATGACGGGAAAAACCGGAGCGCTCGGAGAAAAACCTGTCCCGCCTCCGCATTGTCCAGCACAAATCTCACATGGAGTGACCGGGATTTGAACCAAGGAACCCAGTAGTGAGAGGCCGCTGCCATCTGAACTAGGGAGGCTCTTGTGACTTCTTGTATTCCATGTACAAGGTCCATTCAAAAAGAAATGAGCCAGAGGCTATGAAATAAAAAACTGTACCGTTATTTCAAAAGTATTGCCCAGCACTGTTTGAGGCACTTGTTCCACCGCGACAAAAGGCGGTGAATGACCATCTAGTAAAATTCCTGGGGCTGCGTTGTGAACCAGTTACGAACGTACTGGTTGCCTTCTTTAGCCCACATTGGTGTTTGGGTGATGAAACCATGTCTCATCTCCAGCGACCACTCGTGACAGGAAATCACCCCCTTCCTTGGCACAGCGCAGCATATCTTCAAGAGAGAGGTCAATGTGACGTGCTTCCTGTTCTGGTTTAATACTGTGAGGCACCCATAGGGCGCATTTTTAGCGAAATTTCAATCTGCCTTTAATGATGGCATGAACACTTCTGCCGCTCACTCCGACCTCTGTGGAAATGGCTGCTACAGTAACTCGCCCGTCTTACATAATGAGGTCATCCACCTGCTGGACAATGGCATCGGTGATGCGGTGTGGCGTTTCAGACTGTGCATTATCGGCCAAAGACATCCTTCCCTGAATCGCTTGTGCCATGCCTTGATCCTTGCAAAGGACACGTGGTGCTGTCCGTACATTTGTGCCATTCGTGGATGAATTTTCGTTCCCTTCATTCCTTCTGTTATTAGGAAACGCTCTACACCCCTTCGCTCTTCTTTTGAAGCCGCTATTTCACTGCTTTCAGCTCGATTGGGTGCAGTGGACGATCAACGCGTGTGCGATCTCGCTCTGTCGTAACGTGGTGTGCACGTATGTCCCTCCAACGGGGAGTTTAGGACCTCAGCGCTCTTATAGAGACCGCACCTTCCTCCGCAGGCAATTGCATTACGATCCTTTCAGCGTTTTTCATTTTATAGCCCTAGGATCATTTCTTTTTGAATGGCCTTCATAGAAATATAAATATTGAAGTATTATCTAAGGTAGTTAGAATCTAAATATAACATTATAAGCAAAAATAGCATCGTAAAACATTCAACTATTCTTTATTGAAACAATAATCATACCACTCTCCATCTATCGGCTGACTGAGAACTTGTCTAAAACATGGTGGCTGGACTGGACTTGGCCACATTGTGCATATAGAGCCAGTGTAGTGAAATCCTCACAAAAGCGCCAAATCACGTATACTGACCTGCTTTGGAATCACTGTTGCCTTGGTGAGAATATTAGATTACTTGTCACATGGGAGGTAGTTACAAGCAATAAAAATAGATTTCAATGACTTGCTATCGTAGAGATATAGTGGGAATTAAAGTAGTTTGCACCAATCGGATATAAACAAGGAGATATAATCTCGTTAACTGAGAGGCTGAGTAGGAAACGAACCTAGGAATCAGCACGTTTTACATGTAATGAGGGTGTTGGTACAGATGGAGCCGGATAGGAACTCGTTAAGATAACTTTGTTCGTTTTTACAACCATGAGGAGAGAAGTCGCTATGTAATCACTCTAAATTACACGTCCGTGTTCGCTTCCCGAGTCCTACCTTTCACGTCTGATTATCAGGTGTCTCCCAACTTTTTTCTTAATTCAACAAGTCTAGCGGTCATTAATCGTTTTTATTGCCTAACTTCAATGACAAAAACATCGTGGTCAACAACTCCGTGTTCTTAGTATGTGGGACGTCTGTTTGATGCCGTGATTTGATTTGCTAGTGAATTTGCAGTCATTTGTGGCTAAGAATGCTAAAGAAAAAGCTGTAACCTGTATTTTATCTATCATACTAGCGTACGCGAAGAAAAACCACAGAAACCTATTCTTAGTGACACTTTAAACATATTTTAAATCCATTTATTCTTGCATGTTTCACTTCCGAACAGTCAAAATTCGGCGCAGAGTCGGGGTTAAATTAGAACTAACTATTTGGAAAAGAGGCTGCTTGATCGAGGCGATAAAGGCATGCTCGGTTCACCCGAAAGGATGTGAGATCAATTCCCCGTCAGAAAGTCGAAAAATTTAAGAAACGAAATTTCCACTTCCGGAGGTGCCCATGGTCCTGAGGTTCAATCAGCCTATATTACAAATGAGTACCAGATTAATTCCCGGGGGCAAAGGCGGCCAGGCGTAGAGCTAAACCCTCTACCCCATTTAGTGGCGAGGTTAAGGATGGTGGAAGCCTGTACATTTCACCCCTCTAAGGGCCTTCATGGCCTGTACAGAGACGACGTAAATGCGTGGAAAACCGAAAGGTAGATTTGATGACTTGCAAGACTGCTGATCTAACGTTAGCTAATCTCACGAAATAAAACAAAATATTTTTAAATGCAAACAAATACAATGAAATGCAGTCGAACGAAACCTTTGACGTGAGGAATATTAGATTAGGAAATTATGTCTTGAATGTTCGGAGGGCCCCGGGCTCGATTACCGCTCAGTTCGTGGATTTTAATCGCGTGTGGTTAATTCCTCCGACTCGGAGGCACAGTATTCGTATTTATTCCAATACCCTCCTCTTCATAAACACACAAAACATTACACTATCTACAAGAGGCAGTAGTGAATACATAATCTCTACATAAGGTCTAGGTCTGGAAGGACCATGACCGCCAGTGCGACACATTTCTCACACACCACTCCACCATGGTGTGGGAAAAACAGAGGAGGAGGAGGAAGAAGAAGAAGAAGAAGAAGAAGAAGAACTGCCGATGAAAGAAGGAATGAAAATATCAAGTACAGACCGATGCAAGAATTGAAGGTTTTCCTTAGAAACACAATTTTCTCACTCCCAACATACTCTAGATATCCATATTAGGTGTTTTGAAGACTACTGTTAGTGTGTAGCATAGTAGTGTATGGAAGTAAAATGAGGACATCAGTAGCACAGAAACAAAGAGAATAACAGGCTTCTGAGAAACCTGAAAATGAGATGGAGAGAATAGACCACGAATGAAGAGATGCTGGAATGAGTTATTGAAAGTAAATATACTTGGCGAAATTTGATCAGAAGAAGGGATATATTGATAGGAAACATCTTGAGACACCCAGGACTTATTCAGGTTTTGAGGGACGTAGACGGTGTAGTTACTGTTAGTCTGTGCTGGGACGCGGAATTTAAATCGCTCCATAAGGCTACTGGAAGGTCTTGAAATGTTGATCCACTTATGAATGCTCCGTATAGGGTGGACAGAAAAGATACGTTACAAAAAACATTAAAGATCACAAGCAGGTCGTTAACTTTCTTTGATTAACATCTTCAGCTATACGTGTACCAACCTGATGCGCAGTATCAGCGGGTCATGTGTATCGAATTGACTCAGGAATATTTGCCGCACGGCTGACACACTTGGTTTGAGCGCAGGCAGAGTCACAAGAATAGAACCTGGCTGGATGACATCAAAGAATGGACGCAGATCAACGGCGCTCAGGGGTTTTTTCATCTGTTGCAAGAGAGCAGAGCTTCCACCGCAATTGCCACTAACGTTCTAGGAACCGGATATGACTCATGAACAAATAGTATGAGGTAATAGGGGTAGACCAAGTCACGATCACTAGAGCAGATGAAGAATCCAGTAACAGTGTAGAATTGGGAAGGTTAGCTTAAAATAGGGGGAATGAATAGCTGAATCAAACGAGTCTACGGACTGGTTATCCAAACAGCAAAAACACGCCACTCTCAAGTTATAAGAGAAGTAATCTAGAGATGAACGTTAAATCTGAACCACTAGGAGGTGGCTTTCCATTTCGAATATCTCACGAGGGTTGTAAATAAATTAGTGGCAACGTAGTCCAGACACCCGCAAGAGATCGGGCATGCGCAAATAGGATATGGTAGTAGTCAGGTGGCGCTGTTGTTGATGTGTGGCGTTGAAGTGAAGAGTGTCGATTTCACCGCTCAAAGGAATATTTTCAAAAGGTGATCAGCGTTTGTGAATTAAAATCGAGGTTTCCTATGGCAAAAATGCATCAGAGTGCTATTGAGGATTACGTGAAGTCTGTGGCGAGAATGCATTGTCGTATAGGACGGTTGCACGATGGGTCAAGGTGTTTCGTGCGGGTCGGAATGAGACTGCGGATTTGCACCGCACAGATCGGCCGTTCATTCCTCAAGATCAGATTGACATCATGAGTTGTCTCATTTCCGTAGACCATCTATAGACTGTATGGGAATTATCCGCAGAGGTTGGTCTCAATCATGAAACGGTGTGGCACATACAGACGAAATGTCTTAACATGAGGAAAATTGCATCCCGTTGGGTTCCACATCAACTCATCGACGTACAGAAATGGCACTGGTGTTCACTGGCTGGTATCCAGCTGGACAGATACCGCAACGAAGGAGACGTTTTTCTGCAGAGTATTGTCGCCATTGATAGGACGTGAGCACGAGCCTAGGAGCATGAATTAAAGCGTCACTCGAATGAATGGCATCACCCAGGTTCGCCAAGTTCACAAAAATTTCGACAGGAAACCAGTCGGGTGAAGCTTATGCTGATTGTGGCATACGACTACGACTACGCCGTCAACATTGACTACTAACTGCCTATTTCTGGAGTGATATCAACGTCCGGCGTCCACATTTATTGCGAGACCATCGTCCTATTGTGTTGCATGGCAACGAACGTTGTCATGTCGCAAACAATGTCAGGCTCTTATTGCAACGGTGGCATTTAGAGGTCTTGGAACAACCTCCACACTAACCAGATATGACTCCCAGTGACTTCGACCTGTTTCTGAAGTTGAACGAAGCCCTCTGAGGCCGCCGATTTCCCGACGTGGCATCTCTATTCCGCGCAGTTGGACATTCGTCTCAGCCATAAACAGAGAACACCTTGCCAACGGTCCCCAACGGCTTGCCGACATTTGGCAAAATGTAATATACTTTGCGGGTGACTAAACTGAAGGAATATAATGTAATTTGTACTTGTTAGTTGTCCGACTCGTTGGCTAAATGGTCAGCGTACTGGCCTTCGGTTCAGAGGGCCCCGAGTTCGATTCCCGGCCTGGTCGGGGATTTTAACCTTCATTGGTTAATTCCAAAGGCCCGGGGGCTGGGTGTTTGTGCTGTCCCCAACATCCCTGCAACTCACACACCACACACAACACTATCCTCTAACACAATAACACGCAGTTACCTTCACATGGCAGATGCCGCCCACCCTCATCGGAGGGTCTGCCTTACAAGGGTTGCACTCGGCTAGAAATAGCCATACGATTTTTTTTTACTTGTTAGTGAATTAATTATTGCATTCCGTCAATATTTCCATTACTTTATTTCCAGCCCTCGTATTTGCACTCATCAGAATTATTAGAATCATGACCGTCTTGATGAGAAGCTAACAATTTTTTAAAATAATTTTTTACACTTTTTTATTTTTACCGATATTTTCTTGTTTTTCTCATCATTTCATTGTTTTCGTTGCATTTTCTGCTTAAGGACGACACGCACACACCCAGTACCCGAGCCAGCAGAAATTACCAATAAGGTTAAAATCCCCGACCCGGCCGGAAATCGAACCCGGGGCTCCTTGAACCAAAGGACAGCACGCTAACCGCTCAGCCATGGATCCAGACAAATATTTTACCAGTAATAATAGTGGAGAGGCTTATGTGAACGCCCAGGACACAGCGACACCTATCTCTCAATAAATTATCCTCCATACATGGAGAATACAGTTTCAGTTATACAACAAGTTAACTCAAAATCCTTTGTGGCTAAAGATGACAATACGTATCAAAGAGCATCAAAACGTTAACTAGCTTTCTAAATTATTAGTTTATAGGGTGTGAAATTTCCTTAACCATCAAATAGTCATTACCATTGATTGTACCCTGGGGAAATCTCAGCAATTTCAATGAACTTTGTATACCATCATAGCCAAACATTGGTAACAACTACTGCTATACTGTAATGCACAAGTCAGCTGCACTAATATTATGAGAGTTAAGTTAAACTATTCCATAAAAGCACAAAATATAGGACTTCACCTGAAAGCCTCCAAAGTAAAAATTAAATAAATTAAAAATTCTATCAACATGCAACTATTTTATTTACAGCCCCCTTATTTCCACTGATCAGAATTATTGGAATCATTACCGTCTTGATAGGAAGCTAGCAGTATTATACCCGTAATAATTCCAAAAGCAATTTCTATTGAACGTGTCCTTCGAAGGATAAATTCAATTATTGCGACGGGAACTAGATTATGGAAAACGCTTCCAAATAATATCCGCCGCACGAACTCTTCACAGTCATTCAAGTCTTCATAACGAAATAATCTCTTAATTGCATAACCAAACGGTGTGAATCGTTATAAAAGAATGATAATTTGAGTGAAAATTTAATAATTAATTTTCATTAATCTCAGTATATTAGTAGTTTAAACTAATACTGTATATACAAATGTTCTAGTTGCTTTACGTCGCACCGACACAGATAGGTCTTATGGCGTATGTTCTAAGTGGTTGTTATGTTGCATATATTTTGTATTACTATTAAAATGATTTCTTTATATTTCAAATTTTTCATAATTGTTGCAGTACTGTCGTTGAGTGAGTAAGTAAGTAAATGCGTAAGTTCGCCTCTGTGGTGTAGTGGTTAGTGTGATTAGCTGCCACCCGGCTCTGCCACGAAATTTCAAAAGTGGTACGAGGGCTGAAACAGGATCCACTCAGCCTCGGGAGGTCAAATGAGTCGAGAGGTTTCGATTCCCGCCTCAGCCACCCTCGAAATGGTTTTCCGTAGTTTCGCACTTCTCTTCCAGGCATTTGCCGGGATGGTACCTTACTAAAGGCGATCGCCGCTTCATTCCCTCCTTGCCTATCCATTCCGAACTTACCATACCCCCACAAAGCCCCTGTTCAACATAGAAAGTGAGGCCACCTGGGCGAGATACTGCTCCTCCTCCTCCTCCTCCTCCTCCTCCTCAGTTTCATCCCCCGACCCAAAAGATCACGCCCGAGGACACTTCAGTTGAGGCGGTAGAGGTGGCATAGTTCGCTAAGTCCGAGGGAAAAACCAACCCTGGAGGGTAAATGAATTAAGAAATAAATGAATATATAAAAATAATATAAATAAATAAGAATGTTCTAAGACTGTTTTGTAAAATACACTAGGCTAATACTATTGATCTTATTCTTTTATACCATATATGTTTTTATCTCATATTGTACAACTCTGATATAACGTTGTTACATTGAACATTTTGGTGGTGGTGGTGGTGGTGATAATTCTTGTTGTTTAAGGTGGCCTAACATGCAGGTCATCGGCCCCATTAGAACATTTTGACAATGACAGTAATGTAATCCAAAGCGTCCTAATGATCGCTAATGAATGTTACTAGAATATCAGTGACTAATTCACACAAGCACATAACCAAAGCACATTTTGTTTAATGTTTCAATATAGTTGATTGTCTCTGGTGTCACATTAGTAAAACAAGCAGAATTGACGTCATACTTCCTCTTGGGACATGCAGTTATGATGTGTTGGATGGTCTGTCTTGGGGCTACGCGGACACATTGAGGCGTAGAGATTCTGTCCTGTTTATAGTGGAAGTCTGTACTGTTGCCTTCGCCAGTTCGTATTCTCATGAGAGTAGACAAGATTTTACGAGGGAGTTCTGAACCAGGTGGTGGTGTCTTGTTTATGCGTGGTATAGTTGGACTAGGCCTGTCATCCGCTGTTGCTCACATTAGTAGGTGTAACCGTAAAAGAATCCTCTAAGTGTTCCTTGGGTGGTGCTAAGCATGCAACAGCCAACAGGCAACCGGACATTATATTTTATCTTCTGGTTGAGATACAACACACCAAACAATGAAAACATTACCAACAACCATAGGCCCTATTTCGGGCCCAAACTACCAGAACAGCATGTGTCAGATGAACATAGAATATATTAGTCGTTCTAAACTCAAAACGCTATCAAAGAGTTACTTTCTCATGAAGTTGAGTTAGTAGTTATAAAAGAAACTCATGCTGCAGTTGAACAACCATTTAAGTCAAAGGAATTATTCCTGGTTATGATACTTAGGGAACGTTTCATCATGAATTTGGTAACGTCAAGAAAGAATACATTTACCTACCTATTATCATCAATTAGGCTATTCTTTTATCTCTTCCTCCTGTTTATCGACACTCAGCGAGATTTACAGGAGTGATCTATCGCGCACATATGGAATTGGCCCATATTTTCTTCCAAATGACCTTCCCGAAACAACCGTATGTTGATATTTCTAATTATTACGTTTAACGCGTATGGTGGCAGTGCGGTGTGTTACGTGTTCCCCAGTGGCTCTAAACTTGGGAGAGGGTTTTGGTGAACAAGGGGCTTTTAGCTGAGTCCTGACATTGCTTCCATTTACTTATGCCAGGCTTCTCACTTTCATCTATCCTACCAAACCTCCCTTGATCAACTCTTGTTCTTTCCCGACTCCGAAGGTATTAGAGCATTCGTCACCAAGGGAGCCTTTCATTTTCACGTCCTTTGTGGCCCTTGCCTTTCTTTAACCGATATTTTCATTTTTTGGAATGTCGGACCCTTTTCATTTCTTTCCTCTGATAATTGTTAATTGAGGATATTTGCCCAGCTGTACTTCCTTTTTAAAACAATGATCACCACCACTGAGTTAGAAGTAAATAAAAATGTGTGTGTTGAAGTAAACACTCATTCTTTAAGTCAGAAAAATTAACTAGAATTGACTAAACACAGTTAATCGCCGTAGCCCGGCTAGGAATTGGACCCAGGATACTCTCAACCTAAAGCTACTACCCTGATCATTCAGCCAAGGATCCGGACTACGAATTATTAATAACACCGACATAATTAGAACCACGCAACGTAAGTTTATATTTAATAACTTATACATGGAGTCAGTGCATTGAATAATATAAACTTCAATAACAAAAACAACAAACCACATGGCCCCAAAACCCTGATTGGGCTTAGCCTACCAAACGACAACTCCTCATCGCAAAAGCCTGCAGATTATGAGGCTATGCATGGTCAGCGCGATGAATCCTCTCGGCCTATATTCCTGTCTTCTAGACTAGACACATCAAAAGCTATAGGATATTTTTGGAGCCATGTTCAAATTACTACATTCAGCTGCGAAAGATTACATAAGTTGTTACATTATTTGTTGTGAACATTTGACTGATTTACAATTACACTTGTAAGATTGGGACTGATGGGAGTGAAGAAGATAAAACTTCAGGAGATTTGAACTACGTTATCTTTAGTTTATAACATATTGAGCTTATCAAAGAAGTCCGGCTGTTTTGAATGAATGGTGAGCGAAGAGGTCTTCGCTTCAGAGAGCCTCAGGTTCGATTCCTGATCAGTTCGGGAATTGTATTTGCATCTGGTTAATTTCTCTGGCACCAACCACCACAGAAACTCCTTCCACATAACGTTGGGATCAGGAAAGACATCAAACCGCAAAATTAGGCTAAATTCAAATCTAGCACCGGCCCAAAGTAACTGCGAAAAGGCTAGGAAGAAAAGTAATAGGAAATTTATCAGAAGTATACAAACAGATTGACAGATACATTATAATAAATTTTGAAAATTCGGCCATATATTGGTCTTAATGTAAGTTGCGCAGTATAAGCCCTAGCCTCAGCAATGTTACTCTTTTCTATTATCCTTATAATTTACATTCTCAAATAACCCTTTCTTTACATGATCTATAAAATTTCAAACTCGTATCTGTTCAGCGTTGTTATTAAAAATTTGCGCTGCCCCCTTCCATTCTTTTTCCTGGAATAATACAAGGTTTTTAGGATGAAAAAATGTTTTATTCTAATAATTTGGCAAAAAGTCGTCCTACTAATACTTTTAGCCTAGTGTACGTTACAAATAATTGTTATTAGAATAATTATTATCACCTCACTACTAATTGCCTCGTTCATCAGGATACCGTAAATAGAAAACTCAATTTATTTTCTAACAGTCGTATTTTCAAGCATATGGTCAGCGTACCTGCCTTCGGTTCAGAGGGCCCCGATTTCGATTCCCGGCCGGTTCGTGAATTTTAATCACTTCTGATTAATTCTTCTGGCTCGGGGACTGGGTGTTTGTGTCCGTCCCGACACTCTCCTCTTCATATTCAGACAACATACCACACTACCAACCACCACAGAAACACGCAATAGTGATTCCATCTCTCCATATAGGGTTGGCGTCAGGAAGGGCATCCAGCCTTAAAACAGGGCCAAATCCAAATGTGCCAGGCAGTTCGCGCCCACGACTCCACAGATGTGGGGAAAAGCGGCAGGAAAATAAGAAGAAGAAGTCGTATTTTCAAGCATAAATTTTGTCAAACGAAACACTTCACTACCAGAGGACTTCCCTGCGTGTACAGTGCGAGCCAACCCGTTAGATCGTAAAATAATAATTAACCTGAGTTTTTCAAAGAGATGTGTGTCAATGTTCTAGGAAAACAGTATAATTTTAGCCTGTATGTTGGCGGAGTGTTAGAGAGTGGGGTGTTGTTGGAATGTGTCACTCAAATAGGTGCAGTATACAGGCAGTACGTGTTTACTCTTAACAAGGTGTGAGATGGTAGAGACAAAGTGCGTGTTCTTGTCTTTTCCCTGCACCTGCTGCACTGTCAGCACGCTCGCTCATTCGCTGTTATGTCATGTACTAAATACGGAACTGGGCTGGCGAGGAAAAACCTTACGCTCACACTCACAGGAGGTGTCTATAGCAGTGGAAACACCGAGTTTTGCTTCCGTTAGGTTATCCACACGGGTACAGAACAATACCTATTTGGAAATTCAGTCAAACTAACTATTTCAAACATCAATTATAAACTACCGTTCAGAGATACGCTCTCTTAGCTTGGTTATCAAACTGTAATGGAAGATGCACATTAAATCAATTTCTTCTATTTGTAAACTAAAAATTTAAAGTTATTTCAAGCAATTCAATTACTACTCGTAGGGCCCGGATGTTGAGGCATCAGTAGGTTAGAATGCAAATTTACCCAGGAGTGTAACAAGCTTATTCTAACACAGTTAACAATCATGTTGTATGGGTTGCATAAACAACAGGGGCTCAGGCTCTTAGAACCCCCTGAATGTTATGTTGCTCTTGTTACAGTACGGATAAATGGGCTAGACGACACCTCGTAGTCGGCAAATTAGTTCGTATTCTAACATATTATTGCTTAAATATCCGGGATCTTCTCTTCAATAACCAAACCAAAATGTATACCTTAAATGCATTTCCTTTCTCCTTTACTCCTTGGTATTGTTTTTATGTGTATACCTCTCTCATGCATTATTTTACTGACTGTTTAGCTAATATAAAGCTTGTATAAGAATATCAGGCATCTCCACCGATCACAGCTACCTATCGTTACAATTTCATCCGTCCCGTTTGACCACTTTCATTCTATCGCGCCAACGTGCACTTACTTTTGTGTAAATTCGTTACGACAGCATACTACCGAGCGAGTTGGCCGTGTGGATAGGTCGCATAACTGTGAGATTGCATTCGGGAAATGGTGGGTTCGATTCCCATCGTCGGAAGCTCTGAAGATAGTTTTACATTTTAACACCAGGCAAATGCTGGGTCTGTACCTTAATTAAGACAACGACTACTACCTTCCCAGTTCTACCCTATTCCCATCTTTGCGTTGGCGAAAATAGTTGATGCGTTACTGAGACGTTAAAACACTAACAAGAAAATCACTGCACTGGAAAATCTTTACAGCTTCTTTAGCCTAAATATCGGCTGTCTTCAATACCATATTTGACCACAGATTGCACAGTCAACAGCAGGCCACTCTGTTATTCTGACGAACCGACAACTGACAGATTGACAGGCTGAGCGTCAAAGAATTTAAATGGAAAAACTGAAACTTGTGTTCTCTCAAAATGTTACAGTCACTACCAAAAGAGAGAGAGAGAGAATTTGCTTTACGTCGCACGACATAGATAGGTCGCATGGCAACGATGAGATAGGAAAGGCCTAGGAGTGGGAAGGAAGCGACCATGGCCTTCCATGGCGTAAAAATGGGAAACCACGGAAAACCATGTTCAGGTCTGCCGAAAGTGTGGTTTCTAACCCACTATCTCCTGGATGCAAGCTCACAGCTGTGCGCCCCTAACCGTACCGCCTAATCGCCCGGTCAGCCACAAAAAACCATGTATTCGATTTCTTTCATATTTAACCAATTTTACAGCCATTATAATTAATATAATGGCCAATCACAAAACAGTAAATATAAATACTACTCGATTTCCAAATTCTCTCGTTACAGATTATTTATTTCGTTCTAATGTTTAATCATAACATCTCTTTCTATGAGGCAGTTCTTGAAATATAAGGAATAATAAAAAGTAGTGAATGCAACGGAGAAAATTATGTAGGCTATGAATGAATAAAAAGCTAAAAACTTTTACCAAAAAAAAAGAAAAGTCTGGAATTGGGTTACGGATATGTTGCAAACTTTGTGCTGGGAAGATTAAATAGACGAGTTGCTCGACTAAATGGTATGTTTCGAGCTGTCAGCCGAGAGATGACGTGCAATGACATTAGTAGATGAACCAGCTCGAGTGAAGTTTTTAAAAGTAGGAAGAACCATAATAGGAAGATAAAGTTAGAATTCAAGAGGACAAATTGGAGTAAAGATTCATTTACAGAACGAGGATTAAGGGAATGGCGTAAATTATCAAGCGAAATGTTCGATATAATTCCAAATTCCTTGAAAATGTTTTAAAGGAAAAGCTAGGTAAACAAATCATAGGGAATCTGTCACCAGGGTGACAGCTCTAAATGCAGATCATTGATGATTAATTGTTGAGTTTTGAAATTGTGACACAGAATTTCAGAAGCCCTTTCCAAAACAAAGAATGTCTTAGAAGGCCATCCTGGTGGAAGCAGATATAAAGACATAACAAGATAGCGATGACTTGATGATGTGTGAGTAGGATCTTCGAGCGGTGGGGGTCAGGAGATTAAGTATCAAAGAATAAAGAGTCTTATGGCAACGACGGTAGAGAAACGGCTTATAAGTGGGAAGGAAGCGACCATGGCCTTAATTAAGGTACATACCCAGCATTTACTCGGTGTGAAAATGGGTAACCACGGAAAACCATATTCAGGGCTGCCGACAGTGGGGTTCGAAACCACTATCTCCCGTGGCTTAGGCGGCAGCGCGTTGGCCTCTCATCGCTGGGTTCCATGGTTCAAATTCCGGTCACTCCATGTGAGATTTGTGCTGGAAAAAGCGGAGGCGGGACAGGTTTTTCTCCGGGTACTTCGGTTTTCCCTGTCGTCTTTCATTCCAGCAAAAATCCCCAATATAATTTCATCTGTCACTCATTAACCATTGCCCCATAGAAGTGCGACAGGCTTCGGCAGCCGGCACAATTTCTATCCTCGCCGCACAAAGGGGGCTTCATTCATCCCACACCTGACCCGGTCAATAACTAGAAAACAGGCTGTAGGTCTTTTTGTATTACTTTTATTCTTTTTGCGATGTGCGGGGCCCCTAAAGACCCGGGACCGCCTGCATTGAGGCCCTAACATTACGCACCTGGCTAGCGTCACTATAATTGCAAAGGGTTTCCTTCCTGGAGACGGTCGTTACCTGGAGGCCAGTCACTCTGTTGTGAAAAGTACAGTCCAGAAGCTACCTGTTGGCTATCAGCCATCGCTAGCGACCATGCGAAGAATGATGGTTCATAGTATGATAACATCTTCAAACACGCTTGATGCATACTCTAGAACCGGACTGTAGACCGGTTGCCATAGTACACCACTATCCAAACACTCAATCAGTAACTTCTCCGAGAATTTGCATCCTAAAGAACTAACCATCGATTATATTACAAAGCAAGTCCAAGCTGGTGATCATACAAGGAACTCCACTTCAGTGATGCACAGATAGATAAACCTAAAATACGGGGTGATAATACCTGTGATAACCTGTGTCTGTACAAGTGGAAGTGTCAAAGGATTTCTTATGCCATTCTGAGTGGTTCAGATGGGAAAGCACTGGCTTTCTAAACCCGAATTTGTGGATTCGATCCCGACTGTGTCGGAAACTATTTGAAGGTGTTCAAACATGCCAGACTCGTCTTGGTAGATTTAACGGCACGTCCTATGGGACAACATTTCCGCTAACAAGGAGTCTTCGAAATTCATCAAAGTAGTTGGTAGAACGTTAAAGCGATATTATTATTATTATTATTCTTATTATTATTATTATTATTATTATTATTATTATTATTATTATTATTATTATCACCAGAAGAATAATAGAAAATTTTTGGAATAGTAGGTGCGTCATTAAATGGATTACAGAAATCAAGGAAGATATGGATGAACTCCAAATTACAGTGGAAGAACTAAGAAACAGAACCCAAAATATCAGGAAACTCACAGACAAACAAACAAACCAGACTGCAAACCAGAATCAACAAACAGACAGTAGGAAGGGTGAATTCCGATGAAGAAAGAAAGATAAGATCCGAGAGAATGAAGAAGTACTGCTCTGACAGGAAACTGAAAATTTATTTGTATAAAGTTGGCTAGAGTGGCCCAATGAAGGCCATAAAATGTTATTATTATTATTATTATTATTATTATTATTATTATTATTATTATTATTATTATTATTATTATTATTATTATTATTATTATTATTAGCGTATTCTCCCAATAATGGAAGACGTTAAGCAAACAACTCAATCAAGCTTTCTTTGGGTTCTTCTTGTTCTTCCAATAGGCTTTCATTCTCTCTGAGAAGGCTTGTTTACGTTCTTCCGACCATTTCGGTCTGCACTGTTTTTGCTTTGGTTGCTCTGATGTAACTTCCCACTTGTTGATTTTGTGTCTGAAGGTGTCTCTTTCTAAAATGTCTGTTGCACATATGTTTGCGTTTTTGAGGTCCTTTCGAAGTTCGTCCAGCTAAGGTGTTGAATTCTTAAGTGAGCTAACATAATTTAATATTCTTTTTGACAGTCGATTGTTTGGTAATCTTGTGAGGTGTCCAAAGAATTTCATTCGTCTTTTCTTAATGTCAATTTCAATGTTTGAAACTTTTTCTGTTGTTTTGATTGATTGTAGCCTGTAACCATCTTGGGTATATCTTGCTCCTAGGATTTTCCTGATGATCTTCCTCTCTTGCTTTTTTATTTCTTCTAATTCTTGTTTACTGTTAAGTGACAATGTTTCACTTGCGTAAAGGACTCTTGGTTTTATGACTGTGTTGTAATGCCGAATTTTTGTCTGTCTTGACATGCATTTTTTGTTGTAGATGTCTTGAACTAACCCTAATGCCTTCTTGACTTTTTGGAGACGGTTTTGCTGTGAGATCTTCTCAAGGCCTGTCGGTTCGATGAATTCTCCGAGGTATTTAAAGTACGAGACCCGGTCGATTTTATCGTATTTTGTTCTCAGGCTCGTGATATCTGTCTTTGAACAGAAGAATTTAGTTTTCTCAAATGAAATCTGTAGTCCCACTTTTTTCTGCAGATTCCTTAAGTATCTCAAGCTGCTTGATGGCAGTCTCCTCATCCTCAGTTAAAATCGCCAGATCGTCCGCAAATGCAAGGTATGGTACGTAGAGGTGGTTTTTGGGAAAGACCAATCGGATCGGTTTCCAAGATTCACGTTTCTTGAGTTCCTTCTCCCATTCTTCCATAACCTTGTCTAGGACGATGTTGAACAGAATAGGAGAGAGTCCATCACCTTGTCTCACACCTGTTTGAATGTCGAAGGGTTCTGAAATTTCTCCCATAAATTTCACTTTAGATTTTGTGCCCGTTATTATTATTATTATTATTATTATTATTATTATTATTATTATTATTATTATTATTATTATTATTATTGTACTCTCCCAAGTTGAACAGTTTATGTCCTAAATTGCTGAAAACTTCACCCAGATGAATTGACAACTGCCATTATACGTAATAAACAAATAATAATAATAATAATAATAATAATAATAATAATAATAATAATAATAATAATAATAATAATAATAATAGTAAGAATTATAATAATCTTCAGTCGTTACACTGATTGTAAACTTGTGTTAAATACTGGCCACGAATCAACATAGTGAGGGAGGCTCGCGCTTTGCCTTAATACGGAGCATAACTGTAGATTTGCCAATCATCAAGAAGTGAGCGTGATATTCCAGCGAATGTAATCGCATTTCTTGAAATGTGAATATGTAGTACATCTTGGACATTATTACTACATCAGGTAAGTAAGAGGAAATTTTTGACAGTTCACAAGAGCAATGCTACTCGAGTTCTAATTTTTTTTTGCTAGGGGCTTTACGTCGCACCGACACAGTTAGGTCTTATGGCGACGATGGGATAGGAAAGACCTAGGAGTTGGAAGGAAGCGGCCGTGGCCTTAATTAAGGTACAGCCGCAGCATTTGCCTGGTGTGAAAATGGGAAACCACGGAAAACCATCTTCAGGGCTGCCGATCGTGGGATTCGAACCTACTATCTCCCGGATGCAAGCTCACAGCCGCGCGCCTCTACCCGCACGTCCAACTCGCCCGGTCGAGTTCTAATTAAAATGCATCTAATGATAATATTTAATTTACGTACCACTAACTACTTTGACGGTTTTCAGAGACGTCGAGTTGCCGGAATTGAGTCCCGAAGGAGTTCTTTAGCGTGCCAGATAATCTACCGACACGAGGCTGACGTATTTGAGCACCTCTTCAAATACCACCAGACTGACCCAGGATCAAACCTGCCAAGTTGGTTTCGGAAGGCAACCCCTCAACAGTCCTAACCACTCAGCCCGACTTAAAATGTATCTTATTGGAGGAAAGAGATGTTTTTGTGTCGAAAAAGACACAGTGAGAATATGAACCTTCCTTAAAATGTAAATAAAAGGGAAGATACAAGCAGAAAAAAAAAAGTGTTCTAATTCGCAGATAGATGAGCTTCTTCAGAGAAGACTTTCACATTCCTCAAGTGGCACTGGCAAAAGTAAAATTTACGTTGGAAATAAATAGACCTTCAAGAACTATAGCAGAAGTGTTTAGAATTGTAAAAATACTGAAATATTACTCGAGAAAACTGAACAAAAGAGATGCAGATACAAACACACTAGGGAACTTTCAGTGTTGCCGAGCGAACTCCCATGAATTATTTTGTATTATACGTAGAGCAGGAAGAGACATACTGTGGAATATGCCATGTGAAAAGGTGTTTTATCGCCTATGAAGTACATGGTTCGTGACACGCAACACATAGTTAGTAAAAACTAATTTCCTCAAACTCTACTGAACTTTACACAGGATCATCTCTTTATTACATTGTGTTACTTGAATCGCCGATAAGACTAACTTCGTATCGGCCTCTGAGGAGTGAACGAAAAGTACCATCCTATAATACCGTGATTAAGGGGTCAGAAAAATTAGAATATGGACAGAAACCAAACATCTAAGCTCGTAGTTTTCATCCAGTGTGGACTGGGTGATTATACCCAAGTGTTACCAGTGGAAACCGAACAAAACAGCTGCAGATAAAAACACATTAGGGAATTTTTAGTGTTCCCGAGCGAACTCTTCTGAATTATTTTGTAGTATGTGAAAAATGAAATGGCGTATGGCTTTCAGTGCCGGGAGTGTTCGAGGACATGTTCGGCTCACCAAATGCAGGTCTTTTGATTTGACTCCCGTTGGCGACCTGCGCGTCATGATGAGGATGAAATGATTATGAAGACAACACATACACCCCACCCCCGTGCCAGCGAAATTAACCAATTATGGTTAAAATTCCCAACCCTGCCGGGAATAGAACCCGGGACCCCTGTGGCCAAAGGCCAGCACACTAACCATTTAGCCATGGAGCCGTATAGTATTATCTGTAGAGCAGGGAGCCAATCAAATTTTCGACTGCCTAGTTTTTAACATTATTTCCTAGTAACTTCAATTGTACGTAGGTAATAGTGTCATGTAGGGGCTGCCCGGCTAAGGTGGTAAAGATGCGCTCGGTTCACCCGCGAGGACGTGGGTTCAATTCCCCGTCAGGAGGTCTAAAAATTAAAGATACGAGATTACCACTTCTGGAGATAAACATGGCCCTGAGGTTCACTCATCCTACACCAAATATGAGTACCCGATTATTTCCTGAGGGTAAAGGACTGGTGGGCATAGAGGTAACCATTAACCTATGTATTCCATCCCTCGTAGGATTTTAACGTAGATGATTTCGCTTTCTTTTGCTTATTAGTGTCATTAGAGCTAACCTTGGCTTAGTGTAAGGGCAGGCTTCATAAACTTAACTATGCCAAGCAAAACCAGGCGGATAAGTAAAATGGTTAAACATAAAATATATTGCAGGCCGTTCTGCTTTGTCTCAGCTTTATTTTTACTTTCGTATAACGAATGTAGTAAATGTAATTATCATGCAAATCTGACGGCTTTTAACGAATCTGGACGTTGCATGACATCTAGACCTAAAAATTGCATAACTGTAATTTGAGGCATTGTGGAAACTCCTTTGAATTCAATTCAATTCAATTCAAGCCTCTGACTTTGCCTAACTTACCCCGTTACGTCTGGATGAAATATACGAGTCACAGCGTTTTAATTGTTTTTATTCCCTCCATCAAGACCTGTGTTGCCGAACGGCATTCTTGATACAACTGACATTATTTAGCCAGTCCCTATACTAGCCCGCAGAACTCTTGCTGAGTGCACACTAGGGGGGTTCAAGCTGTTTTTTTTTTTTTTTTTTTTTTTTTTTTTTGCAAATTGCTTTACGTCGCACCGACACAGATAGCTCGTATTGTGGCGATGGGACAGGAAAGGCCTAGGAGTGGGAAGGAAGCGGCCGTGGTGGCCTTAATTAAGGTACAGCCCCAGCATTTGCCTGGTGTGAAAATGGGAACCACGGAGAACCATCTTCAGGGCTGCCGACAGTGGGGTTCGAAACCACTATCTCCTGAATACTGGATACTGGCCGCACTGAAGCGACTGCAGCTATCGAGCTCGGTACAAGAAAGCTTGTAGTTTTATATGGTTCCAGTTTCATGTAGGATAGAAACGAATGGTTAAGAAATTTTTCTTTAAAACTCCACATGTATTGGCTGAGATTTGAACCGCAGTCGCCTAGGTGACAAGCCAATGATGGTGTCACTCGGCTATCACGCCCTTGCTACTCAAGGAACGCTACCCTATCTTCGATCACAATTGCTTGAAGTAAACATAAGTGTGTTTGCCTGTGCAGTAAATTATATTGAATGCCAATCTGAAAACCTCACTCTTCACTTAACACTTGCCAAGATCCTAAACGTTTGATGATTTATGTCTAGCTTGACGTGTTACACTATGCAGACATACTATAAATGTCTATGAATAACCCAGTCCACATCATATTTCAAATTATGATTCAGAGCAAACATGACCCCTGGAAAAGTAATAATGCTACAGTTTATTTATAACTTTGAGTACGTTCAGAATTTAGAATATTGAACAAAATTATCTGCACTTGTAGTATCGCAATATATACGAAACAATTAGGGAAGGTCATTCGAAACAAAACACATTAACTCACGCATCACGATACACTGGAAGGAAGGACAGTTCAGATGCCCAAGGTCGATTCACTGCATGACAATGACTATTCTGCAAGCATGTAATGGCATATCAATTATTTCAAACTCTAGGATGCCTATTACCATTTTATGTTTTATCTATTCTTCTTCATACCCCTGAGGTTGCTAGAAAACGACAATATTAATGAATCCCGATATAATTCTTCTTTCCTGAATCTTTCCAATAATCTGGTGGCACTATTAATGTATCTGGATAACTGTCGAATCCGGTCGTCGGCATCCCTGAAGATGGGTTCCCATGGTGTTTCCCAATTTCACATCAGGAAAATGCTGGGGCTGTATCTTAATTAAGGCTACAGCCAGTCAAGTGCCGTCGTCGGCATCCCTGAAGATGGGTTCCCATGGTGTTTTCCATTTTCACACCAGGAAAATGCTGGGGCTGTATCTTAATTTGTTTTTTGCTAGTTGTTTTACGTCGCAAGGACACAGAGAGGTCTTACGGCGACGATGGGAGAGGAAAGGCCTACGAATGGGAATGAAGCGCCCATGGCCTTAATTAAGGTACGGCCCCAGCATTTGCCTGGTGTGAAAATGGGAAATCACGGAAAACCATCTTCAGGGCTGCCGACAGTGGGGTTCGAACCCACTATCTCCCGGATGCGAGCTCATAGCTGCGCACTCCTAACCGCACGGACAACTCGCCCGGTGTATATCTTAATTAAGGCTACAGCTAATACCTTTCAAAATTTAGCCCTTTCCCAACCTTGCTTCGCCGATAAAACTTCACTGTGTTAGTGCGACGTTAAACCACTAGCAAAAAAAAGCTGTTTCTGTGGTGGGTGGGTTTGTTTCATGTAAATGAATTCAACCTTGCTACGTCAAGGTCCGTTGAAAGCCTCCGAGCTAGAAGATTTAACAATACCCTGCTAAAATCCGCGAGCTAACTGGGAGTCGAACCAGGGTTCCTATGAGCCGAACGCCACTAAGGTGATTATTTAGCCTTAGAGCTAGACTCAAGACCGCTTTAAATGTGCTCCAAAATACAAAAAAGTACAAACAAGATTTCTTTTAGTTTTTGCTGTACGTCGCATCGATACCGATAGGTCTTTTGGCGACGATAGGATAGGGAAGGGATACGACTGGGAGGGAAGCGACCGTGGCCTTAAGGTACGTCCCCAGTATTTCCCTAGCGTGACAATCGGAAAACATGGAAGATAATATCGGGGCTGCCGACAGTGGGGCTCGAACCCACTATCTTCCGATTGCAGGTTCACAGATGCGTGACTCAGACCGTGCAACCACTCGCTCGGTATTATTATTATTATTATTATTATTATTATTATTATTATTATTATTATTATTATGTCCGACTCGCTGGCTGAATAGTCAGCGTACTGGCCTTCGGTTCAGAGGGTCCCGGGTTCGGTTCCCGGCCGGGTCGGGGATTTTAACCATAATTGGTTAATTCCAGTGGCTCGGGGGCTGGGTGTTTGTGCTGTCCCCAACATCCTTGCAACTCACACACCACACATAACACTATCCTCCACCACACTAACACGCAGTTACGTACACATGGCAGATGCCGCCTACCCTCATCGGAGGGTTTGCCTTACAAAGGCTGCACTCGGCTAGAAATAGCCACACGAAATTATTATTATTATTATTATTATTATTATTATTATTATTATTATTAAAGTTGAGTACACTGAAGGACATTGCACGAGGGATGTTTTGACTGTACAAGGGGTGTATTAAGCTCTCTAAAGGGCTTTCCTTTCCAGCGACCTGGCAACACTGAAAACAAATTAAAGTTATTATTCAAATTACTGGAACGAAATACGAGAAAGACTTGTTGTTTACAGTGAATTACAGATGCTGGGCCGGAAGAAACTTTTACATATCCCAGAATGGAAGAAATAGCATTCAAGCTCAGTTAGGCTTTGTTGTTCTTGTTGTTACTGCTGCTGTTGAAGAAATCCGTAGCTAACGAGATTAATCGACTGATTTTGGCCTACCATGAACAGTGGAAATGAAATAAATGGTCTATTCATAAATATTCAAATATATTACGGTACAGCACTATAAAACGATCATTATTAGTGCTTAGTCGGTGTATTTTACTAAGCTTGGATGAGGTGATCAATTATACTTCGAATTAGAGGGGTGATAAAGAGATATAATCTTTACATGTATGGAAGCCAAATTCTCCATACAGTTAATATGAGCCTCATCATCAATTAATCATTTCTAGGAATAATAAAGGAAATGGCGCGTACGCTGACCTCCATGGTACTTTTGCGAGGGGAACGAAATTGCTTCCAGGAAACTCATAGAAGACTTAAAGAGTATTCCCAAGCATACGAAGCTTTAACAAATGGTACCCACATGTACACAGCATACCTCTCACCTGCCACGTCGTGATGTTTTAAGCCTTTTAAAACTTGATGTTCATCCTGATTTTTTATTTCTATCTCAAGCACGAGATAGCGGAGATAATGTGAAGCTATGCAATACAACAAAAGTCGGTACTCCTTTGGAGTAATTCTAGATAGGTCTTTCAAGAGATTTCACTAATGAGCAAAACATTTCTTCTCTGTCAGTTTACAGTTGTGCAGTGCCCTATGATTCAGTGGAGATAAATGAGATAAAGATGTCAAGTTGCTTAGAGTAGTAAACTTTGTAATGTCCTGCTGGAAAATAACAGCACTTGCTTCCGTAGAAGATTCGCCTAACTAGCATCAACACACCACAACTTTTTACACTGAGGAAATATTCAGAAATAAATGACTGTATTTAACTGCGGTAAATCAAACAATACTGGTCTACTCGGAAACATGTCCCTTCTTCTCCGTCTTCTTCTTCTTCTTCATCATCATTTGTTTACCCTCCAGGGTCAGTTTTCCCTCGGACTTAGTGAGGGATCCCACCTCTACCGCCTCAAGGGCAGTGTCCTGGAACTTCAGACTCTGGGTCGGGGGGTTCAACTGGGGAGGATGACCAGTACCTCGCCCAGGTGGTCTCACCTACTATGCTGAACAGGGGCCTTGCGCGGGATGGGAACATTGGAAGGGATAGACAAGGAAGAGGGAAGGAAACGGCCGTGGTCTTAAGTTAGGTACCATCCCGACATTTTCCTGGAGGAGAAATGGGAAACCACGGAAAACCACTTCCAGGATGGCTGAGGTGGGAATCGAACCCACCTCTACTCCCGAGGCTGAGTGGACCCCAGGTCCAGCCCTCGTACCACTTTTTCAAATTTCGTGGTAGAGACGGGAATCGAACCCGGGCCTCCGGGGGGTGGCAGTTAATCACACTAACCACTACACCACAGAGGCGGACGGAAACATATTCCACGTGTAATCAAATCGGTGGTGGCGTTAGGATTTTCCGATTTTAGTTTAATTCCTAGTAATCAAGTGTTAGGAAGGTCAGGATACAATAATAAACTAAAATTAGTATGAAAATGGTCGGCTCCTTGGCTGAATGGTCAGCGTAGTCACTTTCGGCTCAAAGGGTACGGAGTTCTATGCGCGACAGGGTTGGAGATTTTAACCTTAAATAGTTATTTCCCCTAGCTCGGGGGCTAGGTCTTTGTACTGCCCTCAATATCCATTGAACTCTCACACCGCATACAATCCTATCCTCTACTGCAATAACATGCAGTATCCTATACACTGCAGATGCCACCCACCCTCACCGCAGGATCTGACTCAAGGGCTGCACCAGGCTAGAAATAGCCACACAAAATGATTTATAGTTTGAAATTAATGTAATGTTTCGGTCGAGCCTTAACGCTTTACCTAGAGAAATGTGATACCCGAGTGACAAAGCCTCTAGCTTCTTACTAAGGAGACCGCTGGTTGGATACCCAGCAAAGACATGTGGAATTTTGAATTCACGTCAGGTGTGTTTAAGCCTAAAATAAGTAGTTAATTACAGACATAGTATTGCTTCATTTTAATTATTATCCATAAAGCTCCTATGGTAAGTAGTGGATACGTTATGTTATTGCTTATAGGTATGCTCGTTACTACGTACCCCGTAAACTTTCAAACAGCAACTCGGAATTGGAGGTAAAGGTAAACTTAGGGGCCAAAGAGTTATACAAGTACCCTGATATCATACACTGAAGAAAATGGCCCAGAAGGAGTGGTGCTACATTGCTGCAATTGAACATACAGGACGAGTGTTCGGTAGTTATTCGATAATTACACTTTCCGGTCCCTCTGACCGCAAGTTTGGACAACAATCAATACAGGATGTGCCCACCACGAGCTGCAATACATTGATGAATTCGTCGAGGCATGGAGTCAATTAGGCCCTGAATCCCTCCCTGAGAAATTGTGGCCCATGCTTGCTGCACTGCACGGGTCAGTTGTTCCAGAGTTGTGGGTGGCTGAGGACAGTTGGCCAGTTGTCGACCCATCATGTCCCACACATGCTCAATAGGACTGAGGTCCGGGGATCTGGCGGGCCATTCTAAGGTTGTGATGTCGTGGAGAGCTTCTCTGCAGATGCGTGCAGTGTGAAGCCGGGCATTGTCCTGCTGAAACATCCCATTAGCAATGTTCGTCATCATAGGGACAACCATTGGGTTGAGTACCCTATCAACGTACTGTCGAGCAGTCACAGTGCCCTCAACAAGCACTAATTGTGATTTCACACCAAAGCCAATAGCTCCCCAGACCATAATGCTTGGTGTTGGCCCTGTGTGCCTCTCGACAATAAGATCTGGGCGGCCCCTCTCCCCGGTACGTCGGCGCACACGATTTCGGCGATCACTGCGGGCAAGACAAAAGCGCGATTCATCACTTTTTTTTGCTAGTTGCTTTACGTCGCACCGACACAGATAGGTCTAATGGCGAAGATGGGGCAGGGAAGGCCTAGCTGCGGGAAGGAAGCGGCCGTGGCCTTAATTAAGGTACAGCCCCAGCATTTGCTGGTGTGAAAATGGGAAACCACGGAAAACCATCTTCAGGGCTTCCGACAATGGGGTTCGAACCTACTATCTCCCGAATACTGGACACTGGCCGCACTTAAGCGACTGCAGCTATCGAGCTCGGTGCGATTCATCACTAAAGACGACCCTATGTCATTCGTCGACCCACGTCGATCTTTCTCGACACCAGGCCAGCCTTACACGTCGCTGTTGTGGGGTCAATGGAACACCTTCTGCAGGGACACGGGCTTGTAAGCCAGCTGCATGCAGGCGATTACCAAATGTTTGTTGTGTAACGTGGGGTGCCACAGCTGCTCGAATTTGCGCTGCTGTTGCATGGGGTTCCATCCGGGCCATCCGAATGATGCAGCAATCCTCTCTCACAGTTGTCCGTCGCGCTGAGCCTGTGCCGGGTCTACGAGTGTGGGTACCTTCATTTGACCACTGCTGCCATACACGTTGTACCGTAGATGCCTGTCGGCCAACACGTGTAGCGACAGTCCTTAGCGATAATCCAGCCTCACACAGCCCAATTATCCGAGCCCTCTCAAATGGCGACAGTTGTTGATAGCGTGCTCTTCTCTGTCGTCGAGGCATGTTTGACGGGGAACACTTCACTGCACTGACTGCAAGTCAACTACGCTACACCAGAGTCCGTATACTGAAGTTGATTCCTCCGCGACCAATCCGTGGGGAGACCTGTAGCAACAATCCGATGGGTCTGAAACTTTGATCGTTTACATACCTACATGGCATCGTTCCATCTCTTGAAAATCAACACAAACGACCAGTGCCTTCATGGTGTTGCAATTTCCATTTTCTTAAGTGTATCTGTGATCAAGGGGCGAAAGCTGTCTGTGTGGAGTGGTGATAGAGTGTCGGCCTCCGGATCCCAAGATAGCGGGTTCAAACCCGGGAGAGGTAGTAGGATTTTTGAGTGGTGGACGAAAGTACATTCGACACTCCATCTCATACGACGTCGTAATGTAAAAGATCTCTGATGACACATTTGGTGTTTACCCGATAAAATTCAATAAATTTCAGTCATAGACCTCCAAGAGGGTTTACTCTGCCATCAAGTAGGCCTAGAATAAAACGGAACGTCGACATTGACGAGCTGACAGCCAGATGGTGTCAAATTAAAATGTCCGTACACGGTAGCTCAGGGCATATTATTATTATTATTATTATTATTATTATTATTATTATTATTATTATTATTATTATTATTATTATTATTAAGGGCAGGGGATTACGATGGTATGGTCATGCCAAGAGGGAAAATCTAGGCTGGTTAGTTTTGTATTGCATCCCAATAACTACTTTTATGATTTTCGGAGACACTGAGATCCGACAGTAGGTATTTTACGTGCCAGGAAATGTATCGACAAGATGCTATCGAACTTGAGAACCTTGAAATACAATCAGACCGAGCCGGGACTGAACCCATCAACCAAATCTACGAAGACCAGCACTGTAGCGCCTGAGCCACTCAGCCTGACAACAGTCTCTTAGACTATCGATTTTGGAACTGTATCATATGTACCATAATCTTTTTCTTTTGTAGATTAGAGGTAGTGTCAGCCCCCTATTCTCATAATCATAGCTTCAAAACTCTCAAGAGTTAGTTGGATCTTTGAGAGCAGGAAAACTTCCATTCGGTAGTGCATGCCGTATTTTAAAAAAGCAAAGCCATCTCAGTAGAGTTCATTAAATGCATTGAGGGGTGGAAGGTAAAGGCTTCCACTATCCGTAACCACGGCACTTGGTGGGGTAGAGTGGCATTCATTCTTGGTGTAGGCTCAGTGGACCTAAGGGCCGTATGCACCTCTGCAAGTGGAAATCTCGTGTTTTAAATTTTTCGCTTTCTTGACGGAGAATCGAATCCACGTCCTTCCGGTACACCGAGCACGCCTTTACCACCTCGACCAGGCAGCCCCTTCATGTCGTACAATGCCGACATCTCTAATGATACATCTCAATGATACACTTGATATTTACCCGATACAGTTAATCTAGACACAGCAATCACTCGGCCAATGAAACACATTTTTCTCTGTCATTTGATCGAGTAAAATAAAAAGTCTAAATTAACAGGAAAGCAGTATAATGGTGCCGATTTAAAATGCCTGCATTCAGTAACTGAGGCCATGTGATTACTACTAAAATCACCCTCCTAAGCAATTTTATTTACATTTATTTATTTATTTACATTTATTTATTTATTTATTTATTTATTTATTTATTTATTTATTTATTTATTTATTTATTTATTTATTTTGCAAGTTGCTTTACGTCGCAGCGATACATATACTGTAGGTCTTACGGCGACGATGGCACAGGAAAGGGCTAGAAGTGGGAGGAGGCAGCCGTGGCCTTAATTAAGGCACAGCCTAGTGTAAAACTGGGAAACCCCGGAAAACCATCTTCAGGGCTGCCGACAGTGGGATTCGAACCAACTATCTGCTGAATACTCGATACTTGCCGCACTTAAGCGACTGCAGCTATCGAGCTAGTTTTTCTTTTTATTACAATTATTCATCACTTTCTTCTTCTTCCATCACTTCTTGGATATTCTGGTGAGGTCACACATGCCCTCTTTTACGGTTTGATACCCGTTCTGATGCCAACCTTCTGTGGAGGGATCTGTTCACTATTTCTGCAACGGTTGGTAGTGTAGTGTGTAACGTGAATCATCCTGTTAGTAGGAACGGTACATACATTCGCGGTATCCCCTGTCTGACATAAAAAGGCCACTAAAGAGGGGAATAAGGGCTCTAAACATGGGAGAGTGGGTTGGAGACCATGGATTCCGTAGCAGAGTCTGGTATTGTTTCCACTTATTTGTGTCATCACTTCTATATTTCCCATCGGACCTCCCGTGGTCAGTTCTTGTGCCTTTATGAGCCCTATCACTAGGAAGTCCCTTGTGGCCGTGCCCTCTCTCCTGCCGATACAATAATTCTTCTGAGTGTTGTTTCTCCTCGATTTTCCTTCTGATTATTGTTCACACAGGATGGGTGCCAAACTGTATTTCCCCTTGAAATTGTAATCGCTTTTTCAATGTGTGAATGAAGAGGAGTGCGTTGGGAAAAACGCAAACACCCAATCCCCGAGCCAGGGGAATTAACCCACCGACCCATCCAGGATCCAACCTAGGACCCTCCGAACCGCAGGCCCCGGCGCTGACCATTCACCTAAGGAGCCGGAATAAAAATATTCATAATGGTTTAAGAAATGATGAAAATCCTCTGCCTGTTTCCAGTCAATCGTCCGGGTCAGGAATGGAATGAATGAAGTCTCCATCTAGCGGCGAGGTTAGATATTGGACCGGCTGCCGAAGCCTGTTTCACTCCTCTACGGCAATGATTAATGACTGACAGATAAAGTGAAATGGTACTGGAGAGTGTTGCTGGAATGAAAGATGACAGGGAAAACCGGAGTACCCGGAGAGAAACCTATCCCGCCTCCGCTTTGTCCAGCGCAAATGTCACATGAAGTGACCTGGATATGAACCACGGCACCCAGCGATGAGAGGCCGGCGCGCTGCCGCCTGAGACATGGAAGCTCCTAATGGTTTCAGAAATATCTTCTATTAAGTTACAAGAGATTGTAACCCTTTTAGGCCCCTTGCCCCTGCTACAAGCGTATTTTATAATGTCCGCAGAAGATTGTATTTGCACCTCTAGATATTATGAATACACAAAAACCGGTTCCGACAGAACTCTAATGGCTGGGGACTGTAATTAGTAACATTTGCAGACGTTCAGCATTAACAGCTATTTATGTTGTTCCAAAAGGAAACCGATTATACACACGCATTTGTTAGCCTCTATCCGTAATAGGAAGTCAGTAATTTCTACACAAGCCCTAAAAGTTGAAAAAATTATGGCACATGTTACTGTAACAATTTATGCGACGTCTTCACGTCAGTGTTAAGATATTACCTACTCTAAGAAAACATCGCCCAGTTGGTCATATTGTTGCTCAAAGTTTATACCCTTATTAAATCAAATATGCACATCTGGCAGTTTGAAATATTCTATACAGGCGAGAGGCACATAGTACATTTTTGCATATCACCGTGAATGGATCCACGAGATCCCTTGCACCCTTTCACGCAATTTACGCATATTAAGTAGTAGTCAGGCAGGAAACGCCACAGCTGAAAGAAACATCAACAGACAAGTACATGCTCAAACGAGCGCCGAAACTACTACTGCCAGTCAAGGGCACGTCACGCCAGTCACTGGCGTAATTATTCATTATAATGAAATATTTCTGATCTTGCATGAACGTACAAAATAATGTACTTTTCTCACGCCACTACAGTGCATCAACTCGCTTCAAATCCTGGAGAGAATAGAAAAAAAAAAGAAGGTGCCCTTTCCGACTTTTAGTCCCGCGAAGTCTTGTCCAATGCTGCGGTGGCATTCCAGCCACAAATCGATATGATCGAATCGGGAAATGACACATTTTTCAGATTGTACTTGTGTGTCCTTTTTAATACTGTACCGGAAGGTACACCCCAACGCCGCGCATTTAAAACTAGCGCCTAGATGAACTCCTCTATTGGCGAAACCGTGAAACTGAAACTACACCAACTTAGAACTTTACTCTGAAGATGTCACCACTAAAATATTACGTAATTTTGTTATTATGCAGTTGCATAACCTGAGTGAATTTCTACTTGTTTTGTTTGACATTCATCAAGAAGTATGGACATTCTGACACAGATGACACCACTAAAAACTATGATCATGCACCCTGGTGCGAAGTGAAAGAACCTATAATTTAAAGTTGTTTTGTATTTCTAGTTTTTTTCAACTAATCGATGTTTATCTATTTTTGGGTTGGCAATATTTCCTTTTTATTTCCGTCAGGTATGAATCTAGCCAATCCCAAATTTCTGTAATTAATTTTCAACCTATCACAGTCTTCTTCGATTTTGAGTGTAACTTTTAAATTGACCAATAAAATTATGTGAGTGTGGCTGGTTTATTCGTGAAAGCGAACCTTCCCTGAGGGTTTATAAACTGCGGCTTTGCACGTCTGTTGGCCACTTGATCGTCATTTTATTGAGTGTGTGTGTCAAAGCAGGAGGCAGCAACACACATAACGCTATCCTCCACTACAATAACACGCAGTTACCTACACATGGCAGATGCCGCCTACCCTCATCGGAGGGTCTGCCTTACAAGGGCTGCACTCGGCTAGAAATAGCCACACGAAATTAATTATTAAGCAGGAGGCGGGCGGCCTCTTTCATCTGTCAGCAGTACATCGACAAGATAATGGCCACATAACATCTTTCTTTCTTTCTTGCTACCTCCGCAGTTTAACCCGAGGGAAAGGTCTGAACTTTTAACTATGTAACCAACTTTTCTAAAATGTAAATCTTCTGCCGGCTAATGAAAAAACTTCATAAAATCTTTAACTGTAAATTGGGGATAGAGACTGATGTACCCTCTTGAGCTCCCCTTCATCTTGGTTTGAGATGACTAAGTTTCATAACTGTTTTTCATTCTGTAACGTGGTATTGTAATTTCTATACGAGTCACCGCAGTAGTTTGGGAATAGCCCCTGTTTCATCGGCCTAGTGCCCTTTAGGTTTTAGTGTTCACATCTAGGAGTGCCAGTATTTGCCTCCATTCATTTTGTGTTCGGGCCATTTATTTAACCGTTGTTCTTTTTCCATGAAGGCCCAGTAGGTTGGGTATTAAATGCCCCTGTATAATATTTTTCCTATTGTAAGTTGTGCCTTGAGAGGCCAGGAATTGTAAGTTGATGTTGCCTTGAGAAGGCCTGGAAAACTGAGAGCCTGTTTGCTCTTTTTCAAAGGTTTTGTAAGATTAATGAATGCCTCTTGAAGGCTAGATGTTGTAATTTCGGAAGCAAGTGCTCTTTGAATTAGGGGATTTCTGCCCTTGTATAAATTTATGCTCTTTTGTAAATTTTAGCTATTAGCTCAGGTAATTGTAAAACCAGGGGCTTAAAGCTCCAAGTGTTAAGGTTCCAAATCTTGGACTTTTTCCCAATCTTGTTCAATGATTGCTACATCTACCTGCAATATTGTCATGAAAAACTTGTCGTGTGTGAAGTTCTGAAAATATAACATTCAGTTTAAGTTTTAAATTCAATTCTTGACATTGTAGTTAGACCCATTCACCCCAGCACCTTCTTTCACTTCTTCGTTCCACAAAAAAACCAGGAACAAATACAATGACAGCTATCCTGCCCAGTTGTCAAGATAAAATAAGATGGATAGCACTCCAGAAGGTACGTTCATGACATTTTTAACCGGTGTAATGAAGTATATCAACTTAAAACTGAAGTGCGTTTTAACCTGCTTCGCGTACTGCCGATGTTATTCGAAAACTTTCGTTGCAAAATTTTCTCTTCCCGGCTCAACTTTTGAGGTTCTCCTTCTACCTTAAAGAGTTAAAGTTAAAATGTTCAAATTTATTTGCATGCGCATATTTTGTGCGTTTTTAACAAACAGTTATTTTCCTTTCGTGTGGCACGCGCAAATAATTCCGGGAGAAAACGATGCATGACGTATTCCATCGGCTTCTGGCATCTTCGAATTCA
Organism: Anabrus simplex; assembly: GCF_040414725.1. Lineage (NCBI taxonomy): Eukaryota > Metazoa > Arthropoda > Insecta > Orthoptera > Tettigoniidae > Anabrus > Anabrus simplex. The sequence goes on along the minus strand of NC_090267.1, from coordinate 405,423,685 downwards.
CTTGTCTTGAGCTTCCAAAAAATAACAATTTAAGAAGATAAACAGATGCCACTTCCTTTTCGAACTATCACCCAGTGGAGAACCCGACAGTGGCCCTTCTGATAGGGACGCAAGCGACGAATGTGACCACGATTTCGATTGAAAATGTAAAATATCAAATAAAACATTTCAATACGGCAATTCTGACTTCTAATTCGTTATCAACAAACTCAAAATAGACTACACCCAAAGTTTTACTCGAATCTACTAAATTTATCATTTTTGATCCACCATATTGGATCCGCCATTTGTAATTCCGATACCGGATTCACAAACAGCGACCCCCAAAATCTAAAAAGAAGACAGTTTTGTATAATTTTCTTTCCATGTTTCTATTATGTCCACGTTTTGAAGCGTGTTGATCCACTGTGCGCCGTTGTAAGGCCAAGGGCAACAAGGCAGCGGGGTCGGTTTTCACATACGTTCGTTCTGCAACACACTGAAAGCATGCCTGTGTGTACCAAGAAGAAGTGCACAACACTTCAGGTAACCGATGCTTGCGAGGCCTGCAACGTGTACGTGTACACGACGCGCTGTCAGTCGATCAGAAATGAGTCCATGAATTAAATTTTTATTGCTTGTGGCCTCCGGAGAGGCCTGGTAAAGGTCTTTTGAATTTACATCGTTCAAATTGACGTCTGTGTGGATGGAACCTTACATATGATAATTTCTAACGTTTATTTTTACAAGCTGTTTTACGTCACACCGACACAGATAGGTCTTATGGCGACGATGCGAGAGGAAAGTGCTAATTGTGTAAAGGAAGCGTCTGTAGACTTAATTTAGGTACAGTCTCAGCATTTGCCTGGTGTGAAAATTGGAAACCACGGAAAACCATCTTCAGGACTGCTGACAGTGGCGTTCGAACCCACTATCTCCCGAATACTGAATAATGGTCGCAGTTAAGCGACTGCAGCTATCGAGGTCGGTAAAATGAAATGTCGTATGGCTTTTAGTGCCGTGATATCCCAGGACGGGTTCGGCTCGCCAGGTGCAGGCGCGTCGTGATGAGGATGCAATGATGATAAAGACAACATATACACCCAGCCCCCGTGCCATTGGAATTAACAAATTAAGGTTAAAATCCCGACCCGGCCGGGAATCGAACCCGGGACCCTCTGAACCGAAGGCCAGGACGCTGACCATTCAGCCAGCGAGTCGGACATCGAGCTCGATGAATTCTAACGTTGAGGATAGCGAGCACATCCAGTGCCCTAGCCAGGAGAATTATCCAATGAAGGTTAAAATCTCCGATTCAGCCCTGAATCGAACCTGGGACCCGATGGGCCAAAGGCAAGCCTCCTATCCACATAGTCAAGGAACCGAAAAGTTCATTAGCGAGTACAGTAAATCAAAAAAGGCAACGAGTGCATCGTGCATTCCGATTCAAATTACATACATTTCAAGGTGTCAGCAGAAAGCAATACAAAAGAAGCCAGAAAATGAAATTAATAAATATTTCTAAGTGTCAGGAGGAGTATGACAAAAATAATCAACCGAAAATAATTTCAAAAGAAGTTAATTTGATCAACCATACCTGTAAACTGAAACAACAGCTGATAAACGTGTGCCTAACCAAAGCCTACTAGATACTAGAAGGCCTGGACAGAGAGCCAATTTCTTGCATTAAAAGCGGGGTAATAGTTTTTCTCTTTCCCACCGCTAGGTTCGCGTTTATGTTCTATTGTTTGACGCGAATTCAATGATTACGTATGTTACCGCAACATGTTTTATGAGAAGAAATAACATATTAAACTTCGTTTTATAAGGTAAGGCCTTATCTAACATGAAATATGAAGAGTTTTGTCCCGTTTTAATTTATTTGGTCTCACGATTTGCAATACATGGATGGTGGCTGAGATGCACTTAACATTTGTTTAGTTATGTGCTTCCAAATTACCGTCAAGGTGGTGGTGGTGATTATTGTTTTAAGAGGAAGTACAACTAGGCAACCATCCTCTATATAACACTAATCAGAGAGAGAAACTGGAAGGGACCAGACACTTCCGCAAATGAAAGTATCGGCCAGAGGAAGACAAGGGCCACAAAGGACGTGAAAATGAAAGACTCCCTGCCCCTCGGAAACCTAATAGCGTCGGGGTCGGCAAAGAACCAGAATTGACCAAGGAAGGTCGGATAGGATACATGGAAGTTAGGAGCCTGGCACAAGTAAGTGGAGAAATGCCAGGACTCAGCTAAGTGCCCCGTGGTCGCCAACCCACGCTCCAAATTTCAGAGCCCCTGGGTCCAATTGCCGTCAAGTTTCTCTTTCCATTCTGTAGATTAAGGTGGTTTATTGTCGCGTGCCTAACTGCACATCTGACACAGCAAAGGAATATACACAAATATAAATTTTCACCTTTTTCCTAAAGATCCGAGTTTATGGGACAAATGGAGGCTTGCTATTTTTCGACAGGGCAGCAGAAAAGGATTTCTTTGGGCTCCTAATGATAACTCCAGAATGTGTAGCTTGCACTTTGTCGAATCAGATTACAGTGTAAGTACTGTGAGGGGAATTCTGCTCCCCGACAAAGTGTAGACGCAAATTCGTCTTCTTCTTAAAAATGTATTAATATTTACAACGCGGGCGTTAGAGTATCTCGGAAAATGTAACCTTGTCCGAAAGCTGAAATTCCGTACCGCTCCAAAGTTTAAAGAGACGTTTCAGTGCCGCGACTGCGATCAAGCACATATCACATACGTTATACTTACAACATTTTTCAGGCCTGTTCTTGATACTAATGCAAAGAAAGTGACTAAAGACTGTGATTTATTAAACAAATTCAAGAGAAAGCCTCTGAGCAGAAAAGTGTTGAAATTAGCGAAAAATCGTGTGAGTACTTCTATTTAGGCCTATTTCCCTATTCTTTATTCTTGTGTGATAATCAAGTGCTAAATGAAAGAAATATATGAAGTATAGTGTGTTCTAAGTTGTTTTATATATTTATATCTGATTCACACCGGTCATAATGATAATAAAATATATTATTTCGCGTTATTGTATGAATCTTCAATATAAGGATATAGACAGAACATGAGAACAGAACATAAACGCGATCCAAGCGGCCATTGCCTGAACTACTTCGTTCGCCCAGAAATGTGTCGGCTTGTCCAGGCCTTCTGTTATAGCGTATGCAACGGCCTAACGCACACATTCTTAAACCACGCCATAGAGTAGTTAACATTTTGAATTTGAAATCACAATTTCATTCTTTCGTCTGGGATTAACACTCAACAGCCCTAAGTCTGTAAAATTTAAAGGACAATTTTGTGACCTTTAGATAGGCTGCACGGTGGGTGCCTTTACAAAGTATTTTCATCTCTTTTTGATGCACTTTTGGTTGGAAACTACAACTCTCTGGGCGCTTCCAATGTGCAGAGGAATTAGGGTTCGGAATAATTTACCAAGGGAGATGATCAATAAATTTTCAATTTCATTAAGTCATTTAATAAATCTACCATCTGGATGACAGCCCGAAATGCAGATCAGAGGTTCGTGTTTGATTGACCAACATATAGATGGAATAGATATGTACATAGAAAATACCTTCAAGCATGGTGAGGTATTCCGACTTCCTGTGCAAGAGTGAGAATAACAGAAAGCAATTTAGTTTTAAAAATAAACACGGGGTGATTCCTAACCGTTTTATTCCAAACTTACTATCATTAAATAATTAAAAAGTAAGCCTGACCATCATTGTCTTAGTCTCTCACTACTTCTCTTCCCTCCATGATCGAGTATAAATAATCCATCCTCCTCCATTCACCACGCCACCACTGAGACTGGTTCACACACTGAGTTCGTTACTAACTTCGCTTTCATCTCATCATTCCGGACTGAGTGGCTCGGACTGTTGAGGCGCTGGTCTTCTGAGCCCAACTTGTCAGGTTTGATCCTGGCTCAGTCCGGTGGAATTTGAAGGTGCTCAAATACGACAGCCTCGTGTCGGTAGATTTACTGGCACGTAAAAGAACTCCTTCGGGTCTGAATTCCGGCACCTCAGCGTCTCCGAAAACCGTAAAAGTAGTTAGTAGGACGTAAACCAATAAAATTATTGTTATTATTCCTCATTCCGAGTACCTTCTTGTCATTATTCTCATCTTTTGTAGTAGCAACCATTTTCGCCACCTTCCTGTCTGTCATATTCAACTTAAGATATCTTTAGTCCGCCCAGACTCCACGCTCGTACAGATAAATATCTAAAAGCAGATCGATGTAAATATAGTTACGTGTAGGAGCTAACCTATTTCTTACAAAACTTCATTGTATTAACTTTGCTGCACTTGATTCAATTTAATCTAGTATACTACCATCTCAGGAGAATTCACATTCTAAATTAAGAAAGATAAAAGGAACAGGTTCGCTTCAAAGAATAGGAAAGGTGCAAATGGTGCAAGAACTGAAGACTCCCTAGGTCTCGCAAACCAAATACGTCGGATTCCGAGGAGCAAAACAGTTAGCTGAGACAGTTCAGATAGTAAAGCTGAAACTGAGGAGTCGACACAAGTAAGTGGAGGCAATGTTTTATTCCCCTAAGGAGCCAGTGGTCGCCAACTATTGCTTCAAAGTTGAATATCCCTGAAATACCACTTTAAGACGCCTCTCAAAACAAGCGGGAAATATACTCTATCACCTACACCCAAAGGCGAACACCTCAGTGACGTAGGTTCGATTCCCATTGAAAATATCGAAGAATTTAGAATCCTTCCACTTGCAAGACGTGGAAGAAAGAATCCAAGCTGAACTTCTTTGGACTATTCTAAAGTGGTACTTAACACGCCGTTTTGTATTCAGTGATTCTCTGTCTCAGGCTGAGTGTACCTTATTTCAGTCCCTCAAATTAGTGTTGAATTAGAAGCAAAAGCAAGGTTCTACCATATTTCTCCTCCTGGTCCTCCTCCTCCACGGCTGTTTCTTCCACACCCTGTGTGGACTTCGCCCTGTTTAACAGCCTCACGGCAACACTGTGTGAAGGGTCGTATTCACTATGCCGTGTTTCTGTAATGGTTGGCAGTATGGTGTTTTGTATCGTACGTTTGTGAAGAGGAATATCTTGGGACAAACACCCAATCCACGACCCAACCCGGAATAGCTCGTGGGGCCCTCTGCACTGAAGACCTCAACGATTAACGTTAAGCTTAGGAGCCACACCTGTAGTGATAAATCCTAACTACCATCCAAAAGTACAATTTGTCATTCTCATAGTTCCTTTTTTTACAAGTTGCTTACGTTGCACCGATACAGATAGGTCTCATGGCGACGATGGGGTAGGAAAGAGTTAGGCGTGGGACGGAAACGGCCATGGTTTTAATTAAGGCAAAACCGCAGCATTTCCTTGGTGTGAAAATGGTAAACAACGGATAGCCATCTTCAGGACTGCAAACAGTGAGGTTCCAACCCACTATCTCCGGAATGCAAGCTCACAGCCGTGCGCCCCTAACCGCACGGCCACCTAGCTTGGTCATTCTCATCGTAAACAGAGCTATTTTAGAAACAAGATGTTCTCTCTTCGTCCTCATAAATATTCTACGATAGTCGCTGCCCATCCCACCGGTGGTGTCGTTCCCTAACTGTTAATTTTACGGGTAGAATACAAAGCAGAGATTAAATCAGTAGCACGTCCTTGGCCAAACAGCACGCAGCATACTACAGTATATGAACAGGACGCTCGCTGCAAGTACTCACTTGCTACATGTAACAATGAGATGGGATCTCTCTGTGGTTCTCGCCACAGCCACAAGGAAACAAGATTTACTTACTCCAGCATGTCGACATATTTTTAAAAATTAATGGTATAGCAAACTAATGCTAATGTTGATTCAAGACGCTGTTTCCCCCAACATGACACAATGATATTCTACCAGTGAAACACATTTGTAAACAAAGATTGACTGCTAGAAATTGCCTTAATTCACATAAAATATTTTAACGAAGAATTCATTACATTCAAACCATTTAAACCTCCAACCATTTTTTTATAAAAGTGTATGGAGTAATTCTGTAGCAATGTCAATATCTTCAATATATATTAAATATATGCGATTATGAACTGAGGAACCAAATGACATAAGGAATATTTAAGTCCTTCAGTTTCCAGTTCTTGATTCAAAGTTTTATTTCAATTCCAATAAATTTTAAATAGAATAACTCACAATTTAATTTCAAATTAGTTTAATTTAAAAATTTTAATTAGAATGTTCCGTATTTTGTATATGATTGAAGTGTGATAATATAGGTAGGTAAGGGTTATTCTGCCCGAAGGCAGGTCCGAACCTCCACAGAGGTGTTCCTGAGCCGGAGTTTACGTGCGGTAGGGTGGCCAGTTCCTTTCCGCTCCTCCATTCCCTTACCCCCCACCAACAGCGCGTGGCAACCCATCCAACTCCTGACCACGCCCAATGTTGCTTAACTTCGGAGATCTCACGGGATCCGGTGTTTCAACACGGCTACGGCCGTTGCCTGTGATAATGTGCAAGTTATTTTAACATTTAATTGTTTATGCTGTTGGTCAAAAGAATTACGAACCGTAGAATCCTTCAAACAAGGCAAAACATATATGCTTAAAAATACATTATTTTTATAGTAATTAATTGGCTGTAATTAAAATTAATGTTGTCAAGGAATCAAGTCTCATTAGTCTCGTATCAGAGACGTCGTACACGTTGTAACAAAACAATATATTACATTGGACCGGAACTTGGCCACATCTAGTGCATTCTGGCTGAAGTCTAGAGAAGATAAATGCCATCATAAGGAATCAAGTACAGTCGACTCTCGGTAATTTGAAACTCAAGGGACCGGAGGGAAAGTTCAATTTACCGAGAGTTCAAAATAATAGGAGTTCAAGGAACCAAGAGGGAGGGAGGGAAAAATTCAAATAAACAAGCGTTTCACTTATACTTACTCATTTCTTTCACAACATTTCTACAATTATGAAAAGTTCATGTCCGCCTCTGTGGTGTAGTGGTTAGCGTGATTAGCTGCCACCCCCGGAGGTCCGGGTTCTATTCCCGGCTCTGCCACGAAAATCTGAAAAGTGGTACGCGGGCTGGAACGGGGTCCACTCAGCCTCGGGAGGTCAACTGAGTAGAGGTGGGTTCGATTCCCACCTCAGCCATCCTCGAAGTGGTTTTCCATGGTTTCCCACTTCTCCTCCAGGCGAATGCCGGGATGGTACCTAACTTAAGGCCACGGCCGCTTCCTTCCCTCTTCCTTGTCTATCCCTTCCAATCTTCCCATCCCTCCACAAGGCCCCTGTTCGGCATAGCAGGTGAGGCCGCCTGGGCGAGGTACTGGTCATACTCCCCAGTTGTATCCCCGACCAAGAGTAGGAAGCTCCAGGACACTGCCCTTGAGGCGGTAGAGGTGGGATCCCTCGCTAAGTCCGAGGGAAAAACCGAACCTGGAGGGTAAACAGATGATGATGATGATGATGATGATGAAATGTTCATACAGAAATGTTCATTTGAATGTTCATACAAAAATGTTCATTTTGAAAAAAATTCCGTCATTTTCTTTTGAGTGAGCGACTTCCATCTATCTTGTTGTAAAATGAATTTTCGATAGTGGTGAGAGCTGAGAAGAAATCGTCACTTGTGTCCGTTCTGAGGACGTACGAGCGTAGGGTAGTAAGAGATGTCCTTGCCTCGCTCAATGTGACTGGAACTGGCGGTTGTTCTTCGTTTTCTTCCTCGTCCTCATCCATAGAGGCTAAATCCAACAGTTCAGTATCGGTTAGGGCACCGTGGCCACCGATGTCATCGTCAACTTGAACGTAAACCTCAAACGTTAACTTTCCACAGTTAGGTAAAAGTCCCCATCCTGAGTCAAAATTCGTAAATTTTGGCGGCTCTGATGACTGTCCCACGTTTTCAGTTTGCTTAAACCCGCATTTTTTAAGCAGTTATAAATGGTCGTAGGGCTGGCCTTTTTTTTAGACCTTATCAATCATGATTAAGGGGGTGTATTCTGCCCGAAGGCAGGTCCGAACCTCCGCAGAGGTATGCCTGAGCAGGAGTTTACGTACGGTAGGGTGGCCAGTTACTTTCCGCTCCTCCATTCCATTACCCCAACCAACAGCGCGTGCCAACTTATCCAAACCTTGACCACGCCCAATGTTGCTTAATTTCGGAGATCTCACGAGATCCGGTGTTTCAACACGGCTACGGCCGTTGACCAATCATTATTATGGCGGTCAAAACTGTTATGTTCGCCTTCTCACCTTTTTCGATGCTATCCAGCACAAGAGAAAATTTCTCTGCGGTAGAGAGTTTTTAAATTTTGAATAATGCCTTGGTGAATTGGTTGCAATCTTGATGTCGTTTCGGGTGGAAAAAAATATCAATTTTACTTGGTCTAATGGTGGCGGGTTATTATTCAGGGTGCAGTGGTCCAAAAACAGTAAGATTTTGAGTTTTCCTTTTTTCATGTCACTTTTAACCGAGGTCAGCCATTCATAAAACAACTCTGTCGTCATCCATGCTCTTTTGTTTGACCGATAAGTTGTGGGCAGCGATTTTATTCCTTTGAAGCAGCGTGGTTTCGCAGATTTCCCTATAATGAGTGGTTTCAACTTTTGATATCCGTCCATGTTACATGCTACAAGGACAGTTATTCTTTCCTTGCTCAGCTTCCCTCCATGACACTTCTCGTCTTTGAACGTCAGGGTGCGATCAGGAAAACATTTATAAAAAAGAAGCTCGGTTTCGTCTGTGTTGAATATGCTCCTTGGGTCAAAGCCATTCAAAAGTTCATTTAGTTCGTCAATCCATTCGGAACAAATGGAATTATCCACGCTGGCGCTCTCTCCGCAGATCTTTTTAAATGCTATGGCGTGTCGGTTTTTGAAATTTGAAAGCCACCCCTCAAATGCTGCAAATCCTTTAATCCCTAGAGAGTGCGCAAAAGACTTGGCTTTTTCCTTCAATATGAAACCGCCCAGGGGAACGTTTCGTCCTCTACACTGACGAATCCACTTAAGTAAGCACTCTTCAGGACGGGGAAATTCACCCTGATGTGACCTTTTTGTACTCGCACTTAAGGCACTTTCGGTGACGCGATTATTTTTCAAAATCATCGACAATGTCGATGGTAAAATACCGAACTGTATGGCGACATTTCTTTAATTGTCCATCCTCCACAGCTTGAATCACATGCTTTTTTCACTCATGGAAAGACACTTGTTCTTTCTTGAACTCATTTTGATACTTAAAAATTACACAAATCAAACGTTAACATACTGTAACACAGTTTAACGTTTGAAAGAAAAGACTGCAAACTCACTCATACATTTCATTATTGATGTAAAGAAACGACAGGTCTGTGCACGATAACAATGTACATACTGTAATCACCAACTTCAAATTATAGAGAGTAGGGAAGCCCGACTTCAAATTATAGAATTTTGGCGAGCAAGTTGCCATTCCTACAACTTCAAATTACCGAGGGGACCAAATAACATCGACTTTTTTCAATTTATCGAGTATTTTTCAAGGGACAAGGAAAAAACGTCAAATTATCGAGAGATTCTAATTAACGAGTGTCAAATTATCGAGAGTCGACTGTATTAGTGGTTATTAGTGTTTTAAATTTTCGTTCGGTTCCTTGACTAAATGGTCAGCATATAGGTCATCGGTTGGTTCATAGGGTCGTACGTTCGATTTCCGAACGGGCTGGGGATTTTAGCCGAATCTGGTTCATTCCTCTTGCTCGGCGATTAGGCGTTCGTCTTGACACACATCGCATTACCAACCTCGTCAGACATATGCAGGGCTAGCGGCAAGAACGGCACCCGGCTAATATAAAGGGCCAAGTCCACATGAGTGACTCGTTCTAAAAGAATGAAAGTGCAATTATTTATTAGTAAATTAGCCAAGGAATTTCTTTGTATTATTTTGCTTCTCTCTAGGTCAACAACCAGCACATCAAAGAGCTACCTGCATGGAAGTGTGTAGGATGAGAAGAAAAGGAAGTGGAGTTGATCGTTTTCCTTCGGAAGTGTTCATTTGTTTCAAGTTCGCTGCTCACTTCATATTTATTTTATGGTTTGATCAAATGTGAAGTATTAACATCCCATGCTCTCCACATGGTAATAACTCTTGATACAGCGCTAATAATTACACCGCCGGGCTGAGTAGCTCAGACAGTAGTGCGATGTTCTTCTGAGCCCAACTTGGCTCAGTCCGGTAGTATTTGAAAGTGTTCACGTAAGGTCAGCCTCGTGTCAGTAGATTTAGCGGCACGTTAAAGACCTACGGGACAAAATCATCAAAGCCGCATCGCATGACGACGTTTAGAGAAGCACAATAATTCTCTCGGACTTAAAACTTTCAGTTGATCACTTTTAGATGCAACAAGTGTACAATCCCTTGACAAATTATTAGCCCACCCTGTGCATTTTTTGAAAAATTACAGTTCTTAGCAGGTCAACATTAGCTTAGTTCTAACCCGCAGCCTGTTTCCAGTCATTCGACCGGGTCAGGAATGGAATGAATGAAGCCCCATCTAGCGGCGAGGATAGGAATTGTGCCGGCTGCCGAAGCCTGTCGCACTCGTCTGGGGCAATGATTAATGACTGACAGGTGAAATGAAATTATATTAGAGAGTGTTTCTGGAATGAATGACGACAGGGAAAACCGGATTACCCGAAGAAAAAAAATGTCTCGCCTCCGCTTTGTCCAGCACAAATATCAACATGGAGTGACCGGGATATGAACTATGGAACCCAGCGGTGAGAAGCCAGCGCGCTGCTGCCTGAGCCACGGAGGCTATTCGTTAATTCAAATAATTTTAATACTATGTCAGAAAAATGTATCTGTCTCGACATAGTATGATGTCCGCAAAGTGACACATGTTTGATACATAAAGGTTTTTTTTGTAACTTTCATTGTGGTTTTGGCAACGCTGTGTAGCAGTTTGTTAAAATATAGTGCTTTGAGTATTTTGAGTGTTTTATTACTTTAAGGAGAATAGAATGACGCTTTAGTAGTTCGATCAGCCGTATTGGAACATTATTTTGCATTTTCTATCAAGATTTTACAGGTTCGTGTTAGAAAAAACAACTTTCTGTGATTGAGATTACCTAGTAAGTATAACGGTCTGAAGCCATGGGTAAACAAATATACATTTCTAGTGAAAATAAGTACTTACCTAGTAGTTAGGTATTTACTGACGACAGAAACCCTTTCTGTAAGTGAAGTTACTAGAAAATGTCAAATTTCACGGAGAACAGTGCTACGAATTAAATAAAATCTACCAACCTTCAGACAGTTTGGAGGCAAGGAGAAAGGGAAATGTGGCAGAAAAAAATATTCTTTCAGTGAGAGGAAGTTAGTGAAATTAATAAAAGCAAGTTGCTTTACGTCGCACTGACACAGATAGGTCTTATGACGACGATGAGATAGGAAAGGCCTTGGAATGGGAATGAAGCGGCCGTGGCCTTAATTAATCTACATCCCCAGCATTTGCCTGGTATGGAAATGGGAAACCACGGAAAACCATATTCAGGGCTGACGACAGTGGGATTCAAGTATTGGACAACAAATACCCATTATTTGAGAAGAATGACTGACTGTGTGATTGAAACGGTGAGTAACCACCTTCAGTCGTGGTCTGGTGAGTAATTAACGATAAAGGGTTAGATCGGCTGTACTTTGTTGAGGGAAGGTGTTAAGAAGAAGATTAATACCCCATATTCGATACTGGTTCCCTAGCAATAATAAATACCTATTTATGTAAGATAGGGCACAATGTCACGTGGTAAAAGGAGTAAAATGTTCCTCTCCGACGAAAAAGGAGACACTACTTCTATGGCCAGGTAACTCTCCTGACCATAAACCCATAGAGAATGTATATTTTAAACCTTCTAATAGGTTAGTATTGAGAGAAAAACTTACTTGTAATCGGCATAACAATTTAGAAATGAAAGAAAGAGCAATGGAATGTATCAAAAATATGTACAAGGTGTGATAAAAAAGAAGCCTGACAAAATATTAGTATTTTCTATAAAATGCAGGTAAAAGAAATAAAAATATTTCCATTTATTAAGAAAATGTATACAGCACTCTTTTATTGTAATATATTTACCAAGAAGCAATAAAAAAGGAGCTGAAATGCCTCTATTTTCTTGATTTTCTCAAGAAAAGTGTTAGGTGGGCTAATAATAAATTTGATCGGGCACTGTATACTCGCAGGTGGATTTATCCCAGGTTTTTTTTCTGAACCTGAGGATATACCCGCACTTGTTCATTGTTGTACCGCCGGGCTGAGTGGCTCAGACGGTTAAGGCGCTGGCCTTCTAACCCCAACTTGGCATGCTCGATCCTGGCTCAGTCCGGTGGTATTTGAAGGTGCTCAAATACCACAGCCCCGGGTCGGTATATTTATTGGCACGTAAAAGAACCCCTGCGGGACTGAATTCCGGCACCTCGGCGTCTCCGAAGACCTTAAAAAGTAGTTAGTGGGACGTAAAACAAATAACATTATTCATTGTTGTACCATACATTGTTATGTTCTGAACAAGAGTATTTCAACGCTAAATCAAAAGATGCCGGATATAACGTGAAGTGACAGCAGTGTTTTCTCCGGTAGAAAAACCCAGCTCACAAGAACTCAGCAACTTATACCTTCTCAACGCCCGAACTCCGCAACTTGGCCAAAACTACCCTTACCGCTATAACACGAACTCCGCAACTACTTGCAGGCCTGTGATTTCCTCTTGGCCACTCTCCGCAATACATCAGTAAGCCACACAATAACGAGCTTCAATATTGCAAGTACTGTTATTCAAAAGATACCTGCAAGCTCACTGTAACTTTTTTTTTTTGGCTATTTGCTTAACGTCGCACTGACACAGAAAGGTCTTATGGCTACGATGGGATAGGGCAGGCCTAGGAGTGGGAAGGAAGCGGCCGTGGCCTTAATTAAGGCACAGCCCCAGCATTTGCCTGGTGTGAAAATGGGAAACCACGGAAAACCATCTTCAGGGCTGCCAACAATGGGATTCGAACCCACTATCTCCCGGATGCAAGCACACAGCTGCGCGACTCGAACCGCACGGCTAACTCGCCCGGTGTAACATTTTAACTTTGGTACCAAACAAATTTCAAAATTATAATCTGTCCATTGCACAATTTTGTCCTGGATGGCGTTCTTTTGTTTTCTTGTCAGTTTTTGGTACGGAGCCGACACTATGTAGCGGAGTGTAAGGCTACGGCCACACTTGCGTGTTTTCCCGCAGCGGGACTGCGTGTTTTTCACGCAGCTGGACGACCTGCGAGGGGGGTGGCCACACTTGCGGTTTGTTCACGCTGGATTTTTGCGTGTTTTTCACCAACTTGACGACAACACGTGGCCACACTTCCGTGTTTGTACGGTGTGATTATATTAGTGTGTTGTATATTGTGATGCCGGCCCCGTGGTGTAGGAGTAGCGTGCCTGCCTCTTACCTGAAGGCCCAGGGTTCGATTCCCGGCCAGGCTCCCCTGTGGGTGGGGGCGGTAGAATAACACCCACGGTATCCCCTGCCTGTCGTAAGAGACGACTAACTCCGGAGCGTGGGTTGGCGACCACGGGGCCCTTAGCTGAGTCCTGGCATTGCTTCCACTTACTTGTGCCAGGCTCCTGACTTTCATCTATCCTATTCGACCTCTCTTCGTCAACTCTTGTTCTTTTTCGACCCCGACGCTATTAGGTTTGCGAGGGCTAGGGAGTCTTTCATTTTCACGTCCTTCGTGGCCCTTGTCTTCCTTTGGCCGATATCTTCACTTTTCGAAGTGTTGGATCCCTTCCATTTTTCCCTCTGATTAGTGTTATATGGAGGATGGTTGCCTAGTTGTACTTCCTCTTAAAACAATAATCATCACCACCACAATCCCGGCCAGGTCAGGGATTTTTACCTGGACCTGAGGGCTGGTTCGAGGTCTAGTCAGCCTACGTGATTAGAATTGAGGAGCTATCTGACGGTGAGATAGCGGCCCCGGTCTAGAAAGCGCAGAATAACGGCCGAGAGGAGTCGTCGTACTGACCACATGACACCTCGTAATTTGCAGGCCTTCGAGCTGAGCAGCGGTCGTTTGGTAGGCCAAGGCACTTCAAGGGCTCTAGTGCAATGAGGTTTGGTTTTGGTTGTATATTGTGAGTAGCAAAACATCGCCATTGCTCTTCATATAGAAGGCATTCCATTTTTAAATAATAATTCCGTTGTTGTGTTATGTGCTTGGTTGTTCTTCGCCGTCGTCAGCGTCAAAGAAAACATTGGATCCATCATGTATTAAGTGACAGGTCATCAAATGGACAATTTGTGCACCTACACTATAAACTAAAAGACAACCAAGATAATTTTTTTGAGTACTACAGAATGTCCGTGACCTTATTTGAACTGCTTTTCTGTATGTTGAAAAATGCTATCAGCGAAAGAAACACAAGGCTGCGGGAATGTATTCCTGAGGAAGAAAAACTCGCATTGACATTAAGGTGTCGTTAAGGCATGGGTACCTTTGTACCTCCAAAATTATCAGTTCACTGTCTAACATTCTCATAAGTTTTAAACACGAACAAAACCGCAGCGTCTTCTTCCCGCAAGTGTGGCCAGGCACTGCTGAGCGGGAGAGCGTGAAACACGCAAAGAAAATGGACCCCGGCCCATTCTCGAGCGGGCGACCTTGAAGACGCGCCTTGTCTCTTGTCCCGCTGCGTCTTTTTCCCGCAAGTGTGGCCAGTCCCATTAAAGTCAGTGTTGTGCATTTTTAGCGCGTGTTTTCCCGCAGTCATGCTGCGGGAAAAAACGCAAGTGTGGCCGTACACTAAGAATATGTGTAGCCTACTCTTCTGAAGATGGATCATGAGTGTGATTTCCCGCGCGACTGGACAAAACATGATCACTCCCCAGTTTAAAAATTAGGCACTGCAGTTCTTCTTCGTGCATCTCCAACTGTAATCACCCGTAGATTTCATTTTCCAATAATATCTGAATGGAAATTTTAAAAAAGTAGAATTATCTCACCCCTTTCACCATACATTACTCTTACACTGTTCTCCATCTCCAGTATCACTATCCTATACATCTAACAGCACTTTTCAGTACCTTACTTTCTAAGCACTAAATTCATCACTATTGTGCTTTTCTCTGCCACCAAGTTCAAGCTAGCTGGACGCACCTGTTTTTCTACCTGAAGGGGAAGTTGCGGAGTTCGAGTAGGAGGATTATTGGATACTTCCTCGACCTTTTCTGAATTGCGGAGTTCGTGTCTATCCGAAAAACGTTTTCCAATGCAGCGGTTAGTGTAACGATCCAGGTACAGAGTGCCTCTCAGCATTGTTTCAACTTGCCTCTCATCATTGCCGTCTAATAGTCCTACACCGAGTAGAGTAGCTTCGGCTTAACAGTGACTATTTTGGCTAGCCTTGCAGTTCTATATTCGGGAGGCGAAGGGCATGTCCCCACCGTGGTCTGTTCTGAGAATGGTTTCCCATGGTTTTCCATTCTCTTGAATGAAGGCGAGTGGTGGGGGAGATCCTATTTACATCACGGCCGAAACCACCTTACCTTGTCAGAATATCACTCCACTGCCACAAATATCCCTGTTCTGAGAGACGGCGTTACCATCTAAGAGGGTAAGGAATGAAAACTTTTACCCACCCCACCATCAATTACTAGAAAGAAAGAGAATCTAGAATATGAGTGAGGCTTGTCTCGTTGCTCGATACGGGCTTTATACTAGCACTTGTAAGGAAGAGTAAATCATTCAATCTACTGTATATTTAGCATTGTGGAAAAAATAAAACATCGACACGGAACATGACAATAAATTATAGGATGTGACACAGCCTACCTGTCACTCCCTCCAACACCACCCGTGAGTGCTCAACATTTTCTTTCCTGTTTGAGTTTCTTGTTTACTTCAACCGAACGACAAAACATTAACTGTTATAGAAACTCGTGACCTATCACAAAAAACAATGCCGTTTTTTATGCTCTTACCTCTTAAGAGTTAAATAATTCAAAGACAAATCCTATCTCTTAATTGTGACTAGGGTTCAGAAGTATATACCTTACAGAATTAAAAAATATGCCCTAAAAACTAAGTAGACATGACCTAAAAAGTAAAATATGACTTGGGAATATTAGGGATGGGTAGCAAGTATTAGATTGTTACACGCCGGGCTGAGTGGCTCAGATGGTTAAGGCGCTGGCCTTCTGACCCCAACTTGTCAGGTTCGATACTGGCTCAGTCCGGAGGTATTTGAAGGTGCTCAAATACGTCAGCCTCGTGTCGGTAGATTTACTGGCACGTAAAAGAACTCCTGCGGGACTAAATTCCGGCACCTCAGCGTCTCCGAAAACCGTAAAAGCGTAGTTAGTGGGACGTAAAACAAATAACATTATTATTATTAAAGATTGTTACTAACATTAAACGTGCCAAAAAGTAATTAGCGATTATACAGCAGACACATTTAATCACGCAAACACTCAGAGTTACAGTAGGTATGTTAAAATTTTACACATTAATTGAGTTGTATAGCACTAAGGCACAGTTCTCACTCTATTTTCCTAAAAATAAAGAACAATAAACGAAGTATTAGAGTGAATTTTGGTATCTTCCCGCGTACGTTCGTACAGAATCTCTTTCTCAAAACCATGTCTCGAAAAACCCGCCGCCTAGCCGTTTCGGGAAAAAAAGGTGAATACATCTATTACAGTATTTAGAAATCCTGTGTTTGAAACTCAGCGCAGATAACATATCTTGTTGAAAACGACGCCTCAATTTCAACAAGCTCAGAATATAACCAAATATAACCTTATGTCACTACAATGGGCAGAATACGACCAAATCAATAAAAATGGCTGAAATATGCATTTATATGCAACATAAAATTGCTTTAAACGGGGTCAGAGACCCAACAATCACAGTTACTTTTCAGATTTCACGTAAAAAGAACCTTACTTACGACTAAAATGAAGATTTTTCGCATCAACGATATAAAGCAAAAGGCTTATAAAGGCATATTCTTCTGTATTTTCATTCTCTACGAACATGAAAACACTTTTTACTGTGCTTTGAAAGTGCAATAAGTTAAGCAAAATGAAAAATGCGTATGTACGATATAAATGTAAAATCGTTGGCTTTCTCTTTCAGATAAAAGATTATGGTTTCCTTATTCTTCTTCTAGAAACTCTAACCGAAGAGTTCGGACCTCCTTGTACTGCCGTTAAATGCTGTTGGCTGTTAAGCTAAGATACCAGATCACGCACTCTGATGTTTGGGGGCTTAACAAGATTGTAGATGCTGAAGAGTATTTCAGTAAATTCAATTTAATTGTAAGTGATAGGAGATAGCGAATGAGAGAACATAATTTTCAATAATGTTCTATGATTTTCTTCAACAGTGTCACTGATTCCCGAGTACGTCTTAAGTCAATTTTGTGTATTTTTTAATATTCAGAATTTGCATCAGTTTAAATTTGTTTGCTTTCAGTAAGCTATAGCCTATGTCAATTTCAATTTCATTTCATACTTTGAGAATTTGAGTGATTTTTAAGAGACATTAGCTAATTAAACTATCAGAATTAACCCATACTCTATGTTTGTCGTCAAATTGTTGTAAGACGTTATATTACATATGCATAAATGCTACAAAATGTTATATATGAAAATGCTAAATTTCTCCTAAAACTCACAGACACTACTCACGGCATTCGTCGAATTTCACTTTCATTGGTTAGGTGGTCTTTGAGATATGGTAATAAGAGTGTGGGTGGTACTTCTTATTCTTATTCTGATTCTTCTCCTTCCACGTTTCCCACACCGGTGGTGTTGCAGCTCAGAACTGTGTTTCACATAGAACTTGTTTTGCGGCCGGATACCTTTCCTTTTCTTTTGCTAGTTGTTTTACGTCACACCGACATAGATAGGTCTTATGGCGAAGATGAGATAGGAAAGGCCTAAGATTTGGAAGGAAGCGGGCGTGGCCTGAATGAAGGTACAGCCCCAGCATTTGCCTGGTGTGAAAATGGGAAACCACGGAAAACCACCTTCAGGGCTGCCGACAGTGGGATTCTAACCTACTATCTCCCGGATTCAAGCTCACAGCTGCGTGCCCCTGACCGCACGGTCAACTCGCCCGGTGATATCTTTCCTGACGTCAACCCTATATAGTGGGATGTAATCACTATTGCCTATTTCTGTTGCAGTAAGTAGTGTGTTGTCTAAATATCAAGAGAAGAATGTTGGGAAGAGCACAAATACCCAGTCCTCGAGCCAGAAGAATTAATCATACGCGATTAAAATTTCCGACCCGGTCGGGAATCAAACCCACAGCCCTCTGGCCATTCAGCCAATGAGCCGTGAGTGGTGTTTTCCATTTATTTATTTATTTATTTATTTATTTATTTTTAATGTATTTATTCATTCATTTCAAATTTGGCTTTTACAGAGCTTTGAAAATGGGATGCATATATGAACAAACAAACAAAATAAAGAGAGTAGCAGAATAGAAAAATGAAAACAGCGAAGAAAACAAGTCATTGTCCGCAGACAAACCGAGCATGTTCTGGTGTAAACATGATGTAAAAATGACACATTTTTAATATCCTTCTCCAGGTTCCACTGACGTCAGAGTCCAACATGGACAAAACTTTCCCTCGTTTACTACGTGAATGAGAATGTTTTACACGGATCTGACTCCATTCTTGCGGTGTTAGTATGCAGCCAGGGCGCTGTTCTCCTTCACACACCCCCACATCCGTCCGCTCCTTGCTCATTTCAAAGTCTAATTATTTCTTCCTCTCCGATGAAGAAGAGCATACGCTACTATTTTTGTAACACAACGACAAGGAAGGTAACTTGAACTCAATTTGGCAACCTGGCAGCTGTCAGAGAGAATTGTCTTGTTAACGTAATTGTACCTCGCCCATCAATCCGTCTGGAGAGCCTTGGCGCCAGGAAGGGACGGACTACGTCATCCCGTATTTGAACCTCCAGCTGCTTAAGGTGGGTCACTAAAGAACGTCATAATCGCAACAGGAGCAGAGAGACTGAACTCTTGCTACAGTACGGCCGGTATCCAGATATTGGTTTCGAAGCCCACTGTCGGCAGCCCTGAACGTTGTTTTTCCGTGGTATCCCATTTTTAGAGCCCTGCGCGGATATACAAAATAACATCCGCACCCGTATCCGCATATGGTTATCCGCGGATAATTTAAATATTTAACTCCAGTATATTACACCCAAGGTATTGAAACGGATAGATCTGCTAACACAACACGATAGACCTGATACCTGGCACCAGGACCCCCACAATCACAGATTTTTGGCGGATTTCCTCTTACGACATCTTTGTACCTTCCTTCCAACAGTCACGGGCAGGAGCCAGTTAGGCTTAGGTCAGATTTACGGCTTTATGGTTTCAAGGCTCTTTATATATCACTATTCTCCCAAACCAATGTCAAGGGTCGCCTGACCACAAGCAAAAACAAGGGTATATCTGAGTGAAAATCAATAAACGTTATTATTTAGAAATTATCAGCAAAATTTTCCGCACTGCCATACAGTTTGTATCCGCCCAGACACTAACTTCGCGGATACCCATTTTCACACGAGGCTGTACCTTAATTAAGGCCACGACAGCTTCCTTCCCACTCCTAGCCCTTTCCTATCCCATCAGCGCCATAAGACCTATCTGTGCCCGTGCGACGTAAAACAACTTATAAAAAAATACAGAAAGTTCGTATGTGTCGGTGAATTTATTTCCACGAGGCTGGTGTATTTGAGAACTTACAAATAACATGGGAGTGAGCCACAATCGAACCCGCGAACTAGGACTCATAAAGACAGCAAAAGTAAGTTTGTAATCAGAATAAAGTTTGCTATTTAGAGAACACAGTTGCGCTGGCACTGAGCCATTAGAAATAAGTGCTCGTATGTAAGAAAAATACACAGAGGCTGCGCTCATGTGTGTAATTAATGTTACGCTATGAACTTAAGGAGACTCCCGACTCAAATTAATTGTTTCCTCTAGTCGCAACTCTTTAAAAGTTGCACAAGTGTTTAAGAGTGTAAATCATGCAAGCACATCCTTTGACAAGATGGTGGTCTGTTCTTAAAGCGGACGCCGCTATTGAAGAGCGAACTCTAATTTTTTACTTGGTTATGGTACAGCCACCCAAAAAACGAATGAGTGTATCGTATTGTACAGGGTGATCAGAAACAACGTAAATCGAGCGTTAGAGGGTTGGTCATAGTGATAATAATAAAGGTGTATGGCCTCCGGAGAGGCCTGGTGCAGGTCTTTTTCTAGTAGACGGCCTATTAGACGACTTGCATGTCTGTGAAGATGGGGGCCCTACCTAGGATGATTTCTAATGTTGAAAAGGCCACACATACCCAGCCCCCGAGCCACTGGAATTAACCAATTAAGGTTAAGATTCCCACCCGGCCGGGAATCGAACCCGGGACCCTCTGAACCGAAGGCCAGTACGCTAACCATTCAGCCAACGAGCCGGACGTCATGGTGATAAAAAATTTGAAAGGAAAAAATCGATATCTCGCGCCATTGTCATTTTACCAGCTACTGAAGTTAGCCAATCCGATGGCTTCGCGGGTGAATTCAGGTGGGTTTTGCAAGGCGGTGCTGCATAATCTGCACTTCGCTTAAGACCTGCTTGAGAGCCATGCCGAGAAATCAGCATCGAACACAAACACCTGTGGGATTCAGCTCGCGTCACCATAGCATAATTGCTATGGTCGATCCTGTCAACTCGGAGGTCCGTGTTCATACCCCACCTCTGGAGCAGTTTCTTTTCTCGATTGGTGCTTTCAAGCCGGTTTTAAGCCACGTAGAGATTTAGTAACACCACCTCGCAAAGCCAATTTGAATTCGCCCGCGAACTTTTAAAAGTATTCACGGCTAGCATTACAAGATAGTCTTCTTCTTCTTCTTCTTCTTCTTATTCTTCCATCACCGTACAGGCTATGCAGGCCCTTGGAGGGGTGGAAGATAAAGGATTCCATTATCCGTAACCTCGGCACATGATACGGTACACCGAGCTCGATAGCTGCAGTCGCTTAATTGCGGCCAGTATCCAGTACTCGGGAGATCGTGAGTTCGAACCCCACTGTCGGCAGCCCTGAAGATGGTTTTCCGTGGTTTCCCATTTTCACACCAGGCAAATGCTGGGGCTGTACCTTAATTAAGGCCACGACCGCTTCCTCCCCGCTCGTAGCCCTTCCCTGTCCCATCGTCGCCATAAGACCTATTTGTGTCGGTGCGACGTAAAGCATATAACAATGATGCGGTAGAATGATTAGGTCTACGCCCGGCCACCTTTGCCACCAGGAATTAACCTGGCACTCATTTTAGGTGTAGGCTGAGTGAACCTCAGGGCCATATGCATCTCCGGAAGTGCACATCTCGATTCTTAAATTTTGCGACTTCCTGACGGGGATTCGAACCCACCTCGTTTCGAGCGAATCGCGCATGCCTCGACCGCCTCGGCCAGGCAGCCCCTATTAAAAGATAGTAGTTTTGATAAAACACCATATATATATATGAACAAAGACTTGTAAGCCCAAGTTGACAATAAAAGGAGAGACAGGATTAGATGAATTATATCAGATTAGTTTTAATCAGATTTAATAAAGTTAGGCTAAGTAATATTAAGTAATAATTGCTTGCAATTTCATTTTTTATAGCAAAGAATACTGCTCTACTTGGGATGAAAATCCTGCAGCAAACAATACATTGAAATTAAAACCTCAGCAGCTGATAAAATATCCGCCTCTGTGGTGTAGTGGTTAGTGTGATTAGCTGCCACCCCGGAGGCCCGATTCGATTCCCGGCTCTGCCACGAAATTTGAAAAGTGGTACGAGGGCTGGAACGGGGTCCACTCAACCTCGGGAGGTCAACTGAGTAGAGGTGGGTTCGATTCCCACGTCAGCCATCCTGGAATTGGTTTTCCGTGGTTTCCCACTTCTCATCCAGGCAAATGTCGGGATGGTACCTAACTTTAGGCCACGGCGGCTTCCTTCCCTTTTCCTTCTCTATCCCTTACAATCGTCCCATTCCCCACCAAGGCCCCTGTTCAGCATAGCAGGTGAGGCCGCCTGGGCGAGGTACTGGTCATCTTCCTCAGTTGTAGCTCCCAACCCAGTATGAAGCTCCAGGACACTGCCATTGACGCGGTAGAAGTGGGATCCCTCGCTGAGTCCGAGGGAAAAATCAACCCTGGAGGGTAAGCAGATTAAGAAAGAAAGAAAGAAAGAAAGCTGATAAAGTGAAACGGCGTGACATATCAAATTACTCTTTCAAATTATTTATCAGAATGATCAACCCGCTAACCCTCATGTACTCGGTTTACGTTTTTACAATCAGCCTGTATATAGTTTGATGATGATGATGATGATGGTTGTTTAAAGGGTCATCTGGGTCATCGGCCGCTAATGGTACGAAATTAGAAGAAATCTAATGTAAAGTTAAAAGTCCAAAATCATCCACTGATCAGATTTGAAAACGTGATGACGAAGAATGATACAGGAATATGAATTTAAAACCATCAGTGGATCCAACCCGCAATGCCGCACATTCCCAGAGTCTATCGTGAAACAATAGCATCACTGACCAAGGGACTGCTTATAAAGCACAATCCTGAAACTATTATGCTTGTTGTCTAAGAGGGTCCGAAATCCAGGTCATCGGCCTCTCATTATGGTAGTTACCGCTCGTAAAGTAGAACCATGTTCTTTTTTTTCTGCTAGGTGCTTTACGTCGCACGGACACGGATAGGTCTTATGGCGACGATGGGACAGGAAAGGGCTAGGAGTGGGAAGGTAGCGGCCGTGGCCTTAATTAAGGTACAGCCCAATCATTTGCCTGGTGTGAAAATGGGAAACCACGGAAAACCATTTTTAGGGCTACCGACAGTGGGGTTCGAACCTACTATCTCCCGAATACTGGAGACTGGCCTCACTTAGGCGACTGCAGCTATCGAGCTCGGTAACCATGGTTTTTGTCATGTTGCGGTACTAATCAAAAGTAGCGTAGACTCGCGGTATTCCACACATTGTGGTACTACTTACAGATAGTGTAATACGCACATGTAACGCACATTGCGGCGCCACTTACAGGTAACGCAAACCTATGGTGTTCCTCACGTAGGTGTACTGAGACAGGGACTCGTACTAACCCGTGGTCTTCCTCATATAGTGGTACTAATCACAGGCAACGCCGAGACCTGTGTTGTTTCTCACATGAAAATCCACAGCCTGTTTCCAGTCATTTGACCGGGTCAGGAATGGAATGAATGAACCCCCATCTGGCGGCGAGGATAGGAATTGTGCCGGCTGCCGAAGCCTGTCGCACTCCGCTCGGGCAATGATTAATGACAGACGGATGAAATTATATGATATTGGGGAGTGTTGCTGGAATTAAACATGACAGGGAAAACCGGATTAGCAGGAGAAAAACCTGCCCCGCCTCCGCTTTGTCCAGCACAAATCTCACATGGAGTGACCGGGATTTGAACCACGGAACCCAGCGGTGAGAGGCCGACGCGCTGTCGCCTGAGCCACGGAGGCTTTGTGTTTCTCACATAATGGTACTAATTACAGGCAACGAAAGCACGTGGTTGTCCGCATGTAGTAGTAGGGCCTACTAATCACGGGTACTGTAAAACCCATCCTGATTCAGACTCTGTTGCTACTAATCGCAAACTTATTGTGTAATAATGTTATTTGCTTTACGTCCCACTAACTACTCTTTTACGGTTTTCGGAGACACCGAGGTGCCGGAATTTAGTCCCGCAGGAGTTCTTTTACGTGCCAGTAAATCTACCGACACGAGGCTTACGTATTTGAGCATCTTCAAATACCACCGGACTGAGCCAGGATCGAACCTGCCAAGTTGGGGTCAGAAGGCCAGCGCCTCAACCGTCTGAGCCACTCAGCCCGGCGTAAACCTATTGTGTACCTAACGTAGTGGTAACTTACTACTCGCAAGTAAAGGCGACCCATGGTTTCTCCGCATGATGGTACTAATTACAAGTTGTCTCATGGTTCTAATTCGATCACCCTTTGGTCGCCCCTTTTAGTCGCCTTTTACGACAGGCAAGGGATACCTTGGGAGTATTCTTCGTCTGCACCCCTCACCCACGGGAGTTGTAGGCCTATACGTTTCTTGCAGGTACTCTTTTCTCAGAAATAACTGAAGCTATAGATACAATGTTTAGGCTATTGTGGGTATTTACAGGCTTTGTATCAAATGGAAGGTGAATTATATGTTGATATTCATTAAAATTATGGTAAAGTATTAAACTCTAGGAACATAAATAATTATTCACCCATTAATTTTTTTTTCAGTGCCGGACTGAGTGGTACAGACGGTTGAGGCGCGGGCCTTCTTACCCCAACTTGGCTGGTTCGATCCTGGCTCAGTCCGGTGGTATTTGAAGCTGCTCAAATACGTCAGCCTCGTGTCAGTAGATTTATTGGCACGTAAAAGAACTCCTGCGGGACTAAATTCCGACATCTCGGCGTCTCCGAAGACCGTAAAAGTAGTTAGTGGGACTTAAAGCCAGTAACATTATTATTTTATATTTTCAGCGATTATACATGCGGATAGCTGATAATGAAACAAAAAGCAAGTAAATTTGAATTTTTATGAGACTGACATATTATCGTTATCATAGCCATGAGACCTCCCGCATTTCACAAAATCCAAACAATAGGAAATCTGTTAAAAGCGCACATAAGTTGGCTGGGCTTGGAACCACAGCACCGAGCTCGATAGCTGCAGTCGCTTAAGTGCGGCCAGTATCCAGTATTCGGGAGATAGTAGGTTCGAATCCCACTGTCGGGAGCCCTGAAAATGGTTTTCCGTGGTTTCCCATTTTCACACCAGGTAAATGCTGGGGCTGTACCTTAATTAAGGCCACGGCCGTTTCCTTCCCACTCCTAGCCCTTCCTTGTCCCATCGTCGCCATAAGACCTATCTGTGTCGGTGCGACGTAAAGCAAGTAGGAAAAAAAAAAAAGAAGGAACCACAGCCGCCATTTAATCCTGCTTTGCCTTAAGAGTGAAGTAGCCATCTTTCTCGTTAACTTTTGTGTATGTTCTTAAGAAATGTAGGCGAGCAGATATTCTAGGTGTCCCTCCAAATAGTATTCGCTCTTCAAGTGGCTATAACTCAGTGCTTTCTTTGTTTCTTTTGTTTTTGTTTCTAAACAGATGGACTGGAGAAAAAGTTGTGTCGAATTCCCTGAGCGTTCTCCTGACCTGAAGTCAATATACTTCTTTTTTTCTTGAGATACCTCAAAAAGAAAGTTAACTGCGCCAAACCAGCAACAGTCGAGGTGCTGAAAGAGGCAGTTAAAATACATTATCTCGTAATTCCTTGTGAAATTCTTGCTTAATGCTGTTGAATCTTTCAATCCGTGCTGGCAGCTGTGTCTTGAATATGCTTATCATCGGTTTGAACACGTGTGTGCACGTAGGGAAGACAAAACTTGTTTTTGTTTTGATTTTTGGATGTGTTTTCTTTCAACTTCCCCGCGTAATTGTATTGTTCTTTAATATCTTTCATTTTCACCTTGAAACTTGTATCGTTGTTTCTAAACACAACATTGTTCACCTCCATAGCGGAACGGTTAGCATTATTAGCTTCCGTTCTTGGAGGCTTGGGTTCTATTCCCGGTACGTCAGAGATTTAAGGCAGAAAGGGTTAGTAGGTGGTTAAAGTGGTACATGAAGCTCACTTCCATTAAAGCTGTACACCTTTGGGATGAGAAAACGACTTGCTTTATTTTTAACACAACATGTATTGTCATTCTAAGAGTGAGTGCATTTTTGGGATACTTTGTAAGTATACGTCTACCGGAAAATATTGGTTTCCAAAATTTGAAATAATTATCTCTGTAAAACAAATCTCTCATGGACTTTACACCAGTAGTACTTTCACATTTCAGTCCGTCTCCTTGGCTGAATGGTCAGCGTACTTGTCTTCAGTTCAGAGAGCCTCGGGTTCAAATACCAGGCCGGTCCGAAGATTTTCAACCATGTATGGTTAATTCCTATGACTTGGGGACTGGGTGATTGTGTTTTCCTCATCACATTTCTCTCCATATTCACACAACAGAACACACTACTAACCACAGAAACATGCGAATACATCCCTCCATATGGGGTTGGCGTCAGGAAGAGTATCCATCTGTAAAACATGGCCAGATAAACATGTGCAACACCGTTCGCACCCGTGACCCCACTAGTTGGGAAAAGCAGTAGAAGAAGAAGGGCTTTTATATTTCATATTGAATATCTTAATATTTTACATTATCTTCGAATATCAGATCCTCTGTGCCTCAGGCGGCAGCACGCCGGCCTCTCACCGCTAGGTTCCATGGTTAAAATCCCGGTCACTCCATGTGAGAATTGTGCTGAACAATGAGGGGGCGTGGCGGGTTTTTCTCCGGGTACTCCGCTTTTCTCTGTCATCTTTCATTCCAGCGACACTCTCCAACAGCATTTCATTTCACCTGTCAGTCATTAATTATTGGAAATAGGATGAGGATTTTCATTTTTTTCTTCGTATATTGACAGTACAGAATATTCCTTCCGTGCAAGGTGTAGTAAAAATGCCCTCAGTAATCACTGCCAATGATAAAATGGATCAGTAAAACGAGGACAGAAACCAACCGTGTAACTCGCAACTTAAATCCAGAGTAAAGTAGATTTGGAACCACAGTTTCTGAAGTGGAAATATTCGCGGTCATTCTGGGCGGACTCAATACCATTTTTTTACTTTAAACAGCGAAAGTAGGGATGGGATAAGCGAATAGTTTTAATAATCGAGTAACCTCCATCCGATTATTTAAATAGTCGAATAAATTATGTGGCTTTCAGTTTGCGACTGCAAGCCACGAGTCATCGCATTTTACATGGACTTCGATTTTTTTTTTTTTTTGCTAGGGGCTTTACGTCGCACCGACACAGATAGGTCTTATGGCGACGATGGGATAGGAAAGGCCTAGGAGTTGGAAGGAAGCGGCCGTGGCCTTAATTAAGGTACAGCCCCAGCATTTGCCTGGTGTGAAAATGGGAAACCACGGAAAACCATCTTCAGGGCTGCCGATAGTGGGATTCGAACCTACTACCTCCCGGATGCAAGCTCACAGCCGCGCGCCTCTACACGCACGGCCAACTCGCCCGGTGGACTTCGAATAACACAAACATGCAATCACTGGCAATCGAACCCAATGCGTCTTTGTGGGGAGGCTGCAATTACGTCTCTGATCTAACACGCTCCCTCAAACAGTCAATTTCACTCAATGTATCGATCATTTTCTTGATAGCGAGACAAATCGTTGTTAATTCGATTATTCCTAAGAAACTGTGCATTCAAATGTCTCATTCGATTGTGCAGTTTCGATTGAATAATCGAAAAATAATCGAATGGAACAGAAATCGAATAATCGAATTGAACGAAATAATCGAGTAAGCTATTATTTTGTATTCGATTATTCCATCACGAAGCGAAAGTAGTGAATGAAGAATTGTATTCGTGTAGAAGTTTGACGTTCCGTGTTTGGCGAGTCTTGAAATTTCACTTTGCCTAAACGGCGAAATAGTGGGTTTCTTAACACAGCCGTAATTAAACGCCGTAGGAGCTCTGTTCAAGGAATTTTATGGGATAAATCTGCAACAGATCTCGTTTAAAATTTATTTGTTCCAGTTGAATCTGGATGAAAATAGGGAGTTAGAGGAAGCCATTCCAAGAGGGCAGCCCCGGGCTCACAGGGTTGAGTGAGAGCCTCGAAGAAAAGGGAGTGTATGGAACAGAGAAGAAGGGGAGCGAGGTGTACGGACACTACATTTCATAAGGCATAGACACCTTTATGAAAAAGCACTTTTCCCTTTGGGAAAATCAAATCGCCATAAATATGTCTCCCGGTCATAGCCATACATCAACGGCTGCTAATTTCAGATGACAACCAGCCATAATAACCTGCTGTGGGTAGGAGCGGTAAAATAACACCCACGGTCTCCGCTGCCTGTCTTACGAAGGAACTAAAATGGGCCCCATGGGCTCTCAAGTAGAGAGTGTGAGTTGGCGACCACGGGTCCCTTAGCTGAGTCCTGGCATTGCTTCCACTTAAATGAGTCGGGCTCCTCAGTTTCATCTGGCCTATCCGACCTCCCGTGGTTAACTTTTGTTCTTTCCCAGGACCGAAAGTATAAGAGCATTCGAGGCCTAGGATGATTTTCATTTCCACGCCCTTCGTGGCCCTTGACTTTCTTTGGCCGATACCTTCATTTTTTGAAGTGTCGGATTCCTTCCAGTTTTTCTCTCTGATTAGTGTTTTATACAGGATGGTTGCCTGGTTGTACTTCACCTTAAAACAATAACCATCACCACCAGCAATAAGACATAGCCTGCACGGTTGTTAGATAACACTATCTGATCATCCATCCTCACCTTACATCACTAGCCGAACGGTTGCTATGGATACACTACCGCCACGAATTTTGTCGCGTTACGTTCCATAAATTTTCGGTAAACCCGTACCCGTAAGACGTATTTTTGTCAAAATAGCACAAGAAAATAAAATGTCCTTTTCTTTATTTTGGACGACGCCTGACATCTCTCTGATTTCACTAACTTGGTGGTGTCAATGAAACTTGTTTGAGTACTGTAGAATGAATGCATAACCCTAGCTCCAAACGCAACATCGGACAAAAATGATGTAGTTTCAGTAACTCTTATTCAGGTTCATGACTGAAAATATGTGTTAACAAAGGCACACTCATGTTCATAACAAGCAAAACACCTTGAAGGACTAGAGATAGGAAGTTTATAATGACAGGACATATTCATTAGTATGTTCTGCAGAAACTAATAGTATTTCAGTCACCTGGGTTCAGCATATGTCCTGTTGCCTTGCAGGCAACATATCTTCCATGGGTACTGATAACTTGTTCCATGCGTGATGGCATCAACGCGTATAAGGCGCGAATGGCGTCCTGGGGTATAGCCATCCATGCTGTATTCACCTGGTTCCTAAGTTCATCGTTGGTGGTTGGCATTGGGTCAGAGCGCCGCCCCCACCGTTTCACCATACCCCACACATTTTCGATTGGCGACAAATCCGGTGATCGGGCGGGTCAGGGCAACAGTCTGACACCCTATGACAACAAGGAGGCACGTGTTCGTGCAGCAATATGTGATCGCGCATTGTCCTGGTGAAATATGGCGTCTGGGGTGCCGTGCAGAAAGAGTATGGCTATGGGTCGGACGATGTCATTCACGAAGGTGAAATTGGTCACAGTGCCCTGGGCACGTACCAACTGTGATTTTCGGTTGTACCCAATAGCACCCCACACTCTAAGGCCTTGAGTTGGTGCTATATGTCTAGTAAGAATGCAGTCAATGTGATGCCTTTCCACTGTCTACGGCGAACCAAAATGCGGTCATCATTTTCAAACAAACAGAACCCGGATTCGTCCGAAAACACTATCTGCTGTCATTCCTGCTCCCAGTGCTGTCGTTCCATACATCATTGCTCTCTAGCATGTTTATGTACATTAGTCAAAGGCAGGAGGAGAAGCGGACGAAGCGCCGGAAACCCAGACTGTAATAAACGACGACAGACTGTCACTCCAGAGAGTGTACAATGTATTACACTGTTCCGCTGTTGCGCCAGGGCCGAGGAGAACGCAGATCTGCCCTGCAATGCCATTCGGTTGAAGTGTTCATCTTCTCGGGGGGTAGTTTGAGTGGTGCGACTAGACCCATCTCGTCGTGTTCTACGGCTTCTGTGAAACATTCTGTACACACCCGTTGCACTGCCGACACACTTCGTTCCACATGAGCAGAAATTTCCCGGATGGATTCATCACGTTATCTCATGCCAATAATGCGCCCCCTTTCAAACTCACTCACTTGATGGTACGGTTCTCGCATACGTCTGCGAGGCATCCTGCACGACTACTCAAGTCACACTGATCCATTACCTTCGGTTTATAGCGGCAACGAGAACCGCAGGCACATTTTACCACTCGGTGGTGACGCACCGAGATATCGATGTGGACCTTGAACATGAGGTCCGTCATGGTTCAAATGCTAATCATTTCTTCAGAACATACTAACCCACATATCCTGTGAATATGAACTTCCTATAGTGCCAAATATAGTAACTCGCCTGTGGGTGGAGGTCGTAGATTAACATCCACGGCATAACAGGGCGAGTTGGCCGTGCGGTTAGGGGCGCGCAGCTGTGAGCTTGCATCCAGGAGATTGTGGGTTCGAACCCCACTGTCGGCAGCCCTGAAGATTTTTCAGTGCTTTCCCATTTTCACACCAGACGAATGCTGGGGCTGAATCTTAATTAACGCCACGGCCGCTTCCTTCGCACTCCTAGAACTTTCCCATCCCATCGTCACCATAAAACTTATCGGTGTCGGTGTGACGTAAAAAGCAAATTGCAAAAAATATCAGCGGTAATTCCTGCCTGTCGTAAGAGGTGACTATAGGGGCGCCAGGGTCTCTTGACTTGAAAGTATGGGTTGGCGATCAAGGGGTCCTCAGGTGACTCCTGCAGTGCTGCCACATACATGTGCCACGCTCCTACGTCAAGCAGTTAAATACGACATGATTAGCGTGTGATGTCTGGAGGGCAGGGCTTCCGAATGCAAACCTTTAATCCAAAATGAGCCAGGGTTTCTTCACTGAACCTGCGAATACGTGAGGTAGTGTATGAAAGAATAACAGAAACAAACACTGTGGTGTTGTTGTTGTTTATTGTTAATAGTAATAATAATAATAATAATAATAATAATAATAATAATAATAATAATAATAATAATAATAATCTATGTAAATAAAGTTGTAGGGGTCCGCTGTCTATAATTTCGTTTGTTTTGCCAATTTTTCAGATAGTTATCCGTTTTAGGTCAACTCAAGACCGTATCAGTGGTTTTTATTCTTCGTGTCTGTGTTTGCTCCACCATCACGGTAAAACGGGTTTATAAAACTCGACCAGACTTCATATTTAGAGTATACTCCTCGCGAGGAAGGTTTTGATATGCATATAATTTAATAATCTCTGAAAAGACGGGCGGTGTATAGGGAATCCAGAAGAGTTTTCTTCCATTTTCTCTTATACTATTGATTTTCGGAAAAATCCGTGGACTATATGTTAAACGTTCCTTCATTATAATCAACTATTGTCATGTACATTATTCCGCTTACTCTTCAAATGACGGAGAAAATGACTATTTTCTGCGGATCTTATGCTCTGCATTGAGTCACCAACAGACCGACAACGAACCTATACAGTAGGTTACCATGGCAACGTCTCTGACTGCTTGCCAGCAGAGAATTAACGTAAACTCCTGGTTGTTCCTTGGGTAGAAAGCAAAAGAGACATCAATCGGCCATTCAGCGGGATATTGGCGGATACAATCGTCCTCGAATAGCATTAGGGGGCGTTGTTAATATTTGAACTGTACCGAGGAGGGTAGCCCATTAATTCACAGCGTAAGGCGTTTCCTGGCATTTGCTATAATTTTTACTCTATTTCTATTCTACTTCTGTTTTCAGGTTTATTTTCTTGCCTCTGCCTTGCCTCTTTAAGATTAAGCAAGAACACCATAAGTCATCTTATCTGTTTACCTAAGAATCCCTGCGCCTAAATTTCTCCTGTGTTACCGCCTTCTTAAATCCGCAACTCATACCATCACAATTTATTGAGCAGCATGTTATTTTCCAATACATCCACTTGGCATTTACCTATTTGTCCTATCCGGCTGCCCTATTTTCTATTAACTTCAACTTTCTTAACTGTATTACCTTCTTTCTTAATTATTCCGTATGGATGTGAGTGCTAATCTCGAAATTTTCCTTCAAGGAAAATTTCCAAGCTGTTCAAAAGTATTCTATAATTTTTTGGCCCCGAAAATAGTGACATGTGACGTTTGCAGACCTTCGTTTCAGGGCAACTGCTGGCTAAACGGTAATTTGTATCACAGAACAGGTTACAAATCGCCGCTCTATATTTAGACATCATCTGTTTCGGGCCTCTGACTTTTTGTCGCATTTCGATTCTTTGTACGTTAAATAACGCTGCATTTCTTGATTATAATCAAATCTCTCCAACTCGATTGTGACTGTCATTATTTATAACTACAAATGTATCCCGTACTTCGCTAAGGTATTCTATTTGCATACGGATTTCTCCGTAAATTATTGTAAAGGAAGTGAGTAAGATTATATTAAAATGCATGTCTCTTAGCGCTAGCCGGGAAACAAAGCAGGGAGGACACCATACGTTGTTTCCGATGTAAGGTAGGCATTGGGGAAGTTTTGTTGAAAACAGCAGGCCACATTTCCTACTGCCAATCACAATCGTGTTCCGGAGTTTCTACTATAAAGGCAGGCTCTCTTGGCAACTGGGATTCACAGTAGTGACGGAGAGCTTTCATTACAAAGCCAGGCACCTTTTCAAAATTCCAGTCACAATGACTGTATAATCGAGAAATGCAGTGATATCTAACGTATCAACAATCGAGACACGACAGTAAGTCATACGACCAAAGTTTTATATCTCTATAAGTTAACGGCGATTGTGCTATCTGTTTTGTTTAGCCACCAACTACCCCGATACGAAGATCTGCACCGTCCTTAAAATTAATCCATAATTCGATATATTCCAGGGCCAAATGATATACATTTGAACAGCTTGGACTTTTCCTCAAAGGAAAGAGTGTCCAAGTTTCGGGATTAGCACTCGCAAACATACGGAGCAATACAGTTAAGGAAGTTGAAATTAATAGAAAATCGGATTATAACTCAGGACAGAAGATGACTTATGGTGTTATTACTTAATCCTAAAGAGGAAAGGCAGAGGCAAGAAATTAAAGATGAAAACAGATGTACAATAGAAATACAGTAAAAATTATAGCAAATGCCAGAAAACACATTACGATATGAATTAATGGGCTACACTCCGCGGTACTGTTCAAACAATTAACAGCGACCCTTAATGCTATTCGAGGACGATTGTAACCTCCAACGGTATTCCGCCAATATCCCGCAGAATGGCCGATTGACGTCTCTATTGCTTTCTACCCAAGGAACAACCACGAGTTTACAGGAATGATGACGAAAATGGCAATACGTTACCTCCATGCTGGCAAGCGGAGACGTTGCCATGGTAATCCGTATGTTCGTTGTCGGTCTGTCGATCACTCAATGCAGAGCATGATACCCGTAGAAAATATTAACTTTCTCCGTCATTTGAAGAGTAAGCGGAATTATGTGCATAACAACAGTTGTTCATAATGAAGGAACGTTTAACACATAGTCCAGGGATTTTACAGAAAATTAATAGTATAAGAGCAAATGGAAGAAAACTGTTCTGTATTTCCTACAAACCGCCCGTCTATTCAGAGATTCTTAAATTATATGCATATCAAAACCTTCCCGGGAGGAGTATACTCGAAATATAAAATCAGGTCGAGATCTATAGAGTCATTTCGCCGTGATGGTGAAACAAACAAGCAAACCTTCACGAAAAATATAAACCACTGATTCGGTCTTGAGTTGACCTGAAAAGGATAAATATTTGAAAAATTGACAAAACAAAGGAAATTACAGACAGCGGATCCCCTACAACTTTTTATTTATACAGATGGAATATACCTATCTCAGTTGTAAATGACAGTTGGCAAGTGGACCAGCCGTTTTAGTAGGAACTTCCGAACTAAATGGCAGTAGGAAAAATGTGGTCTGACATGATCATCAAAACTTCCTCAATGCCTACCTTACATCGGAAACTACGTATGGCGTCCTCCCTGTTTTGTTTCTCGCATAACACTAAGAGACATGCAATGTAATATTTCTTACTCACTGCTCCTACAGTAATTTACGTAGAAATCCATATACATTGTAGAGTACCGTAGCAAAGCACATGTATATTTGATAATAATAATCATAGTAATAATGATAAAAAATTAATAATAATCATGTTATTGGTTTTACGTGCAACTTACTACTAATACGGTTTTCGGAGACTCAGAGGTGCTCGAATTTTGTGTCGCGGGAGTTCTTTTACGTGCCAGTAAACCTACTAACACGAGGCTGACGTATTTCAGCACCTTCAAATACCACCGGGCTGAGCCAGGATCGAACCTGCGAACTTGTTCTCAGAAGGCTAGCGTTCTACCGTCTGAACTACTCAGTCCGGCATTGTTTGTTGTTGTTGTCATAAGGAGAAGTACAACAGGGAAATCAACTCCCTTAACACTATTTAAAAAAGTGGAAGAGGTTCAACGCTTCGAAGGATGATGATACCGGAAAAGAGAAAGATGAGTGACATGAATGGCAAAAAAAAAAAATACTGTTGTGGTCAGAAGAAAATAACAGCCGACCAAGGGAGATCGGATAGAAAATATTAAAGTGGGAAGTCTAGACCAAATAAATGGAAGCAATGCTAGACTCCACTACGTGACCCCCGGTCGTCAACTAACGGAAGTGAGAGTCCCTGGAGGAGAGAAAAAAGAAATAAAGAAAGGAATAACCTCAACCCAGCCAAAACACTCTTCCGAACATTTAGGCCTTACCTGTGTCCAGTCGTTTGCGCGTATGTGTAACGGGCCGAGCGAGCTGGTCGTGCGGTTAGGGTCATGTATTTGTGAGCTTGCATTCGGGAGATGGTGATTTCGAATCCCATCGTCACGGCCCTGAAGACCGTTTTCCGTAGTTTTTCCATTTTTCACACCATGCAAATGTGTGCATACCTCCGTCGCGGAAAATCTTTGTTGTGTGTAATGAAATGAATGGCAGATATGCCTTCGGCAAATGTCTGGTTCCATGGCTAAATGGTTAGTGTGCTGGCGTTTGGTCACAGTGGTCCCGGTTACGATTCATGGCAGGGTCGGCAATTTTAACCATCACTGGTTAATTTCGCTTGTACGGGGGGCGGGATGTATGTGCCATCTTCATCATAATTTCATCCCCATCACGACGCGCAGGTCGCCAACGGGTGTCAAATAAAAAGACCTGCACCTGGCGAGCCGAACTTGTCCTCCGACACTCCCGGCACTGAAAGCCATACCCATTTTATTCCTTTTTTCCTTCGGCAAATAATGACCATACACGAAGCTGGTGCTAAGAAACAACTAACTCAGTGAAGATATCTTATTCCATATTCCGTCTCCGTGGACTACATGGGTGGTATGAGAAAGTATTTATTGAGTGCATTCCAAGACAGTTCCACTTCCGCAATGCCAATGAAAGAAGCGATCAGTTGTCATGAGATAAGAACTTCATCTTATTTACCGTCTCTTTCTCTTCGTTTGAAATCGTCTTAATGCACGTTTTCATCACGTCTGTTTTTTTCTTTTTCATGGAAACTCCTTGTGTTTATTATAATCCACGATACATTGAGTGGGATAGCTTTTTGAATATGTCCATTTTGAAGATGAACTCGCTAACATAACTAGTAACACTACAATATTTTATACCACACATAAGAACGTATACCACACATAAATAATATTTTTTCTGGTTCTCTATTTTACACATGTTTCTCCGCATGTTCTCGTTTCTACTCAGTTCCTTTCTGATTTCCTCATTTGACTTCCTCAGCTCTAAATTTCATATTGTAATAATATTTCTCTTTCTTTTCTTTGATTAATGACCTTGATTTCGTAAATAATGTAGAGAAAACACCAGACTTAGAGTAAATATGGACACATGAATTTCTTTTCGGAATATTTAAGAGCATGCTGAACAATCTGCAGATGAATGAAAATATAATTACATCAACAAATGAAGATTCAATTAAGTTCATACTTTGGGCAGAGTCGTGATTTATTGAGTTTTTGTTCTGAGGAAAAGGAGCAAAGTCTTCCCGAAATGTAACATTTACAAAAGTATTTGTCTTTTCATACGACGAAAATCAAGAAGAGATTACGTTTATTAACCTAAGTCGTGAAAGCATCAATCTAAAGTGCATAGTTACTAATATTACTTTCTTATCAAGCATTGTTATATAGTATAACACATAATTTTGATGGAAGAACATCTAGCTGCCTATGTAATGAAGGTTTATGCGGTTATTACAAAATCTGAAAGAAATTATTTTTATACAACATTTTGAAAAGTTAAAGAAATGAAATGTAGTGCACATCTTCATCAAAAGTCGGGCACAAAATTCAAAATAATAATAATTATTGAAAACCTACAACCTGTTTTCGAGTCATTGACCGGGTCAGGGATGGAATGAATGAAGCAGATATAGACTGTTAGTACGATGGGGTCGCCACTCCTAAAGTGATTTATTAATGAGTGATAGATGCTATGAAATGAGAATGGAGAGTGTTGCTGGAATGAAAGATGACAGGGAAAACCTGAGTACCCGGAGAAAAACCTGTCCCGCCTCCGCTTTGTCCAGCACAAATCTCACATGGAGCGACCGGGATTTGAACCACGGTATCCAGCGGTGAGAGGGCGACGCGCTTCCGTCTGAGCCACGGAGGCTCAATAATAATACTTATTATTATTATTATTATTATTATTATTATTATTATTATTATTATTATTATTATTATTTTAACTTCCCTTTAATTGCAGTCGATTTTTAAGAGACACGGAGGTGTCCGCATTGTGTCTCTCGAGGTGTTCCTTAGTGTGCCGGGTGCCAATGATATGGATCTATCACAATTAAACACCCTCAAATGGTACGTCCTCAGCGGGAATCGAACTACCTTAGGAACAAGAGGGCAACGACTAGTGACTACACCACGAGCAAATACCTTTGAGTTCATAATCCTACAATGCAGCTGCGGTTTAAATCAAGACAAAATTAGTTATTTAACTCTTTCTCGTGCACTAATTGGTTTTCTGTAAAATCTTCAGACTTTTCTTCTTGCTATTTGTTTTACGTCGCACCGACACAGATAGGTCTTATGGCGACGATGGGACAGGAAAGGCGAAGAAATGGGAAGGAAGCGGCCGTGGCCTTAATTAAAGTTCATCCCCAGCATTTGCCTAGTGTGAAAATGGGAAACTACGGAAAACCATATTCAGGGCTGCCGACAGTGGGATTCGAATCCACTATCTCCCTGATGCGAGATCACAGCTACGCGCCCCTAACCGCACGGCCAACTCGCCCGGTATTTAGACTTTTTGTAAAATGTCCGTTCATTTTAAAAATTACTTTCCAGCACACGTTTCTCTTACTCACGAAACTCCGGAGAAATGTAAATTGAACTGTATGGCTAATGTACTGCCGCGGGTGACTGGCACCTTCGCAGCTCGGTCTTGAGTCTGCCAGTTCACTACGCTAAGATTTGCTTGCAAATTCCCACATTCCACAAGCTAGACATGTGATGCCATGTTGGAAATCACTCGTGTCAACTCGAGTTTATACTTTGGAGAGCGGGTGAGAGAGGCGAGATCGCGCCATTCTGTGGAATACCACTGAAGGTTACCGTTATGATCGAATAGAGCTTGTTACTATTTGACCATTATTATAATACATAGACATATTTTTCACGTTGTTGGGAATTTTATTTCTCGTGCTATAACTTTTACCTAGCACGGAGTCTGCATTTCTCCTTTAGTACGAGGCTTGTCTTGAGTCTGTCTTGCCCCTTTATGTTGAAATGAAATACTTACCGTTCATTTCCCTACTCCATGTGGAGTTTTCTGACAGCGTAATGTTAGCGAGCCCTGGATTCGAATTCCTTATTACTTAGCACTTTCTAACTCTCTCTCTCTCTCTCTCTCTCTCTCTCTCTCTCTCTCTCATGACGCCTAGTTCTCCTTAGCCCAATAATGCTCTTCTCTGTTATTCCTATTCGGATAAAACTAGTCACTACAGTACACGAGTTTCCTGGCTCCATATTCATTCCCAAACTCTTCCCCTAATCTGTTCTTCTATATCCGTTTTCTAAATCGTCATCTATTATTACCAGGATTTAGGAGAGAACGTTTGATTTTTCCTATTACAGCTTGCTTGGAAATTATAAAAGAGACTTCAGTCACGGCTACATGTTATTATCTCATTTGTCCTACGCCGTCTGCATTCCTAAATATCATTCTAATTCTATTGGATGTGTCTATAATTACTTTTAAACAATCAGTATGAATTCTTCTTTCTTTTAACGTCTTATTTGTGTGGAAGCATTCCCTTCTCGTCAATGACAGGTAACTCACGAGGGAACACATACATGTGTTACACTCGGATTTGGTTGAAATTTGGTAGGAATATTCGTGGGAGGCAGTAGAATGCTGAGGTGAAAACTGCATGTGCCCAGCGCAAGTTTAAATGCCAAAACTGAACAAATAAATAGTCGTAAAATTAGAAGTGCCGCGGGAGTACCGGGGTGTGGCGGAGAGGTAGGGAGGAGCGAAGCAGCGGACGTGAACCAACCGGGCTACGTCGAGCTGCGCCAGCAGCCAGGCAGCGTATAGTTAGCGCGTTCCCCTTAACTTCCCGATCAGATGTGCAAAACGTAAATATGAAAACAGCACATGAAACAAGTGTATAAAGGACGATGTTTGAACAACGATGCCAATGAGGTTTGAAAAATGACAACGAGTAACAAGAACTCGGGCGTGAATTTTTCAAACCTTATTAGCATCGTTGTTCGAACATCGTCGTTTGTATACTTGTTTCACGTGCTGTTTTCATATTTACATTTTGCACATCTGATCGGGAAGTGAAGGGGACCGCGCTAACTATACGCTGTCTGGCGGCTGGCGCAGCTCGTTACAGCCTAGTTGGTTCACGTCCGCTGCTTCGCTCCTCCCTACCTCTCCGCCACACCCCGCTACTCCCGCGGCACTTCTAATTTTACGACTATTTATTTGTTCAATTTTGGCGTCTAAACTTGCGCTGGGCACATACAGTTTCCACCTTAGCATTCTACTGCCTCCCACGAATATTCCTACCAAATTTCAACTGAATCCGAGTGTAACACATGTATGTGTTCCCTCATCAGTACTTGAGTAAGCACGAACTGGTATTGCAGATATAACGAGTAGAGAACGATTTGGAAAACTATGATCAGCAGGAGAGACGATTCGATAGGATTATTTTGAGAGATATAACGTGCCTTGGGTTAACTTAATTCTGGAGTGAAGCGCAAAGGGCAAGGGGGACAAGGGAGGAATATGACAATAAAAGGGACTCCGATAATTAGGTAAAACTGTGGTGGAGAGCAGAGTAGGTAAAGATTAGTGTTGGCGTAGTGGTTAAACCACTCAGTTCTAAACTCATTGTCCTGGATTCGAATGGGTACAGGCAATGTATGTAATAGATCTAGAGCCTGGCATCAGGTAGAGAATCCGCACTTAAACTCGCGGCCAAGTTCGAAACTCAGCCTGGTTGATTTCCAAAATAATGCTGGAAAGGAAAGTTGTAAGAGTCCGATGTTGATTGATGTTTCAAATAGTCAAGGTTGATGACGATATCGACGAGAAGAAGAAGAAGAAGAAGAAGAAGTTTTGAGGACATTATTGATATCATAAAAATACCTGGCAACATTCTTGTAACTCAAGGTCGTTTTTATAACCAGCCGCCAATATGTTGTGTCAAAGCTGTAAAGAGACCGCTTAGAAGCTCGAGGCTATTAACTTCGCATAATTGGAGCGGCCTGGAATTCCGTGAACATTCTTGTCTATTACCAGATCTCGAGGACAGATGGACATGAGGTATAACATGGGATGGTATGTGTGGACTGACACTGTATTTTCTTTCCTAGGAATGTATCATGGCGTGGTCATCGGCTGGTGACAATCAAAAGCATTGTAGAAATTCTTCCAATGCTTTACTTAACCCACGGAATCGGGATGTATGTGTTCCATTGTATACAGTCCCGGAAATTGCTATGTCAATACACCACTGCTGTGGGAAGCAAGTGCAAAACAATCCCTTCCCAATCGAATTAGACATTGCCTCTTACAGGCGCGTGCTGAGACTAGGGCAAGAAGTACATAAGTTGCGCGCAGGTAAAATAAATGTACATTTCATGAATTGAGCAAATTTCTGCGCAGGTCCCGAACTGTCCAGCTTCGTTGTCTAGTTCATGAAATGAGCTAAATCACGCAATTTCTATTCTCATTCCATGAAATGACCAACATTATATACTTCGTGACATTCTCCTATGTAGCATCGTTTATATTTTTCAAGTATTTTTAAAATATCCTAAAATTATCAGTACGGCACATACTAGTTAAAGGAATTTAACGATTCCTGACACCTTAGCGTTCGTTTAAATTGCATGCACGCTTGCACGTGTAATTAGTGATGCGGGCGTGCACAAGTAGCTTGCAAGTGCGTGAAGTAGTTATACTGTATGGAACACTGTCGCCGGTAGGATTCCAAAATAGATTCACCGGAAGACGAGAGTTTGCTAATAGAAAATAGTGTTCTAAAATTTTACTTAAGGATTCAGTCATAATAAGAGAAAAATGATGCCCTTGTTGGTGAGATGTAGTGTTTACAGTGCATTATGTCTTCTGGTGTGGGCTACAGCAATTTGTTACTTTCATTGATTCGTATCAATCTCATCTTTGGCTTTCACAATATGAAAGTGACCGAGGTATGAGCAATGCTAGTAATAACATTCCTTATGTAGCCAGTCACTGTTATGAATGGTGTGAAAATATCGCTCATAGGGTCCGTTGGTGCATGCATTTCAGTGGGCTTGGCAGACTGATGTGCAATAGCAACTTTTGGCTCGGTGAGGAAAGCAACAGAATACTACCTCACTCCTCACTTCCCTAGTATGGCTCTTCACTGATGCCTGGACTATCTATGATAGCTTTTGGTGGAGCTGTGGAGGATCAAACCAGCCTTCGGGATGAATACCCAACATATATACAAGAGAAAAAAAGGTAAATTAATATTTTACTGATATAAAAGGAGATGGAGAACGCAAACGTATTTTTCCTGAGCTGCTCAAACAACCGGAAAAGTTCTCTGGGTATTTCCATATGATGCACTCAACGTTTTATTAAATCCTGGGGAAAATAACTTAATTAATCTTCAGACAATCAAATCAGATTTTAAGATCTGTGTGTATCCAGAAGGAAAGTTCGATGCTATATTGAAGTAAACTTAACGTTTTACAAAAAATACCTACAACCTTTAAACAAGCTGGTCTGTTAAATTATTATAGACCTGTGCAGTAACTTTACTTAATTTCGTGTGTATTAATGTAATGTTATATGCGAGTATGACTATACAAATTGAAAAATAGTATACACAGTCTTGAAAAATCAATTATTAAATTATTATAATGAAACTTCGCTGCTTCAATCGACCAGCAGCACGCTTGCACCTAGAAATAAATTATTTGGTTTCATTGAGCTGGCGGTGCAAGCACGACCACGCACGTGCAACCAACGGGCACACACTGTATAAACACCCGCCAGCGAGATTCCACTTCTTTATGTCTTGATCAGATTAATTTATTTTTTTCCTGTGCAAGGTTGCGCAATTTCGCACAACCAGTTTATTCGCGCAACCATGCATCCAGCGGAAACGAACACTTAGACCACGAGTATTTGCACTCTCACTGTTCATAGGCGGTGGTAAGGGCATTCGTGTGAAGTTTTCAAGGCAAATAGCACGTAAACGTGTAGATGCTATGGAATGAGAATGGAGAGTGTTGCTGGAATGAAAAATTTGATTTCTATTAAAACGTAAATATATCCGGCAATTAAAACACAGGGAAGTTAATTATACAGTATAACTAGAGCTATTATTTTATCACTTGTATCGAACATTTGCCCTCCAGTTTTTCAAAACAGACTTACTCTATATACTGCAGACAGTTGTTTCAAAAAAACTAAATTGAATGAATGTGCCTTCAGTGTTACAGAGAATCCTTCTAATGACGTCATATAAAAGCAATCATAAACATACAAAACGCAAACGTAATACGGATAATATTATGTTCATGCTATGGAGATTTTTAATAGCAATATTAACTAATAAAGGACGACCTCGAATTGAACCAGATTCCTCTTCCTTCGCGGAAAAATTGTCTACTATTTGATCTATCGAAGGAAGCTATCTTGATCTACTGGCCACATCATCTGCAACCATTAATCACACAATTATTATTATTATTATTATTATTATTATTATTATTATTATTATTGTTATTATTATTATTATTATTATTATTATTACGTCCATATTCGTGGTTAACTGGTCAACTGGCTTTCGAACCTTACGGTACTCGGTTGATTTCCGATTAGGTCGTGGGATTTGAATAGGGAACATTAACTTGACTCCATGACTGGGTATTTGCGCTGTTCTCAAGATTCCTGCAGCTCACAAACCACACACAGCATTACCCTCCACCACGCTAGCATATACACGCATGCACAAGGAATGGTGTCCCGATTTAAACAAAGCATGGCATACACCCACCCCCCACCCAACTCCTCGCTTTACGCAGTGCTGCAGGTAGACAGCCCGCTACAAAATTGTTGTGAATGAAATGGGCACAGTGGCGGATGTATAGCAATACACACTCTGTGCCTTCAGCGCTACCCATTCATCCATTCCCCTCCTTTCCGGAACTGGAGTGGCCTTCAATACTACCCCCTGCATCCCCACCCCCCGTCCTTTTCAGTACTGGAACGGGACAGTGTTGATTCTTTATGTCGGGACACAATTTATGTGCATGCGTGTACCTTCCTAACAAGACAGACGTCGCACATCATTATCGGAGGGTTTGCCTTACTGTAGCTGGATTACGCTAGGAATAAACTTTTAAAAATACTAATATAATGTTTATTAATATTCATCTAGAAGGAAACGGATTCGTATCCCGTCGTAAAACGCAGAATTGAAGTAAACACGCCCCGAGGTACACAGGGGGTGGTGTTCTTCCATGCTACTCACCGCCATTCTACGCCGAGGTTATGATAGCTCTGCAGTAACTGAGAAGTATTTAGGGACCGAATTGGGCTAACAATATTTCCAACCTACTTTGTTTCAGTTATTCCTC
This sequence comes from Anabrus simplex, assembly GCF_040414725.1. NCBI lineage: Eukaryota > Metazoa > Arthropoda > Insecta > Orthoptera > Tettigoniidae > Anabrus > Anabrus simplex. The sequence continues at coordinate 405,380,626 of NC_090267.1, read as the reverse complement.
CCCGGCCACTTTTGGCGTCTTCCAAAATTAATGAAAATCAATTGGTATATTATATTACATAAAACACCGTGTAAAAGAAATATTGCTCATATGAACTGATTAGAGGCCGATTTTTCGATTCCCTAATAGGAGCGGCTATCAGGTGGATTCTCTCTCTCCACTGGCGTTATGTTAACATTACTTAAAAAAATATGCTAATAGGTGGGTTCTCATGTTATGACCATATAAATTATGAACTTGGTGCGTCGCAAAAATAAGCACTGCCTCTGGGTATTCAATAGCGATCATTAAACACCCGTAATAAATGGTAGCAAAAAAATTATATACCTCGCACTTCATGATGATAAGCGTGATGAACTTGGTCTGCTCACAAACGAGTATTATTAATGACATGAAATGAAATGGTGTATGGATTTTAGTGCCTAGAGTGTCCGAGGACAAGTTCGGCTTGCCAGGTGCAGGTCTCTTAAATTGTCTCCCGTCGGCGACCTGCGCGTCGTGATGAAGGAAGACTATACATACACCAGCCGCCATTTCAGAAAAATTAACCAATTATGTTTAAAATTCCTGACCCTGCCGGGAATCGAACCCGGGACCCCTGTGACCAAAGGCCAGTACGCTAACCATTTAGCCGTGGAGCCGGACCGTATTATTAATGGTAAAGGTAAAGACAGCCTACTTGTCCCTGGAATGGCAAAGGCCTCATACTAAAGGGTAACTCTTCCTTTCCTAATGTGGTGAGCTGTATCGAATTAGGGTTGTATTAACTTAAGTGTTTTTAAATGCGAAATTTTGTGTATAGACATTATTATTTTTCACTTACTTGTTAATTTCACTAATTAACTAACATAATGTCCGAAGTTAATTCTTTTAAACTTTGAGATTTTTCTTTCTGAAATTCGTTTGATCACCCAATATCGTCAGTAAATTTTTCATTCGTTTCGAAGTCGATTTTCCATAGTATTCCATTAACTTCCATTTCTTGCTGTTCTTGGCCATTGCGGACCTGCTTGTAATATGCAGATGTCTGCCCATCCTTGTCTTGGTCTCCATCTGTGGATTTTACGTCCCATTACCTATTTCTCAGTTTATCGGAGACGCCTAGGTGGCGTGGCGTGTGGGTCTTGTTTCTTTTCTTCGTTCTGATTCCATTCAATTACTTTCATTTATATACCTAACTTAGAAAAAACTTAACATTAAATAACATACAGATAGAGGAAGTCACAGAATTATCCTATTTGGGTAGTGTAATTAGCTCTGATAATAGGCCCCCTTCGGAAATGAAGAAAAGAATAATGATAGCACAACAAGCCTTCCGGAATAAGAAAAACTCATTGCTAAACAACCATCTCAATTTGGAGACCATAAAATCTTTTCTCAAGACATTTCTTTGGAGTGTGCTACTGTTTGGATGCGAAACCGGGACATTAGGGAAACAGGAAGAAACAAAACTTGAGGCTGCAGAAATGTGGTTTTGGAAAATAATTACAAAAACCAGTTGGGTGGATAGAAAAATGAATGACCTTGTTTTGAAGAACGAAAGGAGGATCGATGTTTATTAAATACGATAAAGAAGAGGAAAACAATGCTCCTTGGACACGTACTGATACATGACACTTCTCCAAACTATCGTTAGGAAAGAGACCCAACTGTGCCATTTTATATACGATGTAAGTAATACTACTCTGTCCCGCTAGATGACGATAGGATCACTCTTGTGACCTATGGCTGTTTTCACCAAGAGTCTTTGACTTGGGTAAAGTTACCTTCCTGCTCTGTGAAACATCATTTTCTGACTTGCCTCGTATTTGGATTGAAATCCATTCTTAAAAGAACAATATGTTACTACATTTATAGTTCCATATCTCTACTAAGCTGCTTTCTGGCATAAAAGGAGAGCTGTAAGTGAAACCTTTATATTCAGTAAATATGTACTTTCATTTAAAGTTTTTTTAATGACCTTCTGGAATAATCACGATGTAGGTTTTTATTGTGGTTTTCTGGCGATCACTTTCTTTTCGTTCGAGCGGTTTCTCCACTTGGAGTAATGTTTAGATTTTATTACTGTAATTTCAATTTGTCTTTCTGTGAGTGTCCAGCTATTTCAAGTGGCATTATTGTTTTCGTGTTATGATTCCATTTATATTTTCCCTTACATATTACCATGAATGCGAAGGATTTTAGTACTTGTTCTGTGTGAATGTGATTTTCATCTGCGGTTGTTATGTTGCGTATTGAAGGCCCTATTTTGTTTTGTGAAAGATTTGGTAACACAGTCTTCAAGAAATTAATCTGACTTCTGTTAGCGCAACATAGTGGAATTCCATATTTATTTACTTTCATACCACAGAAGAATCATGTTCTCTACCAAAAGATAAATATTAACTCTCGAGGTTAGGATGGAAAGGCGTCCATTTGGTAAAAGTTCAGACCTTGTCACGCAAGTTTGTATCATAGTAATCATGGCTGACGATGGGCGAATGGACGCTGCCATTGGTTGAAGGCTAGTCCACTGAAATGTCGTTCCCATAATTCAATACAGACAGAAGTTATGACCAACTTACGCGATGAAAAGACCTAAGAGTGAGGCAATGTCAAAGAATAACCATATGAAACAAATAAGAGTAAGAATATCTGGCTATGTTGAACTATGGTAGTGACATTTCATAGGGCAAATCTTCAGGCGATGCAGAGTCCATTCGTGCCAACGCCAGCCACGATTATTAACGATTATATAACAACGTGATTGAATATAAAAAAGAAATAGAGGCCTAATTATTAGTAGTACGTAGCGTTCCCGACACCGGAAGAAAAAAATCACAACGAAATGTAACGTGAATGATAAACAATGTATAATAGAGAAGAAGAATGTATGTAAATGGAACCAACCTTAATGTAGTGGAGGTTAGGCGACGACACGAAAAAACAACACGATTGAACTTCTCATTCACTAATAATTTGACGTGATGGACACACCATTCACATACTCTGCTATTTGAAATCAAATTGTGACGTACATAGAATTGAAGTAAATCCTTGAAGTTGTTCTTGTAATTCGCTGAAAAACTTGTTACATTAATAACACATCCATCGTACGATGCCATGTCAATATAATTAGATATGTTTTCTGTATCAACAATGGCCAGATGCACTGGATGCGCTATGTACGAAGAAAGAAGTAGTAGGCTTTGCTTCTATCAATCCTATCATTTCGTGACCAGTAAGCGACATAGAATGCCGTGGTGTATTAATGTGAAGAGAAACGTCATTGTGGTCCAGGGCTAAGTCGTGCGAGTCGTCTGCGAGAAAAATAAACATAGTCCAGGGCTAACCTAACCTAACCTAACCTAACCGCGAGTCGTCTGCGAGAAAAATAAATAACCTAACCTAACCTAACCTAACCTGCGATAAAATTAAACATAGTCCTAACCTAACCTAACCTAACATAACCTATGTGAAAACAAATGTAATTGTGGTCCAGGGCTCAGTACCATTTAGTTCCTAAGTACAGTGGTTGGCAGCATCGGCGAGTCGTGCAAGTCGTCTGCGAGAAAAATGAACATAGGACAGTCATACCGCGCGTAGATATTGCCGATGCAAGCGGTAACCATGGTACTAATGTTGCGTGACATAGACTGAAGTTCTAATGTCCATTTTGCTAGGTTATAGCACATATTATTCTACCTTCGTGATCTGCATTTACCGTGTCCAATTGTGGATACAGTGGAGATTTTCTGTCCCTCGTCACATTCATCTTGCTCTATCTCCAGTGCTATCTACGCTGCATTGTGTGGGATGAGAGTCTCTGTGTGTATCTGTTTTATTCTTCACTTTATTTGTGCCGTTTTCAGTCGGCTAATTATGTTCTATTTCTCTTTTTATGACTTATAATTTTGCTTGGTGTTCCATTTTTAGGGTCAAGTTCCTTTGTGACGTCAGCCACCTAAAAGGAACAAACATATGACTTTTACTTAAGCTCCGTTTTTTTTAGTTTTAACTTTTCTTTGGGGGCCTTTCAAATCACTCTTTTTCTTCCATCGGGAATTTTGCTCTAGACAGAATGGTCTTGTGAGTGTTAGTAAATACTGTTCTAGACGCATTTTCGGTGAGATTTCTTGTACGAGCTCCTTGGTAACGAAATAAGATTTATTCCACAAGAGTGTTACTCTTTTCTTTTCCTTTCTTTTAAGTTGGTTTTAGGTCACACCGACACAGATAGCTCTTATAGCGACGATGGGACAGGAAACGGCTAGAAGTGGGAAGGAAGCAGCCACGGCCTTAATTAAGGAACAGCACCAGCATTTGCCGGGCGTCAAAATGGGAAACCACAGAAAACCATCTTCAGGGCTGCCGACAGTGGGGTTCGAACGAGTTATACTCCTTTAGGCTCCACACATGTACTGTATTACCATACACCAGAATAAAAGAATAACCTTTCATGCACGTATGTTCTGGAACCATGTGTGACAATTTGCTCAACTTTCCGTGCAACATCTGGAGATCTTCCCTTAATTACGTAAGTTGTATGACTATTACTATGCTTTTATCCCTATCCTATTACATTCCTCGTTGTTACCGTTTCCTTTCCTCGCCGTAGGCAATTTTATTTATTAACATCATGCACAAGTCCACCTTTTCAAGCTGTCATAACAAAACCACAACATTATGTGCGATTTAAGAGACGGTTATATTTGTCCTGTAAGTTTCCATTCTAGTTCCGCATATGTAGTGTAGTGGTTAGTGTGATTAGCTGCTACCCCCGGAGGCCCGGGTTCCCGGCTATGCCACGAAATTTGAAAAGTGGTACGAGGCCTGGAACGGGTCCACTCAGCCTCAGGCGGGAGGTCAACTGAGTAGGGGTGGGTTCCATTCCCACCTCAGCCTTCCTAAAAGCGGTTTTCCGTGGGTTTCCACTTCTCCTCAAGGTAAATGCCGGGATGGTACCTAACTTAAGGACACGGCCGCTTCCTTCCCTCTTCCTTGTCTATCCCTTCCAATCTTCCCCTACCCACCAAAGGCCCCTGTTCAGCATAGCAGGCGAGGCTGCCTGGGCGAGGTACTGGTCATCCTCCCAGTTGTATCCCCTGACCCAATGTCTCACGCTCCAGAACACTGCCCCTGAGGCGGTAGAGGTGGAATCCCTCGCTGAGTCCGAGGGAAAAACCAACCCTTGAGGGTAAAGAGATTAGCCTAAGAAATAAAAGCAGTCTACATTCTTCCTTGATATTTTAATAAAATTTGTGTTGTTCCTTTATCCCATCTTTGAATTTACGTTAGAATAGCTTATTTTTCCGTACTGATACGAATGACGAGTCACACCGTTCCTGTGTTTATCTTGAGCAAACGATCCAGCCCCTTGTTCCTGTCTTAGGTAAGTTATCATCATGCGCTGGTTATCTTTTGAAGTAGGAGGGGTGGGTTTACGGTAGAAAGAACCGATTCGGCACTTGCCTAGTGTGAATATGGGGTCACAACCAGATACCATCTTCTTGACTGCCAGCGGTGAGCTTCGAGCCCTCTAACCTCTAGAATACAAGCTCTCAACTACAAGACCTGTACCGCTTGGTGTACTTACTTGGTATACAGTAAAACATATGTTTCAGAGAAAAGTATAACTACCATTTTGCAGCAAAAAGCTCTTCAAATAGCCTCACAGGGCTGATTTTAGTCTTGTATTCGATGGAGTTCTTTTATTTTTATTTTTTAGAGTTTTCATTACGTCGCACAGACACAGACAGAATAAGATTGGAAAGTAATCGACCATGGCCTTGATTAAGGCACAATCCCAGCATTTGCCTGATGTAAAAGGTAAAAACCACTGAAAAATCTGCTGACAGTGGGGTTCGAACCCACTTTCCCCCGAACCGCGCAGCCACTCCATCGGTAGGCAGAATCTAAACTAGGTCTCTTGTTAAGCAGCTCTACACTCATAACTCAAGAAGCAGTCAATTAGCACGAAGCTCGTATACAAATAACTACAAATCCAACTCCCAGATACAGCTTTGAACAAACCAACACCGCTTGTAATGGAAATCATGCGATTGTACACATGCATCGCTTACTAAATAAATGGCACTGAACAGTAACAGTAATAAATTCGAACCATGTACACAAGAGTATGACTTTCCAGAGAGGTAATGGATATTTATAGCCTTTACAAAACCCGCGGGGGTCAGGCAGATGGCTAAAATATGTGCAGAGGTCGAGGTTTCATTTCGCAGAGAAGTTGGAGTAGGAGAGTCGCCTTCTAACCGAGAATTTGCTACTCATTTCAAATGACAATGACGTTGATATAGTTTAATCGTTTATAATGAACGATGGAGTAACTTCAAAGTATATTAAACACGGATGGTCAAACCACATCCGTAACACAACAGTTAACACTGAAATTCGGGTTTTACTCCCGACACTACCGAAGATTTGTGATTGGTTGACTACAATCGCAAGAAAATACAGAAGAGTTCATGACCCGTCGAAAATGAGAGTATCGGCTAAAAATAGAACAAGTGACCGTGTGGTTTTGGTCACGTAGCTGTCAAGACTGCATTCTAGAGGTAGTGGTTTCGAACCCCACTGCCAGTAAGTCTGAAGATGTTTTCCATACTTTCTCATTTTCACATCAGGCAAATGCTGGCGCTGAACCTTAATTAAGGCCACGGTCCCTTCATTCATACTCCTTGCCTTTTCCTATCCCATCGTCGTCATAAGAGCTAGCTGTGTCGGTGCGACTTAGCAATTCTTTTAAAAACTGTCAGTTATAGAAATGGCAGGGCTACTAACGGCGTGAAAAAGGAAGACGCCTTGTATGTAGGTCAGGTGTTCAGTCAGAAAGCAGGTTGGATTCTCTCCAGCTCCACCATCAGCTCTCATAGCTACCTAGGCGTCATTGTGGAGTGACATTGTTGCCCATTGCATTCTTCGCCGAGTCAGAAGGTGCTATTGCATATCAGACTGCCAAGCCTACCAAAATGCATACACCGACCGACCCTGTGTTACTTATGGTCTGGTCACATAAGGAATGACATTACTTATACCTCGTCATTTTCCTATTGCCAAAGCCAAAGGTACATAAACCTGAGACAGATTTACGGAAGTAACGAATTTGTTGTGCCCCTAACCAGAATATATAGCGCTCTGTTAACATTGTATCTTACAAGAGATGATTCTAAGCTGAAGATACTCCGTACCATCGGGGTCTGTTGAAAACAACAGTTAACCAAGGAAGGTATAATAGAAAGGCGAAACTGAAGAACTTTTCACAAGTAAGTGAAATTCTTCTCTCTCAAATAAGTACCTGCAAACACCTGCGTAACCACTATTGATACTCAAGTTATGAAGCTGCTGATCGAATCTGAAGGAGCAATATTGAACGTGGCATGAACTAGGACATAAATGGTTCAGCATACTCTGTACATAGTAGGGCCTATAGATGTGAGGAAGAAAATTATTCGACCATATTTGAGAAGATAACACTCTTCTGCTTTTCCTTCTTCTAACTTTATCCCACCCCCTGGTGAGGCCACGGATGCGAACTGTGGACCTAACCTTGGTTTACGGCCAGATGCCCTTCCTGACGCCAACCCTATGCGGAGTGATATATGCACTATTGCGTATCAGTGTGGTGGTTCGTAGTGCAATGTGCTGTGTGTGTATGAGAAGGAGCATATTGGACCAAACAAACTTACCTAGTCCCCGAGGCAGAGGAATTTACAGTACCGCGATTAAAATGGTCGACTATAGCTGCAGTCACTTAAGTGCGGCCAGTATACAGTATTCGGGAGATAGTAGGTTCGAACCCCACTGTCGCAGCCCTGAAAATGGTTTTCCGTGGTTTCCCATTTCCACACCAGGCAAATGCTGGGGCTGTACCTTAATTAAGGCCACGGCTGCTTCATTCCCACTCTTAGCTCTTTCCTGTCCCATCGTCGCCGTAAGACCTATCTGTGTCGGTGCGACGTAAAACAAATAGAAAAAAAAAGAAAAAAGGTCGACTTGGCCGGCAATCGAAAACAGGACTCTCTGAACCGAAGGCTTCGACGCTGATCAATCAGTCACGGAACCAGTCTTTGCGATCTGTCTTAGGTTATCCGCCCGGAGGCTGGTTGGATCATCGAATAGTACCATTAAATGTTGTGTGGTTATAGGGATTGTGAAGGTTTCTTTTTAACATAGCCACATTTATACCAACTGAACTGCCACATGCTACCAAAGCGCGGAGAGGAGAACTGGTCAAGATTCTTTAAATGTACCTTGATGTCTAACGAGTTTAACAAAATTAAATCATACAAAATACAAGTAAATTGCTTCTAACTGAGGAAGCCCGAAACATCTAACGGCTGGATAAGTCCAGTGGCTCCTTTCGGAACTGTTTGAAACTGATTCTCACTCCCAATTTTAGCATTTAAAATATTTTCTTCTTTCTGTCCGGTCCACGAATCGAGAACTAAAACACTGTACTCTGGTACTAGCTCACAATAAAGATCCCGGGCATTTCTGTACAAGTTCTTTGGTCAGTTTTCCAGACTTTGAAGGCAAAGTATACACATTTGGTGTGGTAAATAGTTTTTTTTCTATATTAGGACCAAATTTGCCATTTTTTCTTTCAACACCACTAGCAACTTCGGCAGGAGTTGTCCATCTGCCGGAATTATTGGCTGTATTGTGTAGCTATGAGTTAGCGAATTCATAGATTGTGCTTCCGCTAATACGACTTTTTCTCCTCGTTCATTATGGATCCTGTCAGAATGGAACTCTTCATGAAAACCAGACTGATCAGTATTAAACACGCACTCTGGGCCGTGACTATATTAATTGCGACACTTCTTTCACAAACAGTGTCGCGTTACAATTAGTACTATATTCTTATTCAAATTGGTATTTTTAGTTACGAATCTGCAAATCTTTCTTGATCCAATTTTTTTAAACTCATTAGCAGGAATGAGACGCTCGAAACGTGTCGTGGCTAACTAGACGAAAGTACTTTAAGGCCCGTTTTTTAATATTTATATCGTGAACAATTTTGTTTCGTTGTCTACTTTCTTTGAACTTTTGATAAGTCTTCTTCGTAATTTTTTTTTTCTCCCATTGTGCCAGCGTTTACCAATATTGTTGCTCCCACCTGTAAAGCTCTTCCCGGCACTTTAATTTACGAAACCTGTGTTTCACTGATGCGAAGCTCCTTTCTTTTCCACCTTTGTTTCGCCAATATTCGACGAACTTCGTCTTATAAGTTACTGGGATTAGGCATCGTTCAGCCGTTGTTTTGGATACAGGGTTAGGAGCAACATTTTTGGAGACGAATTCAAATATCTGTGTTTCAATATTGTCTTCCTCGAAAACAAAGTCATCATCTGACATATCCAATGTGCCATCCAGTTCGACTGTTACATCGGTATCCAAAACCATGTCGGCAATTAGACCTGTAAAACGGAGACAAGAACGCAATTCCAGTGAACGTTTGTTTTTCTCTTCAAAGTAAATATATATAAATAGATTGATCTACTTACAATATAATTCCAATCCCAAATTCCTTTCATCTTCAGAAAATGGGGTGTCTTTTTTGTCACACTCTGCAAAACAATTCTGAAGGCACACTACTACATTCTACGAATTGAATGACTTATGTAGTGGGCGTTTTGTTGTATCTAGGTGTAAAAAATCAATTATTACCGTACAAGGTTTAAGTAAATATACAGTCACCATTCATAAAAATGACTATACGAACGTCAGATTTTACCTGTCATTGTAAGAACGTTGTCTCATCGGACGACAAATCAGTGAGCACCTCTTGATCTGCTTTGACGTTTCTAATCAGGAAGGTACGAGGTATGTGCGAACTGCGGTGCAGTAAACAAGAGTGGCCGGGAGGGAGGGTGGTCATTCATTTGACTCGGGCGAGCAGCCGGACTATACGCTGCCTGGCTGCTGGCGCGGCTCAACACAGCCCGGCTGGTTCACGTCCACTGCTTCGCTCCTCCCTACCTCTCCTCCACACCCCGATACGCCAGTGGCACTTGTAAATTTACGACTAATTTGTTCAATGTTGGCGTTCAAACTTGCGCTGGGCACATGCAGGTTTCACCTTAGCATTCTACAGCCTTCCTCGAATATTCCTACCCAATTTCAACCGGATCGGAGTGTAACACATGTATGTGTTCTCTTGTGAGTTAATTTAATTTTGTCGGCTGACACTGAGCCCGCCACCGGAGTTTTTTTTTTAAAGAATTTGCTTCACGTCGCACCGACACAGATAGGTCTTATGGCGACGATGGGGTAGGAAAGGGATAGGAGTGGGAAGGAAGCGACCGTAGCCGTAATTAAGGTACAACCCCAGCATTTGCTTAGTGTGAAAATGGGAAACCACGGAAAACCATCTTGAGGGCTGCCGACAGTGGGGTTCGTACCCAGTATCTCCCGGATGCAAACTCAAAGCTGCGCGCCCCTAACCGCACGGCGAACTCGCCAACCGAAGATCTTTAACCTGTCAGCAACTGTAATATCAACTGCTAACAATATTGACCGTCTTTCTAAAATCGAATAACTCAGTCAGAATCGAACCCAGGAACTTGGAATCATGAGCTTATGGTCATATATGGCTAGGAGAAATTTGTCTACATTACCCCAACGAGAGCCATATTTTTGAACTAGTCGAGATTTTGAAGTCTACTTTCACTTCCTCTTTAGTTGTTTTGCGACAAGAACTGTTGTTTAGAACTGGACACAAACTTACTGAGACATGACAAGAGAAGCGAAATATTTACTTCAGACAGATTTCTTTACTAATGTAGACGAAGGAAACGCGAGCATGAATCTTTTCTATACGAGAAATAAAAATAGCGGTGAGCATATGTAGCGTGTTCTGTTCTGAAGTTTATTATTTCTGACTCTTTCTCTCTGGCACTGCGCTGCAGCCGCAAGCGGTTTTCACAGCTCGGTTATTATTGTACCGATACACTTTCACAGATGAGTGGAGTGGGTTAGAATATTATTAGACACATAATGAGCTTACACGAAGATAAAATAACTTTTATGTTTCTGGTCAGCTGCGTAGCGTAATTGGTTTGGTTACGCGCTCGATTTATGAGCTCAACGGTGCCCGATCGAATATCAGTGTATTCTGTTGGTATTTCAGAGTTCTCAGGTGCTTCTGCGGGTCAGTGGTAGAGTATTGCCCCCGGGATTACAAGGCGATTTCATATCTGGCTTAGGTAACCAGATATTTTTAGGGTTGAAGGAAGTCCACATTCCATGTGTTGTCGGCATGTAAAAGATTTCTTATGACACCTTTGCAGTGTACCCCAAAAAATATTTTAAAAATTGCCAAACAGAGATAAGGTCCTCTACAATCTGGTGGAGTAAAGCGGAAATTGACACGCCGGAAGCCTAAGTGGGATCAGATCAAAATGCCTCCACATGTTAGCCGAGGCCATATTATTCTATTTGGGAGTCCCCAAACTTAAGAGAGATCAGTGTCAGTAGATTCATTGGTTTGTTAAATACTTTTATCTCTTACAATTTGCTTCACGTCGCAGCAAGACGGATAGGTCTTATGGTGTCGATGACTAAGAGAGAGAAGGAAGCAGCCATGGTCTTTATTAATGTACAGCCTCGGTATTTGCCTGGTGTGAACATGAGACACCGCGGAAAACCATCTTCAGGGTTGTCGACAGTGCGTTATAAACCTATTATCACCCGAAATGCAAGCTGGCAGGTACGTGGCGCAAACCGGGCAGCCACCCGCTCGGCGTATTAAAGACTACAAGACAATATTCCGGAATTTCAACATCTTCTAAAACCTATGCATTGAACAAGCGTTAAACGCATCAACAAACAAGCCTACGAGTATATACAGCTGAAGAAAGGGCCTTTGCCTTCCAAGAAGGCTGCTGTCCACCATGCGATAGTGGAACAACACTTGGTAAGCAAGATGACATCCCCTGTCAAGTTAAATGCATAGCTCAGTATTTAGTTAACTTTCTATAGGCGTTTAGAAATGAGAAGATTGAGCAGCACTTTATTAGAAAAAATAATGGTTTTCAGAAGTTCGTCCAGCACCTTGGCTGAAAGATCACCTTAGAGGCCCTCGTTTCAGAGACTCCCGAGTTCGTTTCCGGGACGGGTAACGGATTTTAATGGAGTATGCACAGCACTACCAACCGCCATAAAGACAAGCAATAGTGAGAACATAACTTCGCACAGTGTTGGAGTCAGCAAGAGCATTCGGTCGTAAAACGTGGCATATCCACATATGCGACAGTCTTCACACCCACGATCCTACAAGGGTGCGGGAAAATGGAACAAAAAGAAGAATGAGAAGTTCTTTGTGTGAATTAGCTAGCCAATAAATACTGTATGTTAGAGGCAAGGAAGTTTATAGTTTTATGCGAGTATCCATAGTACCCGCGGGGTTACGTGGAGTCCAAGCATCCGCATGTATTATCGGGGATTTGAATCACTTTACTTAGTAGACTAGGATGTAGAAGAAATAGCGTATGGCTTTTAGTGCCGGGAGATCCCAGGACGGGTTCGTCTCGCCAGGTGCAGGTCTTTTGATTTGACGCCCATAAGCGGCCTGCGTGTCGTGCTGAGAATGAAATGATGATGAAGATAACACATACACCCAACCCCGGTGCCAGGGAAATTAACCAATGATGGTTAAAATTCCCGACCATGTCGGGAATCTAACCTGGGACTCGTGTAACCAAAGGCCAGCATGCTAACCATTTATCCATGGAGCCGGACAGACTAGGATGTATCTAGTCCTTATAAATACCTTTAACCTACTTGGACTCAATGTCCTAGTCATAGGACATAAAACAACGCACATTTATTAGGGCCGTACATAGTGGTTTCTCTGTGACATCATCATCATCATCATCATCTGTTTACCCGCCAGGGTCGGCTTTTCCCTCGGACACAGCGAGGGATCCCACCTCTACCGCCTCAAGGGCAGTGTCCTGGAGCTTCAGACTCTTGGTCGGGGATACAACTGGGGAGAATGACCAATACCTCGCCCAGGCGGCCTCTCCTGCTATGCTGAACAGGAGCCTTGTGGAGGGATGGGAAGATTGGAAGGGATGGGCAAGGAAGAGGGAAGGAAGCGGCCGTGGCCTTATGTTAGGTACCATCCCGGCATTCGCCTGGAGGAGAAGTGGGAAACCACGGAAAACCACTTCCAGGATGGCTGAGGTGGGAGTCGAACCCACCTCTACTCAGTTGACCTCCCGAGGCTGAGTGGACCCCGTTCCAGCCCTCATACCACTTTTCAAATTTCGTGGCAGAGCCGGGAATCGAACCCGGGCCTCCGGGGGTGGCAGCTAATCACACTAACCACTACACCACAGAGGCGGACTCTCTGTGACATGCTGAAGAAAAATATTGCATCAGCTCCTAAGATGTCCATTGAACACATTGATTGTCTGACTCCCTCCAGAAGCACATTATTGAAGACTGCTTCATAGCAAATTCACGATGTCTACAGTTAGTTTATAAAATTTTTTGTGTATTCCAGTGAAAGGGGGTGATTTATTTTATGCATGTTCTTGTTCAGAAAAGTCCTATACGTAGGACATTCAATTATAATCATTATTAACTGGGACGCAGACTTTGGAATCAATTCAATTATGTGTCAGATCATTTAAGTTAACGTGTGCATATTTTGTCGATATAATCGCATATCTAGAACAACTGTCAGGATTTTCATTTAAACGTATTGTTTACGCTTGTACAGCACCTGAGACAGATATTTTTATCACCACACGAAGCTTTGGAGTACCTGGAAAGTAGTATAATAAGCGGGTTCGGCCGCCTCCTCCTCCTCCCGCCGCCTCCTCCGCCTCCTCCTCCGCCGCCGCCTCCGCCCGCGGGAAATTTGAATTTTGGCGGGAAATTTGAATTTTGGCGCGAGATTTGAATTTGTAAACAAAGCCACGTGCTTTTTGACAGCTGTCATCGACAACAACGCATCGCTAACCTCACTGCTGCCATCTTGACGGGCCTAAACCTCAGTAGTGCCAACTTAACCTAACTAGCATGAGGTAAACAAAGCCACGTGTTTTTTGACAGCCACGTGCTTTTTGACAGATTTGTAAACAAAGCCACGTGCTTTTTGACAGCTGTCATCGACAACAACGCAACGCTTATTATACTACTCTGGAAGTCTTAAGTGAAGCTGATATTGAAGATACTTGTCTTGATGATGCAGTATCACCCTCAATATTATCCCCCTCCTCCCTATGAAATAAGTGGTAACGAAGACATTGATGACGATTTTATTGAATTTCTCGAGCATGGCAGCGGTAGAATGCATGATATTGTAGGGACCGTTAGAACTGATAGGGCGAGCATTTTAAAAATTCGAAAAAATCTATCGCTCTTTCGTCCCAGTACAAGTACTCCTATTGAGGGTATACAAACTTGCAAGCACGGCAGAATTATCAGCTCTGAACTTATTTCACAGCCATCAGAAATGCATCCTGGGCGCACGATACAACAACCTAGGACACCTTATAGGAAAGAAGCTATCCGGAAAGCAGCTGTATTGTGCATGGTGTCCAAAGGAAAAGCCAACAACCATGTGTGTAAATTTCAAGTGAGGTCTGTGTTGGAAGTGTTTTTAATCATTCCATAAGATGTATAACGTCCGAAATATCTCAAAAAATCTGTGAAACGTGATGAAACACAAGGTAGAAAACATCTGGCTTTGGCCTGCCACATAAGTAACTACACGTAAACACTGAGAGGTCAAATTGTTTACATGCTAATTTGTTTTGTTTTTCCAGTGCTCTTACATATACTTTATAATTGATATGCATATTCAATGATGAAGTACACATCTAACATCACTATTTTATTCTACCCTATGCAGTGGTTGCAATACGGTAATAAATATCACACCGGGCGAGTTGGCCGTGCGGTTAGGAACGCGCAGCTGTGAGCTCGCATCCGAGGAGATAGTGGGTTCGAACCCTACTGTCGGCAGCCCTGAAGATGGTTTACCGTGATTTCCCATTTTCACACCAGGCAAATGCTGGGGCTGTACCTTAATTAAGGCCACGGCCGCTTCCTTCTCATTCTTAGGCCTTTCCTGTCCCATTGTCACCATAAGACCTATCTGTGTCCGAGTGACGTAAAGCAACTAGCAATATACTGTATGTCACCTTATGATCCCAACGTCATATGTATAGGACGCTCCAAATGTTTCCGCCTATCAGGAATTTTCTTAATTTTTCTGTATTTGTGCCTTAATTATACAGATTTAGGAGATATGTTCAAATTATAGGTATGTTTAATGAGTTCATCATGTTGTGGGTCCAAATAGGTTAATCTTCCGCTATTTAAAATTAATTTGATCAGGAGCAGCCTGGTACACTCGTGATTGTTGAAGCATCGAGTCCTTATGGTCCGGCATCTTGGTTAACCGGTCCCAGTCCCGTTGGGGGGAAAATTTAACCGTCATAATGTTGTCCGATAGGGTAGTAGAGGTGTTTATGTGATTGATAATCATTAGATTGCGTGCCGAATGCCTGGGCTAAGCTCTAAACATATACGCGGTGTTCATGTGGAGTAAATAAAAATAAATTAGTGCCCCCGTCCCCAGTTAGTGCAGCTCTCGTTTAGCCACACCTCCACTTGAGGTGAGCTGCATTTTAACTACATACTCGCCCTTCTTCCTTTCATAAATCCCTTGCAGTACTGTTCCGGCCTAGCTATGGCTAGACCCCTAGTTACTCGCTACCACTTTAGGACAGATAGCAGCACCCTCAGCCGGAAGTGGTGAGGACGGAAAGGGATGAGAGACTGTTATGCTTGGGTCCCTCGAGCGAAAGGACACGAGAACATGTGACTGACTATTACCGAGGGCATCAGCCCATTAGTACTCAGTATTATGTATTAATAATGCGTTATAAGTGTCGTAAGTGTAATAAATGTTGTTATTAATCAAGTGGGTGAATTACGTTCAAAACAAGTACCGAAGATCGAACCGCAGCCACCGAGGACAGCAGCCAACAGGGCTACACTACGGAGACGGACTTTGTATGGAATGAGGGCATAACTTATGATACTGTTGATGGTGATTCGTCTGTCGGATGGGGATCATCCTTGAGTATAGCTATTATTGTTATTCGACAAGAGCAGGCTATGTGCCGAAACCGTGTTTTTTCTTAAAGCTATTTATTCGGGACGTCGACCTAAGAAGGCCGTTCGCCCCTACTTTTCACCATATGTCATGAACTTGCGTGTATTTGGAAATTGCGGAAGTGTAGAGTGTTGAATGTAAGGAAAGAAACATTAAGGACGACACAAACACCCAGTCCCCACGCCAGGGATATTAATCATGAACAATTAAAAAACCCTGATCCGGCCGGGAATCGGACCCGGGGCCGGACGCCGAAACCGTGTATCGCCCTCACTGCACACATCACAACATGTTAAAGCGAGAACACACATGCGATGAATGCTGCACCAAACAAATAGCGTAACATTGGCGACAATGTACACTGCAGCGGGCATTCTTACCAACGACGGTAAGCGTCTCCTTGCACCTTCTGATCCATATACTTTTTTAAAATCTGTTTTACGTCGCACCGACACAGGTAGATTTTATGGCGACGGTGGGATGGGAAAGGGTTAGGCGTGGGAAGGAAGCGACAGTGGCCTTAATTAAGCTACAGCCCCAGCATTTTCCTGGTCTGAAAATCGGAAACCAGGGAAACCATCTTCAGGGCAGCCGACAGTGGAGTTCGAACCCACTGTCTCCCGGATGAAAGTTCACAGCAGCGCGCCCTTAACCGCATGGCCTGCCCGCCCGGTCTCTGATGCATTAAGCAACTCGCTGCTCGTGGTTGGAACATAACGTCCTTGGAGGTGGCTGCTGCAGCATACACCTTCATTCACTACTGTTAGAAGGTGAAGAAAGAGAGAAAGACGTTGGTGGCAAACGCAATAATTGTATATAATGGTTCATGTTCGTTAACGGACCTAAAATTTCAATAAGTTGGTGAACGGCATAAAAATATTATTCGAATGGCATCAGCAGATTTAGAATTATTCATATATTCAATCGGTCCTAAAACTACCACTTGACTGGGTGCTCATTGCGAAGCAGTTGGCCGCAGAGCAGGGGAGAGCAGAACAGGACAGCGCGGGGCTTACGAAACTGCGAAGTGCATGTGAGCCACGCAGAGTCTCGTCAGTTTTCAGAAAGAACTGACTCTATGATTTTGGGGCATCAAGTGTAAAGGGGCTCAGTTAGTGACTCCCTCTTTCCTTATTCTTCAAGCGTTTGATAGTCATCTTCACAATTTTCCTTGTGTTGATAATATATGGTTTTCGCCTCAAGAATAACCCGAAAAAAACCACCACCATTGCCTGTTTAAAAGATGGAACAATGTTTCCATGGTAGCAATGCTCGGGGTTCCTATGGACTAAACAAGAAAAGTCTAAATTAATAAATTATTGTCTATTTCTGTTATCATAGCCGGTATGGTAAAGGAGTAGAAGATATACTGTAAATGATCGGCAATTGTATTCTTACTATTGTTACGTTCACTAATAAGATCAGAGAGAGGAACAGGGAGAAAAAAAAAATTGCTACATTTTCACCTTGTTGCCGCAAGACACAAACTAAAATCAATATACATTGACATTTGTTGTAAACATATTTTCATTTATATTTTGTAAGACATGGTGCAATAATATTATTACCATTTCTTCACATAAATGTGATGGTGGATGACGGCCACGGCATCGGCGATGATGCTCTCCATAATCAACGTTATATCTTGACGTGAAAATACCCAAATTTGCGACTACTTGGGCCACAATTGATACATGGATATTTGAGAAAGAAATTGTTGGCCTTCCTCTAAACTACCATTTTGCCAAGCGTGAATACAATTATTTATAGCCTAGACTGTAATGCAGCATTCCCCAGATTGACGTACCGATTTTCATTCAGTTTTCTTGAGCTATTTTCCCGTGATGGGTGCACACACACACACACACACACACACATATATATATATATATATATATATATAAAACGGAAAATTAAAACTCTGCATTGCAGTCTACATGGTTCAAGGAAGCCTCCGTGGCTCAGACGGCAGCGCGTCGGCCTCTCACTGCTGGATACCGTGGTTCAAATCCCGCTCACTCCATGTGAGATTTGTGCTGAACAAAGCGGAGGCGGGACAGGTTTTTCTCCGGGTACTCCGGTTTTCCCAGTCATCTTTAATTCCAGCAACACTCTCCCTTATCATTTCATAGCATTTATCAGTCATTACTATCACCTTGGGAGTGGCGACCCCATTGTAATAAAAGCCTGTATCTGGTTCATTCATTACATCCCTGACCCGGTCAAAGACTGGAAAATAGATTGTAGGTTTTCATTTTATTTCTACATGGTTCACATAGTACAAACCGTGGTGAGACCGAACGGCTGCGGTCATTTTCTCCTTCATTTCTCAACAAACTACGTGACACGCGCGCAGGTAACTGTGTTCCGAACACCGCGGGTGAGGGGGTAGGCGGAAGTAGGTGCAGAAATGTCCTGTCCTGCTCTGCTCTGCCCTATCTCTCAACGTGCGATGATGCAATGAATTGCGTGGATTACAAAATTCTGCTCTGTGCACCACTGCGTTAGCTGCTTCGCCTGCGTCCCAAATGTGCGCCCGGCCTAGTGCGACTGAGTCCAAGAAAGACTAGCACGAGCAACGATAGGCGCGGTGTAATGCTCGCAGTCGCACCCACTATGCGTGTCATTGCGCGGCGTAACAATTTCCTTGACGTTTCGTCAGTAAGCCGATAGGATGTTGTAGACAGCACCTCGAAGTGCGCGCGAACATTCCATACATGCGCATTCGCTCTTCAGCGCTGCACATATAGTCACTCACTAGATCAACTAACACACTCCGTCGAGTAATAAGCATCGCCAATGATGCAAGGAGTAATAACTCTTTAACTAAAATCAGTGCACAGTAATAAACGAAGACCACAAACCGCACATCACAGCGGCCAATGGACTCTTGTCCATATGCTTGGGAAATAGAACACACAGATGTTCAGAATGGCAGTACTATTATAATTGTGACAGACGTTCTAAAAGATTTAACTTTAACTCAGTAATAATAATAATAATAATAATAATAATAATAATAATAATAATAATAATAATAATAATCTGACGACACTGGCTGAATAAAAATCTGCTTGCACTACAAAGTTAATTAATTAATTAATTAAACCATACTACAATGGCATTTATGCGCACACCTTAACAGGCTAACAGCTAATGCAATCCTAAGTGCTATGGCACTGCACTGTTTCACTGATCGCAATCATAAGTGAAATAACAAAATTCATTAAAACTATGAAACAGTTCACTCCCGAATTTCTCTCCCCTTGCTCATATTTCAAAGCATGACAACGTATTTAACAATTTGACCACCCTAAAAATAGTGCCGTCATGTTATGGTTACATTTTGAACCTTTATATTCGCTCCTTTATAGAACTGAATTGTTGAAATAGTCTGTGTAATGGAATTAATTGTTTTGCAAAATGTTTTGGAATTAATCTCTAACAACAATGAATATAAGGCGTGAGGGAAAACGCCTGGGTACATTTTAAGGTGATTGGCGATGTTGCTGAGGGCTCCGCCGTACAGCACTTACACCCGCCTGCACTCTTCTTACCCCTCACAAGCCCATATCGTCCTTCCAGGCTCCTCCCGCACCCCGCCCGCTTGTTAACTGTTGGGACCTACTGAGGGTTCTGCCGGACAGACCATACTGTACACCCGCTTGCACTCTTCCTTCCCCTGATAAGCCAATATTATCCTTCCAGTCTCCTCCCGCACCCCGCACACTTGATGAGTCTACGGACCTACTCAGGGCTCTGCAGTCACCGTCCAAGCGCCCCAAGACTAAAGAGGAAACATCGTGCTTCGTGGACAGCAGCCACGGACTGTATGCCGTTCCCATTTTCTTGACAATACGAAAGCAAAATGTTTACAGCCGAAGTAATAAAGGTGTCATTGTATAACAGAACTAGCTGTAGTACACGGCGTTGAGTGCTATGCCTAGTAAGTGTTTGGCAAATGTATATTCTAGTTTATATTTGAGTGTTCTGATAGGTCCTGTCTACCATGTTTTGGAATTTTGACCAAGTTGTCCAAATCAGAATATGAGTGGACTTGAATTTGTAAATACAGTGTGAGCTTCAGTCAAGTTTTCGATTATTCCCTCTGCGACGTCTGAGCGAGTGGGTGATGCAATAGCCGCCCGACCCATAAGGTTCGCCTAGTGTCGTCATGGTATCACTAGAAATGGAAATGGAAACCTACAACCTGTTTTCCAGTCATTGACCGGGTCAATGAAACATATATAGGCTATTATTACGATGGGGTCGCCACTCCCAAGATGATTTATTAATGAGTGATAAATACTATGAAATGATAATGGAGAGTGTTGCTGGAATGAAAGATGACAGGGAAAACCGGAGTACCCGAAGAAAAACCTGTCCCGCCTCCACTTTGTCCAGCACATATCTCACATGGAGTCACCGGGATTTGAACCACGGTATCCAGCGTTGAGAGGCCGACGCGCTGCCGTCTAAGCCACGGAGGCCCTCATGGTATCACTAGTCTGCGATAAGCTTCCGTACAACGTGACTGCTTCTTATACAACAGTAATTGGTCGGTTTAGTGCATTTCCTGAGTTATGAATCAAATGCTAAGCAGCGGATTTTTGTGTGCTGTATATTTTTTTAAGCATGAATCGCTGGGAGGGTGAGAAAAGAATTCCATACGCAGTATCCTGGAACGCGAATGCCAAAGCGTTAACACATTAAAATAAAACCTAAATAAATTCATAAATGTGGGTTCAGTGCTAAACAAAAGACAAGTTAAACAATCGGCTGTTATAGCTCACGAAAATTTCAGGTTATTTTCGAAAAACTTGAGCGATTCCCCCGAAATTATTAAAGGGAATTGTTTCAGTAAAGTGTGGTTTATTATTGCACTGCGGGCGGCAAGAAAACAGAAATTTAAGCCTTATTAAGTCACCGAAATTCGAAGTGTTTTAAGAGATCCACCAGTAAGAAAGATTATTGCAAATGATTTCTTCAGTCTATCAATAGTGGCGAATTATATGCTGAATTACTGTTTTCTGTATGAGGAGTGGTTTTATTTGTATTCACGTGTAAATCCATCTCCACTCCAGGAACTTAAAAATAGGCGAATGTTCCACTACCAGTGCTTGAAAATTTGGAGGGCCTATTTCTTCTCACGACACCATTATTTCATACCCATACGTAGAATTAATACTGAACAAATATTTCCTCAAATGACAGAACAGGAAAGGTCGCTCAGATATTTCCAGCAAGACAGTACACATCGCCCGTAATTCAGTAAATGCAGTACGTGCTGTTTTCGGGAACAGAATAATTCAGCTATTCGAGCATAGAAGTATTGTGCCATATCATATATGCCCCAAACATTAATTATATAATATGGTGTAACATTGTGCATCTAATACATGCAGGAGTCATGATGCGACCTAGAAGTTGCGTAATGCAATATTCCGTCATCGCGTGACATCAGTAATAGCTTCTTATCTATGCATAGCGACAGTGAATAACTCGGGTATTCCGTATGAGTCAATCGGGGATGCACGAGAGTGTTTGAGAGCGGCCGATTATAAAAGGACCAATCACAGCCCTGGAAGCGATATGGCAGAATGAAGGGATTTATAAAACAAATTAAGTCAGTCTTACCAACTTCTAAATTTACAGTGCTGCACTACTCTTTATTTTATTAGGCAATTTGTTATAAAGCTAGACTCCACGGTTTTTATATGAAATAGAAGCCAGTTAAACATTAAAAGAACTACCTGTAGACAGTTGCTATACTTAATTTGAATTAATAAAGTAATTAACATATTTTTATTGAATCAGCGCTTTGCAGAGTAGTGGGTGAGCAGTAACGTCATCGCGAGTGGAATCCCCTAAGATATGACTAATACCGGGAGCTTGGTGTATATAGTAGCCTCTGGAAATGGAAAGTCACTCTGCTTTTGAAGTGTGAACCGCGCGGGTCGGTGTTTTTGATATTAAGCCAGTGGTATAGGAGAGTAACTTTTTTTGTGACCAGTTTCGAACCTATAAGTAGTCAATTTGTGAAACTGAAACGTTTTCCTTTATGAAAATATGCATTACATGAATGCAAGTGATAGATTGTAGTTACGAGTGTGCATAGTATATTAACAGAGCAATTACCTTTGCTATATAAATAATATCACGTATCACGTATGTCAAAGTGCGGTGGTGGCACGGGATAATAACAATAAAAACGATAGTTACTGTCGATATTTCCGTACCCGTGTATGCGTAATTTGCATATGGTTTGTGCAAATACCGTGTTCGGTACGCGTTCGGTTTCGCGAAGAACTTGTACGAACCGTCGTCATCGTATCGGTACAATTTAATGGTGTGTGCGAAGCACTATTACTACATGATGAAGAGAGAAGAAAAGACTTGCAGAGTATTTGATAACGCCATGCAGTTTGGTGCAATAATGGCGTAATTTGCTGGACGCTGTGGCCTGGAATCATGAAGAAACTGAGACGCTACCAGTTAAGTTCATTTTAATTATAGGCATGCTTAGATAGAAGGAATTAGGCTAATTCGATCCCAGTGTAATGTAAATGTAAATGTCAGTCTTGTTGTGACTGAGCTATGATGTATTTTTATAGATTAGTGTCATGTTTCAGGGAAATGCATGTTTCGAACCCTGATTTTTATATATTACTTTATTTCCTTTTTATAAGATGGAAAAGAGGGAAATGATTAGGTGTAGATGAGGATATATATGTCTAAAGGTAACTGTGTATTCCATTTTGGTACAAGATGTAGACTCTTTTAGTATGAAGGCTACACAGCCTAAAGTTTGGTCTGGAAATAAAATTTAGCAAGGTATTTTTTTCCTGCATGTAGCACGTTTATAGGAGTACATGGCAGTGATGACCAACGTAAAAGTGCACCGTCGAACTAATATCTTCTAGATCCGCAGATAGAACTAGCTAATTGGTATTGAGTTATGTTTTTACGAGAAAAAGGCAAGATTAGCCTGATACTGAGATTACAATGTGTGTTATTACAGGACGGTCGTGCCTGGAAATAAATATCGGAAAGATATAATGGTGTCAGCTGCATGAAAAGAGAGAGGTTTGATTTGCCTCAAGTGTTCATTATGATTGTGAGAATCGAACTCACGGACCCTAAAGTGTTAGGCCAGATGTGTTGAGTATCATATCTGCAAGCCGTGTTATATTGGAATATGTAGTTAAGGCCATAGGAATGTGTATGGGTGCCATTGTTTGAGTTCGAGGCCTTGTGTTAATTAAATGAACAGAGAAGTGAATGGCAGCGTAATTTATGTTTTCAAATATATTAGAATTTCTCAGGCAAGATTTACCAAACCAATAAGTTAGAGTCTTTTCTGGCGAAGTAAGATGTTTCATAGCTGGCGCATTAGAAGTGTTCCGTGATTTATATTACAGCGTGCTTAGTGAAAGATCAACAGACGGATAGCTGAGCCTGGAGTTCGGTGTTCTTTTTATATGAAGGAGTCTAGTATCGTATTGTTTATATTTCAGATATTGAATACACAGATGATATTATTAATTTTTTTTTTGCATGTTATTACCGGTTTCTCCGAGAGTGTATTTTGTATTAATTTGTGTTACTTGGATTGTTGCTGATTATGTCATGGCCAGCGTTGAAAAAGATTTGTTCTTAAATATGAGTCCGAAACTCATTCTACTGGGAAGTAGGCTTTTAAGCCATCCAATTTATAACAGAACGGTCTGTTAAGTAAATTCAGTCTAGATGTAAGCTAAGGTCCCTGAAATATTGATTTGATGATAAGTGATGTACATATAGTTTTATTATGGATCGGATTTAGCATAATTTTATTCTGTCGCGGTATGTCCTGTAATTATAATCTGAATGATATCCGTCAGGATGCGTTAAAATGAATTTAACTGCGTACGTCGAAGCGAAGTGTGAATTTCTTCCCCAGGTCGTTGCGTTTATTTTGTAAATGTTTTCATTTTTAAACGGGACATTGCCCGTCCTTTGTAAATTGATGTAATTTATGTTAATTATGTGCCCGGCACATATTAATTTTTTTTTGCAGTTATTTGAGCCATATTTTAATTATTTTCCATTTTTTGTTTATCTCGAATTTCAATAATGTTTATTAGTCAATAAATCCATCTTACCCCTTTATTTTGTATTTTATTTCGGAAATATGATACTGTTTCCCGTTCATGTACCCATGGTATTTATTTTATCCTGAGATTATTCATTTCTTTTAGCCCGATCAATTTTTTAAGAACCGAACACGCAGCTCTCCGATTGGCGCCGGCAGACTGTATTTCAGACGGGAACGGTACAGTATACCCCGCACAATCGAAGAACTGAAAAACGACGCCTGTGTGCTGGATGTAGTTCCTTTTACCTCAAGTTAATGAATTTATGGGTTTGATTTTTTTTATCTCAAAGGGCCAATGCTTCCCTGGAAACCCAAAACCTTCCCGACGTTTCATCGGCAGCAATTGCAGCCATCCTTAGTCAGAGTCAAGATGGAACCGTTACAAGTAAAACTATTGCAACCATGGCACAGAATAAAAGGCAGCGAAAGTATTCAAATCTGATATTATTATTATTATTATTATTATTATTATTATTATTATTATTATTATTATTATTATTATTATTATTATTATTATTCCCGACTCATCTGAATGGTCAGCGTACTGGCCTTCGGTTCAAAGGGTCCCGGGTTCGATTCCCGGCCGGGTCGGGGATTTTAACCTTCATTGGTAAATTCCAGTGGCCCGGAAGCTGGGTGTTTGTGCTGTCCCCAACATCCCTGCAACTCACACACCGCACATAACACTATCCTCCACCACAATAACACGCAGTTACCTACACATGGCAGATGCCGCTCACCCTTTCGGAGGGTCTGCCTTACAAGGGCTGCACTCGGCTAGAAATAGCCACACGAAATTATTATTATTA
The DNA here is from genome assembly GCF_040414725.1 of Anabrus simplex. Classification (NCBI taxonomy): domain Eukaryota; kingdom Metazoa; phylum Arthropoda; class Insecta; order Orthoptera; family Tettigoniidae; genus Anabrus; species Anabrus simplex. The sequence continues at coordinate 405,355,542 of NC_090267.1, read as the reverse complement.
TTATTATTATTATTATTATTGTACCGGGCGGTACACCTCCACGCCGCTAATTTAAAATGTGCGCCAGTTGAAACTCCTCTGCTGGAGGAAGTCTGAACTTTATATACGCTATTAATTCGCTACCTTCTCAAAAGATGTCACTACTTGGAAAGTTTGGAGTTTTTGAACTGTGCCACTTTGGATGTATTTTTGTTTTACCGGTAGTAAGAAGTGTGAACTTTCTCTTCTAGAGGACACTACTGAAAAACTACAATGGTGCACCCTAGTGCGATGTGAAAGAACTGTTTTTTGGAGAAATTTTTATTTCAAAAGTTTGTTTCTTGTTAATTTTTTTTCTGTTATTGTTTAAGTTGGCTGTATAACCCTCTCTTTCCCCTTGTTTTGTATTTAGCCAATCCCGAATTTCTTTAATTAATTTCTGACCAATCTGATGTATCTTCTCCCAACTTGAATATGCTGCTTATCCCTAACCAATAAAGTTTTGGTGGGAGGGTGTTCTCATTCCAAAAACGCCTCGAACTTTCCGCGAGAGTATATAAACTGCTGATTTTTGGGTCTCTGCGCCACTTCTGTTCCATCTTTTAGTGTGTAAAGTACATGGCAGGGGGCGGAAAGCGCCTCTTTCTTCGGCAGCGGTCAACAACAAGGTAATGGCCGATTAATAACTTCTTTCTTTGCTAGCTCAGCAGTTTAACTCTCGGGGCGGGTCCGAAGTTTTTCCATAATGTAACCTTCCTTAAAATGTAAAGACACTTGGTATCTATTCTATCTTTAAACTGCATATCGGGATAGAGAGTGCTAAACCCTCTCGAGCTCCCACTCACATTGTTTTGAGGTGAACTTATTTTTTCTCAACCTATTCTTCTTTAACGTAAGGTAAATTGTTCCTTTCTAAAGTCACCTCTTTAGTATGAGATTAGACCCTGCATTAATGGCCTAGTGCCAAGTAGGTTTTAAACAAATGTATTAGGAGTGCAGGTCGCCTCCTCTCAAGTGGTTATTTTAGAGGTCATGTAATTAACCTTTTTTCTTACTTAATAGACCTCAGTAGGTTGGATATTTTACCCCTGTATCTATGTCCATTAGAGGACAACTTGAAGGTGGAGTTTGGTGTGGCCTTTAATAGGCTTAATGTTGAGAGCGAGTGGCTCTTTCTCGAAAATTGAGTGTTGTATGCCTCGGGGAGGCTTTTCTGTGTAATTTGGAGCAAGTGCTCCTGAGCATGAATGGGGTTTTCTGCCCCTCTGTTAAAACTTATTTTGGAGTAAGGTTGGGCTGATTGCCCAAGAATTGTGAAGTCGGGGCGTGAAGCCCAAATCCGGTAAATATTGTAACTATACTTTTGTTGCCTTGCTACTCTGTACCTGCCATGCTTGTTATTTCTTTATTTTGAAAAGAAAATATAACCTTGTTAATTTTACATGAACTCTAATTTCGTAGCTTGAGACCCGTTCACACCCGCACCTTCTTTCACCTTTAACTACCGCAAAAACACGGTAACAAATGGTAGCAGAGCGTGGTTGAATGGGTCTCAATTTAGCCCCTTTTGACGGCTAAACATTGCTTTGATTCAAACTCTAACAATTTTCTCAGTTGCTGGAATTTTTTATCTTTCCTGTTTCAAAATTGTTCTGTCATCATGCCCGGCCCTCGCGATGTTCTCCATCTTAACTATTTGCGCAAGGAGGAGTTGATCTATGAGTTAACTATCAGAAATGTGCAATCTGGAGGCACGGTTGCGGTAGACACCAACAAGCTTAGAGAGTCCCTTGATTTGCCCATTTCCATCCCCAATTTGGGAGAGAAAGAAATTGACGACTCTCTTTCCACGATCACCGAGAATACTACTGGGCTAGCATCGGTAGTTAGTTTTTTTGACGAAAATGATCCCTCTCCTAATCAAATTAAGCGTGTGCAAGCCAGGCTATTTCATTTTTCAAATAGAGTTAACGATCTGTTGTCTCTGAAGTTGAATGACGTTCAGAGGAAGGAAGCTAGTACGTTGCTTGAAAGTATTTCTGAATTATCTAGCAAGGTCACTCAATTGTTAACTGGGGAAGTTCCTCCCAAAATTGATCAACCCACCACGATGAATGTAGGTAGCGAGGAAGAGCCTCCTAAGGGAGAAGTCAATAGGATAACCGTTGCTGCTCAAACTATCTCTGCCCCATTGGACAACGAGTCTGAACGTCGTGCATCGTTGAATAATATACGTTCTGAATTAACTTCCTTGCCACTGAAACCTTTACCTACTATGTCACCCGGGTTTAGCAGCTTGCCTCATCCATTGGCAATGTTGCTCAGAGGTATCTCTAAGTTTTCCGTTAATACCACCAGTGACGTAATTTCATTTTTAAGATTTTTAGTTGAATTTCAGGATCATGCCCTTGTGTTTTCTCTTTCCCCATGTCAGATTTTGCAAATCATCTATCCCTATGCAATTGGTATTCTCTCAGACAAAATAGTAAGAGCCATTGCCGAGCAATCATCTATTGAAGATTTCCATGCCCACTTGCTAGCTAACTTCATCCCGGCTAGGGCCAGGTCCTCCCTTATTCAGAAGTACTATTATCGTGTACAGCGTTTGGATGAAAACTTAGCAGACTTCATCCAAGATATTAAATTCTATACTAGGGTGTTTGCCCTTCATTTTCCTGAAGATCAGATTGTACAGGCTATTGTAGAAGGAATTTCACCATCCTATAGGTCATATTTGTGTTTCGCGGCGTGCCCGCAAACCTTCTCTGAACTTGAAGCATTGGCCGTCTCAGCGGAAGGAGTTAGATACGCCGATTCTTTGCGTGTCGCGAAAGAACCCCCTCCTTCTTTTGGTAATCCTCGGCCTCCTCCTCCTCGCCGACCAGTCACACCTCGTAAATGCTATGCTTGCGGGTCGCCCGACCATCTTCGGAACAAGTGCGCATTGCTCAAGTCTAGTGGGACAAGGAATGGAACTGGTTCATCACAAGGCCGTCTTAAATGTGGGGCTTTCTCACATATCGCCAAGAATTGTCCCAATTCGAATAGCACCCCCTCCTGCTCAACTTCAGGTGCAACTTCCAACAACAATCAAAAGTGACTAGTGGCTTCGGCTGAGTCGACTAATCCATCTTCCCGAGGCTCAGCCCCTGGCAAACAGGTCGTAAATTCAGGGAATGTTCAATCTGCAAATCTATCTTTTGAATGCCCCAAAGAGCGTCTTAGGATTGCGGCGGATACCCCCGCACCGGTCCCTTTTCTCAAACTTGAGTTAAATAATGAACCTGTAACAGCTCTTTTAGATTCAGGCAGTGTTTGTTCGATTATTTCGGCTGAATGGTATTCTAAACTGAAATCTGTTTGTAAACTACCTGACTATGTCTCATCTCCTGTTCAATATGTTTCGGCTAATTCATCTCCATTGGAAATCCTAGGTTCTGTAAATGTCAAAATTCGTATTTTTAACTTTACATGGAAAATCAAATTGTTTGTGGCTAAGCACATGTCTTGCCCCATCATATTGGGAGCTGACTTCATTTCTCACACTGGTCTTGTGCTCGATCTTTTGAGTAAGTCGTGCACATTCAAATTTGCGTCCAATTGTAAAATTCCCTTGTTAAAGTGTAATTCTGTATCATGTTCATCTATTTCGCCTACCCAGGATGAGATGTTGTTAGACCTTAGACATCTACCTGAGGAGCAGGCTGATAGTATTCGTAAATTATGTCAGTCATTTCCAGAGGTGTTCTCTGATACTCTTGGTGTTACTGACCTTATTGAATACAAAATTGAGGTCACGGATTCAATTCCTGTCCGTTTTCCACCTTATAGGCTATCTCCACCTAAAATGAAGGCTCTGAAAGAAATCATCGATCAGATGTTGAAGGATGGTATTATTAGCCCCTCTAAGTCGGCGTATTCGTCACCTATTTTTCTAGTCCCGAAACCCCAAGGGGGCTTCAGGCCTGTCATTTATTATAGGGCTCTCAATCGGAAGGTGGTGTTACAATCTGTGCCCCTTCCCGACCTTCATTCTTGTTGTTCATGGTTCCGTAAGCCCAAGTTCTTCACCATCTTGGATTTGAATCAAGCCTACAATCAAATTCCCCTTGCGGAAGAGTCTAAACATCTTACAGCGTTTGCCACGGACTGGAATTTATACGAATAAAACCGCGTGCCTTTCGGGCTCCCCACGGGAGCAGCTGTACTCACTAGGCTGCTAGATAGGGTCTTCTCCGACATCAAATTTGAGTACTTGTATCACTACTTGGATGATGTCGTCGTATTTTCGGAGACCTTTGAAGAACATCTAGATCATCTGCGAGAAGTTCTCAATCGCCTTCGTAAGGCTGGGTTAACTGTCAAGTTGTCCAAGGTTGCCTTTGCTAAGCCCTCTATGTCATTCCTAGGGCATATTGTGTCACCTGATGGTGTTGCAGTCGATCATTCTAGAACACAGGCCATCCGTGATTTTAAACCTCCCAAGGACATCAAAGGTATCGCCAGGTTCATTGGTATGGTGAATTTCTTCAGGAAGTTCATTCCTAACTTCGCTAATAGAGCGGCGCCCTTGAACCTTCTTCGTAGGAAAGGCATCAAATTCGAGTGGGGACCTTCTCAACAAGCCGCTTTTGAAGATCTTAAATTAGCTCTCTGTAATGCCCCTGTACTTGCTATGCCTGATTTCTCGAAGAAATTCATCGTCCAAACCGACGCGTCGTCGTCAACAGTAGCTGCAGTCCTTCTTCAAGAGACTGAACTAGGGAGGCGACCCATCGCCTATGCATCTAGGACCTTGTCGGCTCAAGAAGCCAAGTATTCTATCTATGAGCTCGAAGGTTTGGCAGTCTTATTCGCCTTAGAAAAGTTCCGTCTCTATCTGGAACATGTCAAATTCGACCTGGAGACAGATAATCAAGCCTTAAGCTGGGTCTTAGGTAGGCCGCGTCGTACTGGTCGTATAGCCCGTTGGGCCATCCGTATTTCTGCCTTCCAATTCGATGTCCGGCATATCAGAGGTACCGAAAATGTTGTTGCTGATGGACTCAGCCGTATGTTTTCCAACGACGTCGAGACCCACGAACCGGTCGACAGTTCATCACCTCCCGAGTCCATACTATCTGGTGTTAATGCCATCTTAACAGATGCTCCCATGCTCTTTAGGGATATCGAGAAATACCAACGTGAAGATCCGACGCTGGCTCCGATAATGGAAACCCTTTCTTCTGGGGAACTTGTTGTCCCTTATGTTCTGAGGAATGGTGTTCTATGTTGCCCATCCAGGCATGATAAGATGATGAAGGTTGTCGTTCCAGCTGTTCTTGTGCCTATGATCTTCAAGTACTATCATGAGACCCCATTAGGGGGGCATCTTGGAATCTTTAAAACTCGTGAAAAGATTCGTGAAAGGTTCATCTGGAAGGGTATGGACGGTGAAATCCGTGAACTAGTAAAAGCTTGTAAATCTTGTTTGCTCAGTAAACCCACCATGTCCACCAAGGTAGGCCTTTTGTCTTCGCATCAAGCGTCGCGCCCCATGGAACGCCTGTATATTGATTATGTAGGACCCTTCCCCCAGTCAAAGGGAAATGCCAACAAGTTCATCTTTGTATGCGTAGATGGTTTTACAAGATTTTCCTGGTTATTTCCGACTAAGCTGGCTACCGCTCAGTCCACCATTACTTGCTTAAATTCTATTTTTGCCTCTTTTGGTCCGTGCCAATATATTGTGTCTGATAATGCTAAGGCGTTTACATCAAATCTTTTTCGTAAATTCTGCTTTGACCTGTCCATCTCTCATGTGACTACTTCTGCTTATTACCCTCAACCATCTCTGGCTGAACGGTTTAACCGTAATCTCAGGTCCGCGCTTATTGCCTATCATCATGAAGATCATTCCAGGTGGGACACGTCCCTGCATTGGTTAGCTTTTGCTTTGAATTCGGCGGTTCATGAATCACATAAATTTACTCCAGCCTCTTTGATGTTGAAGTTTGTTCCCAACACGCCGGTCTCTAACCTCTGGTCTCTGAGTGACATTCTACCTGAGACAATAGATCCGGACAACATTAAAGATCTTTGGAAGAAGGCTAAAGCCAATCTTAAAGTGTCTCATGAAAAGGTTAGGGAAAGGTATGATCGTGGACGGAGACCCACCAATTTGAAGGTAGGCGACCAAGTGATGGTCAAGAATTTTGTTACCGCGGGCAAGCTTGCCCCCAGATTTCATGGGCCGTGCATAATTCTCGATTTCCTTACACCGGTTACGTTGTTATTAAGCAATCCAGCCACCGAGAGGATATTTAGGGTTCACCTGTCGCAGGTGAAACCTGTATAATTTCTGTGCTAACTTGCCTCATATTATCTTGAAAGGAATATGAAGGTTATATATATATATATATATATATATATATTTTTTTTTTGAGTTTCACTTCTAAGGCTTTCTGCCCCTTCTATAATATTTTGTTTTATATGTAAGCATTTTTGTAAAACCTGCCCCGAACCGTTAAACTGCCATCCTGTCCTTGCCACGGCCATTACCACGCTCCCGTCTCCTGCTCCACTCTACACAGTGGCTTATTTAATGCCATGGATATCTGCACGCCGCTGGCCCCTCAACCTCTCCACAAGCCTGTGCCCTCAAAAAAAAAGATGATGGTCCAACAAATTCTGCCGCCTAGCTTTAATGTTTCAGTGCCCCCGCAGCCGCGCGGCGCCGTGCCGCGACTGGGATAGAGGAAGGGCCCCTCGACCCCAGCGAGGACGACATGTGCACGGCGAGACGGAGCTCTCCTCCCGGCCAAGGCTGATGTGCGGCGCACGACCTGCTACTGGCCCGCAGCCTGTATATGTTCACCGCGGGCGCGGCGTGCTTCTACACCTCTGCTCCCCTCATAGTGCGGGCGAGTGGTATCTCAGGGTACTTGAGGGGCCCGGGCGGCCTCCTCTGAACGCAAGCAGTGGCGGCTGGTCTGGCCGTTAAAATCATCAACGTTTGAAGTACATATCCAGCTATATGGACATTCCAGTTCAACTTCACTACCTTTTCTTGGGTATTCTACTGCAATATTTGGTGGACTTAGAAAATTTTCCTCAACTTTAAAAACTAAAGTTTTCCTTCTGAATTCAACTTCTACAAACATAAAGACTTTACTTCACCAGTTACAACAAAAATTTTGAAACTGAATCAAACCAAATTAAGAAAATCTTATAAATACTTCTGCAATTAATCTCCATATCAACATCAAAACTTGGACCTTGTTTCCAAACAAATTGCATGTGTCACCCCTGGAGGAACTTTTGGGGGGGGGAGGTCTGTACCGGGCGGTACACCTCCACGCCGCTAATTTAAAATGTGCGCCAGTTGAAACTCCTCTGCTGGAGGAAGTCTGAACTTTATCGACGGTATTAATTTTCAAGTTTCTCAGAAGATGTCACTACTTGGAAAGTTTGGAGTTTTTGAACTGTGCCACTTTGGATGTATTTTTGTTTTACCGGTAGTAAGAAGTGTGAACTTTCTCTTCTAGAGGACACTACTGAAAAACTACAATGGTGCACCCTAGTGCGATGTGAAAGAACTGATTTTGGAGAAATTTTTATTTCAAAAGTTTGTTTCTTGTTAAATTTTTTCTGTTATTGTTTAAGTTGGCTGTATAACCCTCTCTTTCACCTTGTTTTGTATTTAGCCAATCCCGAATTTCTTTAATTAATTTCTGACCAATCTGATGTATCTTCTCCCAACTTGAATATGCTGCTTATCCCTAACCAATAAAGTTTTGGTGGGAGGGTGTTCTCATTCCAAAAACGCCTCGAACTTTCCGCGAGAGTATATAAACTGCTGATTTTTGGGTCTCTGCGCCACTTCTGTTCCATCTTTTAGTGTGTAAAGTACATAGCAGGGGGCGGGAAGCGCCTCTTTCTTCGGCAGCGGTCAACAACAAGGTAATGGCCGATTAATAACTTCTTTCTTTGCTAGCTCAGCAGTTTAACTCTCGGGGCGGGTCCGAAGTTTTTCCATAATGTAACCTTCCTTAAAATGTAAAGACACTTGGTATCTATTCTATCTTTAAACTGCATATCGGGATAGAGAGTGCTAAACCCTCTCGAGCTCCCACTCATATTGTTTTGAGGTGAACTTATTTTTTTCTCAACCTATTCTTCTTTAACGTAAGGTAAATTGTTCCTTTCTAAAGTCACCTCTTTAGTATGGGATTAGCCCCTGCATTAATGGCCTAGTGCCAAGTAGGTTTTAAACAAATGTATTATGAGTGCAGGTTGCCTCCTCTCAAGTGGTTATTTTAGAGGTCATGTAATTACCCTTTTTTCTTACTTAATAGACCTCAGTAGGTTGGGTATTTTACCCCTGTATCTATGTCCATTAGAGGACAACTTGAAGGTGGAGTTTGGTGTGGCCTTTAATAGGCTTAATGTTGAGAGCGAGTGGCTCTTTCTCGAAAATTGAGTGTTGTATGCCTCGGGGAGGCTTTTCTGTGTAATTTGGAGCAAGTGCTCCTGAGCATGAATGGGGTTTTCTGCCCCTCTGTTAAAACTTATTTTGGAGTAAGGTTGGGCTGATTGCCCAAGAATTGTGAAGTCGGGGCGCGAAGCCCAAATCCGGTAAATATTGTAACTATACTTTTGTTGCCTTGCTACTCTGTACCTGCCATGCTTGTTATTTCTTTATTTTGAAAAGAAAATATAACCTTGTTAATTTTACATGAACTCTAATTTCGTAGCTTGAGACCCGTTCACACCCGCACCTTCTTTCACCTCTAACTACCGCAAAAACACGGTAACAATTATTATTATTATTATTATTATTATTATTATTATTATTATTATTATTATTATTATATTGGCAGTGTCGTGTTGCAGGGGTAGCGTGCCTGTATCATATCTGGTGGCTCCGGGTTCGATTTGCCGTCAGTACAGGGTTTAATCCAGGACTGACTGCTGGAATAAGGTTCACTCAGTTTCGTGAGATGACTGGAGGATCCGTATGTGCGAGAGGTAGCGAAACAGGTCAAAAAAGCCAAGCAGGATGTCTTCAGGCTGACCACGTGCCACTCCTGGTTCTATACTTTCTGCTAGTGGCTTTACGTCGCACCGACATAATTAGGTCTTATGGCGACGATGGGATAGGAAAGGATTAGGAGTTGGAGGGAAGCAGCCGTCGTTTTAATTAAAGTACAGCCTGGTGTGAAAATAGGAAACCACGGAAAATCATTTTCAGGGCTGCCGACAGTGGGATTCGAACCCACTATCTCCCGGATGCAAACTCATAGCTGCGCGCCCCTAACTGCATGGCTAACTCACCCGGTCCTGGTTCTACAGATCACGTGGCTGAGTTAGAGTCATCGTGGAAGGCCAAGGCTCCAATGGACTGTTACGCCACGCTGTTTTGTGTTATATTAGAGATGCTTTTGGGGGACTCTTGTGCGGAGCGTGGTACAGTATCGAAGTGACACAGACAATAACTAGTACAGAAAAAAAAGGAGAATAGAAGCGTTTGAAGCCGGCCCCGCATTGTAGGGGTAGTGTGCCTGCCTCTTACCCGGAGGCCCCGGGTTCGATTCCCGGCTAGGCCATGGATTTTTACCTGGATCTGAGGGCTGATTAGATGTCCGCTCAGCCTATGTGATTGCAACTGAAGAGCCAACTGACGGTGAGATGGCGCTCCCGGTCTAGGGAACCAAGAATAACGGCCGTGAGGATTCGTCGTACTGACCACACGACACCTCGTAAATCTGCAAGCATTCGAGATGAGCAGCGGTCGCTTAGTAGGCCAAGACCCTTCGGGGCTGTTGCGCCATGGGGTTCGGTTTTGCTATTATAAACTTTTGAAATGTGCTGCTGTGGAGGAATACTGAACATCACATGATTCGGATCACAAAGGACGTCGAGTTTCTGAGAGGAGAGCGATTTTGTGAAATTTGATCAATAGAAGAAATATTTTTATGGGATACATTTGAGACACCCAGGACTTGTTCAGTTAGTTTTCTAAGCAAGGAATGGAGGATCAAGTTATGAAAATGATGAACAGATTAGAGTAAAAGAAGCATGGACCGGCTGAGTGGCTCAGGGAGGAGAAGCACTGGACTTCTGATCCGAAGTTGCCGGTTTCGATCCAGGCTCAGTCCTGCAGAAATTGAAGGCGCTCAAATATGCCAGCCTCGTATTGGTAGATTTGTCACTTTGTAAAAGAACTTATGCATGATAAATATCCTGCACCTAGAATTCTCCTAAAAAAGTAAAAGTAATTAGCGGAACGTGAAATTAGATCTAGATTTTAATACCCCATCAACAACAATCACCACTGATCTGTTTTTACAGCTGTCGCCCAGGTATCGGACTGCCTCTCAGTTGCTTACCTAGTCTTTTCTTGAATTACAGAAGAACTTGGAAACTTATCGAGCACTTATCTTGATAAATTACTCCAATGCCTATTTCCTCTCCCTATAAATGAATATTTGTCCTAATTTGTCTTCTTGAGTTCTAACTTTATCTTCATATTATGATCTTTCCTTGCCTGAAAATCTCCACTCAGTGTTATTCGCCTATTAACGTCACTCAAAATTTTCGCTTAGTCCAACACCTCGTCTTCTACGTAGAAATTAAAAGGTTTGCACAGAATAGGGAGTGCTGCATCGAGCAGGTCTACGAACTGATGACCCAAATAACATCATTATAATCATAATCTATTCATTTTCACTTTATCCATGATATTCGTGATGTAAGGCCTCGTACTACTTCATTTCAGACTGAAGTTCCAGATCGGTGAAATAATTGAGTCGTGGTCCCGGAGTACTAATATTAGATTTTGACCACTTAATGTTCGAAGTACTGGAACAAGTCCCGGTATATCTGAAGAGAGCACACATATTTATTTCTTCCAAACTTACACAGCCAGTTTAAAGGATCCAGAGATACCATTCACTGATTGCTCGGCTTTCTGCCAAGAAGAATTATCAAGTACGTTCCGAAGTCAATTCTGATTTCTTACTTCTGTTATGCTTGCCAAATGTGAGGCAGACAGACAGAAACGGTTCCAATATCTGTAAAAGGGAAAGTCTCATAATGAAGGAATATATTTGTACGACTACCACTTTATAAGATCGGGTCGAAGGTTGTTATCTACAATCTGCTTTACGTCGCACCGACCTGGATGAGTCTTACGGCGACGATGGGATAGGAGTGGGAAGGAAGCGACCGTGCCCTTAATTACGGTACAGCTCCAGAATTTTGCTGGTGTAACAATGGGAAACCACGGAAAACCATCTTCGGGTCTGGGGTTCGACCCCACTATCTCCCGAATGCAATCTGATAGCTGCGTGAAATAAACTGCACAGCCACTTGCTTGGTCGAAGATAAATAGACCTACAGTAGAAAGTTGACTACATGGCACACGTCATGAAATTGTAAGCTTATATTTGGAAGATGCTTAGCTCGAACTTCAACGTCGACAGCCCTAAAAATAGTTTCTTGCTGTTTGCCATTTTCACACCTGGCAAATGCAATTTAACCAAGGCAACAACCACTTCATTACCAGCCTTTTCACATTCCACTGGTTTTCTACAGGTGCTCTTTATCTCAATTTGACCTCAAACGGGCTGCGCGAAAGTTAGTAATATGCTGAAGTCTGCTGAGCAGCATCCAAGTTTGAACCCAGCTCAAGGTGTACCACGTTTCCCTCGGAGCAGGTTTGTTGCGCAGCTTGCATTCGAGAGATGATGGGTTTGAACTCCACTGTCGACAGCCCTGAAGATGACGTTTCCGTGGTTTCCCATTTTCACATGAGGCAACTGCTGGGGCTGTACCTTAATTACAGCCACGCTCGCTTCCTTCCCACTCGTAGTCCTTTCCTATCCTATCGTCCCCATAAGAACCTTCTGTGTCAGTGGGGAGTAAAGCAAGTTGTAAAATGGTTAAAAAATCTATTACAGAGCTTCCTGTCTCCATGAGAAATACCTATGCTACTTATTCTGCTAAAAAAGAAAACTAATTAGTGTCCTGGCGTTAGCCTTATCTAGCTACACGTTAGCAAATAATAGAGTAGTTGGATGCAGACAAAGTTGTTTCATAGCAAATGGGAGGCAAAGTAGAAACTAAGAAAGTCGTCTGTTAAAGATTTTAATTACACACCAAGAGAATCAGAAGTTCTTTGAAAGTTATTAACTTACTCATACGAAATTGTTTGGAAACAAACGCACAAAATTATAAAACTCTTTAATGTAGACTATACCAAACTGTATTACAAAACTGCTGTTTCCCTGGATAGTACTTCAACTACCTAAGTTTTCAATTTCACTCTTATTTCTTTATTGTCATTACAAAATATTCCATCATCGCCATAAGACCTATCTGTGTCGGTGCGACGTACAGCAAATAGCAAATATATATATATTTCTTTCTCGTAAAATCTTAGGCAGTATTGCCTTATGAATTGTTTAGCAATTCGGTGATGCCTGCTCATTTTCTACAGGGTGCATCAAAACTTAATGGCAAAATTTCAGGAATGACTAATTTTTTTTTATTGTTTCAAAGATCGCATGAGTTAATGCTCGTATTGGGATATTACATTAAAAAGTTGGCACATTTGCAGTAATAAAAAATGAGTACCAGGTTAATTCCTGGGGGCAAAGGCGGCCGGGCGTAGGGCTAACAACTGTACCCCATCGTGTGCCGAGGTTAACAACGGTGGAAGCCTTTATCTTCCACTTCTCCAAGGGCCTTCATGGCTTGTACGGAGGTGACTTTGCTTTTCTTGCAATAATAAAGACAAATTAAATTATTGATAATACAGAGCTGATAAAAATTTATAATAATACTAGCAAATGTACCCGTGCTTCGCTACGGTATTCTGCATTGTATACGAATATTGAAGTAAATACTGTACATGCAGTAAATAAGATTGTTTTAAAATAGCATGTCTCTTAGCGTTATCCGAGAAACAATATGCAGAGGTCCCCATACGTTGTTTCCAGTGTAAAGTGCTTGTTACGGATTTGTGATGATAACGACAGGCTCACTTCCCTACTGCGATTCACAATCGAGTTGGGAAGTTTACATTATAATTGCAGGCCCCATTGCCTACTGCGCGGTCACAATCTATTTGGGGAGTTTCCGTTACAATTGCAGGCCCCCTTTCCTACCTCCAGACATATTACAAATTGAAGAGTTTTTATTATAATGGCAGGAAACTTCCCTACAACCAGTCAAAATTGAGTTGTGCAGTTATCATTATAATGATAGGCCCCTTTTCCAACTGCCAGCCAGCTTCCTGCCAGTCACACCAAGTTGATGAGTTTCCATCAAAATAGCAGGCCAGTATGCCTAATGCCAGTCACATTTTAGATGGGTACATCTGTTTATAACTGCGGGAACGCTTGCCTACAGCCAAAGACTGTATGCTGCATGCTCCCTTGCCTTCTGAAAGTCAAATCGAGAAGTGAATTATTCATTACAATGGTAGGCCTGCCTCATTAATGCCAGTTACACAGGAATTGGAGAAGGACTCCATTCCTACTGCCAGTCATAGTCGGTGTGCGGAGTACTGATTACAATAGCAGACACACCCTTTCTCGATCGCTACAAAATCGACATCAGTGAATATATATAGTTCGACATACGAAAGTATGTGCTTGTTTACAATATTGCAGACCTTCATTTACAGATTAACTGCTTCTAAACGGTACATCATATCGAGAAAAGATTGTACCATAAGACGCCGGATTTAGCGGCCTAAATTGCTGGTCATATGATATCTCATCTATTCATGGGTCAGATTGAGTTAGAAACGTGGAATAAGGTAAAATTTGTGTAAGATTATCTCACATTGCATTGCTTTTCGGATAATTAAGTGACAGGGCTCACATATGGCTACTGGGTGGACCAATTTTCGTGTAGAGTATGATGATTCTATCTTTCCTCTAAGTGATGGAAGGTATGAATTATGTATGTGAAAAGTACTACTTTACTTAAGATCGAGAAATAGAGAAAAGTCAAACGTAAAATGGATATAAATACGACAAAAAGTCGTACGACCAAGGTTGTAGATCACTCCAAATTGAACGGGGATTGTGCCATCCGTTATGTGATGATACTTCCCGAAGGTCTGCACCATCATTAAAATTGCCTCCATATTTCGATATTCTTCGGGATAGAAAGGGAAAAATTTAAAGCTCTTGGAAGTTTTCCGCCCGTTACAGGCTAAGTCGTAAAATTTTGCCAAATTTCAGTTTTCTTTCTCGACTGGCAGATTATGCCGCAATCTGGGTTTTCAGTGAGAAGTGTAAAAAGTAGAACTTTCAAGATACTAAACCAAAAAATATGCAGATGATCATTATTACCCCTTAAGCGTGTAGCTGTACGAAAATTTCGACAAAATAGTCTATGTACAGGCACACAGTAGTTACGATTTTATTTACATAGATAAATAAGGAACCTGCTCCACGTACAACACCTTTTGGGCTATATCCGCTGGACTTAACCGGAAAAACGGACCGTTTATGATATCTCCCTTATTAATCCTCCTGTCGAAAAAATGCACATGAAAAAAAGTTTTAGAGATGGAATTCCATCATGTTTGGTCGATTTCCAGTCAGGTTGGTCTTGTACTGTATATATTCTGGAAGAGTAAAATCACCATTTCGGTTCCCTATAAACCGCCAGTCCATTCCGGGAACATGAAATGTTATTGACGATTAACACCTACCGTTGGACAGGTGGATGTTAATATAAAGTTTGACTCAAATATCTTCAGTAGTTTTCAAGTTGTAAAACATACGCTTTACACGCACCCGCTCTTGAGTTAAGTCCGGTGGGACTTATACCGGAAAACGGTCCGTTAATGATATCTCCCTTATTAATCCTCGTATTGAAATGATGCACATGAGGAAAAAGGCCTAGAAATGAATTTCCATTACGGCAGCTAAATTTACATTAAGTTTGGTTGCAAAATGACGGTTTCGGTTTCGTATAATCCCCCAGTCAATTCAGGGATTCAGAAACAATACTTGCCCTAAAACCTACCAAAGGACAGATGGATTCTAAATATCAAGTTTGGTGGAAATATATCCAGTAGTTTCCAAGTTTTAGACAAACAGACAAACAAACAAACAGACAGACACCAAAACAGAATATATGCAGATGGTCATTATTACACCTGAAACGGATAACTGTACGGAAACTTCGCCAAAATTGTCAATGTACAGACATACTCTAGAAGTGTAGACCTTTATTTCGATAGTTACTGCTTTGCAACTGTACGACGTATCTACAAACGGACTTCACCATCAGACGCCCCTTTCAGTGCTCTACATGGTTGGTCCTATGACATCTTCTCGTATCTCCTTTATTTATGGGTTAGATTGAGTTAGAGTCATTGAATGGGGTGAAATGTTGTACAGTTTTTGAATGCTACTTTATATTTTTGATTCTCATGTGACAGCTAGAATCATAAAATTTGGCTATAACATTGCCAATGGTCATGTCAATGTGCGTGCCGAATGTCATGATTCTACCTTTCCTATAAGTGTGCCAAATGATAACATATACGTGTAAAAGTACAAAATCAACTTGTGTTTAATGTATTAGGGATAGAAATACGACGAAAAGTCACAGGACAAAAGTTGTAGATCTCTCCAAAATGAAACGCAATTTGCTTTGTGACTTTTGATACGACTTACTGATTAGCCACCAATTACCCCGAAACGAAGGTCTGCACCGCCGTTAAAATTGCATCCATATTTCGGAATTTTCCTGGGCCAGAAGTTATACATTTGCATAGCTTAGAATATTTCCTCAAAGGAAAGAGTGTACAGCATTCGGGATTAGCACTCGCATACATACGTGGTAATTAAGGAAGAAAGTAATACAGTTTAGTAAGTTGAAATTAATAGAAAATAGATTATAACAGAGGATATCCGGATGACGACAAATATATAAATACCAAGTGAATGTATTGGAAAATCAAATGCTCCTCAATAAATTATGCCGGAGTGAGTTATGGATATAAGAAAGCGGTAATCGGAGAGAAATTTAGGCGCAGGGATTCTTAGGTAATCAGATAAGAAGATGAATATTTGTGTTATTACTTATGCTATTCGAGGACGGTTATAACCTCCAATGATATTCCGCCAATATCCCGCAGAATGGCCGATTGACGACTCTCTTGCTTTCTACCCAAGGAACAACCACGAATTTAAAGGAATGATGAGGAAAATGACAATACGTTACTTCCCTGCTGGCAAGCAGTCAGAGACGTTGCCATGGTAACCCATATATTCGTTATCGCTCTGTCGGTCCCTCAATGCCGAGCATGGTATCGGCAGAAAATAGTAAATTTCTCCGTCATTTGAAGAGTAAGGTAAATTATGAACACAACGAAAGTTGTTTGTGATGAAGAGACCTTTCACATACGGTCCACAGAGTTTGCAGAAAATCAATAGTATAAGAGAAAATGGAGGAAGACCGTTGTGGTTTTCCTATAGGCCCCCGTCTTTTCAAAGATTTTAAAATGATATGCATATCGAAACCTTCCCCGGGGTGAGTATACTCTAAATATGAAGTTTGGTTGAGATCTATCCAGCCCTTTCGACGTGATGGTGGAACAAACAAACATTTTTATTCTTTTTATTTTGCTAGTTGCTTTACGTCGCACCGACACAGATAGGTCTTATGGCGACGATGGGACAGGGAAGGGATAGGAGTTGGAAGGAATCGGCCGTGGCCTTAATTAAGGTACAGCCCCAGCATTTGCCTGGTGTGAAAATGGGAAACCACGGAAAACCATTTTCAGAGCTGCCGACAGTGGGGTTCGAACCTACTATCTCCCGAATACTGGATATTGGCCGCACTTAAGCCAAACAAACAAACAAACAAACAAACAAACAGACAAACAGAAACGAACAACTTTATTTATAAGATTATTTTTATACCACTCCCCTCGCCCCCTGCCAAAAGGGTGCTAGGGGTGTCTTACCCTCACGCGGTTTGTCTCCTGATACTAATTGATAAGTGTACCACGTTTGGTGAAATTGCTCCAGTGGTTTAGGAGGAGATGTGTCATATACACACCCACACCCACACACCCACGCACACACATACATCAATTTTTATATATAGTAAGAAGAAGAAGATAATATTTTTATATGTAGTTTTTCGATTAATTTTATATCTCACCCCCTTCGCTCCCCACTTGGATTTGCAAAAAATCCGGAGTAATACTATTCATCTCAGAGACCCTGAAATCTATGGATTCGAAACTGTTTTTAATTATTTCTATATCTCACCCCACCCCCCCACCCTTTGCTCCCAACCTAAAAGGGGGCTGGATTTTAAAAAAATTCTAAAGTATCACTTTTCAACTCAGCGACCCCGAAAACTATGAATTCGACACTATTCTCGATTATTATTGTAACTACCACCCCCCTGACCCTCTCCCTTAAGGGCGCTAGGGATGGCTTACCCCCCACAGTGATCGTCTCCCGATAGTAAGTGATTCGTGTACCAAGTTTGGTTGAAATTGCTCCAGTGGTTTAGTTGGAGATGTGTCATTTACACACACACTTCCATTTCTATATATAGTAAGATTTTTACACTCGTTCTTCACCCCCTTTCCATCCCCGCCCAAAGGAGTCCTATGAGTGCCTTACACAACAGTATATTTTTTTCCCAGATATTAAGTCTTATTTGTACCTATTTTGGTTGACAGCTATGCCCAAACGTACATGCATAATCTCACTGCTCTAGAATCCTGGAGCTGACGTTGCCATGGTTACGGCAGTTCATTTCTTTATCCGATTCCTAGAGCAGGGGTAGTGTGGTGCCAATATCTCCGTAACGGTTGGTTTTAGGGCCTTAAAACATGGTTTTCGGGCCCGTAGGGCTTACCGAGTTTTGTTCTTTGCGTCAAGAGGATTAAATTGAGCTTTGTCTCGTCCTTATACGACAAATTCGATATTTTGCCTATAATAGTATAAGAGAAAATGGAGGAAAACCGTTTTTCCTATAAAACCCCCGTCTTTTCAAAGATTTTAAAATGATATGCATATCGAAACCTTCCCCGGGGTCAGTATACTCTAAATATGAAGTTTGGTTGAGATCTATCCAGCCGTTTCGACGTGATGGTGGAACAGACAAACAGACAGACAAACAGACAAACAGAAACAATTTTATTTATATAGATTTACTAGCGAATGTACCCGTGCTTCGCTACGGTATTCTACATTGTATACGAATATCGAAGTAAATAGTGTACATGCAGTAAATAAGATAGTTTTAAAATTGCATGTCTCTTAGCGTTATCCGAGAAAGAGCATGGGGAGGTCCCCGTACGTTTCCAATGTAAAGTGTTTGTTACGGATTTGTGATATAACGGCAGGCTCACTTGCCTACTGGCATTCACAATCAGGTTGGGAAGTTTACATTATAATTGCAGGCCCCATTGCCTACTATGCGGACAGAATCGATTTGGGGAGTTTTCGTTAAAATGGCAGCCCCCCTTTCCTACCTCCAGACAGATTACAGTTTTTATTATAATGGCAGGCAATTACCCTACTATCACTCGAAATTGAGTTGTGCAGTTATCATTATAATGACAGGCCCCTTTTCCAACTGCCAGCCAGCGTACTGCCAGTCACACCAAGTTGGTGAGTTTCCATCAAAATAGCAGGCCACTATGCCTAATGCCAGTCACATTTTAGATGAGTACATTTCTTTATAATGGCGGGCACCCTTGCCTGCTGCCAAACACAATCGGGTAGGGGAGTTTTAAACAAAACTGCATGCTCACTTACCTTCTGCAAGTCAAATCGAGAAGGGAACTATTCATTACAATTGTAGGCCTTCCTTACTAATGACAGTTACACAGGAGTTGGAGAAGGAACCCTTTCCTACTGCCAGTCAAAGTCGGTGTGGGGAGTACTGATTACAATAGCAGACCGACCCTTTCTCGATCGCTAAATCGACATCAGTGAATATATATAGATCGACATACGAAAGTATATGCGTGTTTACAATATTGAAGACCTTCATTTACAGATTAACTGCTACTAAACGTACGTCATATCGACAAAGGATTATACCATAAGACACGCCGGATTTAGTGGCCTAAATGGCTGGTCCAATGATATGTCATCTATTCTTGGGTCAGATTTAGAAACGTGGAACAGGGTAAAGGTTTTGTAAGATCATCTCACATTACATTACTTTTCGGATAATAATGTGACAGCTACATACGTAGCATTTGGCTCACATATGGCTACTGAGTGGGCCAATTTTCGTGAAGAGTTTGATGATTCTGTATTTCATATAAGTAATTGAAAGTATGAATAATGCATGTGAAAATTCCAAATTGACTTAACATCGATTAATAGAGAAAAATCAAACGTAAAAGGGATACAGATACGGCATAAAGTCATAAGACCAAGGTTGTAGATCATTCCAAATTGAACGGAGATTGTGCAATCCGTTACGTGATAGGAATTTCCGAAGGTCTGCACCATCATTAAAATTGCCTGCATATTTCGATATTCTTCGGGGATAAAAAATGAAAAATTTATTGATATAGGATTTTTCATTCGTTACAGGCTAAAACGTATAATTTTGTCAAATTTCAATTATCTTCTTATTCTTCTGGCAGATTATGCCACAATGTGGATTTTGGGCGAGGCGGGTAAAAATTAGGACTTTCAGGAAATCAAAAATTATGGAGATTGTTATTATTACCCCTTAAACGGAAAGCTGTACGAAAACTTCGCCAAAATAGTCAGTGTAGAGGTACACAGTCGTTACGATTTGATTTATATAGATAAGGAATCTGCTCCATGTAAAACACCTTTTGGGCTATGTCCGCTGGACTTAACCTGCAAAAGTGACCATTCATGATATCTCCCTTATTAATCCTCCTGACGAAAAAATGCACATGAAAAAAAAGGTTTAGAGGTGGAATTCCATCAGGTTTGGTCGATTTCCAGTCAGGTTGGTCTTGTTCTGTATATATTGTGGAAGAGTAAAATCACCATTTCGGTTCCTTATAAACCGCCAGTCCATTCCGGAACATGAAATGTTATTTACGTTTAAAACCTACCTTTGGACAGGTGGATGCTAAATATAAATTTTGTTTCGAATGTCTTCAGTAGTTTTCAAGTTGTAAGGAATACGCTTTACACGCCCCCGCTCGTGAGTTAAGTCCGATGGGACTTGTACAGAAAAACGGTCCTTTAATGATATCTCCCTTATTGATCCTCGTATCGAAATGATGCACATGAGAAAAAAAGGTTTAGACATTAATTTCTACCAAGGTAGGTAGACTTCCATAAACTTTTGTTGTGTATATTTTTTGGAAGTGCAAAATCACTGTTTCGGTTTCGTATAAACCCCCAGTTAGTTCAGGGATTTAGAAACAATATTTGCCCTGAAACCTATCAAGGACAGGTGTATTCTAAATACGAATCTTGGTGGAAATGCATCCAGTAGTTTCTAGCATTCACGTACATACGGCGTAATTAAGGAAGAAAATAATACAGTTAAGAATGTTGAAACTAATAGAAAATGGATTATAACTGAGGACAGCCGGATAACGACAAATAAATAAATGCCGTGAGTTATGGATATAATAAAGCGCTAACAGAGGAGAAATTTAGGTTCAGTGATTCTTAGGTAAACAAATATGAAGATGACTAATGGTGTTATTACTTAATCTATTCGAGGGCGGTTATAACCTCCAACGATATTCCGCCAATATCCCGCAGATGGGCCGATTGATGCCTCTCTTGCCATCTACCCAAGGAACAACCACGAATTTAAAAGCATGATGAGGAAAATGGCAATACGTTACTTCCCTACTGGCATGCAGTCAGAGACGTTGCCATGGTAACCTGTAGGTTCGTTGTCGGTCTGTCGGTCACTAAATGCAGAGCATGATACCAGCAGAAAATTGTAAATTTCTCCGTCATGTGAAGAGTAAGGTAAATTATGAACATAACGAAAGTTGTTTATAATGAAGAGACGTTTCACGTACGGTAAACGAAGTTTACAGAAAATCAATAGTATAAGAGAAAATAGAGGAAAACCACTGTGGTTTTCCTATAAACACCCCGTCTATTCAAAGATTTTAAAATTATATGCATATCGGAACCTTTCCTGGGATGAGTATACTCTAAATATGAAGTTTGGCTGAGATCTATCCAGCCGTTTCGACGTGATGGTGGGAAAACCACTCTGGTTTTCCTATAAACCCCCCGTCTATTCAAGGATTTTAAAATGATATGCATATCTAAACCTTCCCCGGGATTAGTATACTCTAAATACAATGTTTGGTTGAGATCCATCCAGCCGTTTCGACGTGATGGTGGAAAAACCATTCTGATTTTCCTATAAACCCCCCATATATTCAAATATCTTAAAATGATATGCATATGGAAAACTTCCCCGCGATGAGTATCCTCTAAATATGAAGTTTGGTTGAGATCTATCCAGCCGTTTCGACGTGATGGTGGAAAAACCATTCTGGTTTTCCTATAAACCCCCTGTCTATTCAAGGATTTTAAAATGATATGCATATCAAAACCTTCTCCGGGATGAGTATACCCTAAATATGAAGTTTGGTTGAGATCTATCCAGCCGTTTCGACGTGATGGTGGAACAGACAAACAGACAGACAAACAGAAACAATTTTATTTATATAGATTTTTACACTCGTTCTTCACCCCCTTTCCATCCCCGCCCAAAGGAGTCCTATGAGTGCCTTACACAACAGTATATTTTTTTCCCAGATATTAAGTCTTATTTGTACCTATTTTGGTTGACAGCTATGCCCAAACGTACATGCATAATCTCACTGCTCTAGAATCCTGGAGCTGACGTTGCCATGGTTACGGCAGTTCATTTCTTTATCCGATTCCTAGAGCAGGGGTAGTGTGGTGCCAATATCTCCGTAACGGTTGGTTTTAGGGCCTTAAAACATGGTTTTCGGGCCCGTAGGGCTTACCGAGTTTTGTTCTTTGCGTCAAGAGGATTAAATTGAGCTTTGTCTCGTCCTTATACGACAAATTCGATATTTTGCCTATAATAGTATAACAGAAAATGGAGGAAAACCGTTTTTCCTATAAAACCCCCGTCTTTTCAAAGATTTTAAAATGATATGCATATCGAAACCTTCCCCGGGGTCAGTATACTCTAAATATGAAGTTTGGTTGAGATCTATCCAGCCGTTTCGACGTGATGGTGGAACAGACAAACAGACAGACAAACAGACAAACAGAAACAATTTTATTTATATATTTATATTTATATATTTATATATTTATATATTTATATTTATATTATAATAAATAAAATTGTTTCTGTTTGTCTGTTTGTCTGTCTGTTTGTCTGTTCCACCATCACGTCGAAACGGCTGGATAGATCTCAACCAAACTTCATATTTAGAGTATACTGACCCCGGGGAAGGTTTCGATATGCATATCATTTTAAAATCTTTGAAAAGACGGGGGTTTTATAGGAAAAACGGTTTTCCTCCATTTTCTCTTATACTATTATAGGCAAAATATCGAATTTGTCGTATAAGGACGAGACAAAGCTCAATTTAATCCTCTTGACGCAAAGAACAAAACTCGGTAAGCCCTACGGGCCCGAAAACCATGTTTTAAGGCCCTAAAACCAACCGTTACGGAGATATTGGCACCACACTACCCCTGCTCTAGGAATCGGATAAAGAAATGAACTGCCGTAACCATGGCAACGTCAGCTCCAGGATTCTAGAGCAGTGAGATTATGCATGTACGTTTGGGCATAGCTGTCAACCAAAATAGGTACAAATAAGACTTAATATCTGGGAAAAAATATACTGTTGTGTAAGGCACTCATAGGACTCCTTTGGGCGGGGATGGAAAGGGGGTGAAGAACGAGTGTAAAAATCTTACTATATATAGAAATGGAAGTGTGTGTGTAAATGACACATCTCCAACTAAACCACTGGAGCAATTTCAACCAAACTTGGTACACGAATCACTTACTATCGGGAGACGATCACTGTGGGGGGTAAGCCATCCCTAGCGCCCTTAAGGGAGAGGGTCAGGGGGGTGGTAGTTACAATAATAATCGAGAATAGTGTCGAATTCATAGTTTTCGGGGTCGCTGAGTTGAAAAGTGATACTCTAGAATTTTTTTAAAATCCAGCCCCCTTTTAGGTTGGGAGC
This sequence comes from Anabrus simplex, assembly GCF_040414725.1. Lineage (NCBI taxonomy): Eukaryota > Metazoa > Arthropoda > Insecta > Orthoptera > Tettigoniidae > Anabrus > Anabrus simplex. The sequence goes on along the minus strand of NC_090267.1, from coordinate 405,332,362 downwards.
AAAGGGTGGGGTGAGATATAGAAATAATTAAAAACAGTTTCGAATCCATAGATTTCAGGGTCTCTGAGATGAATAGTATTACTCCGGATTTTTTGCAAATCCAAGTGGGGAGCGAAGGGGGTGAGATATAAAATTAATCGAAAAACTACATATAAAAATATTATCTTCTTCTTCTTACTATATATAAAAATTGATGTATGTGTGTGCGTGGGTGTGTGGGTGTGGGTGTGTATATGACACATCTCCTCCTAAACCACTGGAGCAATTTCACCAAACGTGGTACACTTATCAATTAGTATCAGGAGACAAACCGCGTGAGGGTAAGACACCCCTAGCACCCTTTTGGCAGGGGGCGAGGGGAGTGGTATAAAAATAATCTTATAAATAAAGTTGTTCGTTTCTGTTTGTCTGTTTGTTTGTTTGTTTGTTTGTTTGTTTGTTTGTTTGTTTGTTTGTTTGTTTGTTTGTTTGGCTTAAGTGCGGCCAATATCCAGTATTCGGGAGATAGTAGGTTCGAACCCCACTGTCGGCAGCTCTGAAAATGGTTTTCCGTGGTTTCCCATTTTCACACCAGGCAAATGCTGGGGCTGTACCTTAATTAAGGCCACGGCCGATTCCTTCCAACTCCTATCCCTTCCCTGTCCCATCGTCGCCATAAGACCTATCTGTGTCGGTGCGACGTAAAGCAACTAGCAAAATAAAAAGAATAAAAATGTTTGTTTGTTCCACCATCACGTCGAAAGGGCTGGATAGATCTCAACCAAACTTCATATTTAGAGTATACTCACCCCGGGGAAGGTTTCGATATGCATATCATTTTAAAATCTTTGAAAAGACGGGGCTCTATAGGAAAACCACAACGGTCTTACTCCATTTTCTCTTATACTATTGATTTTCTGCAAACTCTGTGGACCGTATGTGAAAGGTCTCTTCATCACAAACAACTTTCGTTGTGTTCATAATTTACCTTACTCTTCAAATGACGGAGAAATTTACTATTTTCTGCCGATACCATGCTCGGCATTGAGGGACCGACAGAGCGATAACGAATATATGGGTTACCATGGCAACGTCTCTGACTGCTTGCCAGCAGGGAAGTAACGTATTGTCATTTTCCTCATCATTCCTTTAAATTCGTGGTTGTTCCTTGGGTAGAAAGCAAGAGAGTCGTCAATCGGCCATTCTGCGGGATATTGGCGGAATATCATTGGAGGTTATAACCGTCCTCGAATAGCATAAGTAATAACACAAATATTCATCTTCTTATCTGATTACCTAAGAATCCCTGCGCCTAAATTTCTCTCCGATTACCGCTTTCTTATATCCATAACTCACTCCGGCATAATTTATTGAGGAGCATTTGATTTTCCAATACATTCACTTGGTATTTATATATTTGTCGTCATCCGGATGTCCTCTGTTATAATCTATTTTCTATTAATTTCAACTTACTAAACTGTATTACTTTCTTCCTTAATTACCACGTATGTATGCGAGTGCTAATCCCGAATGCTGTACACTCTTTCCTTTGAGGAAATATTCTAAGCTATGCAAATGTATAACTTCTGGCCCAGGAAAATTCCGAAATATGGATGCAATTTTAACGGCGGTGCAGACCTTCGTTTCGGGGTAATTGGTGGCTAATCAGTAAGTCGTATCAAAAGTCACAAAGCAAATTGCGTTTCATTTTGGAGAGATCTACAACTTTTGTCCTGTGACTTTTCGTCGTATTTCTATCCCTAATACATTAAACACAAGTTGATTTTGTACTTTTACACGTATATGTTATCATTTGGCACACTTATAGGAAAGGTAGAATCATGACATTCGGCACGCACATTGACATGACCATTGGCAATGTTATAGCCAAATTTTATGATTCTAGCTGTCACATGAGAATCAAAAATATAAAGTAGCATTCAAAAACTGTACAACATTTCACCCCATTCAATGACTCTAACTCAATCTAACCCATAAATAAAGGAGATACGAGAAGATGTCATAGGACCAACCATGTAGAGCACTGAAAGGGGCGTCTGATGGTGAAGTCCGTTTGTAGATACGTCGTACAGTTGCAAAGCAGTAACTATCGAAATAAAGGTCTACACTTCTAGAGTATGTCTGTACATTGACAATTTTGGCGAAATTTCCGTACAGTTATCCGTTTCAGGTGTAATAATGACCATCTGCATATATTCTGTTTTGGTGTCTGTCTGTTTGTTTGTTTGTCTGTTTGTCTAAAACTTGGAAACTACTGGATATATTTCCACCAAACTTGATATTTAGAATCCATCTGTCCTTTGGTAGGTTTTAGGGCAAGTATTGTTTCTGAATCCCTGAATTGACTGGGGGATTATACGAAACCGAAACCGTCATTTTGCAACCAAACTTAATGTAAATTTAGCTGCCGTAATGGAAATTCATTTCTAGGCCTTTTTCCTCATGTGCATCATTTCAATACGAGGATTAATAAGGGAGATATCATTAACGGACCGTTTTCCGGTATAAGTCCCACCGGACTTAACTCAAGAGCGGGTGCGTGTAAAGCGTATGTTTTACAACTTGAAAACTACTGAAGATATTTGAGTCAAACTTTATATTAACATCCACCTGTCCAACGGTAGGTGTTAATCGTCAATAACATTTCATGTTCCCGGAATGGACTGGCGGTTTATAGGGAACCGAAATGGTGATTTTACTCTTCCAGAATATATACAGTACAAGACCAACCTGACTGGAAATCGACCAAACATGATGGAATTCCATCTCTAAAACTTTTTTTCATGTGCATTTTTTCGACAGGAGGATTAATAAGGGAGATATCATAAACGGTCCGTTTTTCCGGTTAAGTCCAGCGGATATAGCCCAAAAGGTGTTGTACGTGGAGCAGGTTCCTTATTTATCTATGTAAATAAAATCGTAACTACTGTGTGCCTGTACATAGACTATTTTGTCGAAATTTTCGTACAGCTACACGCTTAAGGGGTAATAATGATCATCTGCATATTTTTTGGTTTAGTATCTTGAAAGTTCTACTTTTTACACTTCTCACTGAAAACCCAGATTGCGGCATAATCTGCCAGTCGAGAAAGAAAACTGAAATTTGGCAAAATTTTACGACTTAGCCTGTAACGGGCGGAAAACTTCCAAGAGCTTTAAATTTTTCCCTTTCTATCCCGAAGAATATCGAAATATGGAGGCAATTTTAATGATGGTGCAGACCTTCGGGAAGTATCATCACATAACGGATGGCACAATCCCCGTTCAATTTGGAGTGATCTACAACCTTGGTCGTACGACTTTTTGTCGTATTTATATCCATTTTACGTTTGACTTTTCTCTATTTCTCGATCTTAAGTAAAGTAGTACTTTTCACATACATAATTCATACCTTCCATCACTTAGAGGAAAGATAGAATCATCATACTCTACACGAAAATTGGTCCACCCAGTAGCCATATGTGAGCCCTGTCACTTAATTATCCGAAAAGCAATGCAATGTGAGATAATCTTACACAAATTTTACCTTATTCCACGTTTCTAACTCAATCTGACCCATGAATAGATGAGATATCATATGACCAGCAATTTAGGCCGCTAAATCCGGCGTCTTATGGTACAATCTTTTCTCGATATGATGTACCGTTTAGAAGCAGTTAATCTGTAAATGAAGGTCTGCAATATTGTAAACAAGCACATACTTTCGTATGTCGAACTATATATATTCACTGGTGTCGATTTTGTAGCGATCGAGAAAGGGTGTGTCTGCTATTGTAATCAGTACTCCGCACACCGACTATGACTGGCAGTAGGAATGGAGTCCTTCTCCAATTCCTGTGTAACTGGCATTAATGAGGCAGGCCTACCATTGTAATGAATAATTCACTTCTCGATTTGACTTTCAGAAGGCAAGGGAGCATGCAGCATACAGTCTTTGGCTGTAGGCAAGCGTTCCCGCAGTTATAAACAGATGTACCCATCTAAAATGTGACTGGCATTAGGCATACTGGCCTGCTATTTTGATGGAAACTCATCAACTTGGTGTGACTGGCAGGAAGCTGGCTGGCAGTTGGAAAAGGGGCCTATCATTATAATGATAACTGCACAACTCAATTTTGACTGGTTGTAGGGAAGTTTCCTGCCATTATAATAAAAACTCTTCAATTTGTAATATGTCTGGAGGTAGGAAAGGGGGCCTGCAATTGTAACGGAAACTCCCCAAATAGATTGTGACCGCGCAGTAGGCAATGGGGCCTGCAATTATAATGTAAACTTCCCAACTCGATTGTGAATCGCAGTAGGGAAGTGAGCCTGTCGTTATCATCACAAATCCGTAACAAGCACTTTACACTGGAAACAACGTATGGGGACCTCTGCATATTGTTTCTCGGATAACGCTAAGAGACATGCTATTTTAAAACAATCTTATTTACTGCATGTACAGTATTTACTTCAATATTCGTATACAATGCAGAATACCGTAGCGAAGCACGGGTACATTTGCTAGTAGATATCTAAAAAACAATATTTTTAAAGGATACAATTGTGTGTTTAAAAGTTCATATAAACAGAACCATATAGCTCGAAATGAAAACTGATAATAAAGTCATCCAATTAGGAAAAATCCGAGAGCATTACATTTTGTCCATAAATGTTTCTTAATATTTCTGGAATGGAATTAAATGCTGTTATAGCCCTATACGATACACCATTAGTTCCATACTTCACTGTATTCATTCTAGGAACATACAAGATTCCAGATTGTCATGCTGAATGATCATGAAGTGATGAATTACTGATGAATTTGAGTTTAACTTTTACTCGAGCCAAACTATGTTTAATTTTGAAGACAAGTGTTACCAAAGAGTATACAATAAAGAAACAGGAGGAATACCTGTTGATGAGTATAGTATTTGTCTGGACATCAAGAATGGAAAAATGTGAAGGGCTCTGAGTGCTTTATTTTCAAGGATTTGACGTATTGCTGTTTGAACATGGGTGCAGCAACTCTGTACAACATTAGTGTATTGTAGATGCCTATGTGTTAAGCATAATAAACACTCTTTAAGTAAGAATTAGGAATTACAACGTATTACACGTAGTCTGTTCAATACACCTGTAGTAGGTACAATCTTAATAAATTGTAGATTATGGTGCCAGTTTATGTGTAGGTTATAAAAACACCTAAATAATGAATTAATATAATCGACTTGTTTAACATAATCATAATTAAGAGTCAGCATGTTTCCTCATACAGAGAAGAAAAAATGGGTATGACAACGGGTGTCCGGATATAAATTATTACACAGTTATCCGGGCGTGTATTTACTGAGTGTCCGGACATTTACAGTCATTGCGATTGTGTTTGTACCTGGATTGGATCGGTCACCACAAATCAAATCACGGACATTTGCTGTCTCTACGATGTCTTTGTGTCCGGATTGTGTCGGCCGAGGCGCAAGAGGTATCTGTCTCCGAGGAAGTGTGGTCGTCACTCTAGTCGACCAAAATAGTTTGTGTACTCCAGTTTGAAGGTGGTTGATGAAATAAGCAATTGGCTTACAGAAAATTCAGTAACAGCATCAATTTTCCTCGTTTCATTTCACGTTAGCTCATGAAGGTTTGGAGTGTGTAATTTATATTTTCATATTTTTTATCGCAGGTGGAGCGCAAAAATTGCCCGTTATAAACGTGTTTCAACGATGCGTAAATTTTAAGACATGGTTTCCCTATATAATGCGCGCGAGAGGTTATGGAAGCGAGCGAGCAGGAGCCTAGGGAGGTTAGTGGTATACCCCGAGATTTAGCTAATGAGGCCCACCCCCTGCTAGAGTGACCGCAAATCTCCTGTGACTGCTGGGGAATATTGTAAGTGGGCACAAGTATATCTCAGTGAGTGCAAATGTCCGGGGCCTACAAATCTCCTTGACCGCAAATATCCGGCAACCGTGTTTACTGAGAGCACACCAACACGTTCTGATTTCCATAACAATAAGCGAGACACCGGTTATGACAACTGTCACACAAGTAATTACCAGGTGAATAAATTTGATGCGCATCTTCATTACTTTTGCCCTCGCGTACTTCTGGGGACACGTAGTCGGTCGTGTAATCAACTGCTGTCGGATAACACTGCAATTATGTATTTACTGACCCATGTTTTCATACACTTTTTTTTCTCCATGTATTAAGAATCTAGTCGGTCTCTATGGTGCAGTGGTCAGTGTGATTAGCTGCTAACCCCGGAGGCCCACGTTTGATTTCCGGCTCTGCCACGAAATTTGAAAAGTGCTACGAGGACCAGAACGGGGTCCACTCAGCCTCGGGAGGACTAATGAATAGATGGTGTTTCGATTCCTACCACAGCAATCCTCTAAGTGGTTTTTCGTGGTTTTCCACTTCTCCATCAGGCAAATGCCGGGATGGAACCTAACTTACGGCTACGACCGCTTCCTTCCCTCTTCCTTACCTTTCCCTTCCAATCGTCCCATCCCTCCGCAAGGCCCCTGTTCAACAAAGCAGGTGAGACCACCTTGGCGAGGTACGGCTCCTTCTCCTCATTTGTACCCCAACCGTAAGTCTCACGTTCCAGGACACTGCCCTTGAGGTGTTAAAGTTCGGATCCTTCGCTGAGTCCAAGGGAAAAACCAACTCTGGGCGGTAAGCGGATTAAGAAGGAAAGAACAAGATTAAGTAGAGTTAGACTAATTGCTTGGCCACCTCTCCCTTCCCCTTCATGACTTGACCAACCTGGAATGTTACTTTTGGGGGCACGTAAAATCTGTCGTATATTCGACAGCTGTCGGATAATCCAACAATTATACGTTTGCGGACCAATATTGGCATACCCTTAGTTTCTCCTCTGTAAGCAAAGGCCAGAGCAAATTGTACCTTCCACCAAAGTCCCAGACTCATTGACGGCTGTGATAGTATGGAAGCTACTCAGGTATGAGTGGTGCTGAGTGTTAAGAAAGGTTCTACTCATAGGGCTGGCCGTGTACAATAGCACTTCGGGTCCAGTGAGGAAAGCAATGGAAAACTACCTCACTCCTCATCCTTTCTAGTACGCCCCATTTTGGCGCCACTATCTTTTCTTGCGGTTTTCCTCTAACAGCGTAATCTTTGGTGGCGCTGTTTGAGGATCCAACCACATTTCGCGCTGATGACCTAACAAACAAACAAACAAACAAACAAACAAACAAACAAACAAACAAACAAACGAACAAACATGAAGAATTGGGAGACATGATTAGCTCAGTGGCTCACCTGCTGTCTCCCCACCCAGAAGGCTGAGGTTCGAATCTCGGTCAATCCTGGGTCGAGATTTCCATCTCAAGATTCACGTGGCGTCAGGAAGGGCCCCCGGTATTAAATCCCCGGTCAGTACCAAAATGAGTCTAGGTGGCTCCTGCGACCCCAAAATTAACTGAGATAAGCTGAAGAAAGTGTGTTTGCTTCTTGTCTTGCTTATGAAGTCCGTTTATGAAAATTTGGCGTTGAGTGTTTAGATTCTAATTTTTGAAGCTGAAGGTTTATATACCTCCCTGTGGATGGAGGGCCATTGAATTCATCCATAGTATCCCCTGTCTGTCCTAAAGGGTGACTGAATGGGGAATCTGATTTGGCTCTCCCATCTTGGGAGAATGGGTAGGCGACTACGAGCTTCCACTTACTTGTGCCCAGCTCCTCACTTTCCCTCTTTCCTGTCTGATGTTATATAGGTAACTCATGTTCTCTTCTGAACCCTACAGTACGAGTATTAGGTTTTCGAACCCTATGGTGTGTTGATTTCTCGCCCTCCGCATCCCTTTCCCTTGTTTTGACAATGTCCTCATTCTTCGAAAGTTCGTATTTCTTTCTTTTTTCTGTTAAGTAAGGACGATAGGCAGTTTTAATTCGAATTAATAATCATCACCATCACAAAGATTTACATTACAAATAAATAAAATTGTTTGGTAAAACTCTGTTGAAACATACATTTTCAAAACTCGTAGGTTACCTTTTAGATGTTGATACTTTGCATGTGCCTTTGCTGGCAGGACGTAGTGTTTACGGTGCACTATGTCTTCTGGTATAGGCTAGAGCAATACTGTTACTTTCATTGAACTGTCTCTGTCTTATCCTTGGCTTTGACAAAATGAAAGTGACTGAGGTATGAGCGATGCTAGTAATGCCATTCCTTATGCAGCCAGTCCCTGCTATGAATGGTGTGAAAATGTTGTTCATAGGGTCAGTTAGTGCATGCATTTCAGTGGGCTTGGCAGACTGATATGTAATAGCAACTTCTGGCTCGGTGAGGAAAGCAACGGGAAACTACCTCACTCCTCATTTCCCTAGTACGCCTCTTCAGTGATGCCTAGGCCATCTATGACAGCTGATGGCGGAGCTGTTGAGGATCCAACCAGCCTTCGGGCTGAGGACTAAACATACATACACTTTTTAGCAAGAAAGGTATACAGTATAGTGCATGTACTTACTGTATATCAGATTTCTTCAAATAACTATAGAGCTTCTCCCTACATTGCTTAACAGTGAACATCAATCAATCAATCAATCAATCAATCAATCAATCAATCAATCAATCAATCAATCAATCAATCAATCAATCACCATTGATTGTACTTCGGACTGTCATCAGAGTGGTAGAGCAGTTACCAAGTCTCTCGTTAAATGACTTCAAAGAACTTAGAGATTTATCAAACATTTCCCTTGATAAATTATTCCAGTCCTTAATTCCTGTTCCTATAAATGAATATTTTCCCCAATTCAACCTTTTGAATTCCAACCTTATCTTCATATTATAATCGATAATACATTTAAAAGCTCCACTCAAGCTTATTCCTGTACTATTGTCATTACAAAACATCTCTCCATTGACAGCTCGGGACATACCACTTAGTCGAGCAGCTCGTATCCTTACTTCCAAGTCCTCCCAACCCAAAGTTATCAACATTTTTGTAACACTACTCCTTCGTCGGAAATCTCCAGAAAGAAATCGTGCCGCTTTCCTTTGAATATTTTCCATTTCTCGTATCAAGTAATCCTAGTGTGAGTCTCATACATTGGAACCAAACTCTAATTGGGATCTTACCGGAATCTTCGTTCTTACTACAACCCCTAATTACCCTCAAACGAAATAAAGAGATCTGAAACTTTTATTTACTACTTCATTAATGTGATTACCCGATTGAAGTTGTTTTCTTAAATTTACAATTTACTTGCGGTGATTCCCATGAGGTACTGCCAACCCATCAACACAGTAATTAAAAATTTAAAAGACTTTTCCCCTGGGTGAAGCTTACAACCTCCTGGTTGTTCATCCCGCTTACCATTATACCATACCCTGATGTGCATCTCACAACATTGTCGAGATTTCTGTAGTCACTTATAATCTTAGAACTTATTTATTACTCTATACAGTATAACATAATTCGCAAAAGTCATCATGTGTGATTCCAGTTCTTTACTAATTGTATTTATATACATAAGAAAAAATAAAGCTTAAATATTTCTGCTTTGCGGGAAACCCCTCTTAATCATTACAGGATCAGATATGGTATCATGTAATATTCTATTATCTAAATATTTAGTTACCATATAAACCACTCTTTTCTTTAGTTCAGTAACCCTCATTTCAATCAGTAGTCTCCCATTATGTATCGTATCAAAAGTCTTGGATAGATCAGTAGTGATACAGTTCATTTGACCTCCCTAATCTAAAATATCTGCTGTATCTTCCAGGAGCCCTACAAGTTGAGACTCACAGCAATAACCTCTTATAACTCAAACTTCCTTCTATTGAAGCAGTAATTAATCTCGTAAACGTGTCTAATGCAATCACTTAGCCACCTAAGAAATAATAATTGGCAACATTAATGCTCTCTGAAGACAATTGTTATACTCGACAAGTGAATGCCTGTGATATGCCTACACATTGTAAACATTAATTACATGGTTTAGCATAAGTTAGATTCCCCGCTGTCATTTTTGAGACCCATTCCCCATACTTACCGTTATGAGCGGGTCTTTGTCATCCTGGTGTAGCTTGCATTTGCAAAGACATTATATTTGATGTTTGTTTGTTTATTAATTATGAATAGAAGGAAACTTACAACTAAACAGGGAGTGTTCCTTCTTAAAACGTAGCGGCAATATTACCTCGATTTTTCTGAAGTGAAAGCAGGTTTTCAGCAACGATTTTAAATTGTGAAATTTAAACTTGCCTAGGAATGTACAAACTTGCTAAGAAGTTGACGACGATGGGTGCGGTGTCTAATTCAGTATTTATAGCAGAATATATGCAACATCTGACTGAAATATTTGTTAATTCGCCAAATAAATCAGCTAGAATCGTATAGAAGTGTTCGAACAAAGCTTAAATGTACAGGAATGAAACTATACAGACGTGTGCAACCACAAGCTATTTGTAGTTAAGACGAAATTACTTGTATCTGCGGTAAATTAATTTCTGCTGGACCCTGTATAATGTTGTTAAAAGCGTCCACCTCAAAATCATATTCTACAATACTATAAACTTTCCATTTTTGAGGGATTCTCGTACTACTAAACCAAGCCCAATGGCATAAAAACTCCGAAGGTCCATGGCCTACCAAGCGACCGCTGCTCAGCTCGAAGGCTTGCAGATTACGACGTGTCGTGTGGTCGGCACGATGAATTCTCCCGGCCGTTATTCTTGGCTTTCTAGACCAGTCTCATACTACTACTATTCGTCAATAAATTCGTGGAATGGAGCCTACAGTGTAGGCATCACAGCGTACGTTTATGTTCTACGTTCAATAACTTCGTGGAATGGCGCCTAGAGTGTAGATAACACAGTGTACAATTGTGTACGTACTACAGTCATTATATTCATGACTGGCGCTAAGAGTTCAAGGATCACAATAGTATTGCCAGCTGCCTTTTCGCGTCTATTTCTCGCCATGGTGATCCAGGCAATTTCGACTTGATCATCATGTTTCGCTAGAGGATTTGCCTAAAACTTGGCAGAACGTGATATTTGCCCGTTGCTCAAACTACGACGTTCCCAAGTCTCGCCGCTGACAAACTACTCTGTACAACAGAGACCGTAGTTCTGCTTATACTGTATGCACGCAACTGCCTCTTGCTGAGACTAGTGAAGAACTGTCACGGCAACATTCTGTGGTGCAAACTTTTCACTATAGTGCTCCACAGTGACACTAGACGGCCAATCTATGGATTTAATGATTCTACTAAGTGTAGAGTGTGTCAAATGGAAAACTGTTTCCATTTCCATTGGTTTCATGAAGTTAAAAATATTTTGGCCTGGCTCAAGTGTTATTGAGCGAAGTAAAAATCTCCACAGACAGCAGCGCAATGTGTGGTGGGATAACGCGACAACATAGCGGCCACTTGTTTGGACAGTTGAGAGTAAAATTTCGTTGCCAAAACTCTTCCCATTGAATGCAGACTACAATGTAGGATTTCTTATATCATCTTTATATCATCGCTAACAGCTTCCTCAAAAAATTAAATTAATGAATTCTGTAATATTTTCTTTTTGTAAAGGGATTATCGTACTAATATAAAATGTATTGAGTGAATAAATGATAATGAAGGATACCAATTTAAGAAAGATTTATCTACCGTTATCATCAACAGGTTACCCATCAAAAAAATAGACCGACAGTGAGAAAATTGCAAGTGATTTGGGAAGGTAAAATATTAGAACACTGCTTCACTCCCAAATATCTAGGAGTAACTCTTTTTTTTTGCTAGGGGCTTTACGTCGCACCGACACAGATAGGTCTTATAGCGACGAGAAGTAACTCTTGACGGAGTACTAACCTATAGAACACACTTTCTGAATACCAAAAGGAAGGTATTTGCATGGAACAACATTATCCGGAAATTGTCGGGTTCAACCTGGGGGACGCATTATTTCCTTTTAAGAACATCAGCAATAGCCCTCTGTTATTCAGCAGCAGAATACGCCTGTCCTGTCTGGTGTAGATCTTGTCATGTTAATCAAGTGGATGTTGCCTTAAATGAGACATGCAGACTCATTACAGGATGTGTGAAATCTACACCACTTTATTGTCTAGCAGGTATCCCACCTCCAGATATTCGCCGTGAATGTGCATCCAGACTGGAGAAATCTAAAGCACTGAACCTGACGACCCATACTTTATATGGGTACCATCCAGCAACCCAACGGCTCAAATCAAGGAAAAGCTTTCTCCATACAACTGAAAGCCTCACTGAATCACCATCGAACTTCAGAGTGAATTCATGGTGTTCCAGATCCAGCCACCTTGCAGGATGGATGACGCCTTCCGAAAGACTTCCTCCAGGCCACGAGGAAAGCTGTTCAACATGGAAGACGCTCAACAGGTTGCGCAGGAGTTGGAAGAACAAAGACCAACATGAGAAAGTGGGGTTTTCTCTGTGACTCCACTCTATGTGAATGTGGTGAAGAACAGGCAATGGGTCATCTTCTTGTTTGTAACTTGTGTCCAACTACTTGCCCTCTCCAGAATGTGATCGACGCTACCAAGGAAGCATGTAAATTAGCCGCTTATTGGTCACACCACATTTAATTAATTTTGTATTTATGTAGAGCTTAAATCACATCGTTACCTGCCATCATAGGAAATGATTAATGATTATAGTACCAGATTTGCTTTGTCCTGTATAATTGTAAGTATAATTTATGTTTCTGACACGATTAAATAAATAAATTGACAGGTTCTTGGAAGAGCAGCAATATAATGTGTCGTATTCGATAATATCGTCGGCTCGTCTATGATAAGGACGAGAATGGTACTGGAGTTGCGCTGAGAATAGTAAATAGACCATTCTTCTTGGGAAGACATCAGCATTATCAATCTAAGAGATCGCCTCATAAATTAATAACTTGCAAACTGGTTAGGTTATACTTCACTGATGACGTAAATACTTCATGAAAATTTATACCAGTGTCAATCGTTAATTATCATCTGTCATGTCAACTAGTCATCCCATAAAAATTACAAGGTAATTCATCATGCGACCTTGAGCTTCCTTTTATTGTATTCAGGTGTCAAGATTGAAAGACGTCGGCAGTATACACTCACTCTCAAGAATGAATTACTACCTGTCCACGATGTTTATAGTTTATTGGATATTCACTAATAATTCTTTTCAGTATACATCATTCAGTACAGAAATTCCTCCACTAAGGATACAAGGCTGTTTGGGCCCACTAAACGGGTTATTTACAAAATCTAGGACAAAAGTTACAGAGGTAGAAGAGCTTCCCAACTGCGTATATCGTTCACATATAATCCAATCTACCGTACTACAAAAGAATGAATCTCTAATTTCTAAAATCTGAAGTGGTTTTAACAGATACTATAAAACAGGTGGAATTAATATCTTCCAGTATCTGTTCATGATGTTGTTTATTCAACAATCTTGGGATAACATGATGCGTAGTTTGAGATGAAATTGCCTGATAATCTCTGTGAATGTCCGGTGGGTAATTGTAACTTAATGAGGTTAAAACTGAAAAGTAAGTGATTATTTATTTATTTATTTATTTAATTTATTTATTTATTTATTTATTTATTTATTTATTTATTTATTTATTTATTTATTTATTTATTTATTTATTTATTTATTTATTTATTTATTTATTTATTTATTTATTTATTTATTTGAAATTATCACATGGGCCTCAAGATTCGTTGAAGTATGCTTAGGAGTTATTATTGGCTGATATTAAATGGAATTATGGACTCTAAAATCTTCCACATTCCTCTACAAAAAAACAGCTTGAAGCTTTCGTGATGTGGGTCCATACACGAATGTTCTGTATCCTACGCACAAAAAGGATTTAAAATACTGATGTAATACGAAGAACAAAAACTGATCAAGAGTTATTAAAATATATAAAATGTCCGAAATTGGAATATTTTGGGCACATTAAGAGAGGAAACAAATACCATTTTATGTAGCTTTTATTACAAGGGAAAATCGAGGGGCGTCGTTCAGCTGGACGCAGCAGGAAGTCGTGGATAAATACTACTGGCGCACCAAACACGCCATATGAATATGATGATGATTGATTTATTTTCTTGTAGAAAAATCCACTCTGTCACTTCAACATCCCAAAACTCGTCAATCACTTCTTTTAAAATGTACGAAAATTAAACTTATCCATACTCACATATTCCCATACTTACTATGGTCGCCCGACGAGAACTCGCGTGGATGAGCAGTGAGGGGTAAGCATGGCTACTGCACATGCGACAGTCTCAAGTCTCAAGGCCTGGCAATAAATATCTGTTCCGTCCACGCTGACTCTTGCGAGATGAGGTGCTACTTTGAGGTTTGAAAGCTGCAGTGCAATTCTGTTTTAATTACACATTTACTCTCGGTGCTGCATAAAGAACAGTGTAATAATGAAAATACATCTGTCTGAGAGAGCTCGCACTGTTTGTCACGACTAATGTTCGTAGCTTAGTGCAGTATCTGTTACTCGCGCCATACACACAAGCTGCCGCGAATTCTCGTGAGACGCACATAGTAATTGCTGCTATGGAACAAACACTGAAGCTACAGAAGGTACTGAACTTGCGACTTATTTCGACTGTTCCCAAACTCCAGTATCAATCCTCTAAATTAAGTTTCCACTCCTCCTCTTAGGAACAGAACATACGATCGACTTCCTCATTTGAAATACCTGTGCACCGCTCATCAACATACATAACCGCTCCTCTGAAGTGTCTGATGAAATCCTGTGGAATTCTCTTCCACTTACAAGTTATTGTCCGGAATGGCACTTGTTTAGTCTCCTTTAAGTAGTCTTGCCGAGAGAACCTATTAAATATACAACCGGCTAGTGAGAATGTTAGTATGAAAGAATGAACGTAGTTAGTGTGTTCAATAATCGTTCAATAACCAAATCGACATGCTCTGTGAAGTCCTTTTTCTTACAAGTTGCTTTACGTCGCACCGACAGAAAGAGGTCTTATAGCTACGATGGAATAGAAAAGAGCTAGGAGTGGGGTGAAAATAGGAAACCACGGAAAACCATCTTCAGGCCTGGCGACAGTGGGGTTCAAACACATTGTCTCCCAAATACTGGATACTGGCCGTACTTAAGCGACTGCAACTATCGAGCTCTGTGAAGTTTATATTAAACATTTCTTGATGTGGTTGTTTGACAGAGGGCCTCGAACTATAACTTCGCCATTTGTAAGGGTATGAAATAAATAAATAAATAAATAAATAAATAAATAAATAAATAAATAAATAAATAAATAAATAAATAAATAAATAAATAAATAAATAAATAACTTATTTCGATTGTTAAACGACTAAAAACCCCAGTATCTATCCTAAAAGTTTAGTTTATTTTTCTCTTCTTAGGAACATGAATTAATTAAATAATTACTTGTGCTATTTTCTCAAGTTGTGTTAGTCCCACTGCTTGTGTGCATAGTCAGCGTAGTGCCCTTCGGTTCAGGGGGACTCGGTTTCGATTCCAGACCTGGTCGAGGATTATAATCTCTTCTGATTTATTCTTACGGCTCGGGAACTTGGTGTTTGTGTCTGTCCCCCAATCTCCTCTCCATACTCAGAGACACACCACATTACCAATCACCACAGAAACAAGCAATAGTTATTACTTGCACTATTTTCTTTCCGTGGAATTGATTGTTGTAGTGATGTTGGGTAATTCTGTTTTAAATTTATTTTATTATCACTTGTAATGTTGAGCTAGAAGTAAGCTCAAACTGTAGTATTGTATGCCGTAGTGTTAAGCGCTAGAAATATTTAAGTTGTGTACGTATTTGTATATGATGATGCTGAATTTAGAATATTAAACTAATAGTAGGCCTATTTGTTGTACAATTCATTCTGTGGATTTGTTTGTAGTAGTAGTAGTAGTAGTAGTAGTAGTAGTAGTAGTAGTAGTAGTAGTAGTAGTGTTTTACTTTATCATCACATTACTGTAAGTGACCATTGCCACCGGGATATTCCACAAGTGCGATATATAATAATAATAATAATAATAATAATAATAATAATAATAATAATAATAATAATAATAATAATAATAATAATAATAACAAATTACCTCCACAAAGGTTTTGCGTCGGAAAAAGCACCCGGGTAGTAAAACAGGGCCAAATACACATGTGCGACGCAGTTCGTACCTGTGACCTCACAGGTGTGGGAAAAGCGGTAGAAGAAGAGTGTTTAAATTTCCACTAACTACTTCTACGGTTTTCGGAGACAATGAGAGATCTGAATATTGCGTTCGGCAGTCCTTTAACGGACCAGTAAGACGGACACAAAACTGACGTATATAAGCACCTACGTTACCAACCGATTGTCCGGCTCCATGGCAAAATGATTAGCGTGCTGGCCTTTGGTCACAGGCGCCGTGGGTTCGATTCTCGGCAGGGTCGGGAATTTTAACCATCATTGGTTAATTCTACAGGCACAGGGGATGGGTGTTTATATCGTCTTCATCATCATTTCATCCTCATAACGACGGGCAGGACGCCTACGGGCGTCGCATCAAATGACCTGCACCTAGAGAGCCGAACATGTCCTCGGACACTCCCGACACTAAAACCCATACGAAATTTCATTATTTGCCACTGGATTGAGCCAGGATCGAGACCGCCAACTTGAGCTCAGAAATCTACTGCTTCACCGTGATCTATTTAGAATGGCTATTTATTTATTTATTTATTTATTTATTTATTTATTTATTTATTTATTTATTTATTTATTTATTTATTTACTTTCCGGCCCCGCGGTGCAGGGGTAGCGTGCCTACCTCTTACCCGAAGGCCTCGGGTTCGATTCCCGTCCAGGTCATCGATTTTTACCTGGATCTGAGGACAGTTTCGAGGCCTACTCAGCCTACGTGGTTACAGTTGAGGAGCTATCTGACGGTTAGATGGTGGCCCCGGTTTAGAGGGCCAAGAATAATGGCCGAAAGGTATCGTCGTGCTGACCACACGACACCTTATAATATGCAGGCCTTCGGGCTAAGCAGCGGTCGTTTAGCAGACCCTGGCCCTATGGGGCTGTTGCGCTATGGGGTTTGGATTGGTTTAGTTTGTTTGTTTAGTTAGCTAGCATGTAAGACAACATCCCTGCATTTACCTTAGAAGTTATGTCAGATGGGCGAGGTACTGGTCATTCTCCACAGTTGTATCCCCGACCTAACGTCTCACGCTCCTGGATACTGCACTTGAGGCGATAGAGGTGGGATCCCTCGCCGAGTCCGAGGGAAAAACCAACCCTGGAGGCTAAGCAGATTAAGAAAGAATGAAGTTATGTCAGAAATCTCTGAAAACTACATTTGGAGCGAAATTGTTAACCCAGATCCCTTCTCGATATTGTGTTGTCTGAATATTAGTGCATGCTGTTTCTTTCCCTTATTGCAAGCTCCCTTTATCCTTTTATTATGAAGGATAATACAATGAAGTGTCAGCATACTCTAAGGCGGTAAATGTGAGAATGGATTACTTTATTAACACAGCTCGTCACCAGTACAATACACCTCACGTTACTGTTGATGTTCCTGCGATATTAATCCAACTAAAGCAAGACAAATGGCCCATATATAGTCATTATATTTACAGCGGTACAGAGCTGGTAGAACGTTTGACTCAGACGGCAAGTAAAGTCGTGTCTCCACTATAAATTTTTATACATAGTCAACCCTGCCTTTTCCCTTGCATATAGATCGTTAGGAATCCTTTCTCGTAATCTACAGATCCAAACAGAAGTAAGTTTCATACCACAATTGCCGAGATTTTTACGTAAGATGTCCAACTGCTTTAAACACAACTTGCTGTGCAACATTGTGTCAACTGGTTCAAGTGCCATGTGTTAGGAGGAAATCCGACTCAGTGTTTGAAACATTACTGCAAAATTCCTCGGATTTAAAAAAAAACTACAAAGGCATTTTAAAGGAATGATGTTAGTAGATAATATTAATATTGTTTTTACATCCTACGAACTACTTTTGACGGTTTTCGGAGAAACCGAGGTGCCAGATTTTTTGTCACACTCGAGTTCTTTTACGTGCCAATATATTGATCGACTCGAGGCTGACGTATTTGAGCACCTTCAAATACCACAGTGCTGAGCCAGGACCGAACCTGTCAAGTTGGGATCAGAAGGCCAGCACCCGGCCAAAGAGAGATCAGTAGAGAATGAGTTTATATGTGAAATGAATGTTTTTTTTTCTATATATTGAAATATATGCGGCAATGATATACTTCGTCACACTTTCGCAGACAGTTTGACAGGTGCATATAAGTGCATATCCGGGGGAGGGGACGGAGGGCGAATGCACTTTTTTTAAATGTTAAAACGTCTCTCTTTCTCGCAACTGTCGTATTAAATCAGCTATCACCGAAGATATGTTCGATGATGTCATTATAGAGACTTTGACTTACCGAGCGAGTTAGCCGTGCTGTTAGCAGCGCACAGGTGTGAGCTTGGATTCGGGACATAGTGGGTTCGAACTCCACTGTCGACAGCCCTGAAAATGGTTACCCTTCGTGGTTTCCCTTTTCCACACCGGGCAAATGCTGGTGCTGTCTTAAGGCCACGGCCGTTTCCTTCCCACGCCTAGCCCTTTCGCATCCAATCGTCGCCATAAGAGCTACCTGTAGGTGCGACGTAAAGCAGCTTGTAAGAGTAACAAAATTTTGACTGCCCGCTCACTTGACAATGGGCATGGAAAGTGTACTGCGTATATACAAACAATCAGTGGTGGCGCAATTGTATGTATTCAACACCTCCGCTATTAACCAAAATTAAATTAAATGCTGTATTCTGCCAAAATATGAAGTAATAATGACCACTGAAAAAAGAAACAGTCTTATTAGACTAATGTAGTCCAACCCCGTGGTGTAGGGGGCAACGCGTCCTCCTGTCACCCGGTGGTCCGGGGTTCGATTCCCGGCCGGGTCAGGGGTTTTTAATTGTAAATTATTAATATCCCTGACCTGAGGAAAGGGTATTTGTGTCGTACTTAACGTTCCTTTCCTCACATTCAACACCTTACACTTCCGCAATATCCAAATGCGCGCAGGTTCATAACGTATGGTGCAAGTATGGGCAAAAGATCTTTCTAAGTCGACGCCCCGAACAAATAGCATTTTAACACAAAAAAAAAAAGCCATTGCAAGCACATAACAATATATGAAATTGCAGGAAATACTCTACGTTTAACAAACCGATACTTCCTGCTTAATATTTCGTCTATATAAACTGTCACTTACATAAAATATTGTTGCTTATTTACCTCATACAGTTACACAGTATTAAATCTATGTAGCACCTATTTTCAATTCTTCATTTTACAATAGTGTCAACTGTTATGCGAACGTTTTTGTACCTCTTTCTTAGGCAGTTTTTCAATGTTAGGAGTTCTAGCCCCCGCTACAAATTCAAACTTCACGGTCTCCTTATCTACAAGTGGATCATTGCGCCCTCCATGGGCATTCACGAGATGACTTTTCTTTGCTTCTTTAGTTCCTTTCCACTCCTAGCCCTTTCCTGTCCCATCGTCGCCAAAAGACCTATCTTTGTCGGAGCAACGTAACGCAACTTGTAACATAGTTTTGTGACACACGACGCTGCACTCTGCCCGCAGTCCGTGACACTAGTGATGATGTATATAAAATATCACTTGCTCCCTTTCCACCATCAGATAATATTCCTGGTATTTAGTTATTAAAATCTTTGACATCAACAGGGTAAAAAAATAAAAAGTAAAAAACGAGTGCGTGTCCGTGTAAGAGAAAAATGAGTAGGTAACAGGAGAATAGCCACGCTTGCTGTGAAATAATATCATGTAGTTAAGACCATGTGAAACATTGCAGCATATCCTGCATTGTATTGGTATGGATGGCAGGGATATCCGTATTATTGCCAACCTATATTGGGATCAGACCGCATCAGTTAAGGTTGACAGCACAACCACACGTGCTATTGAAATAAAGCAAGAAGTGAGGCAAGGCTGTGTTCTTATCTCCATTCCCCTTCAATATTTAATCTGAAAGGGTATTTTCTGAAACATAAGGGAATCGTTGTTAATGGGATCACCATTAATAATATGCGATATTCAGTTGATATTGTTCTGCTTGCAACAAGTGCTGAAGATTTGCAGACATTGTGCCATATCATATTTCATAAAAGAAACGTTTCAGTTTCAACATTACTAAACTGTGTGGCTGAACACAGTGCTGCAGCATGTCCGCCTTTAAACACGAAAAATACCAAATTAATGGTCTAAACAAACATGTCATTCAACCTGTTAATTTGACAGTAGTTTGCATATCACTGGAGCAAGTCCAACGCTTTGTATATCTCGACAGCGTACTTGATCACAGCTGGAACAATACTGTTGAAATTAGGTCCCGGATTGAACAGGCAAGGATTGCGTTCAAGAGAATGAGCAAAACTTCTCTGTAACAGGGATTTTTTAAAGACAATTTTACGTATCCGTTTACGTCGGTGTTATGTATTCTCTTCATTACTTTATGGTGATGAGAGTTGGACCCTAACACTGAACACAACCAAAAAACTTCGATCCTTTGAGATATGGTGGTACCAAAGCCTGTCCCCAATATCATGGGTTGACAGAATACATAACACTGACGTACTCCAAGGTCTGAAGAAAGAGCTAGAGGTCATGCACAGCATCAAAAAGAGAAGACACTCGAGTACTTTGGCCATAGCATATCTATTTCCCGAATTGCTGAGAGCAAGAAAAAGATCGCACGGAGGACAGCCGACATCCGATGAGGATATGGTACAAGAAGATGAAGAAGTTAAAGGCAAGACTGGGGAATCCCAATGAGTTCTCACAGTGAAAGCAAATCTGACCAGTACTAGGCGTTTCATTGGTTGATTTGATTGTTCCCCGTGTTTCGTCTGTCTCAGCTTAAATGACACATGTAAGATTAAAAGGACACTATGATTGTATAAAATTATAATCACTGACAGGAATAAGAGCTTCACGCAAGAAGAATATAACTACTGCAACGGTCAAGAAACTACGCTTGCATCCGGGAGATAGTAGGTTCGAATCTCACTATCGGCAGCCCTGAAAATGGTTTTCCGTGGTTTCCCATTTTCACACCAGGCAAACGCTGGGGCTGTACCTTAATTAAGGCCACGGCCACTTCCTTCCAACTCCTAGGCCTTTCCTATCCCATCGTCGCCATAAGACCTATCTGTGTCGGTGCGACGTAAAGCCCATAGCAAAAAAAAAAAACTACGATATCCCTCATGACTAACAGTTTATTACCGAGCTCGATAGCTGCAGTCGCTTAAGTGCGGCAAGTATCCAGTATTCGGAAGATAGTGGGTTCCAACCCCACTGTCGGCAGCCCTGAAGATGGTTTTCCGTGTGGTCTCCCATTTTCACACCAAGTAAATGCGGGGACTGTATCTTAATTTGACCATGGCCACTTCCTTTCCTACCCGGAAGGACGTGGGTTCGATTCCCCGTCAAGAAGTCGTACAATTTAAGAAGCGAGATTTCCACTTCCGCATGTACACATTGCCCTGAGGTTCACTCATCCTACACCA
The DNA here is from genome assembly GCF_040414725.1 of Anabrus simplex. Taxonomy (NCBI): domain Eukaryota; kingdom Metazoa; phylum Arthropoda; class Insecta; order Orthoptera; family Tettigoniidae; genus Anabrus; species Anabrus simplex. The sequence continues at coordinate 405,310,762 of NC_090267.1, read as the reverse complement.
AAAATGAGTACCAGGTTAATTCCTGGGGGCAAAGGTGGCCGGGCACAGAGCTTACCACTGTACCCCATCAAGTGCCCAGGTTACGAATAGTGGAAGCCTTTACCTTCCACACCTCCATGGGCATTCACGAGATGATTTTTCTTTGCTTTTTTACATCCTTTCCGCTCCTAGTCCTTTCATGTCCCATCGTCGCTAAAAGACCCATCTTTGTCGGAGCAACGTAAAGCAACTTGTAAAATAGTTTATTTGGAAAACTAAAATGCACAACAAAAGCTGAAAGTCGTGTGGTCAGGTATCGAGCTACAGTTTTGTGACACACTAAAATATCTGGGAGTAATGCCTGACAGAGCTCTTACTTTCAATAAACACTGTGTGCACTATAAATAGAAAGTCTCCACCCGGAATAACCTGTTGCGCAAACTAGCTGGATCGAAGGGAGGTAGTCAACTACAAACTATCCGCACATCAGCAATGGCCCTTTGTCACTCCGTCGCAGAGCATTCACGTCCCATTTGTTATAGTTCTCTCATTTTCTTCGTTAACGACCGGCGACTCAAACGTTAAGCAGTACCACCCCCCGACAGTAACCATTTATGTCTGTCTACAGTCGCCTCTCTTGTGAACAATAGCATGCTTGCTTTGTCAGTAACAGTCCACGTGGATTACTTCAAAAGCGTACCGGTTCTGAAGCCGGCTCCCTTGTCACAACGCCATGCCTCGAACTGACCTGTGGACAAGGAATGTAAACGCAGCCGGTCAGCTAGGCTTCAAAAGCATGCCAGTCGTGGCTGCGAACAACGAGAGGACACGAGTTGAAGGAGAAAGTGCTCATCCACTTCACGGTCATGTACTTCCACCTCAGAGAATTAAGTCCAGGAACGGTTTTTTACGAACATCGCTGGAACTAGTCGGATCAGCCGGAAAAGAAACATCACAGCTATGGAAAACAAGTTTTCCCAACATCCCTGGACACATAGCAGTAGCTGAATGCTTACCATCTGGCTAGAAAGAGACACGTGGAAAACTTTGAAAAGGTTGAGATCATGTGTGGGCAGACCCAAAGTGACCTTAGCAAGATGGGTTTCCATCGGTGCTAACAAGACCAAATGTGAATGCGCGGAAAACCATACTCTACAGTACATACTTCAATGTCCGCTGTACTCATCCTCCTGTGCAAAAGATGAACTCTTTCAAGGCACACAGAATTCATTTGATGTCGCAAAGTTTTTGTCGTAATGGGGGTTATGTGACTGAGTGTAATTGTAATTGTATATTTTAGATGTTCCTGACACAAGAATAGTAATTTGTTTTTTGGTGGTGTGCTTTTGTGTATTATGGTACATGTTTATTAACACTTTTCATGCATATTTAATTAGGGGCTGCCTGGCCGAGGCAGTAAAGGCGAGCTCGGTTCGCCCGGAAGGACGTGGGTTCGAATCCCCGTCAGGAGGTCGTAAAATTAAAGAAAAGAGATTTCCACTTCCGGAGGTGCATATGGCCCTGAGGTTCACTCAGCCTACACCAGAAATGAGTACCAGGTTAATTCCTGGGGGCAAAGGCGGCCGGGCGTAGAGCTAACCACTCTACCCCATCACGTGCTGCGGTTAACAATGGTGGAAGCCTTTACCTTCAACTCCTCCAAGGGCCTTCATTGCCTGTACAGAGATGTCTTTGTCTTTGTCTTTATGCATATTTTATTATTTGATTGTACAGTCCGTCTCGTTGGCTGAATGGTCAGCGTACTGGCCTTCGTTTCAGAGGGTCCCAGGTTCGATTTCCGGCCGAGTCGGGGATTTTAACCTTCATTGGTTAATTCCAATTGATCGGAGGCTGGGTGTTTGTGCTGTCCCAAACATACCTGCAACTCACACACCACACATAACACTATCCTCCACCACAATAACACGCAGTCGCCTACACATTGCAGATGCTGCCCACCTTCATCGGAGGGTCTGCCTTGCAAGGGCTGCACCCGGCTATAAATAGCCACACGCAAGAAAAATTGATTGTACATACAAATTGTGGTGGATTGACACCCAAACGGCTGATGTTCAAGAATCTCGGTGCGTCTTTGAGTGGAATTTTTCTCATCAACAAAATTACGTGGTGTCAGAAGGGTCATTCGACAAAAACCCTGGACAACAACCAAAAGACGAGTTGGCCGTGCGCGTAGAGGCGCGCGGCTGTGAGCTTGCATCCGGGAGATAGTAGGTTCGAATCCCACTATCGGCAGCCCTGAAAATGGTTTTGCGTGGTTTCCCATTTTCACACCAGGCAAATGCTGGGGCTGTACCTTAATTAAGGCCACGGCCGCTTCCTTCCAACTCCAAAGCCTTTCCTATCCCATCGTCGCCATAAGACCTATCTGTGTCGGCGCGACGTAAAGCCCCTAGCAAAAAAAAAACAAAAAAGAACCAAAAGATATTAGGATATCTCCAGATTCTGGAATTATGAGACTGATCAGTTAGTTTTGCATTTACATGAGAAACAGGCGTTCGTTCGTTTCTTTGTATGTTTGTTCGTTTGTTCGAACATGTTTCTGCAGCACATCCAAATTGCAGTAATGACGAAAAGTCCCTAAAGAACTGCAGTTACTATGTAAAATTGCACAGACTGTCGGAATTTACAAATCACATGTTTCTTTCAAATCTGGGTAAAATCAGTGAAATATATTAAGGCCCATAGACCTGCATTCCAAATATACAAACAGAGTTTGTAAGCACTGTTGTGACAAGCGTATTTACGAAGTTCAAACCATTTACGAAAGTATATTCCAAAAATAAATGTTCTCAATGCATGCCCCGCTGTCTAGGGTAGTGAGCCTGCTTCTTAACCTGAATCGGATTCGATTCCCGATCAGGTCAGTGATGTTTGCGTGGATCTTCGGTCCGGTTCGAGGCTAAATCTCCCTACGATAGAACAACTGAGAAACTATCTGATGGTGAGATAGTGGTACAGTGTAGAAAGATAAATGATGGAGAGCATTCATAGAACTGACCACGCGTCACCTCGTTATTTGCAGGTCTTCTGGCCAGAGGTATGAATCACATTGCAGAAATATGTATAGAATTAATATTTTACAAAAGGTAGGTATGTGGAATCCTTTTGGTAAAAAAAATCGTTTCTGAAACTATTGGTCTCAAATTGCAATGCCTCGAAAGCTGAAAGCCTTTATCTATATAAAAATAGTTCTACAAGCCTGTAATTACATCTGATGTCCTATTTTTCAGATATTTATCCGATTTAGGCCAATTCAAGACCATGTCAGTGGTTCTTAGCTTTCTTGTCTGTTTGTCCGTTTGTTCCACCATCACGGTGAAACGGCTGGATAGATCTCAACCAACTTCATATTTAGAGTGTACTCATCCAGCAGTAGGTTTAGATATGCATATGATTGAAAAATCACTGAATAATTGGGGATTTATAGGAAAACCACAACAGTTTTATTCCATTTTCTCTTATACTATTGATTTTCTGTAAAATCCGTGGACTATATATGAAGCGCCCTTCAATTTAAACAACTGGTTACGAGCGTAATTTCGTTTACTCTTCAAATGACGGAGAAATTTACTACTTTTTTGCGGGTATCATGCTCTGCATTCAGTGACCGACAGACCGACAACGTACCTACCGGTTACCATGGCAACGTCTCTGGCTGCTTGCCATCAGGGAGGTACCGTAATGCCATTTTCGTCTGCATTCCAGCAAACTCGTGGTTTTTCCTTGCGTAGAAGGCGAGAGAG